>NC_137657.1:16954363-17566963 GCF_963422515.1 Blennius ocellaris | reverse complement strand
AATCTAAAGTGGCCGGTGAAGGCCTGGAAGGATGGAACAACAAAAAAACACAATACTCCCAGCACATTTTGAGCTAAAGATGTAAAGTTTCTCGACAGAATATTTCTCAATGACAAATAATCTCCCCATCTTTGTTTCACGGTTGTTATTCTTTCCTGCTGTCCAGAGCAAATCTGAAATGAAACTCATTTCATTTAACTGCTCAATCCTTAGGAATTTATTTTTTATGAAATAGTCCAGTGACTCCAACTGTTCAGCTTGACACCTCTAGTTACTTGTAAAGCAAAACATTTACTTTTAAGTCTTCTGTGCGGGGCAGACATGAAATACTGTGGAAGGACAAAGCATAAAACGTATCTGATTAAAAAGCAACATGGTTTAGATTAGCTGCTGCTTCTGCTCTGTATCAGTCAAGTCTTGTATTACTTTACTTGTTCTGTCTCATAATAAGTGTTTCAAATTGCATCTTTCAGCACAGAGAAGATGTGTAAAGCTCCGCCCACAAGCATGAACTATGTGCACGTAAACAATTGAGACGTGGACTTACTCATTCAGTCGGATTCATCATTTCTTATTGACCCCTCGCTGCCATAAAGTCATTGTTTTGGAATATAATTTGTGTTTTTATATGTTTTAAATCATATTGTACAATATATTCTCTCATCTGATTTATGTTTTTTTTTAATGGCCTAGTTAGCTTTTTTTGTTTGTTTGTTTTTTTTTTTTTATCCATTTAACTCCGCCTGTGCACCACCGGAGATTTTCAAAGAAAGTTGAAGAGGTGTGTGAGGCGGTTTGGCTGGTCTGGTGTTTGTTAAAACACTGTGAGCTGAATGTTTTAATATTCATGTAACACCCACATGAGGAACACTTGACATGGCCAATGATGCTAATGTGCAATTGAAATCCTTCCACGTGAAAGAAGCTGGAGGGATTAAAGAGCTCAAGATGTCAAGAGCAGCAGTCTACATGAAGTCAATAGTGTTTATAGCATTACAGACGAGGTCTTGTATCATAATTCAAAACCCATGAATGCATTTATTAGTGTTTTTATGAATTCCTCTACCAAGAATTGTCACGGCACCTACGAGTGGGTGGGATCAATACAAGTGAATAATCAAAGTTGATGTGTCAGAAGCAGAAAAATGGATCAGAATTTCTCAGAAACAGCAGCTCTTTTGAGGTGTTTCTGGTCTGAAGTGGTCAGTTTCTGTCCAATGAGGTCCAAGACAGGAAAAAAAAAAAAGAAGTAATCGACCGACAACAGGCTTACGGGTGAACGAGGCTCACTGACACATGGAGGGGCCAGCAACTTCAAAGACTGAAAGAATAAGTATGTACGATTTCAATAATGCTACTATTGTGCTCAGGATGGTAGTGGTGAGGCCTTCATCGCCATACTTCTTGTTTTTACTGTCCAATCCTGCTGCAGCTTCTTGTGTTCATGTACTGAGACTTGAAGCGACTCAGTACACCATCTTGTGGTACAAGGTTGTATTACAAGTTGGATTGGAGTGCGACTCGCTTGTTGAGTCGACTTGAGTTTTGAAATCTTGGGGCAAGTTGGGATTCATTGTCTTGTGGGCGATCGGACCACCGAGCTTGGGATTGGGAGCCGACCCATAAGAGTAAGAACTACCGGTACACAAGATTTAGCAGGTCGCTGTATTTGTATTTCAATTCAATTAAACTTTATTTATAAAGCACCAAACACAACACTAATTTCTAGGTGCTTTTCACAGAGGGAAACCCAACATTTACATTTAGTCTTTGTTCTGTATATTTTGTTTTATATTTACTGTTGATTAGCAGAATTGTTTCCCCAGTAATGACAAAGTGAAGTAAAATGAAAGTGTTAACTGCAACAGTGGATGTGAAGTTTATACTGAGAATATTTCCATCTACACATTGTACAAGAGAAGAAGGTGCTTTTTAAAAAAAAAAAACTGGATGAACGATGAGTTAGAATATTGCAGTCAGCTGATCAATTGTTTGATAAAAGTGTTTAAATTAAGACATTAATTCATTTTATAAGTAGTGACACATGAGCACAGGATTACAAACATTTTGTGAAGCAAATTGCTTTGGATCAAACACAGTTTTATTCAAATTGAGGTTATGATGAATGTGCAATAGATTTATCTTTTGGCATTGTATTTATTTGTCCAGTATGTTGCTTTGGATTTCCTGCTGTGTAAGTGTAGCCACTCACTGAGTCGGTGAAATGCATTTATTATAATACAGCTGTTACATATTTCATGTTCAGCCAGAAATTAAAAATACCACTTTTTAACCAATGAATTTTATGAGGAATAGAAACAATTTACTCGACGACAGAAGAACAATCTCAATTGAAGTTCACAACTCGTATTGTGTGGCCTGAGTAGTGCTGTCGTGGTTTGTAGCCTGGAATCAGGCCTTTCTGTGCAAGTTGCATGTTCTTCCTGTTCATCTATTGGGTTTCCTCCCAAAGTCCAAACCCATGCACTTAATTTAAGTAGTGACTCTAAAAGTTCTGGTAGGTAGTGTGTGTGTGTGTACACACACACACACACACACACACACACACACACACTATCCAGCCTGAACAGACCTTCAGCCTGAATTAGGACCAGTGTGATGAAACACGTTAGTGGATGGATGATTATCTTTATTAGTCCACTTTGATTTACTGTCATCTTATTTCCTTTGCAGGACGGACATCTTACATTGACAAAAAATATTAAGATTATGTGGACGTTGAGTTTGTTTGAGGAGATCTAATTGGCCTAAATATATATTTTCCTTTTAACCCAATAAAACCATTAGGATCCTGTGCAGGATTGCATAATACAAAAGCTATTAGGTTTAGCACTTGATCAGGCTGCACAGTTGTAGTAGTAGTTTACTACCAGTTTAAGTTCAGGCTTTTGGACCTTTCTGTTTGGAGTTTGCATGTTCTCCTTGTGTGTGCATGGATTTGATCACATAGTTCACAAACATGCATTTGTGGCTCACTGGTCACTCTAAACAGTGTCTGTGTTTGTCCTGTGATGACCAGTGACCTGTCCAGGGTGGATCCTTGCCTTCAGCCAACTCTGTTTTGGACAAAATAGTATAATGGATGAATGGATCTTTGCCCATGAATGTTTATCGACCAACATTTGGTTGTAGCTCCTCCTTACGTTCAAATTCCCCAGTTTAACCGATTGACCAGTCATACCTTCATTCTAGTGATATACCTCATATCTCAAATCTCAGCTGCTGTTTTATATGACTACAGTTGTATAACTAAAAAAAAATGTGGCTAAACTATTAAAATCAAAATACAGGGAAAACACAACTATCTTTTAATTAAATGTTGTAATCCTTCGAGCTGAAACCTCCCCAATCACAGGTTTGTATGCCAAACACCCAATCTGCTGACACAGAGAGAGTGAGACCGGGAGGGAGGAGGGCGAGCAGTGGAGAAAGCAAACGCAGAAGGAGAGGAGAGACTCTCTGAGCTCCCCATTGGCTTCAGATCAGCTGATAAGGTAAGAGCTCTGCTTCTCTCTCTCTCTCCCATCTACAATTATCTTTCATCAGTCACATGTATATTTGAACAAATCCTCAAACACAATGCTGCGTTCATCTTTATTGTTTCAATTTTTATCCTTTTTGGGGGGGGTTTGCAACAGAGAAACAGTGACTTGTGATTAATTAGTGGCAACACTAGAGAAGCAGATCTTTCACACTCGTGTGATGTATGTGTAAATTAGCTTCTCCATGTCTATTTTTGTAGTATTTGACGCTTGAAGCTGTCCGATCAAGAAATATTCCACCTGCTCTGTTTTACATTAGTGCATCACGTTTTGGTTTTTTAAAATATTGTGTTAAATAATATTTGTTGTCATTAAGATCACATTAATGATCGTTTCTGCTTGAGCAGTTCAAAGTGTGAAGTCAAAAGAAAATAGATACAAGTGTCGCAAAAATGATGATAATAGTTGTAGAAATGACTTGAAAGGTTCTGATCTGTTAACATGGCCTGCAAAATATATAAAATGACCTGCATAGGAAGCCACTTTGTGACAATTGCAGCATAATATGGGAACTTCGGCCAAGTAGGACATATTTGAGATTAGTTGCACCGTTGGGAATAACAGTGTAACACAACATGTCACAGCTCTAGATCCAGCACCCAGGATTGGGTTGATATTTTCTCATTGAGGATTAACAAATTCTTTTTTTTTTTTTTTTCTCATGTTGGGGCAGATGATATCCATGTTTTGATCATGGACATCAAATCATTTCATTCTGATAGGATCTAAACAACAAGTTAAAGGATTTTAAACAATTCAAATGTCACTAAGTAAATTTCCACAGTGGCTCTAAGGTAAATATCCCTCTGGTATTTCATTTTAACTAGAATGAAATGAAAAATTACATTTTCTCAAGCAATTTAACAACATTTCAGATTGAATCACCTCAGCTGGTGGTACATTGTCTTTTGATATTGTTTTCTTCTGGATCAAAAATATCCATTCCTATTCTTCTCTGGCAAAGTGAAATAACAGGTCAATGTGCATATTGTCGAACTCATCTTGATAAACACCTGCTGAGAGGAACGATTGAAGAAAGTTTGAGTTTTTCTCCAACTGTTCATCTGTGTGCAAATGGAAGCTGCGTGTGTGCAGTGAAGTGGACAGAGGGACAATGGAGCCATTCTCAGTGTGTCATTCTGTCACTCGTCTCTGTCCAGTACAAACCCAGTGCAACCCTACACACACACACACACACACACACACACACACACACACACACACACACACACACACACACACACACACACACACACCCTCTCTCTCCATGCCACCTTCAAGACTACCATAACACTGTAATGCAGATCTTTCCAGACTCCAGAATGTCGCGTCCCACTTAAAAATGACAAAATGTTCCAGAGGCAAGCCCACGCCAATATCCACATTCTGATCAAATTATGAAATGACAAAGAATTCCTCTGAAACATTTCAAGAATAATTCAAGATAGACGTGGGATAATTTTAATTAAAAGCATATAATAACGTCAATTTGCTGTTGTTACAATTCATTACCGCTGGGATGTTGTTGTATTTGAAGACTCTAAAGTCACAAAATGTCAACTATAACACACGTTCCAGTGTTTTGCTGAAGTCTTGCTTTACACCCATATACAAGATGTAGTTTAAGGACATTGGGTGCTACAACCTCAAGTGGGATGCCAGAAAAATGTGGCTCAATATAAGTCAGTTAAAAAAAACAATTTTCTAAGCAAAGTATGTTTCTAAATCTTTTTTTGTTATGAACAAAATTCAATTAAATATAATAACTTTTTTATGACATTGCATTTCATCTTTAGTACTTTCAGGGCCCACCAGTGAGCCACGGCCCACACTTTGGGAACCAGTCACATTGTGCTTTTGTTTAAACTTCGTCAATTGTTGTAGGTTTTATTTGCAGTGTTGTCAATGATGTGGAGATGAATATTACAGAGGTTCAATATACATTTTATCAGGGTGATATTACTCATTCTGACCTGAAATATTAAGCCAAACGAGACAAAACTCCACAGTGGCAGAAGGTTTTGTCTGTTGTACACAGTGGTGTTTAGCAGGTATTCACTCATTCGACCCAATCTGATCCACTGCGCTCAACAACCAAACAAAAGAGCCCAAACTCTGAAGACGAAGAGGACTCAGCTCTGCCGTCCAATGACATGGCTTAAATATTGCATATCAATGAGGTTGCTGTTGCAACCATTATTATCACAACGCATCATCTGTAGACAAATGTTGTGAGTGGTTCTTGCTGGTCATCCCTCTACTTGGGTGGAAGGTGGACAGCACTGATTATGGTGTAATGTGCACAGACCGAGTCAATCTGTCAGAATGATGAGGAAAGTGTCAATTAGGATCCAGTTTACAAGCCCACATAAACCCGACGAGAGGTCTGAATCAGCCGGAACAATTCAAACCACCCATGCGGATTTATAATGACAGTCCAGGGCACATTAGCTTTAATAGAAGCATCATTTCCTCCGCTTATTGAAGAACACAAGGCTTGTAATCATAGTTAGAAAAAAAGAAAAAAAAACCTTGAAATTGACAGTTGGTGGGTGACTGCATTACCAACTCCTTCTATGTTGTGTGCGGCTCCGTTTTGTGATATGTGTAACATGCAAGCTGCTTGCAACATGAGATCATTCTCTCTGGTGTTTGATTTGACGGTGTTTACACATAATTAGAGCCTGCACAGCCATGGAAGGAAAAAAATCAGAGGGACTGTAAATGTGTGCTTGCAGCATTTGAGATACACGCGAGCAATGCACAACACTTTGCAAACTTTAAGTCACACTTGGAACTGATGTCTTTGAAATCATCTCACACAGGTCCAGGAGAGAAAAGGTCGAACAAGAGACAGAGACAAACGAGGCCAGGGCAGAGAAAAGGGGATTGTTGTGATTAAAAGACAATTATCTGTGCACATCGACTTCCCAGTGTTGTGCGGTGTCAGGCTCGAGCTGAGCTGTTCTCCCAGAAGGCCTTGGAAGACAATGGCTCCTGTGTCAGGGTGGGGGTGGGGGGTGGGGTGTTAGCAAGTCTTGGAGTTTCATGACACGGTCACGGCACCGTGCAAATGTGTGAACACACATAATGCCACACAGGCTCGATAATGTGTTGTGTCGTCATGTATTGTCATCACGGGAGGAGGAATCTGACAGGTGGAGTTAGTCAGCATCAGCGTGATTAATTTCAAGAGTTTCCATGGAATTTTTCCTCTGACTACCAAACAAAAATGAACAAATTACTACAAATGAATGGATGGTTTAGAAGTTTATGATCTGTAGAAAGAAAAAAAAAAAAAAAAGAGAGGGGGATTTTTATTAATGATTTTGCCCAGGTTGGATGCAAATTGATGAGAGTAAAAGTAGAACTGTAGGGAAATAAAACTAAATCAATGCAGCTTCAGAGTGACCTCAGCTCACTTGGTGACCCATTTGAAAAACACCAAGGAGTCTGACGCGTCTTCGGTCACAGAGGCAGCGCAACGTGGCTCCACTCACCCTATCTTCTCGGGTTGTAAGGAAGCAAAGGTCAGTTGAGGCTAGACATCAGGAGAATTTACACCGAAGCACTTTTAAACTCCTTAAAAACAGAAACAATAATATGAACATCCACAACACACTCAGGATTAAAGATATCTCATAGAACAAGTTTATACTGGTTTAATCAAATTAACAGTGTCGCATAACCAAACAGCTTTTTCAAAACATTAGAGGTGTATAATTATCTCATCATTATCATTGTTTTGCTGTTACTAATGTTTTTATCGGGTGACATCTGAAACTGTTTGAAATTTACGTCAAAGAAGTTAAATACTACAATCAGGACACAAGAATTGTGTTTCCAATATAACTTAGGTGTCAAGACTGAAATCCAGACAAACATGGATATCTCAGGTCAGCCATGAGTCAGAATTCAATGAGAGAGCAGTTTCCAAACACCCGTCAATCCATCTATCTCACGATCTGTATATATTATACTTACTTTATATTTTCACCACTTCAGCAATCTGAATATGCTTTAAAATTCCAGTTGCATTAATTCATTGATGGTAGTGACTGTCAGGCAAAGCAATGGCCATCAATTGGAAACTATTTTAGTTTCAGTGAATTTTTTTCCTCCATTGTATTTGTCTTTCGTTTACCCAGATTAAGTCATTGACATTGGGTCTCAAAATCAAAAAAAGACCTGCCATACATAGAAATACAAATATTTATAAACATGAAGACACATGAACACTTCCACTCGTTTAGTCCGGTTAAGCCGGGGATCAAACCGCCAATCACAGGATTGGAGGACCAAACGCTCTATAATCAACTGAAACTGAAAAATGCATCAAAAGCTTCTTCTTTTTCTAAAATTTACACTGTAGCCAATGTTGATGGTGCCCAACTTCTTTTCCCTGGAGCTGCCATGTCATTTCATTGATTCTGGTGGACACACCCACTACCTCCAGCATAGCTTCTGACTGCAAAAAGAAAAAGAAAAAAAAAATCAATGGGCAGGTTCCCAACCTGCTCGACATTCTAGAAATTGTCTTACTTTTTTTGCCTCGAAATTTCAATTTCATTCTCAACACGTAAAGAACAGTAAAGCTTCAGGCTGCAATGTGTAGCGCTTCTACAAGAGAGCCCAAAACGGAATTCCATTTAGTGATCGACGGTTTATCAATTTTGTACATTATAGCTCAACGCAATATTTGTAACATTTACAATGTATGCTAAATAAACACTAAACTAAATTATGGTGATGATTTATCATTTCAGATAACAGTTGCTCTTTCTCTTTTTGGACAGAATTTTAACCAGTCAAACCTACATAGAGAGAGAAACAGGGAAGCTTTGTTGTTTTTAGTCATTTTTCCTTGAATTGTGTGTTTTTGACTTCTTGGGAACTGGGATGGGTATTTTTATTTATAATTTTTTTAATTTATTGGGAAAATCTTTGAACAGTATAAACTCACATAGAAGATTTGCAAACGTTGATGCTGTGACGTTGATAACTGTGGGATATGATATATTGTTAGATGTGCCACTAGGATGAAGCACCACATCTGGGTGCCTCACCCTCGTATGAAAAGATGAATCGTGGTCACCATTGGTGAGACGCTGAGTTTTCTAACTACTGAACTATTGACAAGATTTCACTGGATGACATTCAAATATTTGACTTTACTGCTTTCAGTCATATTTCTACTTCACTCTTCCCTTCACCCACTCCGATGGTCACTTCCTGCCTTCTGTTACACTGACCTCCTCGAGCCTCCCCCACAGAAAATATGATCGCCATCCGTCCAAAGATGGTGAAATATGCTCGATTCCATCCAGCTAAACCAATTGTTGGACAGAAAGGCCTCTGGATCTCAAAGCCTCACCCGCATTTGTCTGGAAGCAGGGGGGAACAGTGTGGCCCTTTGTGGCCCCGTGTGTATTTATGAATGGCTGAGCCTTGAGGCGAAGGTTCAGAACAATGCTGCTACACTGAAGAGGCTGATTTTCATATGGGAGGGGTGACGGTGGCAGTGATGATGGTGGGGAGGGTAGTTTATTCCCCACTGTTGGGGCTTGGTACAGAGAGTGGCGAGAGATCTTGATGGTGTGACGCTTTGCGTGCGAGTGTCAGAGGAAAGGGAGCCGAGCCGTTCTTTCAGGAGCTGCTGAACGTTTGGAGGTCGGTCACCTACACAGGTGAGGAGCTGCACTTCTTATTCCGATCTGTTGCGTCTCTACACACTTGGAATTGGATGGAGCTGCTTTTTTCATCTGGCTATCTAATTTTATTTTTGTCTTTTGAGATCAAGCGCTGGCAGTCGGCATGAGTGTGTGTTAGTTTGTGTGGGTCTTCACATATGTGCTGGCTAATGAGTGAGTGAAAGAACTAATAGTTACAAGAGTCACAAGTTAGGCAATGAGTGTGTGGGTGTGCGTGTAATTGTGGACGTGTGTAATCGTGCACACATTGTGTGAGCATGTGCATTGTTCAACGTTAGCAGCGGGGTTACTGTGAACTCGGACAATCATCACTGGAAAGATTTCACCGCCTGTGCCATCAGTACTGATTCGCTCCTGTAATTGCCAGAGTTCAGCTCCACATCTGATGCCAGGTAGACGAGGATACAACTACATAGCCAACCAAAACAGTTTCACAAGCGATTTAGCGACATTCAGCATTTTTCAGGCGCGTCAGGGACGTGTTTTCTTGAAATAAGAGGGACTGTTGTCTGCAAGTGGATTTTTTTAAATTAAAAATGGCAAAGTTTTATGTTTGAGAAGTCTGAAAATGTATGAATTCAGTTTTAAATCATTGCCCAAGAAGTGAAATTGTGAGAAAATAGATTTTAAACATTTGTCACCATTCCAAGTTTTGAGTTAACCTGAACCAGTCTTTACTCACCCTCCCTGTTTGGAGCAGAGACTCATGTGCAGGGTTTTATGGAGCCTTGGGATGGAGCTACACTGCTTATTTTTGTGTGTGGCTGTGTGGCTGAACAGGTGACGGCTCTGTTTGTCGCCCCCTTTTGTTCAGAGCGGAAGGGAGAGCTCTCTAATGAGAGCAGAGGCCTATGGCTCACCATCTGCCCACAGGGAGAGGGATCGCCAGAGTTACTGGGTCTGCCAGGTACAAACCAACAAGACAAACGACTGGTGCCGCTGATGATCTGGCAAATAAAGGGAAATGTAGGCTCCCGCCATTTGCACTTTGGTGTGATCTTGGAAAAAGATCTTGTCAGCTATTTTGGCACTTATTTAGAAAATTGGCAAATGTACTTCGATCACATCTTCAGGGACTCATTGTCACTTGTGCAGCGTCATTGCAGTTTAGATGATCCATCACATTCAGCCATTCACAGACACATGAATGGTTGAGCAACATGTCGTGCCCACGGAGACAACACAAGTGAACAAACCACGACTTGCTCTGAAAACAAAGCCACAGCCACCCAACAAAGCTTTACATGGCCAGTAAAAAAAACATTTCTAAAAAAATGTCATAAGATCAGGTTAAAAATTATTAGAGGTCACAAATTTTACAATCAAAAATCTGAACAATGTCAAAATGTTTTCGTTTCTATTTCCTGAGTAACAGTAATCACTGACTAAACAATAAACTTTTCAAGAATACATTTTTTAATATGTAGTCACGCCTAGTGTTTTCCCACTCTGAAGGTGATATCTACATTTCTTGTATGTAGATATCACCTTCAAGTATCCCAAGCAAGAGTGAGTGAGAAATGGATTTGTAATTGCAGATGAAACACTTAGATGATTTAAATTGAGACAAATAGAAATGTACACATTTCTTTGCAGGATTCGCTGAAAGAGGCAAGCACAATGATGAAAACAGTTTTTTTCTTCTTTTTTTTTTATGCCAACAATCTCTGCAGTACCTTGGACAGACTGTGATTGGATGTTGGCATATCTTTGTGTTTATGTTTGTGTGTGTGTGTGTGTGTGTGTGTGTGTGTGTGTGTGTGTGTGTGTGTGTGTGTGTGTGTGTGTGTGTGTGTGTGTGTGTGTGTGTGTGTGTGTGTGTGTGTGTGTGTGTGTGTGTGTGTGTGTGTGTGTGTGTGTGCTGGGCTCATCACAGCTCAGTGCGCCATGTGTGGGAGGGGGAGCAGTCATGTTTTAAGACCATCTGCTCCTCTGAGTATTTTAGTGGGAGCCTTAGCTTGTGGTGGATCAACGCGCGTCACAGGCAAACAGCAAAGCGCAAGCTGTGAGCGGGCCTGTTCCGGAAAAAAAAATTCCTCCACTTTCTCCCTCGCACAATACCCAGTGTTCCACTGTACAAGGTCCCCATTCTTTGCCCCCCTTGCAGCCCAAGAGCCTCGGTCAAGCTCATGCCCGTGGCCCGCAGACGATATTCACAATGAAAATGTTCTTCTTGGCACAGCCGAGTGTTTGTGTGAGCAATTTCAATAATGTAAAATGACTCATAAAAGGTGTCACGGCCTGATTTCGCAGAGCTGATTGTTCAGATGACATCTGTATCCCTGTAGTATGACGTGGAATAAGTGATTATGTGGACAACTGATTGTTGTATTACAAAAGTATTCTTGAGATTAGATGGAGATCGACTTTCTGTTTCACAAACTGTTTTATACGTTTTGTCAGTTTTGCTGGAAAGTGGCCTCTGTACGGGCATGTTTACATATTATCCTGAAACAAAAAGCCACAGATGCAAGTAATTGGCTTTATCGAGATCTCATTGGGTCTGCTTGCACACAAGGTTGTCATTTCCATATAGTGCACAGACAGTGACGACAGCCTCAGGAGGACAATGGAGTAATGCTTAGTTTACACCAGCCGAGATCGGGGTGGCATGGGGGATTGCAGAGGAAGGTCACATAGCTGCACACCCCACACTGAGGAGCCTGTTGGCATGCCGTATGTGCCGTGTGCGTGTGTGGGTATCGGTTATAATGGCACACTGCACGTTCGTTGGAACATGACTCTGCTGCATCAATGCAACATTCTTTTCTCCAGCTCTTTTTTTCCACAGTGTTTATGGAGGGATTCCCTTGAGGTTATCCGCGCCTCGTTCAATGCCATCACTTGGCCCGTGGCCTAATGGCTTTTGGACAGAGTGACACACTCTACATGTAACACAGAGGGTGGAAAAATAAATCTTGGTCACTGGAGAGACAACTTGCCTTTGTTGTATTTCTATGTAAACTAGGTGGACCTTTGAGTGGATCCAGGCTCGTGCGCTCCACCCACAAACATTCCTTAACAGAGAAAATATCAAATCTACGACGATCAATAACTGTACCTTAAAACCTTTGTTTAATTCCTGAAATTCAAATCATCCAGACAAGGGTTCAGCCTCAAACACCTTCTTGATTGTAGATGTGTGATTTGGGCTGCTTTGTGTTATGAGTGCAAATAAAAACAGCTTAAGATTGAAATCTGTATCAAATTACTGCGGGTGTGTAATTTGCATAACCGTATTCATCTCACAAGTTCTATATTCCTCCTACTCTTCTTATGTTGCCCTAATGCAGATTCACTCGGAGAGAAACTGACTCATTCCATCTTTACCGTAGAGCTTTTTGCCCTTGTGTTCACCAGTTGCATGAAAAAGTTCAACTCATGTCACTGTGTTTGGACGTCGATTGGACAGTACGACCCAGCAACACCCCACATGAAGACTTATGAGACCGCTCAGGAAAATGATCAAACAGTGTGAAGGAATGCTGAGTGGGCCAAAGAAAGGCTCTAGAAATGCATGTGTGCATATTTAGATCTTCCCACGACACATGTAAACCAGAGCTCACACAGACTCTTCTCTTCCCCTGCCCCTTGTCGACATCCAACATCTCATTTTATCTCAATTTTCTATCTGTTTCCCCACAGACTCCGGGATCCAGAGCAGGGCCAACATCTCAGGGAGAAACAAGCAGAAGAAGAAGAAGAAGAAAAAGACGTTGTGACAGAGAGGCAGCAGGAACCTAGCGTTGAGGCTGGTATGAGGCAAGTGTTTTCTGTGTGGCGTGTGTGTGCGTATGTAAGTGTGCACACGTATGCTGTGTGTGCCAGCCATTTTTCTAGCTCCATCAATGAGGCCGTTGTTGGAAGGATTGGCGGTGGTGTCAGCGGGCTGTCCTGCCCGGCCGCTGGGCGCTATTCTCTCCCACAGCGTCTGATGCACGCTCTCTCTCTCCCACCCCGAACACACTCGCCCGGATCTCGGCCTTTTGTTACAGTGCAGATGGTCGAGCTTGACGCAACGTTGAAGAGAGGTTAGAATTGTCTCGGGCAGCAGCGGAGCATCGCGGGTCAAGACGTCTCGAAATGTCACCCATTCCAGATTGAGATGTCACAATCAACAGTGATGAAAGTTGAAAGGTTTCCTAGCGATGAACTTTATGATGCTTTATTGAAACACAGAACCTGCTCAGGTCAGTTAGAATCCAGCCGCTAAACATTGCGGTTACTAAAGTGCTGGCAGCTCAGCTGTTGTTTCACCCGGAAGACATTTGAATCTAAAACCTTTTTTTTGTTTGATTCCTCCAAATTTTTGTTTATAAATCACAAAAATCTAAAAGTACACATTTTATAAAATCGTATTGTTCAAACTGAAGCTGTTTCTAGAAAAACTAATAATTGTATGGAGCTCACATTTGCCTTGATAGCCACCAAAATCAAATAAATCATAAAGTAGCTAACATATGACCATATTTGGAAACTTATTTCTTCCAAACTAACATGAGTGCTATAATGAGTTTGTAGTGATCGCAGGTTGAAATCGCTGCGACCTGATCCGGATTTTGGGAATTTGTTTAGATATTGACAAATCATGACTACAGCTCTTATAATTACATGAAAACAGATGAATTTCACTTTGGAAAAAGAAACACCATTTACTCACGGTGAGGGCAAAACATCATCTGATTAATGCCTTTATTGTGACATTCTGCAAAATATGAAAAAATGCAAATAATTGGGGGATTGCACGTATCTGTTGCAAATAACACATTATACATTGGAACATCACTGAATGAGATTTAGAACTTACAGATAATCAGTAAATATTTCCAATGTAGATGCATATTTAAGCTCTTTGCATTTTTTTGTCATTCATCTCCATTCCCCAGGTTGCACATTTTTAAATGTTCTGCATTTGTAACTTAAAAGCAGTGTCCTGTGAAAAACGTCAAAAACATTTTTCAAAAAAAGCCCCTTGGTTTCACACTTTCCAGTGAGTGAGAGCCCTCATGGGTCAAGAAGGCGATGACACTGTTAACAACTTGAATCCACTGCCACCTCGTGGCCAAAGTAAAGCAGCTGCTGAAAATCAGGGGGGGATGCAAAGGACCTTTTTTTTTTTTTTTTTAGCCAAGTGAGCTACATTACACTTTCAGTAGTGAGACTGCCTGAAGGGCAGCATGACGCATCCATTGTCTCCTGTAATGTCAAACCAACATTTCTGTCCCACTTGTCTCCATCAGCTGGACTTGTGTTGGTCATGGATTCCACGGGGGGGATGTTGGGATGTGTTAATCACGAAGCTCTGAAGCACAATCCCCTTTCAGGCCTGCCATCTGCACGTACCGGCTGGTGCAGGCATGAGGCTAAAATCGTATGCCTCCACTTCTGAATGCAATGAATCCACAACCGAGAAACAGCCATCATATACATTTTATTGATGTTTCGCAATTGGGCAGCTTCAGGTTGCTTCGAAATGAGAAATACTGTGCAAATATATATATATTTTATTTTCTTAACTATAGATGCATACAGTGTTTTGTTTAGTTGTTTAGATCAGCGAAAAATACATTGAAAAAATCCTTTTAGAAGAAGAAATAATTCAGTATTATTCTTTGAAATGATGAATAGTTGTCACCAACACTTTGTTTTGAAAATAGTGATAAGGTAATAAAATCTCACGGAAGAAACTTTCAATGATGAAAATGATCCGATTCTGTTTTTTGTGGTGGGTTATGTAAGTTTACCACTTCTGAAAGACATATTTTAATAGTTAAACTATTTTAATACTTTAAAACCTATTTTGACATAAATCTTGGTCATTTCGAGGCCTACTATCATTTTATAGACAGGAAGTAAGACTTTGAGGTCGATCCTTTGACACACAGGCAGCCGGTGCAGTGATTTAAGCTCAGGTATAAAGTGCTGCACCATCTTTGTTTTGGTGAGAGGACTCTGGGAGATCTAAGAAGGTTTTTGTTTTTTTTTGTTAGACTTTCTGTTTCTGCTTCAAAGTGAAAAGTCTTTCAAAAATGAAAGGTTTAAGTGTATTCCATTGCATTTTACAGACAGTGCAGCCAGGATATTACCTTTTCTCTATTTAGATACAAGGTCAGTGATCTGTGTCATTGTTAAGGATTTAAGCTGTTGTATAAATTCTGACACGCATTACACAACAATAACAGTAGATATGACGTGTAGATAAAATGTAATTTGGAGTATTTTTCAGAACCTTTTTACTTTTACTTGAGTAACTAAATTTGATTGATATTTTTATCAAAGTCCTTTTAAAACACAAATATCTGTACTTTTACTTAAGTAATACATGTGAGTACTTCACAACAACTTATTTGAACAACTGCTGCACTGGGAAGTATTGTATCAAGACTTTATAATTTCATGAAATTGGTAGAATGTCCCTGCATGTCTGCATCTAAGCCTGAATATTCCAGACCAGTGAACAGAGAGTTTTACTGAAAGTGGAAAAAAATGACTAAGCTGATGCTGGTGTGACCGTGAAATTCTTCTCTTTCCCCAGTAAATCATCCCTTCCATTAACATGCACTGTCACCAGTGAACAGCACTTTCTTTGCCTTCAGGTTTATGTCAAGTGAAGGACAGATAGTATCAGTAATCTACTGATGACATGATGTGCGGTGACTGGACGTTGGCTTGGTGTCTGAGGTTGTCCAACAATGGGACTCATTCATTGGGTGGGTCTTGCATACGCAGTGTGTGTGACGGTACTGCGGGGCTGTGAGCAGGTGCTAACTGACTGACACTGCGTTTGTGGGACTTACTATGGCTCTCTGAGTGACGTGATGGGCCCATGATGCTGATGTCACCAGTGTTTTGATTTGGTTTTGTTTTGGGTTTTTTTCCTCAGAGAAGAAGGTTGTGAAGTTGTGTGGGTGTGAATGAGAACCCTGTAGTGGAGCCAGTGATAAGCTGTCCTGCCGAGATTTTGGTTCACATCATCAGCATTTCAAGGTGAGAGCACATGCAGCTGCAGTTCCCATCACAGATCTCAGTTTTTGACTTTAAAAAAAGTTATGCATTAACTTTGTAAGTTATTTTATTTTATAACTGTCTTATCACTTACGTAATATAATAATAATAATAATGATAATGATAATGATAATGATAATGATAATGATAATGATAATGATAATGATAATGATAATAATAATAATAATAACAACAACAACACAATATCAAAAATTTAAATCTGGCTGGTATAAATCTATTCAATTCATTATGGCCATTTGAAAGCTTTGTTGTTGTGCTCTCTTCATACTGCATAGTAACAATGAGTCATTCTGGATTGGACTGGAAAATTGAGTCACAAGCACATTTTTATGCAGCTGGTATTAAAAACAACAATGAGAGACTGACATAACACTATGTGTCATCTACTTTCCCTTTGCTGTTATTCATGTACTTACTGCTGTATGAAAATGACTTAGTTTTGTTTGGTAAATATGTCACTACCTCATATCTGCAATATTGTAGTTTCTGTTCAGTGAGGGGGAAAGAAATGCCAAACACAGATCTGACATTTCTTGACAATTGCAGAAATACTTGTTTATAAGGCAAATAAATTCTTGCTCCCAGTCGGTGTTTAGAGATTTTCTTCCATCAATTTTCCTCCATTGGTTTATGAAAAATACAAAAACTTTGGGGTTTGAAACAAATCAACCAGAAGAAAACGTGAACTCTATTTACTGGTTTGTTTTTCTGCAATTTTTAAAGATGCCTTTATGAAACATTTGGCATTGTGCCCTGACAAAACTAAAGAAAATAAAGTGTTAAATCTCCATAACTGTTAAAATCTGTGCGATTTTTAAAGGTCATTGTTATGTCTGAGTCATGCAGCAGCATTGATGCTGTCAGTAAGACATTTCTGTCATTTATTTGTATTTTTTCTCCTCGTGATGCGTCGTGTGCTGTATAACTGACAGGATCTTGTCTCTGTTCCAGAGGTCTATGGTCCAGCACTGAGCAGAGACCATGTGGTGTTTGGAGCTGCTCATACCACTGCTGTTGATCATCAGCGGTAATAAAAATGCTTCACCATGTTTACTTTGTGGTAGATATCCTCATCCCAACGCGACACGAGTTTCACTCCATTTCTCTCTCGTCTCACAGATGCCAGCTGTCAGTGGAACGTCTGGGTACCTCGGGATATCTCGGCCATGACGAACTCCTGCGTGGTCATCCCTTGCACCTTCATGTATCCATCGGGAATCAGGCCATACCGAGGCACTCACGGCATCTGGTACTTTGGCCAACCCTACCCGCAACTCTTTCCTCCCGTAGTCTACAAATCTCGCACGGACGTTGTGCACGAGAGCTACAAGGGTCGCACGAAGCTGCTGGGTGACCTGCACCAGAGGAACTGCACGCTGCTCATCAACAACATTGGCACGGAGCACTCAGGGAGATACTACTTTCGTGCGGACCTGGGTGGAGCCAATATGTATACTTACCCAGACTTTTCAGAACTCAAAGTTCTTGGTGAGTAAATGATGACAGACATTGACTTAAATAAATTGATCAAAATCAAACTGGTGATCAATGGCAATGATCAAAAGAAGACTTTATCATAATTTGACTTATTTTTCTTCCCCAGATCAACCCAATATTGATGTACCTGAGGAGATTGTTAGCGATGAGAGCTTGGAGCTCACATGCTACGCTCCGGATAACTGCCCAGACATGACTCCAGAGATTCAGTGGATGTACACTGACTACCTGCCTGACCCAGAGTTCAGTTCAGACTACCTGGAGGAGAGCAACACAGCGGTTCTGTCCAGCACCCTCACCTTCATGCCCAGGCCAATGCACAATGGGCAGCTCCTGGGCTGCAGGGTCTACTACCCCAACACCACGCTGGTGTACGAGAGGGTCATCTCTCTAGACATTAAGTGTAAGTAAACAAAATATTTTTACCGACAAACTCTCAGATTTTAACTATCTAGTCCTGTCACTGTCTGATATAGGAGGCAGATACTTGGTGTTGTTTATACATATAGCTACTTGGATTTGAAACAGTTCGTTGCACATTTGCCTGCAGATCCTCCACGCTCGGTGTGGGTCAATGTCTCCTCAGAGGTGATGGAGGGCAGCTCTGTGATGCTGCATTGCGAGGTGGACAGTAATCCCCCCTCCAGGATCTCCTGGATGTTTGGAGACCAGGAGCTGCTGTGGGACACGGCCTCCAATGTGTCTCTTTCCTTGGATGATGTGACTCCCGTGAATGAAGGGGTTTATACCTGTGTTGGCGACAACGGCTACGGGATCATGAACACCTCACTGTACCTGGCAGTCAAGTGTGAGTTGATGGGATAGTTTGTGATTCCCCGTGTTTTGAGTTTTGGAAGAGATTTACTGAGTAGAATTGTTTAAATTGAATTGGAATGTATAAATCGATGAATTGTACAAAATCCAAAACACATACAAGTGCAGTCAACTGTTTGTGGAGATTTGAGATATTCTCTTTAGGTTTGCATTGTTTTCTTTTGTGTTTTATAGCTTACTTCATAGCGAAGCACAAGCAACTGCTGCACGTATAGATTTACAGAATGGTGGATTTTTTTTTGAGACAAAGAAATCATTTTGGGAGTTAAGCTAAGGAAGTTCCTAAATCACAACAAGAAAAAGAGTAATGAGTCTTATGGATTTCTGTATGTCAGCTTTAAAAATGAAATATTATAAAGTAGCGGTCATGTTGCTTCTTCTGGCAGTAAATTGATTACTATCATAAAATTGCTATAGTTTCAATGAACTGCATTTCTGCTGTCTCAGCTCCTTGTGCCAATGCAAGCTTTAAATTGGCACAAGCTTTTATTATACATTAATAGCTTGTGCCAATGCAAGCTTTAAATTGGCACAATCTGTTATTATATATTAATAGTTACTATTCCACTTAACTCCTGTTTAATGAGGTGTTTTCCCCATCAACTGGAGTCAAGTGTGATAGTAACCATTAAGCTGGTATCTCAGATGCTATTTAATATTGCTTTGCTGATAGCAACATACAATATGTTTGACTGAAAATAACAAGAGGAGTGTACAAATGACATCATATTTTACAACTGATAGCTACAAATGCCTCTCAATGAGCTAAACTTCTTTTTGATCCTTTTGATATATATATATATATATATATATATATATATATATATCAACTTGTCCCATAAAGGTTCAAGAATGTTCTGCCAAATCCTGCATGGCTGCAAAGATTACAATGATTGAGTAATGCAAACCAACCAAAATAATGTGTTCACCATTTGACTTCCAGCTAATTTCAAATTAACTTCAGAAATGAGTAATTCATGTGACAGACCCACTCAATGCTTACAGCTCAGCTAATGTGTCACATCAACATCATAATAAACCATGTGCACATTATTAACACATCCAAATAGTTTGTAACTTCTCCATATAACTAGTTACGTACTTTGTTAGTGCCTGTAATTAGAAATGTAATTTCCTTACATTTTAAAGGAGTAACATGTAAAATATATTTTTTTTCTTTAATTGTTGCAGACCCCCCTCGTGAGCCGGAGGTAAACAACTCTATGACGGTACTGGAAGGTACCTCTCTTGCTCTGCACTGCAGCACCCAGGGCAGCCCAGCACCAACCCTCACCTGGTTGAAGGACGGAGAGCTGGTGGGCACCATCACTGCAGATGAGCTGTCAGTGCTGGAGATCCTAGAAATCACACCGCAGGGAGACGGACAATACCGCTGTCTGGCTGAAAACGAGCACGGGCGAGCCAGCAGCTCCCTGAATATCACAGTTGAGTGTGAGTACTTTAATGTCTTGCAGCATCTCGAAGACATTTTGTTCACAGCAATGATTCTAAACAATGTGACTTCTGTTTCTGTTTAAATGAAATGTTAGAATTATTTGTTTTGGAGGGCTTTTGCGACTGTTGTTTCTCAGAGAATAACCCCCATCTAATCTCTACTGTTACCGTGACTCACGACTGTCCTGCCTCCCTCAATAGATGCCCCGATCCTTCTGGAGGAGTCCAAGTGCACAGTAGTGAGGGAGGGAGTTCAGTGTGTGTGCATCGCCACAGGAAATCCTGAACCCACCATCGAGTTCTACCTGCCTGACCGCAACATCACTATCAACGAAACCGACGGCAAATACAACTTCTACACGCACACGGACGGACACACCTCCACTGGCATGATCAAGCTGCGGGAGAAAGGCGAACGTATGGACAACGGCGGCCCCGCTGTCAATGTCCACTGCAGCATCTCCAACGTGTACGGAAGAGAGAGCGTACTTCTGGAGCTACAGCAGGAGAGTGAGTTGTTATCTATTATTAATTGGTATTTTTTTAAACTATGTATAACTATAAATGTATATACAAAGTGATATTAAGTAGTGAATTCCTCTCCATGCATTTGTTTGTTTATTTTTAGAAAAGTACATGATGGCCGTTATAGTGGGCACTATCGGCGGAGTGGCGGTCATCGCCTTCATCATTGCAGCAGTGAGATACGTTGGCCACAACAACAAGAAGTGAGTATGAATGACAAACTAATGGTGAGGCCAATGCGAGGCAGAAGTAGTCACTTTTTTTTCTTACCAAGCCGTTTCTGAAATCCAAGGAAACACTTAAGCCTTGTCATCCATTCTAAAGCACACTGATTCACATTGGATACGAGTGAATGTGGGATCGATGTGGACGTGAAAATCATCTCTCCAGAGCAATTTCAGTTCATTTGCAATGACCAGTCCCTGTTGAAATCCTTGGAGATCCACATTGGCGGTCTTCTGGAGGGGGTTAGCAAACTGGACTAACCTTATATTTTGCAGGCACAATTCCCTGCTCTGACACCGCTTCTGTATCCTTGACCTGCTGCGCTAAATACAACCCAGGTAGCCCTCTTAACCAAGGTGTTTTATTTTGGCCTAAAAGCATATTTGGACTTCCAAATTTGCAAGCTTTTTTTTTTCCTTTCTCCCCCTTGAGATCATTCCTGAAGTAGGTGTGATCTCGGCGACTAAACTCATAAAAATAACCACGTCACTCACAGCCACAGTCGGCCTCCAGCATAACCTTACAGAGCTTGTTGTTTTAAAATGGATGCCCAGGCTTGGCGTGTCGCCCTGCGTTAGTGGCAGTCAAGACCGAGTCTGATTATGTGACTCCGTCCCCCAGAGAGAATGGCAACCCTAGGCAGGACGTGGTCCTGGAGAACCCAGCTTTGTACTACAGCGCAGTCAAGAAGGACAAACAAAATCTGAGGAAGAAAGTGGTGAGACACGCTGATGCCAATGATGATGAATATAATGGAGGATGGGTTGGATGACCATTCTCTAAATGTTTGGGGTTAAAGTTTTGTATCGTGAACAGAGTATAACTGATGAAACCCCACTGGAACCTCTGAAAAGAGGCGATTGAAGAAATCCCTCCCACTGGCACTCGAGTCGCTCCAACCATGACCTTTCCAAACACTGTTTTTCTCTTGCTTTCATCGCTTCTCTGCGTTTTTCTGTCTGTTTTTCTCTCCCCTAACTCTTGCACAGCTTAAGACAGAGCTGTTGGGCTCAAAGTTTAACTCCATTCTAGAGGAGACTACGGTAAGGTTCCCAAACAAATCCCCATTAAAAAAAAAACAAAACAAATCCCAAAACAACACAAGCCTCAGCGACAGATGCATCTCCTCGCATATCAGCTTCTGTGTTCTGTATCTGCCGTTTGTTTCTGATACTGCCCTCTGCATGGCTGCCTCATTGCTAACACAAACTGCCAAACTCACAGGAAACATCTCAGTCTTCCCGTCAGTATGTTGACCAGTAACCACTAATACATTTTATTTATGGTGTCTGTCACGCCGCTCTGTCGGCCGAGGTGTCGTTGGCACCGCTCCAGGGATTTTGTGCGGCTGAACGCTCCTTCTGTCTGCAGGGAGAAGACGGGGATTATCAACCTGTGGGCTCTATGGCAGGACTGGAGAGGCAAGAGCTGAATTATGCTGCTCTGGAGTTCATCGGGGCTCGGCCCAGGGAGGGGGCCTCAGGGAGGGGGGATGACGGCGGCAACTACTCGGAAATCAAAGCCAAATGAATCGCGATCCTTCCCTGATCCCTCGGCTATGCGAGATGCAGTGACAGCCCCACGTTACACACACATATCCTCTGCCCCACAAACTGTGTAATAACCTCCCTTGTCTACTGGATTTCACTGTGCATATAATGATTCCTTTTTTTTCCCCCTCTCTCTCTCTCTCTTTCTCTCTTCCCATTTCTCTACTTTTTGTCACAATATGTCACTCTGCCAGTATTCCCCTCTTGGCACCTCCCTCCACGTAATGTCCCTTTATATGCCACAAATAGGAAAAAAAAGACTGTGTTTTGATGGATTGGAGCAACGCCCAATGGACAATGTAAAACAGAAATGTTAAGTTTTAGCCTCAGTTGTAGTCGAAGTTTACTACAATCAACAGTTATAACCAGCGACTGTGTGTTGATGGCATTCTCCATGATTATCAGTGTTGCATCTGTCTCCTAACTGTCACTGTGTCTGCTGCCAGTCGAAGCATCAGGGCAAGGAGTAACCGTGCTTTGTGTTCTCTTGTCTTTGTGCGTGTTTATCAGCTGAGAACGAACCCTCTCCTCTATTCTTTTTGGTGTATTGCATCCCAAGATGATGATTGATGAGGAGAGGAGACTGATCTCAGCATGTTGTTCCCACATAATTGTATTTAATGTGTGCTGTGACTCAGTAGCCTCTCATAATAAAACGACAACAGTCACCGTCACTTTTGATAATAATTGAGGAGGTTTTGTAAAATTTATGTCGCACACCATTGTTTCCTAGATTTTTAATGGTGGGATCTGTTGATATTTTCGGGGAGGGGGAACTTTCAGCACTGTGGCACATGCTCAGTATCTGTCTCCTTTTACTTTTCCTCCCCCCCAAAAAAAGCATGTGTTTCTTTGATTTATGATTCATCTGGAAAACAAAAGGCTAAAGCACAACATACTCTTTTAGACAATGTGTGTGTGTGCGCGTGTGTGTGTGTGTGTGTGTGTGTGTGTGTGTGTGTGTGTGTGTGTGTGTGTGTGTGTGCGTGTGTGTGTGTGTGCGTGTGTGCGTGCGTGCGTGCGTGCGTGTGTGTGTGTGCGTGTGTGTGTGTGTGTGTGTGTGTGTGTGTGTGTGTGTGTGTGTGTGTGTGTGTGTGTGTGTGTGTGTGTGTGTGTGTGTGTGTGTGTGTGTGTGTGTTCAAATTGTGCTGAAAGATCACCAGACACTGACCTCTGGGGTCTTTGGGAAGTCTGAGCATCACCTCACCCGAGAGGCCGACGCTTCATCGTGGCAGGATTGTATCAGATGTCTGAGAGATATAAAGTGATGCTCGCGACTCGCCAGCTGGTTGTGCTATTCATAGACCTTTGATAAACCTGTGATGTAATACTGAAGCTCACTAATAGTTTAACTCGATAGCGATGGTGTCAGTAATACATTAATATGATATATATTGATGGAGGAAATGTCATTATGTACAGTAAACACCCTGCATGAGTATTTTGCCTGCAGGCAGACATTTAAGTATTGAACTCTCACTCACCCACTGAACAATGTCTTACTGCAAGCTATTTAAAAAAAAAAGGCCCTAAAAGCCATTTCAAGTCAAATCAGAGGTTTTGTTTTTATGCAGGGAGGGACCTTGTTACTCATTGTTACTGAAGGCTAATTTAATGCAGAATTCTCTCACTTGTGTTATGCATTGATTTTATAGGGCCTCATTGATGTACTTGGAAATGAAAATGCTCAAGATCATAGTGGGAATGAAGAATATATTTCACCATTCATAGCTTCTTTTTTTTCCTCAGAAATGGGACAAATATCTCATCATGTTTTTCATCAAGGTCATATTATCCTGTTTCCACACCGTAAACACTATGGCATCCTATTGTCCTGAAATAAAATGAATTATTTGCAAAAACAAAAGGAGCCTAAATATGATTTACTGAACACTGTTGCTGGTACTTTGATCCACACTATGCATGTAATTTTCAATTCACTTTTCCTCACACATTTTCCAATCAGGTGCATTGATCACAGACTCAAGAGGAAAGATGCTTTGATTATATCTTTAGTAGTCATCATTTTACAATTCCTAGTTATTAAGGATGACGAAATGTGGATGTTACCAAGCAGGATCACTTTCACAAAGATCATCAACGGATTTGGTGTCCTGCAGGAAACCTCAACAACTGATCATAAAAACGGGATTGTGTCCAGTGGAGGCTGTAGTGAGGTGGGCAGCAGTCAAACTCCCTACAAACACAGCTTTCTTATCGGACATCCGTTCAGTTCAACTATCACTTCTGTAAATGAAACAGAGATGATTAAAACACAACAAGGGGCAGAAAGGTTTCCAAGGTTGCAGTTGAAATGGGGAACTGGTTAAAATGCACATAGTTTCTCTTTGAACCTTGTGGCAATCAGTGACCTTGATTTGTAAAAGCATAGGAACGTGCATTAAGTCTCTGTTCTGGCAGTGGAAAATTCACTATTACAAAACTTCCGTTTTCAGAGAGTTTCACAATCCTTCAGTTTAGGACAAATACCCCCCCAAAGTAAAAAACAAAACAAGTAAGTTTAATTTTGTTCATCATGTAGTTAAAGGAAACAGTTTTGTTTAATCAAATAAAAAACAAATGCAAGTAATATAACAATTTTACAACTTCATCTATTGATGATGATTGTCACTGAGAAACTTCCTCAAGTGTTGTTGCAACAAAAAGACAAAAACAGAACCACGGAGGAGAGGAACAGTGACTGAAGCAGAAATCCACCAACGATCGCTGTGAAGACCCAAGAGAAGGAACGGCTCGACAGAAACGGGTAAATAAGATTGAGCACCTTTAAATATTTCGAAACAATACATTTAGAATGCTGCATTATCACAGATATTTTTTGACTGTCCTTAGAGACATAAATAATTCAAGTGACATGTTCATGAATGCAAAGGATTCAAACTGAAGGTTGTTATGTCTGCCCTCATAAGCAATTATGGAATAAGACAACATGCAATATCCTGTATGTGTGATGTCAAGAGCTGACTTTCCCTTGATTGAATTTCTTCATGTGTTTTCTGCATCTTTTGTACTAAAGTTTGGTCCGAGGAGCACATCAGGGCACTGAATCAGGATGTTTGTCTTCATCTGGGCAACTCTGCTTTTCTCTGTGAGAGGCAGCCATGCTTACACTGGTATGCATTAACTCCCTTGTTAATTCATTCAAATGCAGCCATGGTTTTCTTACAAGTAATATTTATACATAATTTGCAAATAGAAGTACTTTTGTTAAAACCACTAGAGCAACTGTCTAAGTACTGTTCTCAGAAGCTAATCAAATTGTTAGTTTTTAACCTGGTGCTAGCATGGTGGGTAGAAGGCATACATTTCAATTAACATACAGGATGAAAGCATCGAGAACATTTCAAGTATATGAAGATCACGCACAGCAATGTGTTTTCTAAAGTAATTTCTCTGCAAAAAGAATGTACCTGTTGACTACAAAAATGCAGATTAAAGAAAATGAATATCATTTGGAAATGTGAGTACTCTGTTGAAAAAAATAACAAAGATTGTGGGATGTAAAGTAGTTTTAAATATAAGGACATTTGACAATGAGAAAATAATGAATCAAGTTTATTCTTTGTACTTTTAAAGACAACTTGTTGAGGATCATCAGTTGTGTAAATATAGTAACAGCATTACAATGTAGAATTTAATACAGTTGCAAGAAAAAATAGTGTTAAACTCACAACTGAATTGTTTTTATTGAACACGGCATGTAAACCTTCACAGTTAGTATGGGCAAAAGCATGTAAACCTTTAGATTTGATTACTGTTTTACTCTGCTTTGGCAGTGGTTCGCTCAAACAAGCTTTTCTCTGTAGTTGCAGATCTCACTTTCACGATGGTCGTGAGGACTTTTGGGCCATTGCTCTTGATAGAACTATTTCAGTTCAGCAATATTCCTGTGCTATCTGGTGGAGTCACTCTCTTGATGTCATGCCACAGCATCTCAATGATGCAGTTTGTCTTTCCACGGACTGATGAACATCAAGGTGTTCAAAGATACTTTTTGTGTCTATTTACAATTCACTTCTTAATCGTAGGAGAGCTCAGAAGAGTCACACTAGCTGGACTATACGCTACTGACTCTCAACTCCGAGAAGCTCTGAGTGAAGTCATTAACCTCGGGATTCACACACTTAATTCTTGCACTACCAGCCTGTATTGTGAACGTTAATCAGCTGTGTTCAATGAAGACATGAAAATCTAAAATTGTTTGTTTCTTCCCTGGTTTAAGAAATGTGCAAAACTGGGATTTTTTTTGTTTTTTTTAATTGCGAAAATTCAAACACCAGTAAGAGCCTTCGAAAATACAGAGAATATTATTGCAACAGTGCAACACAATCCTGTATTAGATTAGTGGTTACTGTCAAAAACTACCTTTCTGTTTGTGTGTTTTGCATTAACAGGTACATCTGTGGAGCAAGAAACAAGCTGTGACAGAGGTTTCTGTATCACTCTCCCGATAGAACTCACAGCAGAAGCTGGACTCTGCGTTGTGATGCCATGTTCTTTTAGTAAACCATATAGTTTTAATCCCTTACACGCAGTTTGGTACAAATGCTCCGAGTCTAAAAGAAGATGTGGGGACGCTGACACAATTTTCCACTCTAACAATGACAACAAAAAAGCTCAGCCTGGTTTCCGTGGACGAGTGTCACTGTTGGAACCTGTCATGAGTCAACTTAACTGCAGCATCATGATTAATGACCTGCGGGGGTCTGATTCTGGAGCATATCAGTTCAGAACCAATGGTTTCTATAATGGATTCCAATTCACTCCGAAACCCCTCATCTCTGTTACTGGTATGAACACTTCGACTTTACATTGCATGAATTCATTTTGACAGTTGTTGAACTTTGTGGGCTGAAATGCCTTTCGATGTTCAGGCTGATGACTTGAATTGATGTGTTTCCTTCAGATCTCCATCAGAAGCCCACAGTGGAGATTCCGCCACTGACGGAGGGACTAGAGGCCACGCTGACCTGCACTGCTCCAGGTCTCTGCTCGGGATCTGTTCCTGAGATCATCTGGATGTGGAGCGGAGCAGGAGGATGCATCTCAGGAAACATCACCACTTTTAAGACTGAAAAACTGAGTGCCATCGCAAACAGGCACAGCTCAACGCTGACCTTCAACTCCTCAGCTGAACACCATGGTACCAATATAACCTGTAGGATCAATTTCTCAGGGGATGTAACCACAGAGGAGTCTGTGACTTTGAATGTGACCCGTGAGTACCACCTGAAATATTTACGAAGATCTTCTGAAATGTCTCGAATGCTCCTGACATAGTCTTTGTGGCGCTATTTATGTAAGTGTGGTTGATTTGTTCCTCCCACAGACATAGAGGAACTTGAAATCACCGGAGATGCAAGTGTGAAAGAGCACGAGACACTGAATTTAACTTGCAGTGTTGAAAGTTTTCCTCCATCGCAAATCACTTGGATGAAATATTCTGACCAAATCGTGCAAAATGGAACGGAAACTTTTCTGCTGAACGACACCTCAGATGACTTTCTGGATGATGCAGAAGCCTCTCAGCAGGAAATAAGTGGGAGGGGCTTCTTATTAATTTCTAACGCGACAACCAGAGATTCTGGAGAATACGTTTGCATTGCAAATTATCTCAACAAGACCATTATAAAAAAAATCAACGTGACAGTATTATGTGAGTAAACTAAATGCATTTATTAGTTTGTTTGTTTTTTTATTTATGCCATTGTTTTCAGTTGTTGAGAGGAATCCCAAGTAGTTTGGAAAAATCTTTCCTTTCAATACATGGATGGATCTGACGATCTCAGGATCAAGGCATTTCTGTTCAGTGGCATGAAAAATTAAGAGAATAGTGCCCTCAAGTGGCCGCATATTATAAAAACACCGATCTCGCTAAACCCTTCATGAAAATAGAGGAACTGCTGTCATTGGGTGTGATCTACATATTTTTTCAGGTTCCTTATTTTATCACAAGGTTGCAATAAGTGCACATACTGAATGTATAAAGAAACGCACATGATCTGTGATTGAACTACACCTACACTCAATTTTCAGGTTTTGCATATACTACATATGGTATATTTAGACACTGTATATTCAGTACATATAATGTCTGCCACAACCCAAAGGCATGGATGCCTGTTCAGCTGGTAAATTACCCTAATTTACCCTCGATTGGATAAAGCAAGAATATAGGGTGGATGAATAGATAGTTGTATCTAGTCGACGGTAAAATGTTGTACTTCATGTGGTATGTTTGGATTTAAAGCCGTTTATTTTCACAATTATGAAATATCTGTTTTTCACAAAACCACAACTCTCCATTCCTCTATGTAATGACTAAATGACTAAATTGTGCTCTGCAGATAGAAGAAACCTCCAGATAACAGGTAATATAAGAGTCATAGATGGAGATATTCTGAACCTGACCTGCAGCGCAGAAAGTTTCCCGCCATCTCTAATTATTTGGGCTAAACTTGGTTGCAACACGACCCTGAACTACGACAGTGGATCAGCCTCACTTGTCCTGCCCATGACTGTGGAGGATTCTGGACTGTACATCTGTATAGCAATATATCTGGGCACAACTACCACTGCATATGCTGATGTTGCTGTGACATGTAAGTAGACATCAAGTAAATATGAGTAGATATGACATTTGTGTTTATTTGACAATTAAAACTTGTCCTGCTGCTGCGTTTACAGACATTCATAGGAGCTCCAGATGTGAGCTTCAATCAGAGGTTCTGACTTGTGTTTGTATCAGTGAAGGGTTTCCTTTACCCACCATCAAGTGGCCGCTGTTGAACAACCACACCGAGTACTCCGTCATCACCACTGTAACAAACCACACCATCAATAGTACTGTCACCCTGACTGTAAAAACCAAGGGAAACACAACTGTTGAGTGTGTCAGCGGAAATGAAAATGGGGAAGTTACGAAAACCCTCCCCATCGAAATAAAGCTGTCAGGAAAACATGGTAGGCTCTATGTTCTCCGCCTCAGCACTTGTACTTGTGACCACAGTGTTAGAGTAGAACCACTTCAGTGCTGTATTACCTCACAATGACCTTTGCTTTCAGGACAGAAATAGTTGCGTGTGTGCCATATAAACTAACAAGGCTTGAATCCATCTGATTCTAGATCCAGCCAAACAAGAAGTCGTTTCATGGTTGGAACTCATCATCGCATTTTTGATTGGTTTTCTCCTTTCAGCAATCATTTTCTACTTGGTCATGAAGTGTTACAGGTACACCTTCAAATTCATTAAATGATTACCCAGTTTTAATTGTGACTAATGGTTTTATGTGGATGTTGTTGTTTTTTTATTTTTCTTTAACTATTTTCAACAGAAGAAAGCAGAAGAATTCTGGAAATTTGGATGAGACTGTGGAATTGGTGACCAACAACAACAATCCACTGGTAAATTGTCACAATTTTACATGTGTTTTCTGCAGAATTGTCACAATAGTATGAGACATTGATTAATGCCTGGACAGGTTCTTGTTAAGCATTTCATCAAATGCTGTTTTACTGCAGGACGATGGGGAACTATTTTAGATTTGCATGTGTGGTTTTCGCTGTTCATTTTTGTCTAAAATGAGGAACTCACCAGCATTTGCAAATCATATCATTTGAAATGCTTCAAGGCAGTACATCAAGCAGAAGTTGGGAGTGTTGGTCGGGGGCCACAACAGAAAACCAATGAGCAAATATAAGCCTTTCTAAAGACTGTGCATTCGAACACAGTCAACAATATGTTTTCTTCTTCTTTTTTTTTATTAATCACCAGCATTCCCTCTTTGCTGTTTCATGGTAAAATAAAAGGAAGTTATAAAAGATTAAGGATGTCAGGGTTTTCCTCTTATTTCACTTTAAATTGCAGAAATTGAATTAAAATGTTCTTTTTCTGCCTAACAGTTCACTGATCAGTCGTCCATTGGCTACTTAAGAAAAAAAGAAAAAAGACTAAGATAAATTTGGCAGCCCTCCAATAAACAAGAGGTAACTTGTGGGAAAATAAAGTTCCTCAAACTAACTACTGTTAAAAATTGTGGTGAACCATGCTCACAACAGTGGGCATGGCTTGGAAGACTGATTGCTGTCACTTTCTTTACAGTTAGATTACAGCCAAGCAGTAGAAGACAATCATCCCTACGACCAGGAGGAAGCAGATGATGGAAGTGTGGCTGCAGAGAAAACAACCCCTGAGCTCGACAGTGGCTCAAAAGATGTGGAGTACGCCAATATTGACTTCTCCCTGTTAAAGAGAAAGAGTCTTGGGGACGGAGTTCGGGGGGACGAGAGCACAAAGACGGAGTATGCTGAAATCAAAAAAGAAGTAAAAGTAGAAGGGGAGGAAAGTGGAATGCTGGAGGGCAAGGAAGAGGAAGTGGGGAAGGAGGTTGAGGAGACAAGAAGCTGTCTTCCAGAGGAGGAAGCTGCTGAGACGGAGGCCGTGTACTCCAACGTGAAGGAAGTAATGGACGAGATCTGAAGACTGTTCCATCGTTCAGCAGCCAGAGAGTACAGGTCTCCTGATTTCATCGGATAAGACAGATTCATGTAATACACTGATGGTGGATTGAACTTTTAATGAACTGATGGCTATTTCTATAGTTTCTACCATGAAGCTGGGACATTTTACCAAAGATGTCTGTCTGGAGTTTAAGCTACTTTGCTTCACTGCATTTCAGCAAAGAACTGTTTGTAAAGATTATATACTGTATGCACGTGTGGTATTTTTAGATCTGTCTTGTATAAAGCGCTTGATGTTTATTGGCACTTGCTTTAAAAGCTCTTGTGGTGGGTTTATTATGGGATTACCGTGTGGACGGTCATTTTATATCAGAGACTTACAATACTTCCATAAATCACGAGGATCCAAGTATCGTTAACCTTTATGCTTAATTAGACTGAACTAGCTATTTACTACAATGTCAAGCTCTTGTACTTTCAGTTTCATGCAGGGTTTACACATAGGCAAGATGTGTTACAAATATAATTTTCCCATCATATGTGGCACATTCCTGTTATTCTTTATGCAATGTAACGCATCTGAATACGATTCTTAAATGGGTGTATTGATGCATGACATTCTTGATATTCGTGTAGGTTTTTGGCTGCCAAAAAAACTTCCACGAACATCAAAAATTGCCAGGATTCGTGAAGTTTACTTGTGATGTGCTGTCACGCGTAATTAAGCGTGACAGCATTTGTAATATAGTCTTGATGGTTAGGGTCTTCAACATGGCGACATGACTGTATGAGCTTCGCTCAGTTTGGCTCTGTTTGCAGCATTCTCGTCCTCTCTGCGCAACTCTATGGCGTAGAGCCCTAATTTGCATGCCAGAACAAACCATCTTTGGATGTGGAATGAGGTGGAGTGATATGAACTGTTTAGTAGCTGATGCAGTCTCGGACCTGCTTTGACAGCCTTAACACACACATAACCCATACGAAAATCCCCCTGATTTGTGACAGATTATTTATAGAAAGTGACGATGTGCAATAAACTCTTACTTCTTCTTAGTCCTCCATATTGTTGACATTTTTGTCTTGTCAAGCATTTAAAACTGTCAAAACCACCAATTTCCAACTTTAAGTCGAATCAAGTTGTTTTGATAAACAAGATTAAAATTAATAATAATGATGACGATGGTGATGGTGATGGTGATGGTGATGGTGATAGTGATGGTGATCATGATCATCATCATCATCATCATATAGTGTTGTAGTAGATTGATGGATTGTGTGTATGCTTGCTGTCAAAAATATCTACCATTTTATCCCATTAGACTAAAATTATAATAATATCCTTGGTTGTGTGTCTGCATTATGCATCAGATCATACTGAGATGGTTTCCCACCTGACACCACTGTTCTTTCATTTATTATGGTGAAATAGTGTAAAGTCAGGTCTTGGTTAAAAAACGACAATTAAAAATAAAGGAAGGTAAATCTTCTCTCAGCTCAAAGCGCTGCAATAGGCTTAGATGGGCATTTTATGTTGACTGTACAGTATGAATGAGGAAATGAAATGCAGCGTCAGACAGCTCAGGACTCAGATAGAAAGTCTGGGTATGTTAGAGAGGAAAAACAACCTGCTTATGAGCAGGTTAGGTTTACACTGAGAATAACTTCAGGAACACTCATTTCTGGAAGTAAAAATGCAAAACTTGCACTCAGTTTAGTTTTTTGCAAAACGACCAAAAATATGTAGTTTGTTTAAAAAATTTAAAAAAATTGTGTATAACGGAAGTATCTCACTGTAGTACTTATTTTGTCTTCAGGTAGTTCATTTTAAAGTCCAGGCTTCCTTCGGCAAGGACCCTCTTGTAATTTCAGTGTTTCTTCTTTGTTTCTTTCTTCTACTGAGGTGTCATTGAATCCAAATTTGAACCCCGAAACACGCTCAAAATCTCACCAAATTTGGTATGCTCATCGGGACTGGTGAAAAACGTAAGAAAATGTAAAAATTTACCCCAAGTGCCAAAATGTGCTCTCTTGCATTACCTAGCAACACGAAAATGGCTGCCAGGGCGGGTAGCAATGTCAAAGAAAGATCAAACCAAAACTGGTTCAGGGTGAGCTGGTTTTTAAAATAAAAACCCAAAGCTCCTTCAACATAAAATCCTTGTTTAATTAAAACTTTCAAAATGTATATTTGATCAGTATTTAAAAGGGCCAGAGGCTATGATTGACCCCGGCAGGCCAGAGTGCGAGGTCCCGACCAAGACAGCAGTGCGGTGGTGCCAAACAATTTTTGCAAAAATTAAGATGCAAACAAACCAGAGTGTGATGATGTCGCAGTAGTTAGAGTTCTTACCGCATAGCAATTTGCAATAAAGTCATGGGTTCAAATACTGGTTGGGCCTTTCTGTGTGGGTTTCCTTCAGGTACCCGAGTTTCCTGCCACAGTCCAAAAACCATGTTTGTACGGAAGGCTGTGAGGACTGGTAACCAGTCAGCTGGTACTGGCTCCAATTCCCATAGACATTGTTGAGTTTCTTAAAAGAAATGGAGACGTCAAGGACAACAGGTTCCCTGTTTCAATGTTTATTCACACAAAAATCCAGACAGCCCACGACAAGACCTTTTTCACTTCACAAGTAAGTTATAGATCACACCTCCACAGAGTGCATTTAAACTATTATTAGAACATTTCAGAACATTTTATCAGAACATTGCAGCAGCTGGAGAAGAGGAAATAAGAGGCAGCGGTGTGAAGAGAAGCTTCCTGGAAATATATTGTAGAGTAAAGAGAAGTAAAAGAGGTTGATGATAAGAAGAACAGTCCGTTCAGAATAGACGCACTGAGTGGAGAACAGCAAGGGGCCACAAGACCAGGGGATCCAGAAGAAACTAGGTAAAAACACAACGTTCACTGTATATTGCATTTGATTTCAATATTAAATTTCATCTTTTAAAAAAAACGTGAAAAAAGCTACAAAAGTAACATTGGAGACTGAGTTGTATTTACAAATACAAAAATAATTCAGATAACATAATTTTTTTTTAAACAGTTATCACAAACAACCTCAAGTTGAAACATTTTGTGAAGTAAATATGAAAATGTAGCTACAGAACCTGTCAACTTGCAACTTGCTGTATTTACATATGTGTGACCGACCATGAAGCTGCTGCCTGTGCTGGTTTCAGTAACCGATCTAACTGTGTTTGAATTTTCTCTTTGTGCTCCGGAAGGTTGAGAGTTTGTCCTGTGGAAGAACGGACTGGCTGCAAATTACGATGTTTGACTTCATCTGGGTACCTCTGCTCTGGTACTTTGCAGCCGCAGGTAAAGGAGGAAACTTTCTTTGTTTGCTTGTTTTTCGAACAATGCCTTACATTTACTGTATATGTTATACATGTCAAGATAATAAACTGAAAGTGGCATTCAAGTTTAAAGTGGCACGTTTTATTGTATAAAGGTTATTCTGTAACTGCCTTTATGCCAAAATCAGAACATTATCTGCTTTGATTTTGCATTATCAGGAACGTCACAGATGAAGGTTCACAAAACTCTATTGTCGTCGAAGTGAAAGAAATGTAATTGTGATGTAAAGATAACTTGGTGCAAATGTGAAAATGTTTCTGATTACATCAGGATAAGGATTTTTAACCAGGGTTACACTGACACAAAGAACTGCAGAATCATTTGACCTCACCCAAATGTTGCGTGATCTCTTCTATTATTGTGACAGGTATCACCACTCACAGTTACAGTTTGTACAGTGACAGTAGTCAAAACATGAGTAGGTCTCCTTTTCATACTTACTCTGTAGCTCCAGAAAGTAATCCAGTTATTTAACATTACAACGTGAGGTTTAAATCTATCATTTTAACTTGTAGTCTTTATCCAATGTCCAGCATTAAACTGAAACTGTTCGCTCATACTCTATGCTCCCATTAGAGATGACCCCAAAGCCCACAGTGGAGAGTTCTCCACTGAGAGCAGGACAAGAGGCCACTCTGACCTGCACTGTCCCTGGTGTCTGCTCTGCATCTGCTCCGAATATCACCTGGACGTATGCAGGAAGGAACGACTCCTGCATCAAGGGAAACATAACTCACATCAAGACTGAGAATCTGACTAGCACTGCACAGAGACACAGATCAACTCTGATCTTTAACGCCTCAGCTGAGCACCATGGCGCACAGGTCACCTGTAAAGTCAGCTTCAGCGGTGGCGCGACTGCAAATGAGACCAAAATTCTCCGTGTCTCTCGTAAGTAGTACAAACTATACGTTATCCTTTCCTTGCGATTCTTTATTTTGATCACCCTGGTGACACGAAATATTATAGCCAGAGTGGAAAAAGTATGGTAGAGTGCCTGTCGGGTCTCTATATTAGCCATGTGACGGATCAATGGTCTGTCGAGGGGGAACTTGGCCAGCAGCAATAGTTTCCAGTAACTCTTGACCTTGTGGTTAGTCTACAACAGGGATTTGCAACCTTTATGACCGAAAGAGCCATTTTCACAATTTTCCAACAAATGAAATTTGTCAGGAGCCACAAAATATACAAATTATCTGAAAAGAAAAGAAAACATCTAAAATTTAAAAAAAAAATTGCGACATATAAAATGTTGCATTATTGAATATTGCATATAATTTGAATATATTTTATTAAATTTTTAGCAGGCCACTTTTAAAGAATTTTTTTCCCATCGATATTCTGTTTATAATAATTCTTGGCTGTTTCAGCCTCTTTAACTATTTAGGTGTTTATAGCTACTGTATGTTTCCCCCGGGCTAGAGCAGTTGGAGCAATACTAGCATTTTTCAATTTTCTTCCTTTTTGTCTTCTGTTTTTCCTTATTTTTCCACTTTTTTCCCTGTTTCTTGTTTTTTCCATTTTCTTTCTTTTCCTTTCAATCTCTTTTGAGGTTCCAGAGCCACAGGTTTCAGACCCAGATTAAACTGTGTACAGGGATATTTTTCCTATATTAACGATTTGAATATCTGTTACATTTTGCATTAACATGATCCTAAGCTTTTGTTTCCAGGGAAGAGCAGCTGTTACTATTCCGCTAACCTCCTGTTCACTGGAAGATGAGTGCTTCTTTAATACTGAGCAAGCTTAGCCATCCTAAAGCTTTCTGCTGCAGTCTGTCATTGTTTTGATTTTATACAACAACCAGTAGCATTAAGATGGTTGGACGAAGATGCTGTTCCTTCAGCTATCTATTGAACTGCATTTTTTTTTTTTTACTATGAGCCTTAGCAATATAAGGATACAGTAAATTTGTGAGTATATTTTCCTTTGTATTTGCAGTATTTCTCAGGATCTTGAACACCTCTGCATGTGAGTTGAAGTCAGATTTGCTGACCTGTGTGTGTATCAGTGAGGGATTTCCATTGCCCACCGTCAAATGGCCACTGTTAGAGAACTGTACAGACTGCACTGTGCGGACCATCGTGTCGAACAACACAGTATACAGCACAGTGACAATGAAACGCCAAAGCAACACGACTATTGAGTGTGTCAGCAGCAATGGGCCAGACGAAGAAAGAAGAAATCTCACAATCACAAACGTCCAACAAGAAGGTGAGTGTTGACAATCAGAAATGTCTCCTACACTTGAGGTTTTTTGGTCAAATGTGGTTAACAATCCCCCTCTCAAACATTTTCAGATCTTCTCTCAGAGTTGTTGAGGACTATAAAACAGCGCGAGGTCATCATAGCACTTTCGATTGGGTTTCTTCTCGGGATAATATTCACATCATTCATCACATGTTTGGCAATAAAATGTCGAAGGTACGGTGATACATTTAAATAATCATATTTTAACCAACAGATCATGCCCATCCCAAACACATCGAATGACCTTTCTTTGTTCAGAGAGCAAAGTTAAACATGCTAAAAAACTCAAGGTTTGGCTTTTATACATTTTGAAAACGGGGTGAATGCAAAGAAATACAGAACTGCCTTTTGCTCTTGAAAAGCATTGAAAAGAAGCAGTGCCACCTACAGGGAAGTTAGCGTTAACAACAGTGGTAAAGAAATATATAAATGTGTTAGTTATGACTGCTTTTTGAATGAATTGTGATTTTAGAGACATGTAATCACTCTGTTTTTATTGATATTCACAGACAAAAGATGAAACCTGGTCGAGTGATGGAGGACTTAGAGATGATGAACACCTTCGCTGTTGAGGTGTTTATTCTATTGTCATTAGTTAAATCTATTTTGACATAAGAGAGGGCTGTGAACCAGTTTGCATAGATTCAAGCATGTTGTGTGAACAAGTATTTACATTTTTAACTGAAATTATTACAATGTCAAGGATGATCCTGAGTAGAACACTGACTTATAGTGAACTTTAAGGGAGACCAAAGAGGACGACACAAGAAAACCTGCCTCACTCTGTATTGAATTACCGGTATATAAAATGTCTGTGATGTGCAGAAGGATGTTGGACACGCAGCTGAGGAAGAAGGGATTCAGGACCAGGAGGAAGCCGAAGTGGGAGCCGAGCCTGTCGGGTCATCAGCACCTGAGGGTGACGTGAGGCCCAAAGAGGTGGAGTACTCCCACATTAACTTCTCCATGTTGAAGACAAAGAATCCAACAGAGGAGGAGTTGACAAAAGAGTCCCCCGAGACAGAGTATGCTGAAATTAAAAAAGAAACAAGAGAGGAGGGAGAAGGAAATGAAGGAGAAGGAAGGGAAACGACTGAAGAGATGAGAAAGGACGTGGAGACTGAAGATTGTATCCCGGCTGAAGAGAAAGCAGAGGAGGAGGTGGCACTCTATTCCAATGTGAAGGAAATCCTGGATGAAATGTGAGGACAGTGTAGACTTGGTGGAGTTTTTTGGAGCCATTGCTGAAGCGTAGTGTGTGTATTTCTTTTTTTCTAGCCCTTTTCTGCATATAAACATCCTGTGCTCTCCATTTTTTTTTTGGTCAAATTAATTTTCACAAATACAATAGGAATGAATGGAAAGTCAAAATTGGACACAAGTGGCCTTGACTGCTGCAACGTTGTCTGAAATATTCTACAAAGTTATTATTTGCACAATTTTTAGAATCTAGGACAGATCTGTGAAACTGTACATGTTTCTTTTTTTTTTAAGGCTCCTGTGCTTGTATGTTTTTGAGTGTCATGTAATGTTTTTTTCAAACACAGCATCTATTGGAGCTAGTTTAACAGTCTCCAAGGAAAAAAGGGTGAGAACGTCTGGGTTTTTCAATGAACTCATCATCATGTTCAAGAAACCAGTTTGAATGTTAATGATATGATGCTCAGCTTGAAAGCGCCATGGGAAGGAAATGGGATGAAATGAAGTGTAACTGCTTTTGCAAAAAGACAAAACTTATATTTGCAGCCACAAATCTTTTGGAGTTTTCAAATGAAAAAAAGAAATGCTGTGATGTGTTCAGATCTCTGGGTTTTGTGTCATATCGAGAAGCAGTTTACTTTTTCACAATGTATTCTTTTTTTGAGCAATAAATGCAGCTGAAATTATGTTAATAAACACAAGTGATGCGTTTTAGCCATTAAGTCCCATCTTTCATTTTTGAAATGAAATGTGTTACTGTGCCTATCTTCTGTCTGAAAAGCTGATTCCAGCTAATTTCAAGATCAATTCAAGATCAAGGTGAACTTCTTTATACCTCAGAGCCAGTCAGAATTTCCAGAATGACCCATGACCTTGTCACTTTCAAATTGTTGTCAAAACTACATTAAATTACATTAAATACAGTTAAAGCCTAGTAATTGTACTGGACCACCAGAGAATAATGTCACCAAAAGCATATGTGCAAATTGATATTAATGTTAACCATGGAGAGTTAAGTCACATGCACTCTCTTCACTAAGATAAATAATGAACAAAATGACATATTATACATATTTAAAATATCTATTTCAAGTTTGGTCTAAATGTGAAACCAGAATGTTGGTGACTGGCTCTATTTTTATTTTAATCACTTTGACTCATGCCACCCCTAAAGAGGCACACACAGCAGTGGTTCCCTGGCTTCATCTTGAGGGACCCACATTTTTACCATTGTGTAATTGTGTGAGTCGACTGGAAGAAACAGTGACAAGACACTATAGGTAAGAACAGGTTGCCACATCTGACTCAGCACCTTGGACCTTAAACTTTACAGTTTGACAGTTATGGTCATTCCCAGGGAATCCCCCAGTATGCAGATGCATAGCAAGGTATGGGTGAGATCATGGAAATAATTAGCACTGCTTAAATGGTGAGTGAATACTACCTATTTTGACCATAAAGAATATACAAAAAAACACACCATAAAAGAATACCTTTGAATAACTTTTGACGTTTCTTCAAATGAAAGCAACACTAATGCGACAAACAATATCTTATATTTATCACTTAAAAATAACTATGTTTTGAAATGTTTTCAAGTGAAATGAAAGTAAATCCCATGTACAGTGTAAAATAAACCAAAAAAAAAAAACAAGTATCTACCTACTTCTGTCAGAAATACAGGAAATCAGTGTGTGAGAAGATGTGAGCAGAAATACAAAAATCTCCAGCAACAGGTGTCAGATGTTTTGCATACTGAGTTCCTTCTAAATGGAGGAACAAGCTTTTCACACATAGTACTGAGGTTTGTTTACAACCGTTTAATCAGCATGACTGCTTTCCTCTTTTTCACTCAACAATTGTGTTCTTCGATATGAAACTTGTGATGATTATTTGAGAATTGAACTGAGACTAGACTTCAGAAAAATCAAACCAGACTCTACTTTCGCTGGAAGCTGAAATAATAGTTTTTTCCTTCTTCATCTGATGGTGAGAATGACAGAGTCCACCATAAACAGACCAGAGCTCCATTCAGGGACATATATGCTGGTCAGAAACAAAAGATGGCTTGATATACCAGAATATTAAAAGTTTCCTACCCCTACACCCCAAACAAAACATGCTTAATAATGATGATAAATTATATTTAATTCTATTCTATATCCTGGAAAAAAATATGTTGATAAAGGACAAATAACTGTGTCATAGGTAGTCTCAGTAAAAAAAAAAAGACAAGAAGCATTACTCTGAATATTGGTGTATGAGTTAGGGTTATCAATGTATGAATTGTGTGTCTGTGAAGGTTGTGTGCAGGTAAATGAATGAAAACCAGAAGCATCACCAACTCTCACAGTATGCATGTGTGTGTTCAAAGTGATTTGGAATTAAAGCTGAGCTTACAGGATTACAATGTTCCACTAGCTGGACGAATGCCTTAAATAGATCAACCTGACGCTGTCAGAGCTGCAGAGCTGCACAAGAGTCCACATGTGACGCACTTCAACCGGAGGGCCGCTTCTGCTCAAGACGTGTAGGTGAGTGTGTGCACTGCGTTGATTTCAACATTTTATTTGTGATGCTAATTTTCATATGAAAACCTAAAAACACCTGGAATCCTGCTTTAGTGAGAGAATAAAAGTCTCCCAAGAAATGAGTACTTGAATGTATCACAAGTTAAACTATGTATTCCACTGTGAAAAGTCCTTCTGACTGGTCGATCATGAAATAGATTATTAGAGTTTGTTTTTTTTACTCCTGTAATGAGAATGCATTAGCAATGTAAGAAATGCTCATTTTGCAGCGCATTCAACAGAAAAAAGCACACACACACAAAAAAGCACAAGTTATTTAAGGGATACATTTCTATGAATCCCTGACAATAGTGAAACATTTGCAATATTTGATATTATACATTTAAAAATAAATACAAGGAAATTGCTGTGTATTTTTCAATATTGTGTAACCATCACCAGATAAATATGGACAAACATAAGCTTGAGTCATGAGTTGAACGTAGATCCGGGTTTTCATTGTTCATGAAGTTCATTCATGTTGCCTCATTGCTTCAAGGCATGGTGATTCTTTTCAGTTCCTAATATGTACCAGTTGCTCTGGGACTTACAATTATTTTTACAATTTGTTGCTTTTCCATTTCTCTATCTGGTCTGCCGTTTGTAAAGAGGTGAGTTTTATTGACTTGTGCTCTTAATCTCTCTGTAGTGATGGCGGACGTCTTCAAAAGTCTAAACCTTCTTGAGACCCTCAAAGAGTCGATTGAGAGCAATAAATTATCGGAGGTCAAGGATGCGGTGGAAGACCTCCTCATCAGCAGAATCAATTTAGCGGTGGTTGGGGACCGTGGCGATGAAAAAGCCTCCTTCATGAACTCCCTTCGTGGTCTGGGGCCTGGTGATGAAGGAGCAGCTCTTTCTCCGTCCCCTGCTGCTCCTGAGGAGGTGGCAGGCTACCCGAACCCCAAACACCCTGACTTCCGCCTGTGGGATCTGCCCCCTGTTCCAATCACATCCCCATTTGACCCGCAGGGATACATGGATCGGTATAAATTCCTCCGCTACAACGCCATCTTCTTGACGTTCACCGAGAAACCACAACCAAACAGTGTGGAGGTTTTCTTGGAGTCTCACTCTGTGCAGGGACAGACTGTGTACTTTCTTCTTTTAGCTTCGGCTCAAGACACAGAAAAGAGCTTGGAGGAAAAGAGAAAGATCAGTGTGGAAATGCTCACAGCCCAGGGTGTCACACAGCCTAAGGTCTACCTGGTGGGACCAGCCACACTGGAGAAATTTGATTTCCCCGCTCTGTTAGAGAACATGATTAAAGACCTTCCAGAGATCCGAGCCCACGCTCTGCTCCTGGCTCTACCAACCCTCACCTCAGATTTGGTCACCCAGAAAAAGGAGGCGTTCAAAGCGCTGGTCTGGGGGGCCGCGTCACTATCTGGCGGGATGTCAGCTATTCCTGTTCCTCTGGTGGCGTCCATGGTGGACTCCAGCGTGGCAGTGCGGATCCTGACAAAAGCTCAACTCTCTCTGTGCCTCGATGACGAGTCTGTAGAGCGGTTGGCTCGACAGAGAGGCATCGAGCCGGCGCGCCTCAAACAGCTGCGGACCTCTGCTCTGTCGGTGGAGGTCAGCAAAGGTGAAGTGAAAAGCCGCCTGGCGGCTGCCGAGAGGGAACTGGCCAGTGTTTCATCGAAGCTGCTGGAGATGGCAATGCCGAGACACGCCCGCTCGGCCAGCCGCTCCTTCGCCGCCATGCTGCAAACCTTAAATAGCTCCATTGATGAAATGGCCGCGGATGCTGAGAAGATTTTGGCTGCTGCTCTTTAGAGCAGCGATAAAAATCAAATGATGGCTCTCTGTCTATCTTTGATAACGATTCTCTTCAAGTAGGGAGAAACATGTGATCATTTCACGAATGTTTTGATACAAACGGTTTTTATTCTCACTTTGAACAAAACCCCACAGTAAATAGTTTGCAATTCTGTAAATAAATACTAATAACTGCACGTTTCTCTGTGTCTGCTTAAAAACAAAGTCACCACAGATGCCCTAAATAGTCACTTCCATTATCACTGAGGCTCAAATAGAAGAACTGAGAAGATGCACACTGTAGCCCACAAGTCACAAAATCCTATCTTTTTTTTTCAGTGAAGCTAAAAAGGACTGTGTTCGCTCGCTTGCATGATTGGACATGCAAATGCTTTAAGATCACAACTCAGCTGTGGAAACTTCCTCTTAAACCTTATTTCTTGAGAAGTGATAATGATAGTGAGAGTGTGTCTGCGATAGTGCAAGAAGGGGATTATTTCAGGTAAGTGCAGTGGGGTTCTTATCTACACTTTGTGGTTTAAAATGAGGACTAATCTCAAGTTTTTAGGATTATCTCCAATTAAAAGTTAATCAAAAATCAATGACATTTGTGACAGTTTTAAGTGATACAGTATGTGTTACACTATTTTTGAGAGATGTGTGATTTTTAAGTGATATGTTGTGAGTCTGTTTTGAATTCATGGCTGCTGAAGTACACAAGAAAGTTTTTTCGGGCATTTAAAAACATTTTATTGCATTTAAAAAGTCCCCTATAATGGGATACAGGATATCAATATGTTGAATGGAAAATAAATTATTCTAAAAGTGAGATGACTCATTAAAATTTAATGATCATATACTCTTGTGGAGTTGTGCAGCAGCATCCAGGAAAATAATAATGAAATAGAAATTGTTAATGGGAGAGGGAGAGGGAGAGGGAGAGGGAGAGAGAGAGAGAGAGAGAGAGAGAGAGAGAGAGAGAGAGAGAGAGAGAGATCTGAAAATGAATGCAGATTGACATTAATAGGCATATTTCTCTTTAGTAATTTTCTTCACTGTGCTTGCAATATAAAAACTATCCATGTAACGTGTCATCAGGCTGACTGTGACTCAGGTGACAGAAGAAGTTGTCTTCCAGTGTCTTCCAGTCCCAAGGCTGGTGGTTCACTCCACCATCTTGACCTGTCCATGTGTCCAAACATCCAAGACACTGATCTCCCAAACTTCTTCCAGCAGTAAACTCTTTTCAGAGAATCCATCCCCATTGGTGTGACGGATCACATAAAGTGAGTTGTGAGAGGTTACGACGGATATATATCCCTATAAAAAATATTGATTATTTGTTTGTCCCGTTTTCTCTTTGTTGCTCGTCTCAGGTTTGTCCCTGCGTGATCATGAAGGCTCACACAATTGGATTGTTGGTATTTCTGGTACTGATAAAAAGTGGGTGTACTGGGATTGCATTATCCATGTTTTTTGTTGAAATCCAATCTGAAGTCGTACAGGTGTAACTGCCTACTATTGGTTTCTCACATTTCCAGGTTTTCTTTGTCAGCAACCAGAGCGCTTCAGTATAGACAGCACTGAGCGGGAAAAAACAGCAGCAGAGGGATCTTGCGTTGAAATCAAATGCAAAGTCACAGCTTATGTTGACGCCCGTGAGGCTACCTGGTTTTGGATTAAAGATGCAAAATGGAGTGAAGAAAAGAAAGATTTCTATGGCACAATTGTTCACAGTAATGTTCCATCAAAATGCTCTGAAGACTTTAAAGACAGAGTTGAAAACATCCCCTCTCCACGTGCAAACTGGAACTGCGACAGGTCACGTCCATGTGAGGAACTATACAGTATTCGGATCTGTGAGCTGAACAAAAATGACAGTGGGAATTACATATTCCGATTCGTGGGAAGTACATTGAAATGGGCAACTGAGAACATCAGTCTTACAGTTGTGGGTAAGTACAATTATCACAAGAGCGATCAAGATGATCTGACTCAGTTAATGTGATTATAACAAAATCATACATTTTATAAAAGTGGCTGAACAGCAACAGAAAGAAACTGTAGTAACACATCACATTGGTAACATTGTTAAAGCAGCAAAACTATTCGCTGAAGTTGAAGTAAGAAGTACTGTGCCAAATCCTTTATTTATGTGACAGTGCAAAACTACAGCTTCTGAATGTACTCACTGTATTTTGTGGAGTAAAAGTTGAGTCGGAGTATAGATTGCATCTGTCAAGAAAAATGATACATAAGTCATACACCAATTGTTTTTTTTTTGTTTTTAATGCCCAGCTACACTGTAGTTACTTCTCAACCCTCTGTCAGTGTGTTCCTGCATCATATTCAGTAATAAATTTGATGTTGATGCTACTTCCACAAAAAAGGTTTAATGTGTTGTAAAAGCCCATTTAAACACATTCTGCTTGTTCACTTGACTTGTTGGAGTCACTGTAACATTTCTGACAATGCCGTCTATCATTTGTATTTTCAGACAATCCATGTCCGATCACTTTTGAGAAACCATCCACTGCACAGGAAAATGAGAAAATAACGCTCAAATGTTCCACCTTGACTTCATGCCGGTCAAACCTACAAATCGATGATTCAAAACGGCGGCCATTGCAACAGGTGGTACCACGTGGTACTAGGAATTCTCCGTCCAAAAGCATCATGAACACCTATAAAGTGACGTGGCAGGATGACAGGAGAGAGTTTTCATGTCAAACGGAAGATAACCATGACGTCTATTTGATCAGGAAGGTCACACTCACTGTAGAGTGTAAGTTTATAAATTTGTTTACTACAATATATGTTTGTTCACAAATTAATTCAAAATCCACTTATCCATTAATGTAACTCATTCAAATAAGTCAAAAGTGTATATCATATAACCCCATACCATGCAATATCATTCATCTTGATTTCTCTTCTTCTGTTTTGACTTTGCTGACACAGATGCGCCCAGAGACATTGTGACTAATGTGAACTCTGACAAGGTGAAGGAGGGCGGCTCTGTGACTCTCACCTGCTCTGCCAGAGGGCAACCTAAGCCTGACTTTACCTGGTATAAATGGGCCCAGGAGCAGTACTCAGGAGCCAACTGGACGATCACGTCAATCAAAGAGTCACAAAGTGGATCATACACTTGCACAGCTAAAAACAAACTTGGGGTCAAACAGAGCACAGTCACTTTTACAGTTACTTGTGAGTAATTCATATATTGCTTCAAGTCTTTTTAGATTGTTGCCCAATGAGATGTCAATTCAGATCGTTATACTGGAGAATCATTAGGGTTAAACCTATGACTTTTTTTTGTTCCTGTTTTAATTTGTATTTGAATAATTAATCAAAAGATTTGGCTTATTACCCTATATTCTAGCTTTTTTAGAGGAATACATTATTACAAAAGTCACCTTTCAAAAGCTAAATTAAATAGATTATTTATGCACATACAATATTTTCAGGTTAGAAATGAGAATAAGAAAGTGGAAGTTAGATACAATGTTCAGGTACAACAATAAACATTAATAACGTTTGCTGTATTTGAATGATCTTTATATAATTGATGCAGAAATCCTTTATTTCAGATGCGCCACAGGTTGAGGTCCAGATCTCACAAAGGTTTCATGGAAGTGTTAAAGAGGTTAACGATGGAGCCAGAGTCACATTTTTATGTAATGTGAAGAAAAGCTCCCCACCACCAACAACCTTTACTTGGTTTAAAGATTCAATTTGTCTCACCACCACAAATTATAAATGGAGGCAAAAGTCAGTAGTAGTTGTTGCAGTCCAGCCAAAGGACAGTGGTGTCTATAAATGCCAAGCCACTAATAGTGCTGGCACTGGAGAATCAAAAGACTATCGTTTTCAGGTCAAATGTAAGTTTCACTCACACGTCCTTCCAGACTGTACCACCTCCAACAACTTACTGAAAGCTCCTCCACTGCCTTTTTTCCTCAGACAAGCCAAGAAACACAAGGATTTCTTCACAGAACATGACAGATAATCGTGTGAAAGTAAACGACCGCCTCAGAATGACCTGTGAAACGGAAGCATATCCACCCCCGTGGTACTCCTGGCACCGTTACCATCAGACCGATCGCTCAAGCCTGATACACGTGATGAGCCAAGAGGAGAGCTTAACTTTGGAGAGTGTGCAGAGAGCGGATGAAGCCTGTTACACCTGCAATGCCTTCAACAGCATCGGCAGCGGTGTTAGTGAGCCGCTGTGCATACATGTGCTGTGTAAGTGAAGTTCGGGACACTTTCGCCTTCGGGTTAAAAAAACAATCACCCTAAATATTGCCTTTTATCCGTCTGTTCTTTTTTTATTCCCTCTTTCTCAAAGTTTATACATTTTCTTTTTACATTCTGGCAAAGCGCCTCGATCCTGCCGCTGTTAGATGGATGAAAGAGATACTTTTGTCACCTATCCCTAGAACCTTGTTATCATTTAAAATGGTAAATTGTATTTATGTTTACAGCATATTTGGTCATTGTACTAAAGTTTATATTTGGACGCAGGTTCAGATCCAATTGGTGACAAGTTACTGTTTGTCTCTCAGCAAAGCTCTCGACCTGAAATCCTTGCACACGTACTTAAGGTCTATTGATAGGAGGGGTTAAATGTAGAAAAGTAATTTCACCAAAATAATTAAGAAAGTGTACTTTATCCTCTATCCACTTTCACAAGGTGATATTTGAGGATACGTGTCTGTATTAGTCACAATTTCACATATGGACATGCTGAGAAAACAACCTGCTCTAGCAACTGAACGACAGCCAGAATTCATGTGTTTTGTCAAAAAACATCAATAATTCATTTTATGATTGAATTGGAGGAGCTTCAAAGGCAACAATGCCATTATCTACAATAGATTGCAATAAAACTGATTTATTTTTATATGTAGATGAAATGAAGATGGTATAGTGTGTTAAAATACAGCCAAGGTACAGAAAGGATCCGTCATATAGTCACTCTTTCATTCTTCTCTCGTTTTCTCTCAATCGTGTTTTCTAACTGTTTGATACTTTATCACACCATACATCCATCTTCGATACAGTTTTATTCAATTTAGTGCTGCAAAGTGGCTGGGTCTGATCCCAGCTGACTTTGGGTGAAGCTATTGTACATCCTGGACAGGTCACCAGTCCATCACAGAGCAAATAGAGAAAATAAATACACAGAACCATAAGTGCTTCATGCTACTACCTAAACATGCTGATTGTTCCTCAATTATTAATATTCAAAACGTTTATTGATAAATGATGACCAGATGTTAGTCATAGCAGAACATCATTGCTTATGTAATATGGTTAATACTACCATTTTCCTGACAGTTGCTTTCTCTCCATAGTTCCTCCCACTAGCGTCGCGTTGTCGATAGAAGACGAGGTCACAGAGGGCCAACTCGTAACAATCGACTGCTCGGCTGAAAGTTTCCCACCATCACGCTTTACCTTGACCAGGTCTTTCAAATCAGCTTCGAGAGGATGGCCCGTAGTTGTACCGGTTGATGACCAAAATTCTGTCCGCCACACTTTCACTGCAACTTCAACCGATGCGGACGATTACACCTGCAATGCATCAAACAGTGAAGGAGGCGCACAGAGCAAGCCGAGGAAACTAGTGGTGAAGTGTGAGTGACAGAGCATGGCGTGCTTTTCTTAATTCATTATATGAGTTAATCAGTGACACTCTCAATACAATGTTGTGTATGTAAACTGTAAATCTTTCCAATTCAATTGATCGATGCAGAGGGAAGTCGCTATGTGCAACACTTCCAACAATAATACGCTTGTGTCTCTTGATTTTATGACTGCATCTACGTCAGTTAAGAATTATAAAAGTGTATGAATGTACTGATGTAAGGATGCTGTTTTAAGTCAGACCACTACTTTTTCACGACTCAGCAATTATAAACACGTGTTCAGTTTTAAAACGTGCAACAGTTCTTTGATCGTATGTTAAAATTTTCTCCTTTCTGGTTTGTGTAGATGCCCCCAAAGAAGTCAAGATAGTAGGTAGGCACAGTCTCGTGGTGAAAGAAAACATGTCGTTCAGGTTGGACTGCACAGCCAGATCCCACCCGCCGGTGACCTCCATGACCTGGACGAAGGTGACCTATGGGGAGAGCGAACCTGTCCACACAACTGGCTCAATCATCTTTGTAAAGTCAGCTGGACTCTCCGACAGCGGGTTCTACAGCTGTGAAGCCAGAAACGAAGTAGGAGCTGGAGAGTCGCAGCAGATAGAGATCAAAATCCACTGTAAGTTCAATACTCTCTGGTAAATTGTCCCTTTCCCTCTTGCCGTTATCCTTCCGTCAAACACAAGAGAGAAAGTGTTCTAATAACATTATTAATATATTTTTCCTGCTCACTATAATAAAATATAGCATAGTTCTAAACTTATTAAAGGACACACTTTTTATTTTGAGCGATTTCAGCATCTTTCACTTCTCTCTGTCGCAGAAATAAATAACAGGCTGAGTGTCATCTGTTGCACACAGATGACCTTCAAATAAAGCAATCCTGTACTTTCCTGTGCGTCTTTTGTTCCTCAGTGTACTATCAAAATATCTACCTTCTTCCTCTTCGTGTTCAGATGAGCCAAAACACACAAGAATCATTGAAGGGGAAAAACATCAGCTGCCTGATGGGACCAGCTTCGTGCCGCTGAGCTGCTTCGCTCACTGCTATCCTCCTGTCAGACAATATTCATGGTACAAGAAGGCAGATGCTGAGTCAGGGGATATTAAAGTCTCTGATAATCAGAATATCTCCGTGAGCTCCCACAAACCGGGGGAATACTACTGCGTGGCTGAGAATGACATTGGTCAAAAACGATCGGATTCGGTCCCACTGTTTGCTCGTGAGTCAAACTCACAGCCGTGAGTTCATCTATGTTTGCTGTATTGTGCTTTCAGATGGGCAATACGTCAGGATTTATTTTGAAATACTAGACATGCGAGAAGCCATTTCCTCACTATTGTTCCTCTTTCTCTTCTCATCACAGGCAGAGTCATGAAGATTTTGAAGTTTTTCACCATTTTCTGCCTTATTTTGTTCATTTTATGCCTCATTTTCTTTTTGTACAGGTAAAGTCTGTCTAAACGTTTCATAAAGAATAATTCAGCAGTTCAGAAAACTAAACCCCAGTCCTATCTATTTCTTGTCAGACACAGCAGGATGAAATCAATTCAAGGAAGACCCGCAAACACAAGGCCTTGCTGTGGTTTTTTGGTGATAAAAAGCTTGCTCTCTATCTCTGTGTCAGGCAAATGTGAACCAAAATAAGACATCTTTGTATGTGTGTGTAAATTAATTCAGGCGCAATGGCGGAGAAGGAATCTGATGAATGAAGCTGCTTTGACCAGACCTTCCAGGAGCAGAGACGACCTCCTCCCACAACAGTCTCATCCAGACAGCACGTAAGACACACACACACACACACACACACACACACACACACACACACACACACACACACACACACACACACACACACACACACACACACACACACACACACACACACACACACACACACACACACACACACACACACACACACACAGAACAAATAACACACAATCTGCTCATTCTTTAGGCATTCAGATATGAATATCACAATAAACGTCTGCAGCATTTTCAGATCAGACTCAGAGTCACTGAAGATGTGTGACTTTATTTCTTGCTGTTCCACAGGCCTGCATCCAACAACACCTGTGTGTATTCCACCGTGAATCTGCCCAAAGGAAAGCTGGTGAGGACAGCCGACCCACACATAACAACCAAAACATTATTATTATTATTATTATTATTATTATTCAAAGGTTTTATAACAGACTGCATGAGAAACAGAACTTACAACACATTTGATCTTTTTTAAAGAGGCAGTAAAGCATTTATTTTTTCAGAAGCATTTGTTCTGAGCACCACTTAGCTTGTGAAAATAGCTACAAAACAGATTAAGAAGAGAAGCCGAGGAGGGAATGTGTCAGTGGAAGATGTGAGCACAGTAGAAAAAAAAAATCGGATATAATTGCTGAAAAATTGTCTGTAGAGTTTAACTCAATCTCACCTTGCAATTATTAAGAATAAAAAGTTATGCAAACCTCCCAAAGCCTATACATTCAATCAGATGGACAATATTTTCTGAGAAGAGACACATGAAGAGTACCTGCAGAATGTTCAAACCTTTACACATTGTTAGACCTGCTTAGCTAGTAAGACACAATTTCAACTAAACATCTCTATTTTGAAATTGAAAGCTGAAGAATATGCAAAAACATTGGTTTCAAACGTTAATTTGTTATAATTTGCACTAATGCACATATAGTATATGCAATCACTTTAAATAGAACAGTTTGATGCATTGATTCCTATTTCTCACTATAAACAACACTGAACAGTGGTTCCTCGCTCAGTTTGTCTGCTCAGGAGCAGACAAACCTCCCCAGTGATCATTCAGGGTTTTGCATTTGTAGCAACAAATTCAATGACAGTCTTACATCTTCAATTCAGACGCATGAATGAAGCGATTCAGTTGCTACTGTACACTCAGTGATGTGTCATGTCTGCATCTGCTCAGGCTCCGTCTGCACAAAGGCCCGCGAGGCAGAATGGTGCACTGAAGGAGGAAGATTCTCTGAATTATGCCTCTTTACAATTTGAGAAGACGCACCGGTAAGAATTTCTGTTGTGCATGTGGCAGAAGAGAAAGAAAATGTTCCATTCTCAGATATTTTTAACATTTTGCAGATTTTATTGTAGTTTCATTTTTTTTTCTTTAGGAAGCCAAAAGAGGAAGCTGTGTATGCTGGGGTGTCCAAAGTAAAGCCCAAAATACCCAAAGAGGTCAGAAACCACCAAATCATACACATTTCGTGTGCATCATCCAGTTTATTACATCATATTGCTGTAATTTCCATGAGTTTCAATGACAACTTTCACAGTGGGAGTTTAAATTAAATGCTGCTTGTGAGTCAGATGTGTGTTTTGGCTTGATTTTGTTTAGCGCATCAGATCCAACATTTCTTAAAAATGACTAAACCCGTCACACTCTTTTCTTTAGAAACAACATGAAAAGGTGGAGGACTATGAGAACACAACATGTGCAGGCAAAGCTTCACATCCATCTGACTACAACACGGACACCAGTGAAGATGAAGATGAAGTGGAGGTCATGTACTCGAAGGTGACTTTCAAGCCAAAGGCCGGGCAACAGAGAGCAAAGAGAGACTCCAGCACCTCTGAGGACATTCAGTACTCTGAGCTCAACATCTGAGTCAAGATTTTTATACCCTCCAACAAAATACCAGCTTCTTCTAACCTATGAAACATGCTCATAATGAATGATTTTAGTAAATATTTGTATTATCACTGCTGTTGTACTATATTTCAATTTTTTAATTATTTCTAAGCATTCTGCTTAAAGCATGACAAAGACAGATAAAGAATGGTTTATGAAGTGCTTTTTCTTGCTAACTCACAGGAATTGAAACATAAAACAGAGACGCTGCACAAACCAAGTGCACGTCTGTAAAACTGTAAAGCTGCAACGCCTCTGCCGAGCTTCCCCATGTTGAAATAATGTGCTCCTCTGTGTGCGAGGTGCAATGAAAAAGTTCTAAGACTGTCCCTGTCTTACACAAATGGTGCATGACATGGTCATGTGTGCGGCGGGAGCGGACAGTAAGAAACATTACATCACACAGTCAACACAAGGGGCTGTGTTACACAACATTTTGTCATCATAAGCACGTGCAACTCTGCTTTTTTTTCTGCACTGATTGCACATGTTCTGTCTTTTATGCATGCACACTCTGAACTTTTCGATTGCACTCTTTATATATTATTCCATTTTATAACCAATTTCACAGCTACTCTCCTTCGACCATCAACACAGTTGTGCTAATTGCAAGAATTGCTATTATTTTTTTCCTAATAAGCTCAAACTTATTTATGTTTGAAAAAAAACACAAAGTCAGCAATAAAAAGTGTTGAACATTCTCACAGTGTATTTGCTTATTCAATTCTGCACAAATGGTTCAAATAAGGTGAAAATGTAAGTTAACATAAGCAGTTGAATTAAAAACATGATTCAAACTGAACAACATAAAATGTAAACAAAAAAAATAGCCTTTATAATTCTGATATGTGAATCATAAAGTCGTTTTTGATTCACATATCTTTGCTTCACTGCTGTTTTCTTTGGGGGGGGGGGGGGGGGGGGGGGGATATTTTTCAAGTGTTAACACACAAAATCTAAAGATACAAGTCAAAAACATAAAGCACACATGTGGAGTATCTTCCTCTTGAATAAGCTGTTACCTAAAACATAAATCTATGCGTCGACAGCACATAAAAAACATTTTACTGGCCATAATTCACAGCTGGGCCTCTGCTAATTGCTCATAGCTGCAAGACTACAAAACCCATTGCTCCAAATATTAATTGACCTCAACCTCAGCTGTCACAATTTCACTGACCTGCTCTGCCAAACCATTAGTATCTTTTTCTGGTCCCTCATGAGAGTCTTCCACAGTTTCCTCTTGGTGCACAATGGTGTTACCATTCAGGATGTCGGGTGTCACGGGGGCGAGGCCGTTGATCTCACCCTCCTCAGGATTACTCACTGAGCTCTCCTGCACCGTGACGAAGTCTCCGTTGGCATGGTGGAGAGCTTCATCCTTAAATCCTCCATTCTCCACCACAACGGCTTCATTAGTATAAACCAATGAAGAGTCGATCTGCACGGAAACCGGGAAAAAAAAGCTGGTACAATCAGGATCACTTGAAGATCCTTTCAAAATAAGTCAGTGTGTCAGTGAAATAAAAAGATTTGCTAATATTTTTAATTCATGAGTACATTTCAGAACAGTTTTACAACATTTTTTGAGAATTGGTACTTTTACCAAAGTATTTTTACATTCATCCAGTATTTCTACACAGGACAAATGAACATCTAAACAGTCACATTTGGGGATTTTATTATTGGTGCAAAACAGTGTACAAGCGATTGTATTTCTGCATTTGTATCCAAGAGCACATACAGTATATAGACTCCCATTTACCTTGTTGGCAGCCAATACTCCTGAAGTGTCTGCCAGTCCTTTGTCAGGTGAAAAACTGCCTCTCTTTTTCTGAAACAAACAAAAAACGTATATATATATATATATATATATATATATATATATATATATATATATATATATATATATATATATATATATATATATATTGCTAGAAATATGCTATAAAAACACAGATCACATTGCATTTTTATGTCAACTTGTGGCCACATATTTGTGTAAATCTGAAGCTTGAACATCCAAATGTGAGAATGAATGAATGCACTTTGTTAAATTATATGAAGACACGTTTAGGTTCCAGTTCCCTGGCATCGTCTCTGGTCTTGTAACATTTACAGTTATTGTTTTGAACTTCAGTTTCTCCCTGCTGTCATTGTTATGATGTTATTTTTGTAGTGCCTATTTACAATACGTGAGGATGATCATTCTAATTTACACTGCCCCTTTTATGAATATGGGTTATATAAGAGTTTGTTGAGGAAGAAGCATCAGAGATGGCTATTTTTGTGATTCTAACCTGCAAAAGCAAATAAGCATTGGGATGCACACCACCAGCATCCCCACTGCTCCCACTGCAGAGCCGACCAGCAGGGAAAAGGTATGGATGCCTGGAAGGTTCAAACGGAACACATCAGCCTCGAAATGGAAGAAACAAATAGAAAAGCATCATAATGCATTGTGTGTTTTTCCACCTAGCTGAGTTTCACTGGCCGACACGTTGAAAGCAAGACTGCCGGAGCCCAGTGAATTGGAGCTGAGGCAGATGAGGGAGGGCACGTCTTCACCCACACGGTACAGGGTGATCAGACTCCTCAGGGCCACACTGCCCAGAGAAACCTGTCTGATTGGGATGTCAACAGAGTGATTGACAGCTTCTCCAGCCAGTTCCCACACAAAAGAGGGAGGTGGGTTTGCCTGGCTGTCACAGGAGCAACGGGTCTGGGATAGAATTCTGACACAACGGGAGGAAGGCAGGATCTCTGGAGCAACTGACACAGAAGGAAAACGATTATTTGAATATGCTCATTCATACTTTTTTGGGGGGGGGAGGAAAATGCCATAAATATTGAGAAACTTACATATAACATCAACACTGACGGCGTGCGAGTCAGCGGCTCCATGGACGTTCAAGGCTTCACAGTAAAACTGATCCTCTGAGAGTTTGCTCACGTTGAAGGTGAAGTCTCGCTCAGAGCCCACCACCTCCTTTTCGTGGCCAGCCACCCTGAACCAGGTGAAATTACCTGCTGCTGGACTGGCCATGTTTGAGCAGGTCAGAGTCACAGAGGTGCCGTCCACCACCGGGCCAGAGGGGGCTGCAGACACGGTGGTGTTTTTCGGGGGATCTGGAAGAAATAAATGAACTGTTATCCAAATTCCATTGCTCACAGATTCAGCCTTGAAAAGTCAGAGGCTAGAGAAGATCATCAAATAAAGAAACAAGGAATAAACTGCAACTGACTTCAGATGAAAACTCACAGTGGATTTCTTGTCTTTTCAATAACCTGCTGTCGCATCTTTATCTTTTAGGTTTGGATTTTATATTTTATTGCGAACTGAAGCCACACAAAACATCCCTACATGAACTGACACACATGGAGGCACAGCGAGGCTCAGTCATGACGGACTGACACAGAAAGGTTTTTTTAAATTGAAGTCACGCAACATGACAATACTTGACTGTCTGCCATCCAGACACTGTGAGCAAATCTTGGCCCTCGCTCATGTTTGGGTAAGCAGAGCTGAATATACAGTAGAACCAGATTCAGAACATGAGCCGCTTGGAAATGTACAGTTCTGCTGTTTGTTTTCAGTGTGACTCAACGTCTTCTGTGTCGTTGAATGAACTTACACTGGACGTCCAGATGGACCGACGCTGACGTTTCCTCTCCCAGCTCATTTTTGGCTGCACAGTGGTAGTCTCCACTGTGGCTGGGGTCAAGATTGTATATAACCAGGACAGATCCAGGCTCATTGACCTCCTCATCAGCTCTGTACCAGGTGTAGTTGGTGACCGGCGGGTTGGATCGGCTCCTGCAGAGCAAAGAAACTGAACTCCCCTCCACGATCGGACCGTCGGGGTCCACAACTACTGCCGTTTCCTTTGGAGGGACTAGAAAAGAAAATAACACAACTCAGTCTGTGTTAGTGACCAGTGCTCAAAGCTTCCTCTTACTTACACTGTATGTCTATCTGAGTGATGGAGGAGTTCTGGGCTCCATATTTGTTGCTGGCCGTGCAGTAAAACTGGCTGTCCACTTCTGAAACAGTGGCTGAAAGCTTCCTCTGACTTCCAACCTGCTCTCCAGCCAGGTTGTACCAGCTGTAGCTGTCCACAGCCGGGTTTGCATCAGTGTTGCAGGTCAGAGTTACCAAGCTGCCCTCTTGAACAGGCCCAGAGTGACTGACCGACGTGTTATTTGGAGGATCTGGAAGAGAAATCTTTCATCAAATCATGTTCAGTACCAGTTTTATGTGAACCATAGAAGCATGAAGTTGGAGCTCATTCCAGGAGAAATCAGATAAAAGGCAACATACACCTTCAATATTTTGCTTCTTGATCTAACACACGTTGGCCAATAATGGCCATTAACCTCACTTGCAGAGAAGAAGCCAAGAAAGAATCTGTGCATGCAAAGTTCACACAAAACTGAAAAAGGTCACTGATCACGTTCATATTAAACTCTCAGCAGAACAAGTCCAAGCGTTACCAACACCTGCGTTCCGACAGGGTAAAATTATTACCATTTCATTCATAATGCACTAGGAGACAAACATTTTCAATTAATTGCATATTTACATGTTGGTACATCATTGAGAATGGCTGGGATAAAATATATAACATGGATCAGCATTGATTTGACCCTTTGAAGAAATATCGAGAAAGGGAGAATTTCAACACTGAGGTTTTGCAAAAGATCACTTCAGTTATGAAATTTTATCGTGTTACTTCATAGAGTTGAATGGTGATAATACATTGGAAAGTGTAAAAATGACATTGTGTTTCACAGTTTAGATTACAAATAAGGCTGGAAAAATGTCCCTGGATGGTTAATAAAAATGAAACAAAAATCTTTCACCATCCTGATCACCACATGGTACCAGTGTACTGCAAAACAGCTGATTTAAACTTAAATTGCTTTTAACTTTTGAATTCAATGTTAAAGAAACACAAAAAAGCTGTAAGTGTCTTTAAAGGGTTGCTTTCCCCATCTGTAGTTCATAGCGTTTTGTTGTTCATAATCAGAGGATAATCAATGGCAAATGTGTTTTTTGTCACACATGATTTCATTCATTAATCGATCCACCTGCTATATGGTTTATAATCAGTGACTCGAGGAAATCCCTGCTGGCTGTTGTTGAAGGCAACTTGAACTAATCCTCCACAGAGCAAACACAGAGCCAGACAACCACACACTCTCACATTCATAACTAAAGCCAATTCAAAACCAAAACAAATGTATTTGAACAGCAGGAAGAAGCCGGAGTACTCATGTAAGCTACGCACAGACTCAAACGTCAACCAAAACATCTGATTGTGTGATTAGATGTTTAGATATTTCTGCTAAACCGAAACAACAAAAAGCCAGAGAAGTGACATAAAGATCCTCACAGAAGACCTGCAGGGTCAGACTCTTTTCATACACGAGGTCGCCGTTCCCAGCCTGCCGGTTGTACAGAGCCCTACAGGAGAGCCTCTGTCCATTGTGGAGGTACGAGGTGGTGAAGTTCATCACAGAGCTCACGGTCTTCGCTTCAAGAGTCTCCTCAGTGGCTCCCACACTCGGGTTCCAGGTGAGAACCGGGGGGAGAACAGGACAGGGAGTCACGGCCGAGCAGGTCACCGTCACCTGCGTTCCTTCTTCCACCTCCAACTTGGACGGAGTCACAGTCGGTTTAGGAAGCGGGTCTGAGGAGTCAAACCGGAAAGAAGAGCATGAGTGAGTGAAATCCTTTTTTTTTTTTTGCCATTTGAATTTGGGTTTTGTTCGAAGAACAGCAGTGGAACAAACTCTGAGTGGTGATCAGGACACTGGTTTGGAAGTTGAACTTGAGCGAGTTGTCACACTGCAGTCTGAAGTAGTAGTTATCATAGTGGTTGGACGGCAGGCTGTTGAAGACGGTGGTGCAGTCCTTCTCACGCAGAATTCCGCTCAGGTTTCCCTGCAGGATGTTCAAGTTGGCGCTTGCTCCGGCGAGGCTGGAATCGAACACCTGCGTGCGGCTCCAGCTTCCCCTTTTCCAGATGGCTTTACATGAGTCGTCCAGGTGTTCGTCCCACTCCGAGGGGATGCTAAAGCTGCAGGGGATGACCACGCAGGAGCCACCGAGGCCTTCGACCGTCTGTGGCATGACCACTCGCCACTGCTGGCATGACACGCCTGAGGGGAAACCACACTGGAGTCCATACTGCAGCCAAAGGCTTGACAAGCAATTGACACAGTATGTAATAAAATAAATCATGAAGGATTGTTCTATTTTAGTAAGATGGCAGCAGTGAGGGTGGAAATGCAGCAGCTAACAAGGTTCCTTCATTTCAGACTTCTTAACTAACGCACATCTGACTTAACGATGATGATACTCTTATTTAATTATTCAACCTCATTTGAAATTTTTGTTTAATGGTCACCACACACGGCACAGTGTGTGGTGACCAAAACTAGCTCATGGCCTCTGCCTTAAACTACAGTTATACAAGAACTCAGAAAAAGAAAAGAAAAATTCCCACTTTAAGCAAAACAGGCTTTGTTTGTAAATATATTTATACATTTCTAAATGGAAAATGTTGATTTAACTTTGGAAGCTGATAGACTTAACATGGGAAAAATAATTCACCTCAAACACACTTGTGGAATAAAGACTTATCATTCTGCTTCAGATAAGAAAGTAAATTAACTTCAAAAAACCAAACTTAGGACCCTGTATGTCAATATCAAAGGAGTGAGAAAGCATGAATAATTAGACTTTTTTTTATAATCCAAAAACTAATAACACATAGATACTAATAAGTATTCTCTACTGGAGGCACCTCGGGTTTATTATTATTATTGTGATTATTATTGATTTACCTGTGTCATGTGTTGTGTCTGTGGGAGTGCATAGGTTCATGTACTTCATTTTGATGCATTGAATTAAGATGTTATTGACATGAAAACAAATAGCCCAACAAATGCCATTGGGAAATTTAAAGGTAATTTTTGCAATAATCATCAACGCTGACGATGCATCTGAAACATATCAGAGTAACTCACCTTGGAGAAGGCAGCACAGGAAGAAAAGCTTCATAAGGCCTGTCATGCTTTTCAGTCAGGTCAGTGTCTGCAAAGAGAAATACTGCACAAAGAGAACAAAACATTTCAACTTCAAATTTTTTTCTCCTTTTGCTTAAATCTTTACAGCAAGGCTAAAGACAACAACAATTTTCAACTGTTTTTTTTTTTTTTGCACATTTAAGCAATATAGAAGTGCAAAAATTGATCAGAAACATTAAAGCACAGAAGTGGATCTTTTATTAACATTAATAGATAAATATGTAAAATAATAATGAATAATCACATGCATCGTAGAATATCATAACCGAATAAACAAGTTTGATTTAAAAACGTGATTTAAAGTGAAATGTCCATAAGATGGTCCAACAGAGGTCATTTTAAATATTATAGAAATAGAAACTCCTTCAACATACAGATTCTTTCTCTTCTGGAAAATATGGAACTTGTTTGGAAGTTAAACACAAACTTCCTGAGCCAAGCCAAATTCATCCATCTAACATGTTTCAAAATCAATTAATAATTAGAAATAAAGGTTTTACCAGCATTGAAGGGTCGGTGGTAGAAAGTCTGTGTGTCTGCTAGTGTGTGTGGATGTCACACTCAGCCGTTGTACGAGGTGTCTGGGAGGGAGGGGCTTTCGGCACGACAACAGGGGTTTCATACACTCTGTGCCTTGCTCGATTCACAGGCTAAATCACACAGATAATTTACAAGCACAGAACATTTTTTAATGAATGTTTAAATTTTAATAATGTGCAATATAACTTGTAACCTGCATAAAAAAACTATTTATAGCTCAGATTCCCTCAAGTGACTTGCATTTATTAAACGTGTGATGGTATGTTTCAGTTCCACGACTCATTGGAGGATCATATAATATGCAGACTTTATTTTGGAAGCTTAAAGCCAGATGCCGTTGACTTCTGTGTTTGTGAGTTAATTTCAAGACAATTAATATAAAATGCAAGCATTAGAGAAACATGATGAGTCTTAGAGAGACTATGTAATGGAATGAGATTAAATTGTCACAAATTCTGTGGGTCAATGAGCCCAGGCCCTTTAGGGCTGTGTATTACTTAATTTTAATCGCCAATTCTCAAACTTGCTCCTCCCAGCAATCAAAAATGGTTGCATCATTTTAACGTTGTGTGATTCTCAAACATGTTTTTTAAAATTCATATTTACTGTGATGAGCCTTTTTCCAAAAAAACATATAAACAGAGTAATAAAAGACAACTTAAAAGATTTTTCATGAGTAAACATTTAATAGTGCATTCACAAGTGTACTTTCTCATGTATTTCCAATATCAAACCCCATATAAATCTTAAAATAATAAATAACCTTTAAAACTGTATGTACAATCTGCCTGAGGTGAAAACACTGACATAAGATGACACCATGTTCATGGAAACGCATGAAAATATGAAGCAATCTAGTAATAAAAATTGTAGCCACAGTGTTAAACCTCATCGTTTCACTGACAGTCCACATGAACTTCATGATTCATGACTGGGTTTGTGTGGTAGATTGTGCAACATTGTGCTGTTGCGCACGCCAGCGGTCATAGTGTTTGGTCATAGGTAGTGAACTTCAGCTTTGTGATTCTGTCCGGTGACCAGCAGGGGGCGGTCCGACTCAGAGAGTGTAAACCTCATAGTAACAGACATCCAGTGTGCAGGCTGCTGAGTGAAGCTGCAGATGGTTTGCTCATGGTGGAACCTTAACGGCCATCACCCGGAGGGCAACAACCCCCATCCGCTATGTTCAAACATATCCGGCGTCACCGAACATGGCGACTCCGCCTCCTTTTATCTACGAGTCCAGGTCACAATGAGCCACAGGTGTCTTCAGACAGCTGAGAGTGAGTGTAAGGCAGCTTCAGTTGTCTCACAGTCAGAGGTCAATAACGGCTGTGCTCATCTGTCGCCGTGACGATGACATCCATCCATATCCGCATGGACACTGGATTTGTGGCCACCAGGAAGAAGAGACGGTCGTACGTCTTCACGCAGAACGTCAGACTGGGCCGCGGAGACTGAGGAGCAAAGGCAAGGTCACGTTTTAAGATTTGAAGAAGCAGCTTGTTGAAAACAGTAAAGGATTTCTCCAAGATGATAATGGATTTCATCAGTTCATCAGAATCTCTTTTCTTAATGTGCAAGCGGCCATATTGGGTAACCTCCACATTTCTCTCTCTTCCAACTCAAGAGTGTTAACAGTCAGGAAAATACATGAATTTAGCTGGTACTGGTTTACAAATAACACAATATATTGTTATATTGACTTTAAGAAGGCTGTTGTGTTTTCAGAAAGTTATCTCGTTTAGTGTGGGGTTTTTTTTTTCCGCTTCAGCTGTGAATCATGAATAAAATCTTCAAATATACAAAACACTGGCAGAGATTCTGAAATTTTTTCATGAGCTCTGCTGCACATCCGACAAATGTATGTTCCTCACGCATTCCAGAGTATTTACATGAAAAATAATCAGGCTTTCAAATGGGAACACATTTTATCTACAGGAAAAAAGATAAAAAGGTTTGCTACAGTGTGTGTGTCAATTACTATGTCACCATCAGTGTGACGCCGACACGTACTGACAGCTGTAATCTCGAGACAGATACTGCAGTTTGTAGCTTACAAGTTCACACATTTCTGTTTTCAGAGCTTCAACAATCACTCATGATGATTCATTTTCTACTTCATGGGGAATCAAGCTTAATGGAAATCAATTTTCATCCATAAAATACATGACAAATGTCACAAATGTTATATAATTATTGAATAGAGGCAGCAAATCAATCTGTGGAGTAAAGTCGAAAGATTTCTCAAGTACACAAACCTTGATTAAGAGTATCAGAGAGTAAACGTCTGCACTTACAGAGGCAGCTGTGCGGAGGTGGTCGTAATAAACTTCTTCAATGGCCTGAAAGTAGATGACTCCCTTTAACTTCCTCTCATCACAGTCTGCAGCAGGAGAGAGAAATGGAGGGGAATACTTGCTGTTAATTAAACAAACTGCTCCATTGTTAAACTAAAATGTCTTCTTATTTTAACTCTCCATTTTCTATAATGAAAGCGGTAGAGAACTGGCAGATGATGGAAACTTGAAAGCAATATTCATGCAGCAAGTCCAGCCCGCCACACAGAAGCCTTTTATTTTTGTCGAGACACACACACACACACACACACACACACACACACACACACACACACACACACACACACACACACACACACACACACACACACACACACACACACACACACACACACACACACACACACACACACACACACACACACACACACACACACACACACACACACACACACACACACACTCAATCCTCCAGCCAGTCTAACCTGTATAGTAGGCGAGTCGTTTGTGGTCCATGTCGAACAGAAACCACCTCTTCTTCCAGGTCTTCACCCTCCCCCCTCGTTTGGTCAGGAAGCCGGCGCAGCGGCGAGGCGTGAGCCGCAGGTCAGTGCAGGCGACCACGCCGTGACCCAGAGACTCCACATGGGCTCGCAGGTCAAAGTTCGTGGAGAGGAAGAGGGGCAGGCTGCACTGCTGGAAAGACAGATGGGGGTTTTGAACGAGCTTCCAACGAGCCGCCTCATTTTCCATGGAGACAGTGGAAATGCTGTTAGCATTTCTGGCTTTCCAAAATAGCCACACTTATTTTTTGACCATGAAACAGAGCATATACACAAAGATTGCTGGTGCTTGTGCAGAATTTGGACGATCTACAAAACTTCTGCTTGACTCTTCTCATAATATCAACAAACATTTGTTTATTTTTTTCATGTGTTTTGATAAATCATTTCTTAAATCATTGATTATTAATTTGAGATGATGTTCAGTTTGATCATGCACACAGACAGCCATTGCATTGTTTTTAATTGACCTGTAACAGGTTCTAAACCTATAATGGATAAAGTCCCACATGAAACTTGCACTTGTGTTGAATGTATTGTATTTTGGCAGAGGTTGAAGAAGACTTCATGCTCATCTACCTTTTTCTCTATACAAAAGGTTCTTTGAGGCTAACAAGCAAAATGAAGGGCTATTTCACTACGAACTTCCTGACTAATCAGTTTCAAATCATCTTTATACTGAATGCTGTGTTTAGAACAAGCCCTCATGACTTAGTATCAGATTCTCAGTAAATGAGGCTGATCAAAGAATACTGTTGCCGCTGGTGACCAAATGGCCAAAACTAAAGAGCTGAACAAGAGTAAATTTGTGAGATAATTTCCAGTAATGGTAGCCCAATCCATCAAGACTGGCTGTGTTCTTCGTGTTGTTTTCTATATGGAACCCTTATTGAAAATACTTTGCACGACCTGGGTTAAGGATGTTTTGTTTTTTGTTTTTTTTATGAAAAGTTAAATTGTAAACTCCGACTTTCTGAAGTTTTGAATTTTACAATAAAACATTATGGGTTTTACACATCACAAACCAGTGCCTCAAGGCTAACCGCTAACTCAGCACTGACCACAGCCGCATTGCATTGTGGGTAATGTCAGCACCAGGATTTCTCAAGAAGAATGCCTGGGCTGAACAGATGAGCCACAACAGTTTTGATAGTGTCTCATAGTCGTCCTTTCTAAGAGAAACATGCTCTCAGGGTCTTAACACCGACTCCAAGTCTGCATTTCATTCATACTTCTGAGGAATTTGGTGAATAAACGGCCTTTGGCTCCTCTTTGGTTGGTTCCGGTTCTGGTTCTGGCCTTCGAGGTGTCTCTGATTCTTCTGGCTCTGTTCTTAGAGAGTTTTGTTCCTTTTGTCTTTTGTCTTCCAACAGCAGCAGCCGTCGCTCCTCCTAAGTAAACACACGTATTGAAGAAAGTTATTACTAATCAATGTGATAACCATTTTCAGGGTAACAGGCATAATTCATACACTTCTCAAATGGGTGGAAGTATTTGAAACACATTATTTGGTAAAAACATTCGAAGTTGAAATCAGGACACAGAAGTACAATTTCTTTGTGCTTTTCTTTGGACATGGCCGCACATGTTTCCATCCTGGCATAAGTGCGAGTTGAAGACATGCAGGACAGAAGCCCATACATCTGCCGGCTGTTTTCCGGGACCATCATGTGCGAGTCCAGTGGGTGTCAGCGACTAGACAGCCGTGTCTAACGCGGTGTGTCGTTGATGATTAGAAGCGTCGGCGAGTGTTTCCCACGGCAGGTGACTCACCCTCTCTCTGAGCAGCCTCTCTCTCTCCGCCTTGGCTTCCCTCAGTTTCCTCTCGATCTCTACGAGATCTAAAAGGCACGGGCTAAGAGAGGGAGAGAAACGGAGTTCAGATTCAGATTCAGATTCAGAAAACTTTATTGGTCCCAAAGGGCAATTCATTTGTAGAAGTGATTGTGTGATTCACAGAGGGAATCACACAATCAGTCATTAATCAGGCGGGTCCAGTTGAGAAAAACTGTTTCACAAGTGAAAGAAAGTAGAATGAAACCTCAGAAGTCAGCTTGAGGCCACACACACACACACACACACACACTGTACATTATGGGTTCATATGAAACTGCATGTGACAATACACACAAATCACATTCAAATTTAAATGCCCCACAATCTATTTTTAAGACTACGAACAACCTTGTCTCACATTGCTTCACAGTAAATGTATAACATTATTCATACCTAATAAGACAATAAACTGCATTATCTTTCCAGAGTGAAGGCTTTAGCCCTTTTCGCCATCATCAGCTGAGATCAGCTCTGTAGCTCTGACTCAGATGAAGAGAGTAAATAAACCGAGTTAAACAAATTGATGCATTTTTACCAGAACAGTTACTAACCAGTTACTGAATCCCTTTTGGAAAGAAATAGCATAGAACTATGACTCAAACTGTTGGCCCACAGATTCTGGGTGTGCTCATTTTTGTTTTTACTCACAGAGAAAGTGGTTTTAATGGAGCGGTTTAAGCAGCAGGCTTGTTTACTGTCTGACTGAGGACAATTCAGGCCTCGGGTCCCCGGATCTTAAAAAAAAATGACTGCATCCAGTGGAGAGTTATGAGAACCACCAGAAATACTGGAAACAGGACAACTCCATCATATCGCGTGCCACATTGCCCTCAACTTTGATTTGCTTCACAAATGAAAGCTACTAGTATACAAATTTCATCTTTAATAAGGACAGCTGGTCCAAACTATGAAGTTTAATCTAAAGTTAAACAGCCTCTTAAATTAATAGTGATCCCATTTGACATTCTCCACAACTTTACCCTAACCCTCTAATCCTAACCATATATCTTTCCAATAAAACTAAATACAAATAAGCTAATTAAAATTAAATGTTTTCTCAACTGGTTGTAGAATAGTTTCAGTAAAAGTAAAAGTCACAAGTTAACCCTGAGAATCTAAACTGAACAGCAAATAGCACTAATACTCATAGCCTACAGGAGAGTGAAAGACAGCTGTAGTGAAAGACAGCTACTACAAATCGTTAGATTGTCTTCGCATAAACCCCCCCCCAAAAAAACCACCAGGAGTGTGAGATAGTGAGCTGACAGGTTGAAGAAAATCAAAAACAATTTGAGCCACATTCATCTGCACAGATATACAGTGACAGGTATTTTACGTTACACTTTAGTTTCCTAAGAAAGGAAAACTAAATTATTTACATTTACAATACATTTTGGAAAACGTGAATCAAAGATTTACACTTTCAGAGTGTACTTGTGTTTTTTGCACTATGGCAAAGAGGAACTTTTGAAGCAATCATATTTCTAGGTTATTCAATTAAGATCAAATCAGACCGTTTGATGACAATGCATCATACCATCAATAAAACCTAAATGATCTGCTTCCTGGTTTCTTATTGACACAGGATTCAGTTTAAAGCACTACTGATGCATTGGACACGTCATGTTTAAGCAAAAGATGAATACATCACATTATGTGTCCTAAACAGGGTCACCAACTACTTAACAGGGTTATTTTCTCAAAAGTCGTCTCCAAAAGTGAGGTGGTTTTATATTTTGACAAATGTGACCTATAGAAGACAGGTGAAGATGTGTCATGAAATAGGACTTCATCAAGATGCAAACCTTAGAAAATGTGGAGTCTGAAACAAAAAGCATCAGAGAACATCTCAACTATATACATGGATCGGGAGAAAATTTGAATATAAATTTCAGCTACATTTAATTGGTGATCATGTAAAAGTGACGAATGCAAGAATGAAAATGATGAACAGCAACATAGTCCAGATCGGTAGCTTCAAACCTTTTTTATTGGAGCAGCTCTTCAATCCTCTTTGACCAACATACTAAAGCTGCACGTTTTTTTCGGTCTGCTGGAGTTTCTAGGAAGTTCATCTAATTGCTTCTTTTTTTTTTTGGACACATGTAAATCTAAATTCAACCTCAGAGCAGGGGAAGCATGAGACCTCTCGCTTTGGGAACGACTCGTCTAGAAGACAACTGAAGTTATAACCTGTGTGACTTTTGCTTTGATAGTGTCGTGGTTGACGTTTAAGTGGCTGAAGAGATTCTAGTTGTTTTAATTCTCTCTTGTATGGTAAAAATAAGACTCTTCACACACTCCACATTGCTCCCGTCTCGGACTCCAAAACAAATGCGCTCTCACCTTACATTTGATTACAAACCAGTAAGTGAACCTCTAAAAGCCACCCTAACTTTAAGCCTGGGTAAACAAACCGTGAAGAGACTGACCTGGCAGCTCTGGAGCTTGTGGTGCTGTTGCACGGAGGAAGGAAACCTCCACCGTTGCCGACAGTCTGTCTGTGGCCGTTGCTGAGCCCGTTGCTCAGTCTATGGGGGGAGAGCGGGGAAGAGAAACCCTCTGGGGTCTGACTGTCAGGAAGCGCCCTCACAAACACTGCGAGGAAAGAAACAAAAGACAGAGGCAGACAAGGACATCATGTGAGATATGTACTGTATATATATGAGATGTGGCATGAGAGAATTCAAGGCGTTAACTCATATTACGTAAAGAAACGTCAGTTTCGGCATTCGGGAAGAGAATCAGAAAAGTACAAAGAAGTGGGACAAACATCTGACAAGACTTGACATGACCTGGTAGATCAGGCTACTGTGATATTCAGTGACAGATAGGTGTGTATGTGAAAAATGAATACTACGGGCGCTTCTCTGGCTCATCCGGTCGGGAAGGCAAATCTTGCTTTCTGCCAAAGTAACAGCAAGCAGCTAACTCCACTGACACACCTTCCATTTAACTGAAAGGCAGGGAGCTGAGCAAACAAACGGTCAAAACCAGGACGGGAGAGCATGGAGAGCATGTTCGCTTTAACACAAACCTCTCAGATCAAACAATTAAGAGCACAATGGACAGAAAAAGGAGGCTGATAGAAGCTCACCCTGTGCTGAGAGCGGCCTGTCGCTTAGCCTGTTGTGTCGGTTTGAGCTCCGTCTTCGAGGCAAACTGGTGGTTTCTTTGCATGATTCCTAAAAATAAAAGGGAACAGTGTCACCAAGTACTTTAACAGTGTACTTAATTCAAGTTTAAGAACAAACATTTGACTCTTTTCAACCTCTCAAATGTCTACGTCTGTTTGTTTTCTGATAACAAGCTGCATTTCTTTGGGTTTTGATCTGTCAGTCTGATGCACACACACACACACACACACACACACACACACACACACACACACACACACACACACACACACACACACACACAAACACACAAACACACAAACACACACACACACACACACACACTAAAGATCACAACACTTAATTCTGGAATATATGTGCTTAATGTTTCCAAGCTTCTTTTAACAGTTCCATTCATAATACAGCTGGTAATTAAGAATATACTCAATAGCATGAATGTAAATGTTAGTTGAACCTTTATTCTAAACAGGTGGTGTATGTACTGACCTGAGGAGGTTTGTGGACAGTCAGAGGGGAGAGTGACATCATGCAAGGAGCTGAGCTGGTGATGTTCGACCAATCAGTGAGCGGCTTCTTGTCTTTGAGAACCTGTAGGACCAGATTCAACTTGTAAAAATCCAGAGCTTTAAAAGAAAACGAGTTAACGAACACAGGCCGTAATTTCCGCCGACGGTGGGAATCAGTAGAAACAGCGAGCAAAAAGTCGTGGAGCTCAGAAATACCACATTGAGCCGTGAATGAAAAACACAGGGAAGGATTGTGATGAGTTTAAAACTTATCACAGTCTCATTATCTTCCCCTCTTCCCCTCCCTCCAAGTTTGACTCACCAACACATGAGCAATTCAGCCAGCGCATGCAGCCCGCCGTTTAACCCTCGCCTACCTCCTCTACCACTATCACATGCTGACAGGAGACATGTGGATGTTTCAAAGCTTTTACACAACAGTTGCTGACTCTTAGTTATTGTTCTCTCTAATATTTCAAAGCATAAAATCTGATGAGATGCTTCCCCTTTTTAATTTTTTGTTACAGTGTGGTCTAATCAGATTCATTTTTAACACGCTCGCTACGATAGAGTCGATTTGCCTGAAGGCAAGACCGTCTCTATCCACCAGTTCAATACACATCTGTCAGAATTAAATCACATTTTACTCACAGTCATGTTACAGTAGTCCACAGTTGGCCATTTTGCCTGACATTGTCTTTCATACTACAACTCGCGTTTCCTCCCCCCCGAGCTGTTTCTATTGTCTGATTCATAAGAGTACTGGAGTAAATATAAAGCCAAAACATTTACAAGTCACACAGCTCTACATAAGTAAATTTTTTCAGCTCACCGCTCACTGCAAGGATGTGAAGCCTCTCCCAGCTCTGTCTCTCACACTCACCCACACACACTCAGGCATTAACAGCTGCGGCACCCTCGCTCACACTGTTTACTCCTCCCTCCAGCTCTCTCCCTCCCTCCCTTTCCATATCCGATTTACTCTTTCCTTGATCAGATCTTCTCGCTGGCTCATTTTAGCCGGCGTTGTCAAAGACATTCCCATCAAAGACAAATCACTGGCTGAAGCTGCAGCATGGTTTAATTAGGGACCGGGTAAAATGCATACTTTAGAACAGAATGTATTGAAAATATACACAGAAAACACATGAAGAGAGTAGTCAGTTCCTCAAATCTGCAGCCAAAGAATAGACCATGAATGCTGTGTGACATTAAATCGAGGCAAAAGGAAAGTAAAATGCACTATTAGATTCACAAGGATTAGTGGTCACAGGCATCTCCGTTATTGACTACTACTAATAATGGAGCAAAGAAAAAAAGAAAAAACAATCGCGATCAGTGGCATGGTTACATTGTAGATGTAATTTTATGTATATCATACTATTTAATTACAAATTTATCTATATTTCTCAAGTGATTTTAATGTAAATGGTGTAGATAAGTGTGCAGTTAAAAAAAAAAAAAAAAGGTTAAGCGCATCAAGCACAAGATTATCTGAAAGTAAACAAACCAGTATCCTTGAAACTAAAACATCCCGAGTATGATGATTCATGGGCAAGGTTGGGTAGTAACGGATTACTTGTAACGGCCTTACGTAATTAGGATACAAAGAAAATGCAACTGCAATCCGTTACAGTACATTAAAATAATGTGTAATCGATGGAATAAACTATAAATGCAGCAGTCACATGCGCCGTCCACTGCCATTGTGACACTTCCCAACCCTTTCAGGTCACAACACAGTGTGTTGTGACCTGAGACAGTGAGTCAGTGAGTGAGTGAGTGAGTGAGTGAGTGAGTGAGTGAGTGAGTGAGTGAGAGAGAGAGAGTTAGTTTTGAAAGTGTTTTGAAAAAGATGAGCACATTTTCTTGAATAGAAATTGATTTGAGGACTAACACTTAAATAATTGAAAGCTTTATTTGTCTTGTGGTTTTGATTCTTACCACAGTACCACAGCCTGTGAAAATGCATGAGAGAATAGGTGAAAGGTTCTGTCAGCAATGAATTTGTTGCACTTCAGAGGAACAGAAGTACTGGTGGGTTTTCTTACATACAGGATCAATATCGTGTGTCAAAATAAATGTATCACTAATAACAGGTTACAAGTATTTTTGCATATGTAAATGCTGAACAACATAATTATTGATTACCAAATCACCTTTATTCTTTGTCAAATGATAAACATATTCCAATGACAAGACCTCAAACTAATAGTAAAACCTGATAGCAGCAAGATGCAACCGTAAAAACTGTCCACTTTTTGTTTTTAAGACAAGACACATTAATATCAGTCCATATTTTGAGGGCGACTTGGTAAAAACATGCCCGCAGTAAAAAGCCTGCAACTTATAATAAAATCATTTTCCAGATGTTTATCAAAGGTCTGTGATGGCACATCGGACAAAATCTCGACCTTAATCCTTGGGCTACTAATCATGCAAGTTACAATAACTTATTGTTTTGACCCTAAAAAAGGGAGTAAGAACATGCTTTAGCATAAATTGTGTAAAGTGTACATTACTGTGAATTTTTGCCAAATATGCTTATTTGTATTAAAACAAATAGACCTTTTTTATTACATCAACCGTGTCTTTGTCTGACAGTAGTTGTGAAGACATCGTTGACCATACATTAAATTCTTTAGTCTCAGGACCTGGAGTGAGGCAGGTTGGATGACTGGCGTAATGGTCACAATGCGAGCGCTGCTACGAGCAACAGCTGCAAGTTGAATAACGATGCGATGATCAACATGACTCCAAAAGATGCACCAAAACAATAGTTCAAGCAGAATCCCTCAGGAGGTAAAACCAGTAACCGAGGTCATAACACCCACATCACACAACATAGCAGCTCATAGTCATGCAAGAGACAGTAGAAGCTTTTATTCTATAGGTAGATGTCTCAAAAGAGCAAAGTTTGATACGCTTATGTTATAACGAGGAGTCATTTACTAAACTGAAAGAATTTCCATAAATTACCCTGCATGCCGCAAAAGTGGCAATAAGGTAAATTTACACATCTATCCGATCTGAACAATATGAAACTGCTAATGTTTTGAGTAGGTTTTTTCATCATGACAACCAGAAAAATATGATACAAGATTAAACAAAATGTTTTGAAGTAATGCGCATAATCCAAAGTACCATGAACGTGTCATACCGTTTGGTTTGTGTGGATGAGTTCCCTCTTCTCTTTCCTTAAGCAGTTCAGCTCCCTCTCCTTCTCCCTCTCCATCTCTTTCAGCTGCCTCTCCAACTGCTGGACTCGCCCCTGAAAATTCACAGAGGGATTCCCATCAGAGCGGACAGCCATATGGTTTCTCTTCTTCCTCAAAAGAAATGTCATGTGCTGTAGTGGATTCATCCCCCCCCCCCCCCCCCCCCCGGCCAGCGTTCACCCAATTATTTCATTATGCTGAGAAAAAACGTGGAGTAAAAGTCCCAGATGCAAAGCCGAGATTGTCCCTTTAGGCGGGGCACAATGCAAATATAGCCTTTTTATTTTGCAATGTTAATGAGAAACACGTGACAACAGGGCATGGCTTGAAGTGTAACCCAAAGATACAATAGGAAATCCTGAAGAGGACCACTGTGACAGCCTGAGACACAAAGATATGGACACAAGAGGGAGGCCAATAGATGAGCCGAGTCAGTCAGCATCTCTCTCACACAATTCCAGTGTTCATCGCTTACTCTGGACTCCTCCTCCGACATACTCAGCCTAACTGAGAGACACTTCAACATTGTTTTTACATTTGTCTGCAAAAACGTAACGTAGGAACCGCTCCGCCAAAGCTTGAGCCGCATTTTGCCCCAAAGGCTCTCATGCTCAGGAGTGATTTTTTAATTTGTGTAAATACGGTACTATCATGATATTGTTGTTGTATAAGGCCATCATGATACTGTTGTTGTAAAAGGCATAACGTAAAAGGCATTTCAAGGCATAACATGTCTCGCGCCAGTCAGACGGTTTTCATTTGAAATATTTGTCTAAGATTTAATCTGATACCGTTTACTTTTTTAGAATAAGATGTTTATCTACTATGCACTTGCAATAAATTCAGTTAAAAACTGGATTCAGTTACAAAAATGTGTTTTAATAAAAATTTAGTACATCATTACTTCTCCAAAGTTTAACCGGAAAAACAATCCCAACCTCCCAGCTTTTTTTTCCCCCCGACTTATCCTAAAGCTCTCTGGTGCCTCCCAGGTTAAACCAGCCACAGCCCTTAGAAAACCACTGACTAACATGCATTAGATAAGAGTCTTCACTGACCTTTGGACACATGATGCAACAAACTGACTGTAAAAGTTTGTCAATAAAGCCTAAATTACAGTGTATTTCCTTCACCTTCTCAGCAGATTTTATTAAGCTTCTTTAATATTTCAGAATGATGTCATCTTACCCAGTCTCACTATTTGAAGGTAAATCAGACATTTATTAGAATAAGTGTTTTTATAATTTCTGCACAGTGTGCTTGAGGTCAGCACTCGACGCAGACTTTCCAGTCTGGTCATGGGCTTAATTTGCATGTGCTACCTGTGTGTGGGTGGGTTTTCTCCTCTCATAGTCCAAGAAGAAGTAAAGTTAATGGTTGACTGGATGTTGCCTGTAAATGGGAGTGTTTGTAATTCTCCTTCTTGTCGTGTTTCTCTGTGATGGACTAGCAATCTGTCTTCACTCATCGTCTGCTGGAATTGTCTCCAGCGTTGGACAAATTGAAACAGAAGATGGATGGATGCAATTCAGCAACCGAGTTGGAAGTCAAAAAGCTGAACTCGATGAATCACGAAGGACACAATAGATGCCAACGTTTTTAACAGTTTCCACCGCTCAGTGGTAATACTAACAATTAAGTACTATACAAGTACTGGCATGTTCCAATCTTCTTCAAATTACAATGGGAGCAGTGATCTGTGAGGTTTTTGTGGCTCACAGTTTAGGTGTCATTTGGACATGACAATCATTATCTTAGTTTTAACGGTTGGGAGCCTGTTTTGGTTTCTGTGCATTCAGAATGCCTGTTATGTTGCATCCAAGCAAGCTCACGCTTGCAACCACTTGTTTGAAGTACAGTGTGTTTACCCATGAGATAAGCCTTCGCTTCCCCACGCACAATTTCTTGCTACTGCTTATTTAACTGCACTAATAAAGCAAATGGAAAAGGCTACATGATGCGGTTAAAGCACACGACAATGACTTTCTTCTCCACTTCTCGTTTCTCCTCCTCTGCTTTAATTTTCTCTCTGATGAGAATGAGCTTAGCCTACAGGGTCATGTGACACAATCAGGGTGATTGTACGCAGCTCAGTGTTCATGCATGTGTCGCCATTTGAGCGGGAAAAGAAGAGGTTTGTGACGGTGTAGGTCAGCATCATGGAAAATCATTTAATGTAGCACCTCGTCAGTCAATGGCAATAAGGCATTCTAGTCCGACAAACAAGCCACAAAAAGAAAAACAGCTTCGGAGTCAGAAAACCAAAGTGGTGATGGTTTAAAGTGTAAAACGTGTTATGTTTTACGCGGAGGTGCTAATGCATGCTTTTATCTCTTGTCGAATTGACTATTGTAACGCCCTGCTCTCTGGTCTCCCCAAGAAAACTTTAGCACCACTACAACTCCTACAAAACTCTGCCGCACGAGTGCTGACGAGGACCAGAGGGCGGGCCCACATCACGCCTATTTTAAAAATGCTGCATTGGCTCCCCGTTCGCTTCAGGATCGATTTTAAGGTTATTTTACTAGTTTTTAAGTGTCTTAATGGTTTTGCACCCTCTTATTTATCCGAACTACTTTGATCATATCAACCCTCGCGGGCCCTGAGGTCCTCCGGCACCGGCCTTTTAATTGTCCCTCAAACGAGGACCAAGACTCACGGGGAGGCTGCGTTCAGCTCCTATGGCCCCCGTTTGTGGAACAGCCTGCCGGGGAACCTCAGGGCTGCAGAGTCCATTGAGGTTTTTAAAAAAGGGTTAATAACTCACCTTTTTAATCAGGCTTTTAACTGATTTTATACATGTATGTGTGTATATAGTTATGTATTTGATCAATGTATTTATCTACTTCTATTTATTTATTTATTTATTTCAGATAATTATCAAATTTTCTTTTTTATCTCCAGTGGTTCCTCTGGGGGTCACTACACTGGTGGTGGCCGGTTTTTGCCACTGGTGGAGCCGTCCCATGGGTTTCCCTGCCCGGGCACCTGGCAGGTCCCCCGCGTATGCGGTGGGATTGGCTTGTCTGCCCGGTTGGGGGGGGATCTGTGGGGCGGCGCCCCCTGTGGTCGGAGGTTGTGCCGCCCCCAGTGTGGATGGCCCAAATATGTCCCTTTCCTCACCTTAGTCCTCAGTGTCCTGCCATGTCTCCATATCACTAGGCATGTCTTCACCTATGGTGTGTGTCTGCATGTGTGCGTGTGTGTTCACCTGCTTTTTATTCATCTATTTTATCTTTGCACTGTTTTAAATTTTTGTGGAAGCACTTTGTGTTGCTTAATGTATAAAAAGTGCTATAGAAATAAAGATTGATTGATTGATTGATGTATGTGCAGCCAATGAAGCTAAGAGAATAAATGTGCGTAACACAATTGTATTCATGAGAGCTGAGAGCCCCTGTTGTGTTATCCACCTGCTGACTGACGTCACATGTCTGCACTGAAAGAGAATTTATGCGAGAGTAAACACTGACACCAAGCACATGACACGCCGATAAGCTACAGGCCTGTAAAGCCTGTCGGAGAGCAGCTGGGAACTTCTTTGGAAGGAAAAGTCACGCTTATTTACCTGTGCAGTGTTCACTGCGTGCTGCTGACATAAGGTTTCCTTCTCCAGCTCAGCTCGACTCGCTGCTTCCTTCTCTTTGTCCATCTTGCTTTCCTGCTCCTCGTCGACGCCGCTCTCTTGCTCCAGAACACGAAACTCCCAGTCGTCGAAGGCCCGGACCGCTGCTTCCATCGCCTCTTTCTCCTGCAACACAGAAAAACACATGACTTTCCTGTACTTTCTTTATCCAAAATGCCCTCTTATAATTTCACAGTTCCACTCGGAGCTGAATTAGATGTAGGGAAACTGTTGACCATTATCAACAACAAATTCTGTCTATTCGGAGTTGTCAAAGACTCAACCTCTGAATGCTTTTTCCACAATAAATGATAAGATCCTTTTAGGCAGTGATGTCTATATATTAAAGATGGGAGCTAGTACCTGTCGGTTTGAATCCCTGGACTGGAAAGAGATTCAAGAGGGGAAAAATAAAGCCCATTGTATTATCCAAACAAGTCAAAAACACCATGGACCGTTGAGCAAGATCCTACAGTACATCCCTGTATGTCCCGGTATGTGTGGTTCAAAAGTTGAGAATAGGATGGGTAATTTTCCCAAAAAGATCAAGAAGGTAGCCACAATCCCAGTGAAATGATCACTCCATAAATCAATTAATGACACTGTTTAATGAGTTTTTGACTGCTGGATGGACACAATAAATGATACAATACAAATGTGAAATTGATTAAAGCATTTTTTGTTAGATTATGATTGAATCCAGTTTTTGTAGAAAATAGGCTCCTCCAGTTGTTTATTTGTCTTCTGTGTGTCACTATTTTGATGCAGGGCAAAGAACAGAGTAACAATCACATTCACTACAAAACCATGTTTTTGTTCTGTAGGAGAAAACCTGTGCACACAGAAAGTTTATTCCCCACTGTCAAGCCCCTCTTTGTGCGCACATATATTTACTCTCAGGTTTTTAGAATGTATATATGTACTGTAATTATTATATACATTTAAATGTTATACTTATTTATTATTCTATTCTATGTATTGCTAATTTCTCCTCTGTGTTGCTCAAAGCTGTAAAGAATTTACCTCTGGAATTAATAATGTATTCTATTTAATTTGAATATGGAAACTGCACAGGAAAAACACAGTCAAACCAGAGTGAAGCAGAGCTCTTACATTAGTGCATGACACCACAGTGAGGCCCAAAATGGGGTCATAAAGATGTTTAACTGCAGCTTAAATCAAGAAAAACTGCATTACTCCTGCCACTATTATTCAAGCTCGTACAGAAGGAATTCTCTCCAAAAAAATAATTCTTTGAGGTTTTTCTGAAGCCTTGGTAAAATGGGACAGGTATACTTGAGAAAGGTTTTAACTACTTGTAATTACTCAAATAGAAAGACAATCAGAGTTGAGGGCATTCTGAAAATTTTATATAAATAAATGACAGCCAATTAATACCATGTACTGCATATTAATACTAGCTAACATACACGTGTTCCTTCAACATGTACAATACAGAATAAATGAGGTTCTCCATTATTATTTTTTTCAGAAACCTGATCTCATATTAAGTGGCACTTTTATTAGTATGAAAACTAATGTTAATGTTTGAGTATCCAATAAAATGGTCTTAATAACACTGAGAAAATTATATATTCTTTGCACAATGTTGCTAAAACTCAACATTGAAAAGTTCAAGAGCAGATGACTGCTGAAATGCAATAGGACTCATAGCAGCAACACTTGCTCTCTCATTCCTGCACAGCTTCTGTTTGTGGGCATGCGTCCATTTCATCCTGTGAAGCAACATATGCTAAACCAGTTTCTAAAAGCTCTTTCCAAATAAACCGAACGCGTTGCAACAGAGGATAACAACCTGTTGCCGGTGTGCACCTGAACTTGCTGTCAAAGCCCTGCATTTAGGGCAGAGGGTCTGGAGTCCTGTTCTGTCACATTCACTAAAACAACCCGTGTTCGGTGTGGGCGTGTTAACTACTGACGGACGGACACATCAGGTTGGACAGGTATGGAACAATCCCACATTGTGCAAAACAACATCGTGGTGAAGAGTTAGCACTGATGTCAACACGTTTGGTATCTGGGACACTCCGTCTTCTGTCAAAACAACATGTCGAGAATCACCAGAAGCTTTAGGTTTCCTCTAGAAAAGCTGTAGTCAAGAAGGAGCCACCCACACACCACTGTTATCCTCTTTATTAGCCGAGGTTATAAAGATAATGGAGAAAAAGAGTTATAAGATATGGGAGGTTGATTTTCAGGGTCTAATTAATCATGCGTGTGAAGGTTACTACATTTGGATAATACAACGGGGCTCATTGGAATCATTTGCCTGTGTGCAGCCACACTGAGGAGCTGGGCTGTCTTTATGTTATACTAATTGAACCCTCTTATCAGTGTTGAATTCATGGCAGAAAAATTGTCATCATAAAACAAGTTCCACTTTCAATATCTGGCAGTTATTCGCTGTGTTTTCGTGGTGCTGAGAAGCTCGTGTGACACGTTAATGAATTCTGTTTGTGATGGGACGGTCATACTGCTGTCTAAGTCATGAGGTTGCTGGAAGTTTTCAGGTTGTTCAGAGTTTTCTGGAAATCATAATAGGTTTAGGGGTTATATTTATGAAAGAAGGTTATAGAACTACAACTATAACCACAGAAACAAATCAACTTACCAGTTGCAGCTGTGCCGTCAGCTGCTCTTTCTGACTCTCGGGCTGAGTAGGGATCAGCTTCTGTTTTTCTTCATAGTTCTTCTTCAGCTCCTCCACCCTGCGTCTCTCCTGCTCCAGCTTCTCTCGCTCCTACAGCAACAGACACAACGTTAAGAGAGAAGCAAAACTATTTCAAACCTCAGAAACAAATAGCATAGAATCAATTCCCCAACTCAGCTCACAGTGAAGCACAAAGACATTTATCTTTAAAGCAACTGTGTATACAACCACATCATGGTAGCTGAATTATCTTTCGACATGATCTTGTGTCGACGTTAGTGGACCATGAATGAGCCAAAGCTTGTGTGAAATCCTTTATACTGGATTTAATCCCTTGTAACTTTTTTTGTGTGACTGATTCCTAAACTACACTATTTCAATCTTACACAGCAGGTTAATCTTAAATATCTGAGAAATGGAATATTTCAACCCTAGACTGCAATTTAAGTGTAAATAAAGACTATTTTGGAGAAGTTTTACGGAATGAAATCCACTCAAAATCACTTAAGTGAATGAGATGACATGAAATTCAACCTATCCAGCAACACAAATTCCCCAAAATTGGACATTTATTACTGGATTTCTGGAAAAGATTGGTTACACAAAATTGAATAACACTCTTCAACTATATAACATATTACTTGCAAAAAATAACCCTAAATACCATGTCCAACAAGTATTGAGTGTATGTCTGAAAAGAGACAATTGCTTAATGCATTTTATTTTCAAGGCATCAAGTTGAGTGCACCAACCATAAGGAAGTCATGCTTTACCAAAGCTAAAAGAACTAAACATGACAGCAGCAGCTAACACACAGTGAACTAAGCTACTTCATCACGTCTTCAATGACATTTACAATAGTAATTTGGAAGAAAGAAGAAACAAACACAGAAGTTAGAAGATATAATTACTTGTCTGATGAAGGGTTGACGTGCTGCATACATTTATAACCTTGTATTTTACCTTTTGTCTGTCGGTGTGCTTGTCCTTGTCTCTTTGTTTGGCCTCCTCCTGCAGAGACTGGAGCTTCTGTGTGTGTCTGCGCAGCTGGTTCTTCTCTGTGTGCAGCTCTCCCTGCAGCAGGGCGATCTCCAGCTGCAACTGAGAGGACAGGAGACACCGCCGAGCTGAATCACACCCACCAGACCCTGAGCAACTTACAAATATGCATTTACTGTCATTATGTTGGTGTTTGGAAACGGGGCGTTGGTATAGATGTGCAGAGTTCAGAAAAACCAAATCCAAGTCAAATTTAAGCTTTTAATGGACAAACTGTCTCGGGCCTATCGTTTACTAAACCTGCAAATGTTTTGCAATTTTGCAACAACAAAGATTGAAAATAACAAAACTTGCATTCGAAAATGGACTTTCCTGAATGCAATGTTTGCTTTCAGCTCTTCTTTATTAAGTATTGTGTGGGCTGTTTGTGTGAATCCACGCCGTTCTTTCTCTATATTTAATGTGTGAAAGCAATAGTTTTTATTTCTTTGGGGTTTTTTTTTACTGCCCATCCATGACTGGACCACAAACATTTCCCAAGCTCACCTCAATCTTTAGTTCTTCTTTTTGTTGGTCGATCTCTATGATTCGCTGTTGGAGCAAGGAGGGTGATGGTAAAACCCTCCGTGAGCCACCGTCTAGCTTTTTAATGCAGGACTGCAATTAAAAAAAAAAAGAAAAAGAAAAAGAAAAAAAGGCAAAGAATCTCTGAATCTGGAAATAGTTTGGTCTATAAATGTTTTATTTTTGATGCAATTCAAAGAAGCCGACTTGCGAAAAAGTTTGACAAATTGCTAAATCGCCATTATCTGCTTCATCTCACTCACCCTCTCGCTCTCTGTGCTGCTGCTCTCCGTATCGGACTCAGCCCCTGAGGAGGAGGCGGGACTCTTATCTCTGACCACTCTGGTGATCCACGGTGGCTGCAGACCCTGCTCCCACTGGCTTCTGGAGTTCTCCATGTTGTGTCCCGGCATTTCTACCTGTTCCAAACGGAGAAGGCAGTGAACATGAGCACGGAGCTACAGGTGGGGGGGGGGGGGGGGCCCAGCTGACTTCAGTGAATATTGCAGTAATCTAATCTCCTGCGCAGATGAAAGCGTATGAGGGATCAGGTGACTGTTCATTCGGGGGATATCACAGTTGAGTAATACAGCACAAGCACTTTAAAAACACAGAAATCCCCTCTGGCTTCCAGAAAATGAGCCTGTGAGAGAGAATAGAAAACGAATTGGCTTTGAAGAGGAAGCACTAAAGAGGGGAGAGATTTCAGGAAGGTGGCTCGTGGTTTGTGGTTAAAACTCAGGGTGTCTCTCGCAGTAAAGGGCTCTCTGGGTGATGAACAACTTTCTATTCTGTTGCCCGCTTTGATGTGCATCAATAGCTACACGTTATATTAAAGGGACGAGATCAGAACGGACTTTGAAGTACTGTCTCCTTTAGTTGTGTCAATGGCATTCATGAGGATTTACCCAAACAGAGAGCATTATGTATAATGTTTACAACTTTCAACATCAAAGTGCCTCTTAACATTTAGGCGCATTTACTTGTTATGCTCTCTTTGTTCCATGTTGCCCTTTCACCTTCATCTGGGTGGCCTCCCAACATAAAAACCAGCAGGTTAGCAGAGACAAGAATGTGTGTGCACAGACCAAGACCAATTTGTGGGAAAATACTTCTGATTCCTATTGTCCAGCCATTTCCCACCGTGGCTGCCCGTGCTCTGTGCCCTCATCCTCTTCACTCCAATCCAGACCTTATTAGGTTGCAGAGAATGCTGGCCGAGTAGAAGTACTGAGATAAATATACAGCTGCGATATGAATAAGTGAGGGCTGACAAACAACGACTGGTTCACTGACATCCAGAGTGACACAGACGTGGGAGAGATCGAGGACAAGAATACAGAAGAGCAGGGGGGGTGAAGATCATGTTTCCAACGGTGTGAATCAGCAAATTACAGCTTCACAGATTTGTCTGAAGATAAAGCACATCCATCAATCCATTTTCTAGACGGTTGTATCCATCTACCAAGGGCAGTGACTACTGGGACATTTGCATCTATTTATAAACTCGAATGTTACTTTTTAATATGTAACTAAGAGGCTCAGTTTGATCCATCCATCCTGTTTGCTACTTTACATGATGCTGGAAGCCCCAAGCCAATTATGGCTTATTTTGGGTGAATGCAGGGACCTCAAGCCCACGTTTTTTGATGAAGATGAGATGAAACCAGCGTAAACCTCCAAACAAACAACCCCCCCCCCCATGAGAGTTAATCACTAAACCACTGCGCGGTATAAAGCGATGCTTAAATATTCCTACTTGTAAATGTACCTTTTTTTTACATGAAATAATTGAACTGAGGTGGAAACGTTTTTAAAAGGTTATTTGAACTTTGTGACCTAATATAGTGAAAGGTCAAGGTTGACACCAGTAGATTCCATAAGGCGTCAGTGTGCAGTATTGGTACCCATTGCTGGACCACTAGATCAGTTGTTCTCTTTAACTATCTGTTAACTAGCTGTTTATTAAAAACTCTCAAACTCTCAGATAAACAAGGCAGAGTGGAGCTGTTCAATGACTCACAACTTCATCCAAACAAACAGTGCAACTGTTTGACCTTCAGTTAAAGTCCAGTCAGATACCCTATCAGGGGCCGGGAGAGAATAAGAGAGACATTCAGGAGTAAAGTCCGTGCCTTCACCTCCAATATAGAGGCTTGAGAAAATGCAATTCTGAGTCAGAAACAAAGTGGCAATGAAAAGAAAAAGCAAGTACTCGTTTAGAAAAAATAGGAAAAAAGAAAAAAAGAATCAGCAGATGTAAGGGTGGAGGGGAGTTCAAGCTGAGATCCAGATCAAAGAACAAAACACACTTTTGTGCCCAAAATAATTGGACTTGATTGCAGGGAGGGGAGCGCCTCTGGAGAATAAGATAATGGAGAAGGAACAACGGCAGACGTAGTTCAGTGTCACATGTGCATATGTTTGTTTATGTGTTTACTATGTGTTGTTTATTGTTTACTACAAGAAGAGGCAGCAAAAGTAGTCTTTTTTTTCCTCAACCAAGTGAAGCACAGAAATTCTAATTTGACCGTAGAGAGAAATAAAGGGAAAATTCAAGATGTCAGGTGTTTAAAGTGTAAGCAAACACTATTGAAAAGCACAACATTTTACAGGATGACATACAATTGTCCATTTCCAGCATGAAAACCACCGTGAATTAGATATTTCTTACTGGATTTCTGTAAACTATTTGGTACATACAACTGGTACCACTAACCAACTATACTAAGTTTTGTATTGTTTGCATACAATAAGCCTCAGAATGAAACTAACCATAACAGCAGCACCGATCTCAATGTTTAGCAACTATTTATCCATGTTTTCAATGATCATGATGCATTCAATATTTTTTTAATTTGGAACTATACAGAAGATACAAATAAATTAAAATGTAATAATTGGCAATGACAAAGATCAAAATGTATATTTTATCATAGCAGGTAATTAATTGACAGAATTTGATATGATATTTAAATAATCCAAAACTTACAATTTTAAGTCATATTATGTTCAGTTAATAAAGAATATATTGAACAGGAGTTAAGGACGAGACCTCCATGAAGAAGAAAATGGCCTCCCATGTCATATTATCTGACATTCCCTGACATAAGCAAAGTGTTATCACTCTGTCAGTAGTGGATTGGTTAACACTTTTGCCTCAAAGTGATAAATTGACTTAAAGTCCAACCTCTCTATGCAGAGTTTGCATGTTCATGACATGAGTGGGTGTTTGAGGTGAATAAGGAAGTCTAAATTGTCTGTACCCCCCATCGCCAGATGTGATCGGCCTCGGCCAGTCAGCTGCTTCCACAGCAGAGTTTATATAACTTTTAATGAGGACACAGGATGTAATGGATCACAATCTCATTAGTCAAACTGCGTCACAGTTTCTAGTCAGTTTCTAAAGCTTTTAACCGTCCAAGAGAGAAATGATCAAAGTACACCAAGGTTCAGGTAAATGTATCACTTCAAATTTCTTCATAAAAGGGTTCAAAACAAACTCACTGTTCAACTTTTCAGGTGATCCCCAATTAGGGATCACGTGCAACTGTCACACAGATTATACGCAGTCGAAATCTCTGTGAAATGTAAACAGACCTGGGTGTGTGCAGTTCCCTGCAGAGTCAGGTTAAGATAACTGAACAGTGTCAGCAGGTTTCTGTTTTGTTTTAATCTTTTGCTTGTAAAGCCAGAACAGACATGTACAACACTAAACCAACAACTGTTCAAAACAAACAGAAAAGTGCACATTTGACCCTATTGGGCAATCAATGAAATATCAGAATTAAACCCTTGTGTGTTACTGAGATGCATCTTAAACTGTTCATAGTGGATTAGTGTAAAAGCTTCACAACCCTTTGTCATCATCCCGTTCACTTCTGGGTCCTATAATGAATATACTGTATGTATAGCTTTCCCATAACACCATCAAGAGGGTTTATCACAGTCAAATGCATCAACCGAGACAAATTCTCTTCCCCCCCAATTTGTGTTTTATAGGCTTTTTTTCCATTCAAACAAGTCAAAACACATAGAACTTTTTTTAGGCTTGATCTTTGCCGTTTGTCCTATTTTCGATATTATTTACTGTAGTTCAAGGGGGAGAGATGTGCAGTAAGAGCAATCCTCAGCCTCCAGCAATCTATTTCCATCTTGGGAGCCGGTATAAAAACTTTGCGGATACAGTGGATCTGCACACTGGTGTCATGTTAACGAAAGAGTAAAAAAAAAAAAAAAAAGTCCACAAAAATGAAGAAAGTTTTGCAGACACACTCTATTCGTTACCATATCAACGGGGCCTAAATGTGAAGCACTTGTTGACTTACACTTATTTTGAACAAAATGTGAAATCTATATACATCGAGTATGAGCACTTATCTAATAAAGGGTTCATATGTATTGTCTTTTATTTACCCCTACTGGGTGGAAAACACCAACTTAAACTTTGGTAAAGTTTGACTGAAAAACTGCACATAGAGTATAGCTATAGTGTACACCCCAACGCCCCTGCCTGAACGTTTCATTGATGAGGGGTTGAAGGGGAAAGTGGGGGTAAGCATTGTGTACACAAAACCATAAAGTCAACAGGGACAACAGCGATATTCCAGCAGCTACGTTCAGGACAAAGGAGCGGTGACGATGGCCCGCTCCGTGTGTGGGTGTGAGCGCTGATTACAGCCTGTCACTGTGCATTCAGTGCAGGAGAACTATGGTGAAAACATGTCACACGCAGAGCGCGTGAGCACAACTGCACCGCATACAATGCCGAATTAATCCACCGAGGCTCACAGGTCAAGTCGCGCAGCGCACTGTAGTGAAAAACAACACTGACGTCACACTGCGTTCACCTATAAAGCTTATAACAACAGCTTCTATGCGTTTCATCAGTGTACTTTTTAATAGCGTTGGAATAAATACTGCAATAAACATGCGAGGTCCGCAGCGGTAAACTTTTCTCCTCTGTTAATGAGTGACAGGAATCGTGAGACACTAAACCGTTTCGAATGGAAAGTGAGCTGACCCAGCTTTAGCGGGAACTAATCTCTGGGTTACTGTGAACTACAAATGTAAACAGCAGACAGGAGGCAGCCTGTGCGGTCACTTGGTGGTTTGAAGCAGAAATGTTCCTGTCACGAAATGAAACAATTAACTCTGAACCATTGCTTCTTTTTTTTTTTCTTCTAAACTCTGCAGATTCAAGTTATCAACACTTTCTCTCTTTCACAGTCCAATTTGTGGTCTTCCACATGTGTCCATGCAACTCTGTAGCAAATTCCCTAATTGAATAAAACTTCCACTGACGAAAAACAGACCCTGTCGCGGTTGCTGACGTTTAAAATAAGCTTGTTAAGTGAGACCAAAACTGTACAACTGAGTGTAACTGACATGTCATGTTAGGCTCCTGATCCCAAATCCTCTCAGACGATTAGAAAGCTGTGAAAGCAGCCACTGTTTCCAAGCTTTACATCCACAGTAACCCTGAGCTGCACTCTACTTGAGACCAGACGGGCTTCGACAATGTCGTTTTTAAAAGTGCTGTACGACGTTGTCTCCCATCTATTAGAGTAAAACAGGCTGTGTACGCTAAGTAAGTCACACATTCTTTCTATTGGCCACAAATTGCAGGCTGCGGCTCCAATCAACAGAAATACGTCAATTTTAAAACATTCTGGTCAACAGAAGACATGAGATCATCACATCACTAACTTATACGCACAATCGTTCCAGAGAGCTTTAGTTGTGTTCTTACTGTCAAAATGAAGACGTAGAAGTCCCGCTCTTCACCTCTCTATTGCCATGTCCCTGCTGCTTCTTGTTTTGTGCTGCAGATAGTGTTGGTATGATGTGTTTTCAAAGGAAAGCTCGAATGTAGGTCCACTACTTTCGGCAGTGACTATTTAGTAACAGATTACTGTTGTGAAAATAGTATCACAGTTGCAAATGATGAAGTTTCAGTGAGCTTGTTGCTGAGCAGACTTGAGCTGAAGTCTCTCTGTTGCCGTCTACAGATTAGAAGTTTATCTCAGCTCTGTTGTTGCTGCATTTTGTTTAGAAATCAGCTTCAAAAAAAGAATCTTCCTCCAAATAAGTGATGCGACCTCAGCTGAACTTAATGAGTGACTCAGTCATTTGACAGACACAGACAGAACAGACAGCTCAGCAAATTTGCCACACTGCTATAACACAGCTATGTCAAGTCTCCATGAACGTCTCACATCGGCTTTGCATTACACATCTAACAAATTCCCTTACTTATTATTGAGAAATAACGTCCATCAACTTGATCACAACTCACATGTAAAATCTCACTAACTTGACATGGTCAGACACAATCAGGCGAAGGCCAGGCAGTGATTTGACACGTTCAACGATGTGGTTTGCCCTGCAGCGACCTCTGGACCTGCTGCATGTGGCTCTCGTGGACCTTGGAAGCTGTCATCACACCGCGTTTCTGAGCTCCAGGAGCAGGTGACAGTCGGTTGTCCCGGCTGTCAGTTAGCCGTTTCTGTGACACTGTGAGAAAATGTGACAAGTCCTACCTGACATAACCTCTGCCTCAAGAAAAGATCTCACCAATAATAATCTGACGATTGAGGGAATCAACTTTAGCATTGTAAATAACTACCTGTGCCAGCAGCAAGTCACACTGGTCTTTGCATCCGAGTGCTGATTGTGTTGCTTCAATGTGCATTTTTCAACATTCCTGTGGAAAATTAGCTGACAAACTACACATCAGCTTGAGACATTTTTTCAGACAACAATAGAAGCTTTATGAGTCCATAATTTCTCAGCAATTTCAATAGTTATGTTTGGCCCTGGCAAACGTCCTACAGAATTAAACATCAGTTTCCTTTCAAGAATAAAGACACTGAGATACCCTAACCCTGGAGATAAGCACTGGCCCAGTGTGAAATACTTTGATATGGTGTGCTAACACTATGAAGAAGTACCATGATATTACATTTTAAATGTCACTTTAAAGAATGTAAAATAAACAAATAAGAATATTAAAGCTGTGTATAGTTTAAAACTGTCCGAATCATCATTCAAATGTAATTCTAACTATTGTTAATGGATTTTTCTTTCTTTTTTTTTTTTTTTTTTTTACACCCGCGTGTTAGCACTGAATAGTTTTCTGTACTGAGATCTTTGGATAAAAGAATGTCCGTCTGTCTCTGTACCAACAATTAGTGAGGTTTTGTACATTTTACGAAGCTGCCAACATCACAAATTCACTTCATGGCATGTTTTAACTGCCCGCAACATAACAAAACCTCTATGTCAATAACACTGAAAGCCAAAAAATGTTGGAAACCACCTGAAGAAACAGGCCACATGTCAGAAAATAGAAAACAAAATAAATATTATAATTCATAATGTAGAAGATGAATGGTTACTTAAAAGAAGCATTCACTTGCTCATTTAATAGAAAAATCACATCAAATGAAATAAATGACAGACATTTGTTCTCCAATTTGAGATTTCCCCTTTGTTTTTTTGTTTTTAATTCTCACGATGACACACCTTTGTCCGACAATTTCTACACTAAAATGATTCATCAATCAGCAGCGACAAAAGATTTAGAAAGTCACAGGTTACACAATAAAACATTGCTGATTATTGTGCTGCAAATTGATGCCATTAATCATATTAGCTGACAGAAACACTCTGGTAGAGCTGAAACACCTGTAATGTGAATAATACCTGCCTGATCACAGCTGTAATCCTGCATATATGCAATATACCAACTAAAAGGCAATAAATGCTCAATTTCTCAATCTTGAAAATCGACATCCTGTAGGCCTATATGAGACTTGAAATACAGAGGAAATAAGTTCACATTGCCTGTACACAACCTGCTTGAATGTGCCAAGTTGGAGCATGAATGCAGGTGGAGCAGCTCTCACAGAGATTCCTTTCGCCTGAGTGAGTATGTGAAAATCATGATGCAAGGAAGGGTGATCCATTAATGAGTCAGACTGGGACACACAGGGCTCAGACACAGATTTGTCCACCAGTGATCAAAACAAGATGTCTGTGTTTTTGAGACATAAAAAAAAGGCCAAAGGCAGAAGTCCCCAGACAGCAAATCCTCCCAGTCTGTCATCTCAATCTTACCCTCCCACCCACTCTGTTTACTCTGAGAGTGCTGATGGAGGGATTCAACAGGACACATCCCAAGGTCATTGTAAACAAAAGTGGAAAGATTTGTGTTATTGAGGGCGGAAAGTTGAGGGACACTCAAATCTCAGATGAAGCTGCAGAGTATATTGCCACAGATAATAAGACATTAATCATTTAAACTGTGCAGGTCTCTGTTTATATGAGAGAGAGAGAAACTGTACATGTAAATCAAAGTGTCATGTCTGATTTGTCTTCATAGTTCCCAATAAAAAAAACATTATGAATGCATTACGCGTTTGAAAGTTGTATGAATGCTTCTCTTTGTTTTGAGTCAAAATGTTAAATAAAAGTGATCTGTGGTTGTGTATCCTGCAGGAGCAGGACAACCACATGAAAGAAAGTTTGCTTTTCACCCAGAGCACAGTTTGTCCCCCGACTGTTTTGGTCTCACAGCGACAGACTGTGTGTGGAGGTCTGCTGACTCGGGGCTCAAACTGAGAAATCGCGAATGAAAACAGCTCTTACCTGAAAAACGTGCTCAGGCGATCGTCGATTTTCAAAACATGAAGGCGAAGTCGGAGTGAATCTTTGAGGTAGAGAGAGAGGGAGAGAGAGAGAGAGAGAAAAAAGCGCAAATAATAAAACTTGCGGAACGTCACTTTGCGAGATTCACTTTGCAGGTCGGCGTGAAGTTCCGCCGCCTCCTGTGGTCGCTTGTCGTGGAGCTGACAGCCGCTTGGACGTCCTTACCCCGGGTGTTTGTTGCCTCCATTCAGAGCCAACCCCTCACAGCCAGTGGGGAACGTGACAGCTCGCAGAGCGCGGCTGCTCCGTATCAACAGGTGAGCTCGCCTCGCGCTGAAGGCGCACGGAGGAGGGCTCAGACTCAGGAGGGCTCAGACTCGTCAGGGAAAAAAAAAAAAAAAAAAAAGTTTCACCAATGATCGGTCCTTTTCTCGTGTCGTGACCTCTTAAAGTTTAAACTTCAACTCGGCTGGTTTTGCCTCCCGCACTCAGACGGGGTTTCTATTCTGGGAAGTGACTGAGTTTCTCTTTGTGGAGTCATGCGGGCAAACAGCCAGCAGCACATCGTCAAAGTAAAAGTTACACCACAGGCAGGCTCCCACGGGAAGATTGTGAAATTACCGGGATTGAAAGGGAAATTAACTTATAAGGTCATCGTGAGTGAGTTAGCATGGTCAGATAAACTTTACCTGGGAGTTAAAAGAAAGTTGTTAATCAATGGCCCCAGAACTGCCACAATGCAAATTTACTGCTCAGTGGACACTCGTCCGTCCTTCAGTTGCTTTATCCAAATTAGGTTGACAGTCATCCACACATTAAACATTTTGATACAGTCATTCTCAATCACACACAAGCGTGTGATGAAGTGACGAGACAAAACTTTTTAAAAAGTAAGTGGCTGTTATTGCTTACCCCCAATGGCATGGGTCTGCGAAGGCCAGATGTGGAGGAGCCACATGTGGCTTCTTAAACCCTCTGGAACTTCCAGAAAACTTTGGATAAATAGTTTTATACTGTGTTTATTTCTTCCTCAAATGGATTCTTATCCTGTAAGTAAATAATGTCAAATATCTAAAATAGTTAAAACAACTCAAATGGTTAAAAGTGACTAATATAATGGGTCAAAAATAACTGGAAAAAATTAAAAGGAAAAAATAGCAAAAAATAGTTCAAAAGAACAGAAAATAAAAAAAGCCAAATTAAATACATGAGAGAAAAAAATAAAATTGCCTTAACAAAATTCAAAATGGTGAAAGGAACAAAAGCAGCTCAATCAATCAGAATGGCTAAAAACTAAAATAACTTAAAAATTGAATAAATAAATAACAGATAAAGTGGCACTAGAATAACTTAAAAATTTATTAAATAAAATACAGATAAAGTGGCAAATAGTTAAAACCACTCAGAAATCAAAAAAGAAACAAGAAGAAATACTAAATGACTCGAAACAGCTAAAATAGTTGAATTAACAAAAAAATGCTAATAAAACTGCTGAAATAAAATTATTGGTGGGATTACATATCAAATGCAACAAAATGTGTATCATTTTAAATTGTAGTCATTAAACTTTATAAATGGTACCTAGCATAGTTTTTATATGTACTGAACAGTAAATCTCAAATATACAACTTTAAGAATGATGTTATCCTCTTTTTAAAGGGCAAACATGTTTTGAAGCTCCAGACACATTTTATTTTGTGTGAACTTGTTCATAAAGTTTGTAAACTCCTGAAGTCAATTATCTGTCAACATTTAACCCATCCAACTCATGGTTGAATTTAATTCCAAATAGTGTGTGTCCGGTGGCAGTGCAGTGGCTGGGAAGCTGCCTTGCTCAGTGATGCTGTCAGAAGCGGAATTGTCACCCTCAAACATTTGATCCAAGATTGCCCTGAGAGTGAAGTTGTTATTATTCTTTAAAGTTGCTGCACAGTTGAAAATCTTTCAAAGTGACTCTTATCTTACGTCTAATGAGACAGATGTGACAGTGAGGGACTCACCTTTCACTGCAACTGGTTACTGCTGAGTTTCTGACTCCATGAGCTCCCAGGAAATGAAACATGGATTTAGAGAGAAATGTGTCCAGTTTAATTCTATGTGAGCAAACCCCTTTTCTGTGCGATCTTAATTTTAACAGATCAATAGAATTTATTTCCAGACAAGTGTTTATAGCGAGAATCGGGCATTAAAAGACTGTTTTGATTGTAAAAGTTGCAAACGTCTACAATAGGTATTGTCATGGTTATGTTATTATTACACAAGTGAAAAGACAATACTTAAATGGGGTTTACACACAAATGGGCTTTGACCTTTCATGTGGAGTTTGCATGTTCTCCCTGTGCATGCACATTCCTCCCAAAGTCCAAAACATATATGCCTCAACACATACATTTGAGGCAAACAATGTAATGTATTCAATTCAAGTCAATAAAATAAAACTACACATATTTTACACAGTAAAACATTTGTTCAAACTTTGTATTGCCTAATGTTTTTACAATCAGCGACTCCCAGCTACTGCCTTTTTGAACACAAGCATACTTCCACAAACAACATGAGACAATGGACAAATACATGTGAAATAAAATTAAACAAGAGGACTTTGGCTATAAAAAATTATTTATAAGCCTGTCTTACATGCTTCAAACAGTTCCAACACCAGCTAAATGAATTACCAAAGTGAATGAAACTACCAAAATCCATGTAGCATCATTCACTTTCTGTATTTTAGATGGTAGCACAAATTTTGAGGATATAAGGGGATATCAGAAGTTCAAAAAAACCACAAAATGATCTGTTTTAAAAGATTAGGTTTTGATTTAGTGAGTGTAGTTACAAGATCTCTCTGGTTTGAAATGAGAGTCTTCAGCTAATGCGCGCAGAAAGGAGCATTGTTGTTGTCAAGGTTGTGTGATATGAACAGCTATGGCCATGTACAAGACTCCCAGAGCACTTTTCCTATGTTAGTGTTACACAAACCACTGAGGAGATTAGAATAGCGTGAAGTTTTCAACAGTCACCGTTAATGTTCCACTGTGCGACACAGCTGTGTGGAAATCTGAGGAAGACTCTGACGTTAATGCAAACACAACAATGACAAGTAAAAGTCGTGAAAAATAATACTCTGGAGACATAATTCACTTCAGGGATCTCTAGGGTGTACTAACCCTGCTTTTCTACTTCCTATAGACAAAATGTGCTCTCTTCACTTGAAGGGCTTTATCACCCTCACTGGCCTCTTTGCAGTTCCTTCTGAATGAGCTGATAGTGTAATAGATTCTTTCCAGTGACATGTGGCTGGCGTGAGAGAGAATAAGCAGCACGTTCATGGTGGCACAGACTCAGGATGAGAAAGAAAGAAAGAGCCGGACAGAAAAAAAAAGAGGTGGCAGATGGGTGACACACACACACACACACACACAAGAGGTGAAAGGACAGCTGGCTCATCGCTTTCCAGCAGCAACACAGGATCAAGAAAATGGGAGCGTTTTACAGTGAAAAGCAACATATCTTCAGCTCAATAGCAACAACGGATGGACACACACACACACACACACACACACACACACACACACACACACACACACACACACACACACACACACACACACACACACACACACACACACACACACACACACACACACACACACACACACACACACACACACACACACACACACACACCTCTGGCTTTCACCGTAAAACAATGCAGGTGTCTGTCAGTGACTGAAGGAAGTGAGGCAGAAGGTGATGCACAACCATGTTGTTTGTCTTGGGTGCTGAAAGAAACATCTGGTAGATGGTGTGTGTGTGTGTGTGTATGGGGGGGGTAATGGTATTACTGTAACTTGCATCAGACCATCCAAAACACCCACGTTTTTTTTCTTTCTGCTCACAAAAGGTCTCCTTTGACAGAGAAGTTGGTCTGTATGTATCTTAAACTTATAAACCGTAGGAAAGTGAAACAAGTATAGAACATTCAATGGGTAAAAATGCATTTCACATAGTTTGGACATGTAAGCTGTTTTACGATCAGGATAAAACTACAAAATGAAATCGGACATTAGTTTAGGAAGCGGTCTCGAAATGTTCCTTTTCCAAATGCAGAAAAATAAAAGTTGAAATCGCTATTTACTTTTATTTGTATGACTTTATTATTATTAAACAATTAAGTTTAGATGCTCCTCTTTTGCCTTTTTCTCAAAAGACATTATTCTAAATTGATGAAGTACCATTTTCTGTGTTGGGCCATGAGAGATTTGTTGCTATAAATCCATTAATTTCTACTCCACGCATGAATTCATCAGCATGCACATCTATGACTTATGACAGTGCTTCAGGCGCACCTTCAGAGAGTCTAATTTAAAAATATATTCAAAGGAGGGTGACAAATCCTGACCTTAAGTCATTTCTCCGGATCCTTCATAACTCCAATGCACCTTAAATAATGCTGCATCCAAACCATTCACAATGGATATTACATTTTCCCATGGGGGCAACTTGCAAGCCTTCACATCACCATGGTGTTTATGTGACTGCAGGTGTGGTTCTTCTAGGGTTAAAATAAAGTGCAATGCAGTTGATTCAGTTTGGATTTAATTGTATTTAATGAGGAGTATTTTTTGCAGACTTGAGGCAGCTATATTTGGTTTCAAGGCTCCAGAGTATTAAAACTAAGCTGCGAAAATGAAATAAATTTGACATCAGACCACCGTTGGCTTGTAGAAACCAATATCCTCATATCCAATTTTTACTGCAGGCCTTCCAATTTCTTTTAGCATCTTGATCGAAACTTCAAACTTTGTCCACTCACAACTTAAAATATTTGTTCTGTCATCCTGCTTTATTTATCACTGATATGTACATTATAGATTTGTCTTTTGACTTATGTTTGGGAAGCTCAGAGACACTACAGGTGAGTGATCTTTGCATGTGAAGGAATCATAAATACTGTCAGCCTGGTGATGACATTTCAACTCTTAGAACACCCCAATAAAGATAAAGGTGGGTGAGACATCCTAATGCGAGGCATACCTAGGCATATGTTTATTTTACAAAAATATTTCCAAGTGATTTATGTGAAGATGGCATTTCTTTTAATGTAAAAGAGCTTAGTGTTGATGTGTAACACTGCATCTCTTTCAGTCTGATATAACCTTTAAATGTACAGTATGTAAATCTTAATGCTACTTTCATGCATTAGGTGGCAGCAGTGAATCACTGAAGTGTACAGCTTCTTTAGTCCAAATCCTATTAATTTCCATCAGAGCATGGCGGGTTTCTTGCTTTTATTTTAATTGGCAAAACCTTAAACATCTTTAATATCAAAATATGCATCTTTAAGAGCCATGCTATTAACCACATAATCAGAAAATACTAAACACTGAGACAAACTGGCAAAGTCCCCCATTAAGGCTTGAATCGTCAATGAGAACATTACAGAGCTTATTTAAATCGTGTCAATAAGTTGGATTCATTTTTCTAACTTTCTGTAAACAGTTTGCTTATAATCCTTTAAGCCATTTCTTTCACCATCACATAGCTATCTATCACATGTGCAAGTCTCTTCCTGGCCTCCACAACTGAACAAACCTGTATTACTGGCTGATAAACTGTTGCCACATAATGCGAGCAGTACATATCAGACGTTTATTCCTCTGGAAGCAGATCTACTTCTTGGCAAGATCATACTTTAACATATCTTAGATGAGAACCACCTCAACAGACAGTCTTTAACTTTAGATTTCTAGGAAAATGGACAGTTGAAAGCAGAAACGGGAGGTCATGAAAAGGGGTGCCACAGAAAAGAGTACTTATTGATTTTGTATGCAAATAGTGTAGCTTTGTTTTAATGCTATGCAAAAAGGCAGTGGTCGTGAGCAGTGTGTGTGTGTGTGTGTGTGTGTGTGTGTGTCCTTGGCGAGAGGAAGTTGGACTCGCTGAAAAAGCCATGTGGAAGAGCTCAATTGTGCCGGTTAAGCATTCATGAATACTAAACCAAAGCTTGAATAGAACATTTTTATCCAAGTTGTCCTTTTCATTAATTTACCCTCAATTCTGCAATTCATAAAAGCACGACTTGGAAAAGATCTCTCACATTCAACTTTAATCAAAGGACAAATTTTTTTTTTTTTTTACCATTCCTGTTGTTTCCCCTCACGTAAAGCCCTTCAAGTGCTCATGTTGCAGTTAAAATATACACAATCGCGTTTTAATTTCAAGCGTAATCACAATGTCAGTAGCTGCACTCAAAACGGCGATTTCAACTTTACATTCAGATGCACAAACACAATAAAGCACTTTAATGGTCACCTGTTTTTGGTTTGTTTTGCTCGGATTGAAAGCTACACGATGCCGGATCTTCTCGGACGCTTTCAAACTTCGTGTATTCCACAAACCAGATTAGCAGGCACGGAGATATCTGTGAACCAAGAAGCAAAACGGCAGCTCTCAGATGAAGATTATGCAACGCCTTGACACTAAAGACTTGTATCTTAACAAAGACGGGAGGCATTTGGAAAGAAAATGTTAATGGTACCAATTTTTGATGGCTTAGGAAGGTTGAGGTTGCCCATGATTTTCACAAACTCCTCCAGGCTCTTTGTTAAGCGAGGGTTGAACGTGCGCTCCTCGCCAACGGTGGAAACGGTCCGTCCTGATACAGACAAAGAAAGAGTGTGACAGCCGTAGTCTGCGGCAGACATAAAAGCCACTGGCTTTTTTAAGATAATTAGTAGACCAATGTATCCTTGGAGTAGATGTGCCGACAAAGTTTGGCAACCTTGTAGTGAAGATGCCATTTTTCTATCACAGTAATTATTGCTTGTACTTTTCATGTTCACCTTATTTTCTGAACCACGCTCATGAGCCGCCAATAAGTGAGAAAACGTAATGCGAGACAAAAACGTGAAGACATATTTTGGTACCTTTAAGGACATTGTGAGATGATCTAATACCGACTTACTGAACTTGTGTCGACTTTCACATTTCCTTTTAGACTATTTGCATTGCTTCAAGCTTTCGAAACACATTTCACTGTATTCATTTTTATCTTCACCCAGACGGAAGACCTAAATGGGACAAATCTGTGTTTTTGTCACAGTTTTTCACCTCAATGTTCAGTGGTAGATAAAATAAATGCGTAAAAGCAAAGGAGGGCATGCCTGGCCAACGGTGCTTGAACACACCACCTACACAAACCAGATATCAGTCAAATGTAATAACATCTTACTGTCCACCATCCAAACAACCAGTTTGTAACTTTATATATACTACAGTACCTACCTGTATTTGTGATGTTTTTATATATGCATTTCCATGGAAATCATTACAGTTCCATGGCTGCTTGTTCATGTGACAATCAACATCATGGATATTGGAAAAGAGGTGAACATATAAATACAGATGAGGTGCAGGGTTGTTGTTGTTTTATCTCACCTGTGTAGTCATGCGCTGGGTAAATGAGGCATTGGTCGGGCAGCGTGAAGATCTTCTTATGGACCGACTCATAGAGCGTTTGAGGAGACCCTGATCATCAGAGACAACGTTACAGTTACAGAGAAACTAATGCGACACTGCCCCCTTGTGCTCATCTGACAGCATGACAAAAACACTTGCTTCAAAAGAGGACAAAAGTAAAGTTTGGGTCGACCTTGCTGGAAGTCCGTGCGGCCACAGCCTCTGATGAGCAGAGCGTCACCAGTGAACGCCATGGTCTGATCCGCTGACACCAACGTTACACACCCGTCTGTGTGTCCTGGAGTGTTTCTCACGGTCAGAGACTGGCAGAGAGAAAAGACAACTATCACTTCAAGGCCCGTCGACCGTTCTCTATCAAGACCTTGACAGTTATGCACACAGCAATGAACGCATACAACACCGATACAAATCCAGAAGACACAGTCAAACGCTTACATGTAAACATACACTGTACACCCGCATGCACGCGCTCAGGGAAGTTGCAAAAAAGAAAAGCTGTTTTTCCTACGTGTTTTCCGAAGGTGATCTTGTCCCCTTCAGTGAGGAAAATATCTGCTGAAGCGCCGCTGAATTTGGAAATGGCACTTTTCAGTCCCACAAGTCTTTTCTTCATCAGTCCAGTGCTTGTTATGTGGTCGGCATGGCAGTGAGTGTTTACTGCGAGAAAAACACACATCGCATCCTTCAACATGAAGCAGAGATAAAACTTTGTTATTGCAGGTTGTCGAATGACTTTGATTATTTCACAACGACTTATGTGTCTGCTTATGCAATAAATAGAAAATACACAACCTTTTCTAATATAGGAAATGTTTACTAGTTTAGTGAAGTGGGTTTTTTTGGCCAAAAAAATCTTGACAAAGATATCTTGATATGTGGAATGACACTGTAGGACAAGAAAGGAAATACCTGCCACAGTGAGGTTGAGTCCCAGTTCACCTACGAGCTTCAGGTCTCTGTCAATGGTCTCCAGCACGGGATCTATAAGGACGGCGTCCTTGGTCTCCGAGTCTGCCAGCAGGTAGGTGTAGGTGCTGCTTTCTGCCTCAAACAGCTAAACAGCAAGCGATACACATGATGAATTTGTCTTCAAAACAAACCGTCTGCTCTTTGAGTATCTTCATAGATTGTAGCAGTGACAGTCAAGATACACAGACTCATTTGTCAAAATAACTTGTACAGTTTGCTCGTTTGATGGGAACTGTGACTGAATATGGCGTCATGATGTTTCATATTTTATTAGATTTTCAAACAAAACCATCAAACTGGTTCCCTTGTGGACTAACTGGGAGGAACAGGTGCTTTTCCAAAGCAAAGCGCTAAAACAATAATTGTTTCTAACAATACTACATGAGGAGATTTAAGCAGAAATGTAATGCTTTGTAGGTATTTACACAAACAAAAATACACAAGTAGCACCTTTTTCAGTGCGTCCTATTGCTACTTTTCCATGTCTTCTGTGATCGTCATTTACTTATGAGTTTGGGAAATAAAAGGAAGAGATGAGTACAATAACAAATATTGTTTTTTATAATTGCATTGTTTTATTATTGACCTTAAATTATGTTATGATTCAGATTTCATATGATTTCCTAACTTTTTGTAGCAAGACTGTTTCCATGTATTCATTAAATTATGCATAAAAATGAAGGATATAGTATAAAGCGGTAAATGCGAGGGACTTTCACATTTTCTATTTGGACAATACATGATGAAATGAGAAAAATAGGAGTTCCTACACTATTATGCAACACAGGATATAACACCACCAGTCACAGCAGCCAGTGGAATCAAATATGTAACTTAATGTCTGTCAACAAACACTGACAATAGGTTAAGGTTTAAAGCTCATCCGTTTACTGATAAGATATCAGTTTAACAACCACATATCTGGTGTTCACAATTTTCTCAAAAGACAAACTCCAAGTTATCAACAAATACTTTGCCTATAGCTACATTTAAAAAAATTTGTTTTCATTCAAAGTAAAGGGGTCAATTCCAGTCCAAAGACATGGAGACTTCCAAATGTGTATAGCAGTGTATGGACCTACTCAATCTGAAGTGAACGTTAGTTACATCTATGGACTTGTTCTTGTTTTTTGTGCTTTTATGATGAAAAGCGAACAGTAGGACTCCATCTGATTTGCTAAATATGTTGACATGCAGATCATGAATGCATAGAGTGAAAACACACGCCATTGCAGTTCAGTCTGTCTTTTAATGTGTATATACTGCAAATGCAGCACTACTAATGGCAGATATTAACATCGATATATGGCTTGTCTACAGTAAAAACAAGCATTTAAGGGTTCAAGGTACAAACATGGATCTATAAATATACAAGCCACCTTGCATGTGTTTTGTTGTAGCAGACATTGTTTTGACTTTTGTCCCTTACAGCTGTCGAGGTAATGTCAAAGTGTGTCGCTTATGAAGCGTCGATCTACAACTGTTACACCGTTCAGGCACTATGTACACAGCAGTGTCACTACTGTGTACATAGCAGCAAGTTTTCAAGGTTTTTACATCATAACTGTGCAGATCCATCAGCTATGTGTCCGATCATGTTGGAATTTAACAGCCACAATCTCCTAAAAGCTCGACCTAAACAAACTAGCATTGAATGCTACACTGACTGTGAACATTACGAGGGGACGGATAAAACTCTTAACCAGAAATATTGTCGCTTTGAAATGCTAATCTATAAATTAAATACGGGATTAAATTGTCAAAACTGCGTAAACTCACTTGTCTGAAGAGCAGTCCTTGAGCAGGAGCCATCCTGGAGCAGTAGCGCCTGCTGGAGACGGTCAGCGGCTCGACTCCGCTACTCGCGCCGGGGTAGGAGCGCCTGTTCCGGACTGCTGAGTAACTCGAGCGCTCGGCGCTTCCCCCAAGCCGCAGGGGGATCGCCAGAGTCCGGCTAACCGGTTTCACTCTGCTTATTACCGAGCACATATTTTGTGATTTTCTGGCTGTCCGGGAAGGTCGTTATCTCCACCGCGTATGTAGACACGAACAGGTCAAACGCATGGAGGTAAAGGCACTTGTCGCCTCATGTGAACTCCACTGCTGTCGTGAACTTTTACAACGGCTGCCATGGCCAGGGTTTGTGTTAATAAGCAACGAAGTGGTGGTTGGTCCCTCTGGTTCGGTTACGTCCGGTAAATTTCCCGTCCTTGTGGCGTAATATCAATGTCGGTGATCTGTGCTGTCAGTTGTGCGCGCTCTCGAGGTTTGCGCGCTCACGTGCTGCACTAAACAGCGTGGGCGCGTGCAGACTGCAGAGGACTACGTGACTTTGTACATGTATTTTACCAGATAGGCTCATTTAACTCAAAGTAAACCGACTTACAACGCAATATAAGAGGGTTCTTATCGGATCTATGAAAATCCCTCAATTCAATAATTTACAGAAACTACAAGGGGAGAAGTTGATTTTTAGAATGATGTAATCGGTCAAAAACACTCAATAATGTCTTGATTCTTAATATATTTAAATGTTATATGGCTAGTACTTTGTATGCATTTTGAAGAAAATAGCTGTAAGCTTTTAGCAGTGGTTGATTGTTGCTAAATAGTTCTGTAAAGGCTTTTGAATCATCAAATTGTATGACAAATCTGATTCTGTTGCCCCAGTAGAAATTCCCTGTGTTACAAAATTCTATTCAGACCAAACAAACTGGAAACTTTCTGTCGTTGTACGGCAAATCATAAAACCCTTTCCATTTATATCTAAAATTAATTAGATTTATTGTTTTGTTGCTTAGCATAGCCTAAATTGTTTGAGTTCGTGGCTGAATAGCAATACGATTCTCTCATAATAAACCTGTGATTTATTTGTGTCCTTTTCCTCCTCAGACTTCATTGAGAACGATGGCTGAATTCTCTTTGGGCAACAAATGATGGCTCCAATGAAGAAGTAACACCAAAGACAGAAAAATACAGATCCATATTTTATTGTTACTTGTTTGGTTAAACGCTTGTTTCTGAGAAGGTGTCAGTCATGGTTGCAGTGGGATCATCTACTGGTTTGTCCTGTGGCATAAATGGAAAGACATAAACAACATGAACAACAACTTAAAATTCCATCCCAGTTAAAATAAATAAATAAATAAATGTTACAGGAGAGGTTGAGTGACATCATTACTGTGTAAAAATATAACAATCTTAAATAAAAGCGAAAGTGTTAGATCCAAGCACAGACTGTTACAAATCAGTGAATTTCAACAATAAAGACTTAAGAATCAACAGGAATCGTTTGTGTTTTTAGTTGTTTATCTCTCTGTGTTTTCCCTGTGATGGACTGAAGACTTGTTCCCCTGCATCTCATGAAGCTGCATTTAAAAAACTGGATGGATTGATAAGTCAAGTACCTCAAATGACTAAAGCAAGCGGGATTTGGACACAAGCCATTTCGCTGGGTCCCAGGAGGTTATAACCTGTTTTATAGCAGAATGTGTGGCAAACAGACAATAATCCTGTGTTCAAAGTCCAAAATAAAGAACAGTGTGTGAATCATTTATCGCAATCTGATGATAACACATTCAGTTCTAGTTGTAGCATGAGTAAAGAACTGTTTTTTTTTTTGTGTCTTTTGTTTTGTTTTTTTGTTTGCGAGGGCTTTGGCTTTCTCCCAGGACACAAATACACACTGGTTAAACTAGTGACTTTAAACTGGTTGTAGAAACAGATATGTATGGATATCTGCCTCTCTCTATTCTCGCCCCGGGACAGACTGGTCAACTTCTTTGTCTCCAGTGCTTATAGAAGATAAATGGAAGCGTTTGTCTGTACCTTTGTATATCTTTCAACCCAGTGCAGCAGTTGGGTTATTCTGCTGTAGACGCCTGGTTTATTGGGCTGTGCACAGCCGTGCCCCCAGCTCACCACCCCTGCCAGCCTCCAGTCACCATTAGATGTCTCACACAGCAGGGGTCCACCGCTGTCACCCTGAAAACACAACCATTCATCAAACATGACAGAACTGGGTGTGCTAAAACTTAACGGTGAGCGACACCAGCTCAAAAAAACAAAAACACAAAACATTTTCATAAATCTATATTAGGTCCATAGAGATTTGAAGCCACCAGAGGACATTACCTGGCAGGAGTCCACCCCACCTTCCATGTGTCCAGCACAAATCATCCGAGGGGTGATGAAGGAACTATAGACGCTTGAGTCGGAGCAGATGGATTGAGCTATCACCTTCACCTTAGCCTGCATCAGCTCATCTGATATGTGGCCTGTTGAAGAAGAAAAGTGAGCACAGCCAAACAAAAAAGTAATCTTTTTGTGTGTAAAAACTTCTGTTTGAAAACCTCTAATTTTGATAGTTTACAGCTGCTCCCAAATTAACAGTGCTTAAGCGTTCTTTTTGAGTTTATCTTATTACTTGAATATTCCTATTATGTGAGAATATACTTGATATTTTATGTGAAATTATGTCTGATTTAAAATGATAGATTTTTAAACATAGTTCTTTGTTGAACATAGTTATTTGTTGGGGCTCAGTTCAGTGTAGTGAATACATTTCCTCCATGCAGCAAGAAATAACCCCTTTGTCTGTTTTTTCCTCTGTATCCATTTTCTTTCCTCCCTTTGTCAGGTTTTCTTTGTAAATCAGAACACATGCATATTAGGCTAATTGATTACTTGGAAATGTCCAATTGGTGTGAGTGTTGACTCCAACTCCTGCAACCTTGAGTGGATATCAAAGGTGAACGTCCTTTTCCTTCTCTTGCGTTTTATATTACCATCTTTGTAAGCTGTTGTTTCTAGAATCTCGGGGGGGGGGGGGGACAACATGAAGGTCAGTGATGTTTTCATGTTATCTACTTAAATTCCCTCAAGGGTTTGGATCACCCATGAAGACCAGAGGCTGTTGGATCATCGGATGACTTGCCGTTGTGTACAAACACACTCTTTCAGTGTCAGAGCAAAAGTACCTTGTTCCTTAAGATGCCCCCAGCCTGTTATCCAGCAGGCCGTTCCTGGAGGGAAAGACTCGCTCAGGCTGGGTAAACAGACCGGCTTCACCCCACCTATGGAGACAGAAAGTACACACTGAAATGTAATCCTACAAATCTGGTGGTGGGGTGGAATCAGTCCATGACCATATGCTGGATAAAGAGCTGTAGAAGATGGAGGGCTTATTTCAAAGAAAGCTGCTTTCCTGCAGCAGATTTTATCTCTTGATTATCTCCTTAGAGTGCTGCTTTTTAACTGGCCCTTGAGGTTTCAGTGCATCAGAATATTGTAAGCTGTATTTTGGCAAAATCAAATATTTACTTTGCCGATGAAGCACTTTTGTGAAGATACAACTCCGAATCTTTTCCTCAACACCTCAGGGGAAAATCTTTGTGAGTGGTGTTATGGAAAGTTATAAAACATATTCAACCATACAGTTTCTAGTTTACCATCTTTTCAGCACCACTTTCCCAATCCTCAGCTCACGTATTTCCACTTCACTATCGGCATCTTGGCTTTACCTCCTGATCTCTTAAAGTCTCCTTCCAATTTCTCTTTTTAGTTTCTGGCTTTGCACAATGTTCCTGCACTCTGACTCAAAATCTGTATTTTTCTGTTATCCTGCTTCTTTTTAACTTTTTTTAAATTGTAAAATAAATGCATGGTTTTGTTAAATTTGAGCCTTTTGAGTTCTAGATTATCTATTATAAAGGTCATATTTTCACTGTAGTTGAGTTTATGTTTAGTTCACCTGATAATACTAGAAGATGGGTTGGGTCCAGTTACATTTTCTTGTTTTTAGGATGAGATGTCAAAAACATCCTGAACTGTTTGTGATATGAACACAAATGCTAGAAAATTTTACTTAAGTCATAAATGTTGATGTCATCAATACATTTTGATCTATTGTAATATATCTATATTTAGTATTGTGAGGCAGTAGTATCCCATCCAGATCCTTGAAAACCACAGTCGAGTTTTAGATGTTTGCCAGAATCAAATTAATGCATCATCATGAAACTTTGCACAATAACCTGCCAATGAGCTAATCTCTTTGTAATCAGGTGTATTGATGCAGCTAAAGCTTCCAGCCGACCAGGAGCTTGATTAACATGTCTGCAGGCAGATGGAGCCATCTGATTTTTCACCTGTCATTTCTATGTCAGTGATGGTTCTCAACAGCCCCACGTCAAAGTCTTGGTTGTGGCTGTTGAACTGAGGGTGGGGGAGGATCTGCAGGGCTCTGTAACGCTTCCCGAGAGAGCTGTGAGCAATGTTGACTGTGCCCGCCACCACCAACCAGTCAGCCACTTCAGTCCACTGGTTCCTGTTCAGGTGTGACAGAAAAGTTTGTGGCTTGAGTTCAGCTTAGGCATCAGGGAGGACTTTTCTTTTTGCTTTGCTCAGTTTATGTAAAATCCTCACGAATGCATTGGCATCTGTTAGATGGGATTTACAGCAGCATTTATTGAGTAAATCAACTCCTCTGAAATTCATTAAATAATCTCTCAACTACATGCTATGACTATACTTATACCGTATTTTAATTAAGTGTATCATATTTCATCTTTCTTTATGGAAAATGGTTTCAAAACGTGTTTTGTTGCAACTGTACAAAGACAATACTGCAAATTATATGCACAAGCTAACGTACTGGCATGTACAACTTGTACATGCACTAATTAAGTAAAAATGACCTTATTTAAATCTTACTGCATCCCACTCTACACTGGCCACTTTTTGTATAGTTATAGCAGAGTCAAATTCCACAAGCTTCAGGTTGCATATATTGATGCACTGCATTTGCGACTGAAGGTCCCATGGTAGACCGGTGCCGGTCCGTCTTCACTCTCACGTCTTCAGCTGATCCAAAATACTGCTGCCCGACTTGTAGCAGGTGCCAAAAAACACAAGCACATCACACCAGTTTTAGCATCGGTTCACTGGCTCCCTGTTCATCTTAGGATTGATTTCAAAATTATCTTTTTTGTTTTTAAATGCCTTCATGGCCTTGCCCCACATTATTTGTTCGACCTGCTCCGGCCGTACACTCCCTCGCGCTCTCTCAGGTCGGCAGATCAGTCATTGTTGTTTGTCCCTAAGACCAAGAGGTAGCAGAGAGGTGATCGTGCTTTTTCAGTCGAAGCCCCAAAATTGTGGAATGACTTGCCTTTGCACATCAAACAGGCCGACTCACTTCCTGTTTTTATAACCTCTCTGAAAATGCGCTTTTTTCTCTTTGGCTTTTAACTTAGTTTGAGAGGTTGTCTTTTATTGTTTTTACAGTTGTATTTATTTTTATTGTTTTATATTGTTTTTATTGTTCGACATTCTTGTTTTATTCTGTGTTGTTAATTTAATCAAATTTTATATTTTTATCTGCTCCTGTCCGTGCACAGCACTGTGTTGTTTTAAAGTCCTCTATAAATAAAGTTGAGTTGAGAGTTGAGTGATAATTAACGTGTCCTTTCTTAATGCTGCTATCAGAAATTTTGTATTTAACTTTTTGAACAGACTGGAGCTGCCCAACAATGAATTATGGAGGCTTTAAATGGCAGTGTCACTTACACGTCAGCACTTTAAAGGCACTGGAGACAGTTGTTTATATGGATCTTAATATTCAGTTTTTTTGTTGTCTATTTGCTGTTTATTTTATGTAGTGTCCACTGTTTGTGTTTTTGTTTTCATATGGATCTAAGAGTCTGCAATAAAAAATTGATTGATTGATTCTCTATTTTATGATACTAAATTTAAACTTACTAAAACTTGCTGCAAAATTGCAAAATGCAATTTAGCGACATTTGAAGTGGTTTTACTGCAACCTTTCTTCAAATCTTCCAGCGTGAGGTTAATTGAAGGTGCCTTCTATGCTTCTTCCCTCTCATATGTTCACTCCCTCACGTCCACATCTTACTTGACAAAGCAGTGAGCTGCAGTGATGACCCAGTGAGAGGAGATGATGGAGCCCCCACACACGTGACTCCCTCTCCAGTGCAAACTGACTTGCCAGCCCCACTTGTCCTGTGCCGCTACCGTCCCTCCTACAATTCGTCGTCCAGCACTGACCAGAACTGGACAATCTGGATCAGAAATGGTGAATTAGAAGGGAAGATTAACACGCCGGAAAAGCCATAGATACGAATGACAAACACATTTAGTACCAGTGTATTTGCTGTTTTTGTGAATGATTATGCCTGAAAATAATATTACAATCAGAAAAGTGTGCCATTTGTCAGGAGGTCTCCATTTGTACCAACTGTGAAGTTCTCTGTCCGGTTCCCGGGAGTCGTTGACAGAAAAGGACGTTGAGTCAAGACGTTGCAGCTTTCTCTCTCACCACACAGAGGAGGAGGTTCACTCAGATCAGAGGGGAAAACCAGGAACTTAACTAATATGAATAGACAGCGACAAAAGGAAACAGCACAGATTTAAAATTAATGCTATACTCAGTTGGGTCCAAATCTCAGCCAGATATGTAAGCCCTAAAAGTTCTACATACAGTGATATTAATATTTTACCTCTTTCCATTTCCCCTTAAGGATACAATCTTTGGAGAGAAAACTTCCCAAGTGACACAGTGACTGGCACACTGAGTATGCAAAACCCACCATGTTAGAATTCTCCTGTCGTTTCATTTGAATTTCCTTTTTATTGCAGAAACGCCAAACATTGATGCTCAGTGAAGTGGAAGTGAAGGCTGAAAGATTAGACTAAACATCACTTTTTTTAAATTACATTCATCACACTGAGGACATTTTGATTAGGGTGTTGGGGGAAATACCTGCTGCTGAGTTGTGCACATTATTTGATTTAAAGTTTAAAGACGTACAGTTTTCTATATATTGCTTTAAGTGAGTAGTGCAGTACATTGAAGAGGAATGTGATTTTGGAATAGCTAACTGTGTGATGAGATGAGGTCTGAAACGGCTACTTTTAAATGTTGAATACACAAAGCTATTGGGGCAAAACAGCACACAAGCAGTTTGTTTGTTGCCACAGATGTAGAAACATTAGGTTACCTAATAAAGCGGAAGTGATGACCAGTTTGATGGCGATTGGGACTCCCACAAAGACTATCAGCTCACGGCATGTGCAGGAGTGAGGCTCTGCATATACAAACAGACAAATGGACACATTTATGAAAAATGCACTTAATTTTATTTTTTTTGTAAATCTTTGTTTAGTTAGTTAAAATACATCAAAGTAATCTGTTTTTCAACATATATTAGAACAATGAAACAACCTATTCGAACAAATCTAATCCTTCTGCTTTTTTTTTTTAATGAAATCTAAACAAAGAAGGAAAATGTGAAATTCTAAATTCTCCCTCCTTAAATGGTCTAATACTATAACTTGCAAGGACACTTGTAATTGTTGTGGTACCAAACGAGAGAATCTTTAACAGTCTGGCAAAGTGATCATTTTTCAAAAGCTAAAACCTTCTGTGAAAGAACTGCAGCAAATTGCAATGCCCCACAATTTCTTTGAATTTGAGTTAATAAATCAGATTTTCCCTAACTATTTCCTATTTATTTTCATAATGTTTGATCATGACACTGTCACTTCAGCGCAGTTGACAAAGTTTTTTTGGGGGGCAAGACATGCCGGCAAAAATAAGAACAAAAATGAAATAACATCCCCACATGTGTACTTATAGAGAGAAAAAATACATTTCCAGTGGAAAGAAAGTTACAAGACCAGGACTCACTGTACATAATAAAGCCAGAACGACCTGCAGGAAGATATAGAAAAAGGAGAGAGAGCGCCAAAAAACTGCTTTTAAGGAAAACCGAAGGGAAGGGGTGAGCACACAGGAGTGAGAACCTTTACTGGTTCTCATACACATGGGTGAGAAACCTTGCTCGTTCCCATTCTTGTGGCGCAGCTGGGCTGAAGCAAAACAAAGTGAACGATAAACATATCTGCTGAACCCATAGATAAGGTTTGTACAAGGACAGCACAGATACAACATTTGTGCCTTAAATGTCCTCTGTAGATACCAATACGAGTTATTTCAGTAAGATGCGGTGGGTGGGAGATAGCCTGGTTTAAAAATGTCCACCACTGAGGACACATTTGAACTACTGGTCACCAGAGGATATCAGAACTTTTTTTCAGAACCAAACTTGATATTTTAGTTTGTAACTTAGTCAGATATGATTACAATCATACACTTGATCCACATATCATATATGTGGTCTCCATTAACTGCAGTATAGTGTACTGATCACGGAGGATACTTATAAAAACAAGCCCATAGCTAAGCTTAGTTATCATTCTTTGAAATGTACATCCCTGAAACCTGAATATCTATTTCTGATAAACAACAGAAAGGAATAGAAAGTTTGAATGTGTGGGTTATTGTGAGCTGTTTCTTAAACAAGTGACCAAGTTGGTCAGCGTTGTGTTCAGAACCATGCAGCCTGAGGGTCAACACTGAAAGTAGCTTGGTCAACGAAATGCTCTTTTCAGCAAACCTGCACGAACCGCGAACAGAACTCATCAATAATATCAGCTGAAGCACAAACTGCATACAATGCCTTTCAGGTAAAAAAAAAAAAAAGAAGAGAGAGAGACAATTAATTTTATGCCTGAGTGATGGTGTAATGTAAAACCTCTGTTCAGCTGTGGTGCATGAATTTTGATTTGCAGGATATGAACTATGACTCCTATAAAACACAACCTGCTACATTTTGATGTCGCAAACTGTCTTGTATATAATATTGTCGGCTAAATCAACACAGAACAGAGAGAAAATGTGTGTTTGCAAGTTTATCTTGGAAAATAAGCTCAAACAGTGAGTTTATCTTCCACATAGGAGACAATTAAAAACTCCACAAATATACACACTTTAAAGTACACTTGACTTAATTTTTTGCATCACCATTTTTGGAGATTAACGAGGAGGCTGTGGAGCAGTGGTTAGTGCTCACAGTGAGTCGATCAGAAAGGTTCTGTTTGCATGTTCTGGTTTGCTGCAGAGAAGAATCCCATAAGATTTGGGTGTTTTATTGTCTCATCAGGCTGCAGCCACAGTTCAAGTCTGACCAAGGGCTCCTACTGTCAACACCATGCATGGTGAGAGCAGAAGAACCCTAGAGAATGGATTCGGATATATTTTAACTTCTTGAGGTCGCCCATATGATTTAGGAGCAGCAACATACCGTAGAGTTCCCAATAGACACGCAGTGCATGATTGTAAGCCACTTTTGCAAATGACTGATATGTTAAATATCTGTGGGACCACATGGGAACAGAATACATAATGTGAGCACAGACCTGTTGCCTCTGGTCTGGAAAGGTTGAAGACACCCCAGTCTGACCTACTGCATGGTGATAGGCTTCACGAAACAGTCAAGCTTTATTTTAAATGTTTACAGCCACAAGTTTACCAAGCAGTGTCTGAACAAAAACTGGACTATTAATATATATAATGGTACTGGCTGATACAGTTTCAGTTAGCAAAAAAGATAAATGAGACACATGAGTAGTGCAATAAATACAGTAGGTCAAGAAAAAGAGGTCTGAGAAATGATCTAACATTTCCACCAGAACCTTGTTTGTCTGTGTGAGACACCGTTTAGTCCACAGATATATGAGGAATCCTTGCCATCAACATTTCAGAATACATCATGTCAAAGACCACTGTGAGGTCAAACAGCAATAAAAACACTGCAGACCAGACCTGTCCAAAGTTATGAAGTAATTATTGTGGCTATAAACAGCTGCCTCAGCACTCTGTTTGTGAGAAACGGTGAAAAATGTCACCGCATCTATCTCATCTCAGAGCACGATAAGAAACCACTTTGTCCTCAACTTTTGAAAAGTCACTTTGGCAAAAGAAGAAGCTGAAGTCACGAGTGTATCAATGTGTCTTTGTAAGGAAGAAATGCGTCACTTCAGAGACCAAAAAAACAGTATGAGTCAAGTAATTATGGACACTTTGAGAAAGGAGGCACCATAGTCCAAAGAAAGCCTTATAGCCATATAGTATCTGCAGTCATTATATGATTTTAAAGAATGCAGCTGTAGAAAGATGAAGCTTATATTTGGGACGGGATCTTGAAAGGAGATGGAACAATAGTCCCTCTGCCGCCTTTGAAGTGCTGAAGTGTTGAGGTAAATAATGATTTTGTTATAGAGTGGGTAGTAAAACCTTGGACAGACCTTGCCTGCTAGTTAAATTAACATTAAAGGAGAAAGTTCATTTATGTCATGGCTTCAAAAGAAAATGAGAACAATGTGTGCTGAAGGAAAACCTGAGTATCTGCCCAGTGTTCATTACAACAGAATTTTCTTCTCAGTCTCTTCACTAGCTTTATTCTGTAATTCTTCCAGCTGTTGGCCATCATTTAGCTTCATAGCGATTGACTTTCTGTTGAAACCTTACAGTGTGGAAGGTTGCAGAATAGTGAAGGCTGTGGGCCACCATTCTAATCTCTTGATTTGCTGAAACATTACAATGAAGCCAGACACCGTTCGACACAGCCAGTCAAATCATACATATTAAAATGAGGGACCTTAATTGCAATCAAATGTTTCAAGGGTCTGTTGTAGAAAGTCTCTTTTTATGATTACAGTTTACTGATCTCTGAAGCCTCCACCTCCCTGATTGACTCTGGGTTAGAAACACTGGTCTCCATAATCAGCAAGGCTGCTTTCAATCAACTTTAGAAAGACTGAAAAAGAAAAAAAAAAAAGCGACAAGGCCTGGTTTCCTGGGAAAAGAGCAAACGCAATTTTCGAGATGATCGCAAAGTCAAAGCTGTAGAAACATTGACAACGTGAAAAGATCAGAAGATCCAAGAATGGATGCAACACAGAAAAAAAATATCTTCCAATAAAGTCCTCAAATAGAAGTCATACAAAGCCAGCTGAGGAAATGCCTCTATAATAGCAGCATATCTGCTGAAGGCCTTTTCAGATGCATGACAAACAGAAGCAATCCTCAACAATGTAAATGTTTTCAGACATAGTGATCACATCACAAACTGCAAATAAATAAACTCATGTAGATACATAGACTCCTCCCAGTATTTTTTGCTTGACACACAAGACGAATATTGCAAATTCATGAAGGCAAATACACAATTCCTGATATTCCATCAGTTTGTACACATGAGCAATATCAGCACCTGTTTTATATGTGTGCATATCTTTATCAGCCCGTGAACAGTTCGTCTTTAATCAATACATTTAAGTATTACAACGAGAAATATTGAGTCTTTTTTTGGACTTCTCACAGCTTCACTTGACCTTTTGCTTTCAATCACAGACACAAATCTTCCTTCCTCTCTGCTTGCTCGATTCAGATTAAAGTTGTTGGAGGTTGAGATTGAGTACATCCTGTCCCATTCACCAGTTACTATTTATCAAGGCTAACATGGTCCACAATAAGAATATCACATATAGGTACAGCTGCTTTAATGATACTACTTTTACCTGTAACCAATTAAAATGAGAAACACAACTTTTAGAGGGATTATTTATTCATTATTTATGTCCCACGTGAAAGAGTTGGGAGCAGCAGAACTGCTGTCTTTCTGTCCTGTACGCTGACACACTAATCCATACATACCTATAAGTACAAATGAATCACCTCCTTGTGAGGTGACATTGCTAACCAATGCCCTATTCTGCCATCTAACATGCAATTGTATAGCACATCACTGATACATGTAAATAGGATGAATTACAGCCCTAATTCTAAAAGAAGGCTTCTCATCGCAGCCTCCAAATTCTCTTAATTTCCTCTGTCCCAATCAAAAGCCGATGTCCAATTAATCATCATCCTTCCTAATGGTTTTGTGTAATTTTAACAAGTGCACATCTGCTAAGCCTGCCAGCACTTTCTGTGACATTTGAAATGTCGGCTCATCACACACAAAAAAGAGGGGGCAAAAGTATGATTAATTAAATGTAATTAACATCACAAGACTTCACCTTGTCCTGGTTGAAGGACACGTCAACCAAATTAGACAAAATTAATGTGAGCTGTAATAGTATCTGTGCTTATACAGGCTGCATGAGCACACTATGTCGAAAGACGTTTGTGGAAACTCATCTGAACATAAATGAAATCCATCCTTCCACTTTCTTTACCTCTTCGGCCAATTCATGGTGGCAGAGTGGGAGTCCATCCCAACTGACTGTGGGAGACACAGAGAGGCTGACAAACCCACACACTCACGTTCACACACACAGACAAAATGGGATCATCACTTTATCTCAAATGCATGCGTAAGACCTGCAGGAAGGAAAACGGAGAAAAAAGTCATGCACACATGCGGAACATCCACACACAAGGTGAGGTGAGCAGTGGCGCAGGAACCAGGGTTGGTGGAGGGGACATATCCTTTACCAATACTGGAAATCATTGTGTCCTTGTTTCACCTCTCACAAGATAAAAGGTAGGTGTGTCACTTCCTCAGGTCTCTAGCATTTCAGCACATGTATAATCGTTCATGTGTGGAAAGGGTAAGTGAGTGTCTAAATCATGCAAGAAAGATAGAAGACTTCAATAATGTTGTGGTTCGTAACAGGTTGAGACTAGAGACAGTTGTATAGTTCCTAACTGAGAAGCAGAGAGAGCAAAGCTGCTATATTTAGTTGTTGCCTGAGTGCACATTTCTTGTTATAAATCAATGTGGCAATCTGTTTCAGTAGAAATCAATTTAAACCACCACTGCTTCATATTGTATATATTTTTTTCATGTTTTTAAATTCAGTAATGTGAGATTAAAAAATTGTTTTGTTACCTCATTTCAACGTCATGCCACCACCACAGCAGTAAATATGTCTAAAATCGGAGTCACAGCTACCTATGAATAATCTAAGCCTGTATGACATGATTTGAACATTTCAGCAGAACAGTGCAGTATGCATAAAAATGAAATGAACACTTGTTCAATGTCTGTGCTTTTTATAAGTATAAATTGCCTGCATAAACTCCAGATTTCATGGTTTGACAACATTAATGACCTTCATATCAATGATGTTTAAACTGGACATGTGTGTATAACACGACCATTTTATGTACCATCGTTGACATACAGTATTTGAACATCTTGTGTAAAGAAGAAAAGCGCGGTTTCAGGAGATACACATTAAAACATTGGACCTGCATTGCTTTATCATAAGTATACATTTATAAATATACCATATGAATTTATAAATTGAAGCAACATCTTTAAATCTTACAATACCTGGTTCTTCATGGTGGAGCTCTTTGGGCAACATGAGACCGACTGAGCCTTCCTCCAATGGAACTCCGTCTGACGGCTTTCTCTGCTGAACGTCTGGAGGATTATCAATACAAGGAAGTGGCAAAGTCAGGGCCTTTTGATCTTGGGCTTCTGAGGATGCAGAGGATGGACTTTCGGGATTTGAATGCTCCGATGTTGCATGAGAAAAGGATGTGAGCTCTGTGTGCAAGCTTCCATTGGTTGGGGGTTTACAGTGAGGAATGAGCATGAGGATGGTTGATGGAACCAGAGATGAAATGCTTAATACTTCATGTTTGGAAGGAGTTTGAAAAGACGTTGAAGACCAGTGCTCGTGAGAGTTCAACACGTCCGCTAGCTCATGGTTATGAGGAAGGCAGGTGCTGCTGGACTGCGTCTGCAAATCCATGCTTGGAAAGTCACCAATAGCAGTCAGAAAATATTCAGTGAGTTTATGATGATTGGTAAGAGTATCATCAGATCATCATGGGATTCTGACCAAATGGGATCATCTTGACTTCAGAAACCGTGAGGCCTGCAAAAGAAAGTTGTGAACAAAACGTGAAATGGAGTAATGCTTCTTTTAGCAACTTCAGTCTGATCAGTAATACTAATCTCACATAATAAAAGTCAGTAAGTTTTGAGTACATAAGAAAGAGACAAACTTCTCTTTTAGTTGATGACTGCAGCGCATTTACATTTTTTTGGTCAGATTCATCTTGTTAAAATATCAGGTACAACTCTGATTGTGTGCAACTAACTTGCATAGTTCACATTAACACAATCATTTCAAATACAATCTGTCAATATAACCTTTTTACCCTTGACAACAAAGATCCTAAATTCAAAGGTTGGATAAAGTTGGTATTATGGCACATCATACGTTTAAACAAAAAAAAAATTCTCCCAACAGAACTTCAAATAATCCACATTTGTGATCTTAAGAAAGTGTTGAAAATTTACTTTTTTCGGCTTATGACAAGTTTCTCTCAGCTTCAACTTACAGCTTTGCCTAGTAAGCCCTGATGCTCCAGGTAGATAATTGTATTTTGTAAATGCAAACAGTCCACAAACATCTGTTTGATCTACCTAGTGATATAAACTCTGTTGTAGGTATGAATGTGAGCCTGCTTTACTCAGTTTCTCTGTGTAAATAAATTCTGCTTGATTAATTATCGATTATTTGATTACCATCCAGATATTAACCAATCTTGAAAAAAAACACGAGCAAATAAAATTTGAAGTTATAGGTAGCTATGAATAACCTGCCATATTACAAAACTGTGTCGACATCCTTCTTGTTCGTCTGATATGAAGTGCCCTTTTGCAGAATGCTTTTTCAAACCCCGAGGAGCTCTCACCTGCATGTCAGTTGCACCAATCATCATGTGTCGGCTTCATTTGTATGGGCTGGTTCATTCACCTGCATGTCTTCCCTGCTTATTAAACCAGGTCCTAGCAAAGCTCGGCGCAGGAATGCATCACAGGTGCACCGTCAGTGGCAACACTCTCCAGACGCTGCCTTGCTCCGGTGCATCGTTAAGCCAAAGACGCTCACTCTGTCACTGAGGAGCCTTCATCTTCACTTTTGCACAAGTTTGAGCAGTTTGTCACCTCTCATTCCGAGTCTCTGCCGCTCCTCCTCACTTCCCACTTAATCCTTTCATTGTGTCAGACCCTTTGGCTCCTTACCCCCTGCTCCTTCCGGTCAGCTCTCGCTCCTCTCACCAGCGTAATCTTTTCCCGTCTGGTCAAGAACAGCGGCGTTTGCAGCCAGGTCAGTAACGGATACGTCCCCCGGTTGTCATTGTGGGTCAATGAAAAATGCATGGGGATAATTGTGAGCTTGGTTCAGAGTTTAACAACAGAGGGTAATGCACACCACATCAGAGCCTCACTCCCACTTACAAGTACTGAGGGACAGAAGAGCGGCGTTGACACAATGCGAGTTGGATTTCGTACAATTAAAAGGTATTTATCCAATAATCATGCTCCCATTATCAATCTAAATGGGGTCTAATTGTGTGTGCAGGTCTGAGAGTGTTTGTGTGGGCACAGTTGGTCCTGTGAAGCCTCTTTTGTTCATCCTATCACGTTACTCACTCAAACGGCGTGAGGCACTGGCAGTGAAGAGGAGACTGTCATAGAATTACAGAGCGCTTTCTGGGACACACTACTGAGTTTACCTCAGAGATCAAACGTGGAGCAGCAAACGTGTTGCCGTCGCCAGTGGACGAATGTGTCACTCGCACGATCAAACCTGAAATGTACTCGGGGGCGAGACACTCCAGGCAAAATATTTTTTCATGCATCGGTCTCTAGTGTGGTAGAAGTTATTAAACCATGGAAACTTCTGATAGGTACTAGAATACTTATTCAAAAAGTAAGCTCGTACAGACTCTGGGTATAAGAATCAGAATACTTTAATAATAATAACAGGCTTAATTGAATGTGCCACATTAATCCAATCACTCAGCCATTAAGGGTTTATAAAGTCAGGTGCCCACAGGAATCCATCACAGCTATTCCTTTGCTCTGTAGTGCTTTTGGGAGAGACGAGTCTCTGGTTGAGGGTGATTTTCAAGGAGAGATTTTTCTCTGTGATAGCAGGCAGTTTAATGCACTGCCCTGTCTGAGACTCCAGCTTGGCCCAACAACATCACTGGCCCTCTTGATCAGATTGTACCTTGGTATTTGCACCCCTCAGTCTGTTGTTGGGGGGGGGAAAGAGAGAAAAAGAAGTTTAAAAACATGAATGCGGAAAGTAGCAGTCTTCTGCACTTAATTGACAGTAAGCTGTCAGTAGCTGGAATTAAATGAACCCTGAGTTATTAATCATAATTACATAGGCCATAATCTGATTGAAAACTACTCAATAATACTAAAATCAGTACTACGATCTAATTAGATTGGCCTATCTGTTTAAAATCATGATCAGATTGCAGTAGATGGCGTCACCGTGTTAATGGTCGCACTACTTCCTAAGCCTGTCATGCAATATCACCGTGCTTCATGGAGAAAAATGATGGTTGCAAAGCACAACTGATGGATAGAGGCACCAACCCTGCTCTTGAACATGTCATTTATCATCCTGATCATATTCTGAACAAGTACAATGTTTTGTTTGCAGATGCAGTTTGACAAGAAATGCAAAAAGAAGCACAACAAGCTCGATTAGGCAGCAGTCTCCAGCATTGGAGGGCTCCTGGGTAAAACTGAATGTGGTGTAATGCACTTAAAACTACCGAAACACTTTTCACAGACGGTAATGTCAGAGTGCAATATGTGGCAGACATAAAGCGGGCAGACAAGCTTTGCTCCAGTATTGCTGGCAGAATTGTTGTTTCGTTCAAACAAGCCGAGTCGCAACTGAACCCAATCAGAGCTTGTCAGACAACAAGTCGCTCTGCCAGTTTCTCCTCCATGTGGCATCAGTCAAAGGAGCAGAGAAGACCTCTTGTTTGGCCTTGACGCAGGAGCCCTGGAGGCCCAGCAGCAATCGCAGCTCATCACCATTTGTTTTATCTTCTGCAGAGGAGCATGGCACTGGGATTTACTAACAGACAGAGAGCAGAGATACACTACTGGATGTGACCCAAACAGCCAACTCAGCATTCATTTATCTTTGCTGCATTTGGAAGCTTGGATGTTTCTTTAGTAAGTCCCAGAAAATAACAGAGTGGAGTGTGTTATAGGATTCTTTTGGACTTCTTTAATTCTCTTTCTTCAATTAACTGATATTCCATTACCGAGGTGTAATGATAAAGCAGTATAAATGACTTTTATAGGGTTGAAGTAGTTTGAGAGAAGTTAGTTAAGAGGTTGACGTGACTGTAATTAATAAAAGCTGTTGATTTTGTTAAACATTCTTCACGTCGGCCTCTGAGCTGTAATTAAGGTCATAGATTTGAGGTATCTTAGTGACAATAACTAAAAAGTTGTCAAACTAACTTTTGTTAACTGGCACATCAATGAAAACATTATTTTAAAAAATCTATAAAACATCAAAAGGTGTTTGTGACAATGAACACTCGATCAATATTATCTGATTTCAGTCAAATCCCAGAGCAGGAGTTACTCCAATTAATAAACCCAGTAAAAGGACAGGTTGTAATTTTCACATCCATGGGCGAGAAAAGAAACAATATATTCTTGTTATGAAGCTCAAAGGGAATCACGACAAGATAGTTTCTGCCTGAAGTTAAACTTAGAGATGTGATGTGTTTTTTTTTAAACATATTTCTGCAGCAATGTTGTTAAGAATTCATATTCTTCTTACCTCATATCAAAAACCATTCCCCAGAAATGTCAATCAAAAGCCAAGTATTTTCCATTAGTCGGATGAAAAGCTGTTAATTTATTTAAAGTGATGAAAGAGAATTTGATTAAATCAACTCTGTCAGCCCATGTTGAGAGTTGCAATGTGTTTTTACTGACGCTTATTGTTTTTTGCAAAATCATCAATATAAAAAGATCATGCAGAGGTTCGGGAGCCAAGACAGTTTTTAATTATTAATTGGAACTTAGTCAACTCTTTGGGGAAATATGAGGTATAAAATAAGGACAATGACTATAGTGAGGTTCCTGACAGCAAGGATAGAGAAAGTTTTCAATAATGCATGAACCGACCCACTACCACCATTGTGCACGTAAAGTCCGGTCTGAATACTAACTGCTCAAGTGTTTGCAGCGGCGGCTAAAATTCTACAGCGTCACTGTGGCTCACAGTCAATCTTTAGCACCTCAGTGCGTGAGTGAGTGAAACACACTTCACACTCCTATAGCTGAAGGATGTGCCATATGCAGCTAACTTGTGTTTTGATCCATTTGCTGCACTATAGTTTGTACTTGATTTGTACCACATCTGCAGATTGGTGATATTTTATTCTCTTCTACTCATTTTATTCAGATAAGAAAAGCATATGAACATTTTGGGTTGAATAAAAACATTTCGAGACTAATGGTGGAACAAATTGTTTTATTTATCCTCTGTGTAGTCCTCGATCCACACTGTTGAAATTATGTGTAACACCAAATACTACATTTAGGGACATTCATTTAAAGCACATAATAAATAATGTGTGCACTCAATTAACAAATCCATCATTTTGTTTTACGCAATTTTAGCAGGTTGTGTAAAAAAAGGGAATATTTTGGGGATGATTAGAGTAAAGCTGAGGTTCTCACTGTTACATCAACTCCATTTTTTGTTCTTTCTTTTTTGTGTTGACTTTTTTCAGTCATTTGAATGATGATGAGCACATGCAGACGGATAACAAGATGTTGTTCGTCAAGAGCACAAGAGAGCACAACAGTGAGAGTCTGTCACAAAGTGTTCCAGTGAGTTAGAAAAACAGTCACATATCGGGGAGTTGCAATGTGAGGTTTAAGTCAAAAAGCTTTGCTGACATCCCCGTTCCTCACATATACCCTCTACAGAATATATGTACACCATGCATGAATTCTTTTCTATAAATACCTCCAGCTTGTTTGTTTTCCTCGCAGCTGTCTTCCACTTGTCAAATGCTGCCTTTTCATTCGTTTTTCTTTTTTTACCATCTTCTTATAGACTCTTTGCTGTATTTCCTCAGTCTTGTCTGAGCCCCTTTACATTTATCTAATCTTCAATTTTCCGATAAGCTTGCCTCATTTTGTCCGAGCGGGTGTGCAATCTATTTGCTTGATCTTCACTTTGACCTCTGCGTTTTCCTCACCTGAGATCTCAAACCAAAGACAGGCTTTTTTTTTTTCTTGTTTTGTTTGTTCTTCCTGTGTCAGCCGATGCTTCTCACATCTGCAACTTAGCAGTGCAGGATCTTGATGAAGGCTTTGCGGAACTCGATGTTGAAAGTGGTGTAGATGACGGGGTTGACGGCGCTGTTGAGGTATCCCAGCCAGGTAACGGCGCTGTACAGCGAGGGCGAGATGCAGCAGCTCCTGCAGTGAGCCTTCAGCACATGGGTCAGGAAGAAAGGCAGCCAGCAGATGATGAACACTCCTTCGAAACAGGGAGAGGACATCGATATAAGCATGTGTCTGTGCATATAACTTATTGGTCTGAATATAAGAGAGTTTTTTCCGGGCACAGGTCTGGAATAATTGGGATTGTCTAATATTATGCATGATATTGCATAAATGAGGAACAAGCTGAGTGCGATCTGTGGACACTGAGCTGGTCAGACGTCAGGCGAGTTCAAAGTGAAATTACACTTTTACTCCCACGTACACACCAATAAGCGTTTCTGTGTGGGCTTGCTTATACTTTATATACAAATGTTAACAAGTGTTTAATTCCATGTGGTTAAAATGACTAAATTCTTCACCTTTTTCTCAAATATTAGCTTTGCAAAAGGCGTAGATGTCCTAATGTCTTATATCGAGCGCTGTGTTCCATTCAGACCAATACAGTACGTACGTGTGTGCGCACGCGTGCGTGTGTGTGTGTTAGTATTTTTGCACCACAGCACAAGGCAGCCAATGTAATAAATGAAATATCCCAAGTACAACATCAGCAAAGCAGCATAAAACTGCTGAAACAATAAAGAGACAGAGAGTCCCATCAATCGGAGTTAGTGTTACCTCCACCGAGTCACACAGGAGATGAGTTTGGCAAGGAAAACAACACAGTGGAGGAAGATACTATGAATTATCCATGCAACACAAAAAAATGACTGCTTTTGATGTCAACATTCAAAACATGTTGGAGCATAGCTGCCTCAGAGAGGATTTTAAATACATTTTCACCAAGATTCTGTCATATATTCTTCAACATGAACAGAGCTGGGTACAGCAGCTTAAAATTGATGCATTTCTTTGTGAAAAGCACAGCTCACAGTCTGGGAAACATGGCCGCTGAACCCGTATATAAAGTTTATTCAAGGACAGCACAAATATAAGAAACATTTGAGCAGGATCCTGAGAAAAAGCAGGATCCTTCAGTGGCATATAATAATTTTCCATAACAGGAGTTAAAGATGATTTATCAAGGTTGTAGGTTAGCAGGACACGGATGCAGGCAAAGGTAAATTACCAACCACAAAGTGATAGTTATTAGATGACAAAACAAGGTGATTAAACTAAGATTGAAAATACACCAGAGCACAAACAAAGCAAGGAACTCATAAAAAAGCAGGTGGGGTCTAAGTCAAAGATAAAGACAAACTGGAAAAATGGGCAACTGATTATCTCTACACAATCATACTGAGCTGTTTCATTCAATTGGTGCTTTGTGTATATTGCATGAATGCTTAAAGAATGTTGCACACATTCCTTGGAAAAGGTGGTTTGGAATTCCTGTGCATGAGCAACGTCTGCCGAATGCCGAAACGTCTGATTGGCCGGTCACGATACATTTGAAAACACTTCACTGTATAAATTCAAGGTCTCCATTTGGTCAGCCGATGGTTTTTGTTATCAAACTTCAAACAGAGTTCATAAAAGAAGTGCAGAAGCTGCTGGGTGAAAACCAGTCCCCACTGACAAAAGTAAATTTTTCTCATGTGCAGAAACTATTTAGACATTTGTAACAACTACTGTTGAAAAGCTTTTTTTTTTTTTTATAAGGTGCTGTAAGTCACAAGAGAGAATTGCCAACCTCAACCTAGACAGTCTCTTGAAATCTTGAAAACTCTGTGGGCTTGAGACAGACATGCAGGCAAAGGGAAAGTAGACACATCGGGAGAAAACAGGGATGAGGCTGAACAACACGAAGGAGGTTCACAATGTGGAATGAGAGGAAAATGGTATGCATGTGTCAGGACGGAAGGACATAAGACAGAAAATTAATGGAAAAAGTGGAAATCTTAGAAACCTCCCAAGACAAGTATATAAAATAAACAGGACAAACAAAGGGATCAACAAGAACACAAGGAGTAGAGGACACTGGAAACAAGGTGCCAATATAAAAATATGGAGGCAAACAAACTCCGCAAAACTAAACACCAGACACAATACTAAAGTTTTTGCGATAATTACCCGTCTCCACAATAAATGCAGTATTTTTTATTTTGTGTTTGCAAATCATTTTAGTGACGTGCATTAGACAAGGACCAAAACATTAAGCAAGTCTGCTTTATGAGAGTTTAGAGGCTTTTAAAGTAAACTGTTTCCAGATAGGTACTGTCATGCTTAAAGCTGCAATGAGAGGATGATATTGATCTCTTGTCTGTCCATAAATCCCAAGATAATTCCTGAGCTTTAGAGATGCTGTGGGTATTTTGAAAGGTTAAACGTTTCCGGTCTTTGTTTCCATCTGACTGAAGCTTCATTTTTAGTGGACAGTCATGAATGTAGAAAAACATTTTCTCATCAAACACATCACCAGAATTTTTTGCCAAACTGACCGTTTGATGTTCTCATCTATTTTAATAGATGATATTTAGATTTTTAAAATGTAGATGGTTGAACAGTTTTGTCCACGTGATTAATGCACGCGCACATACGGTCGCCTCTCGGGTCTGAACATGCCTCGACTCACCGAGAACAATGGCCAGCATCTGCGTCGCCTTCCTCTCCTTCTGTTGTGACAGCCTCCCTCTCACTTTCTCCTTGGTGATGCCCCATTTCTCTCTTCCACTGCTGCGCTCTCTCCATCCCTCGCGGCCCCTCATGCCGTCCTCAAGTGTGGGCGGCCGAGGCGTCAGTGCCGATCGGGTCACGGTCGAGGGCAGAATGGGGGCAGGGCCGACTGAGATGGACAGTGAGATCTGGGCCCGGCCCAAGTGGGAGGAGGTCTGGGGAGCCGGGGTGGGATCCAGGCTCTGCTCAGTCTGCGGCAGGAACTGACCCGGCTCCACTTCCAGGGGGTGAACCACGGCTTCCTTCACCAGGGTCTGACACACAGAGGGAGGAAGGGAGGTGATGAGGGAGGCAAGCGTTGAGGAGTGACCGAAGGTGGAGGTGCAAGTGAAGATGACACAAGGTGAAGAGGGGAACAGAGGTGTAACAGCACGTAAAGAGCATCACTCTGGGTTGAGAAACAAAGGGCGTCATAAATAGAGGTAATTCATGACAAGTGCTCACCACTTTTTTGCGCTGTGGGGCTGCAGTGGCAGGTCTCAGGATCAGCGTGCACAGTTTTACGTCTTCAGGTTGTGTACACTTGTTCTGGAATGAAACAGAGCTCCATGAACAGAAAACCCTTGCAGAAAAGTCCACAATCAATCAAGACTGGATAATAACAACACAACACATGCAATGCAGACTGAATTGTGATAAAATAAAGACAGAATGGACACTGAAATCTTGGTAGAGTTGTGTAGTGGTTTTCCTTCTTGCCGGGGAACATTGTGAACTTAGGAGTTCAACTTGGATGGATGTGTACATGCTGTAAAAGTCATTATAAAGGCTTATATAATTGGCTTATTTAACAGCGGCCTTGTTTTGATGACTGACGGCTCTACAAGAATCTCTCGGTGATGATAGTACTTTTCTTATACTTTTTAATACGTTGCAATCAACCGCAACGTGTACAAAAACTTGATGACACAAAGACAATGCAAAAAAAAACCTAAAAGCCATTTACAAAACTTTTAATTGATATTTCTGTTCTTTTAAGACACAAAGTCCATCTCATCTTTTTAATCCAGCAGATTTCTAGTCAATGCCACAGTGCATGTCAGAGGACATAAAGAAAGAGCTCCACCAAGCATCAGAATTATCATGCAAACTAAGGGTTGACACATTTTCTTTTTCAACATCAGAATTGATTGCATCAACAGACGTTATGAACATTTGCCAATAATGGAATTCCTGTCGGCGTCCCAGTAAAAGACACTACCTTCCGGTGTCGGTGAGATTCTCCCGCCTCGGCCACGCTCTGTGCGAGCAGACCGTGGTGGCGTGGCGGAGCCGTGCGTCTGCCTCTTTTGCGTAGCACCACGCAGATCTGCGCGTACACCAACAAGGTTACGATGAAGGGAACGTAGAAGGAGGCCACAGATGAGTACACCACAAAGGCTGGGTCTGCAAAGCTGCACGTTGTGCCCTCACGGTTGGCTGACGAGGAGAAAAGCAGACAGAAGGTCATATTTCATTGATTACGCATCATCCATATGCCAGTTTAATTACAGTAAAAACAAGATCATAAACCTAGGTTTAATAACAAAAGAAAACAAACATTAATGACGTTATTAACTTCACCTTCATGGACTTAAGCATGTGTTAAACCATGTCAACCAATGTTGAATATAAAACTCAGCTTAAATTTTTTTAAATTTTTTTTTCATTCTCAGGGTTTTCTTTGGCAGAGAAATGCATTATCCTTTTAATGCCCTCAAGTTCCATACAGGCTCAAACCAGGGCTATTCCCTCTATGAGATGAATGCCATCCACGACACCACCATGCAGTCCTCAAACAAGCTTCAGCACATTAAGTATTAACTGTCAATAGAGCTGAAAAGGGCAGGTTGTCTGTTTTTGGATTGTTTCCATTACTAACGTCAGGAGAATTGTTCAACCTCTTATGACTTTTCTTCATTCCTTCATTAATTTTTCATCACGAAAAAAAACCAACTGTTTTGCAACACTCAAAGTGCGAAATGTTCATTTGGCAGCTGAAGAAAACAAGTCCCAACCAAACAAACTGTTTTGCTGGTACTTTCTCGAGATAAACATTCCTCAATGAATCATGTTTATTTGAAATGCAGAAATGCTCCAACTTAATCACTGAAGCATAAACTGGTAATTTGAACTGAATGTCGAAATGTATTAAGAACTTATCATTCAGGAAAGTGGTGCCACAACTTGACTACTTTATCACCAGATTGTTGTGTTTGGAGTCAAGTCCCATATCACTTTCTGTTTTTCAACTTTTTCGAAAGTTTCCTGTGAGGTCAAAGCCCGATTTAGACTTTCAATCACAGCCGCCTCCATGAAGGCAGAGATTGACTCCTGAGCACCTTTAGTTCTGCTGCTTCTTAGAGACACTGACCAAATTGTCTCATGCGAGTTCACATCTTTGCCCAGAATCATGAAACTCTCTTGAATGGGAGCGCACAAGAAAAAGTTAGTGAATCCTCTGCAAGTTTGTTGCTTATGAATAATTCAATGAAAAAACTGCATCATATTGACTGTGTGTGTGTGATTTGAATTCATCAAACATTGATAATAAGACCCAGAGACAGATGGACACGGCTACTGCAGAGTCTGCATTTCCTCAGAAAGTCTGCATGATTCTCTGCTACTGAGCTGATTTATTCGTTTTCTAAATTACATCTCAGTGGACGATGAAGCATAAAAATCAATAAAGTCAAAAAGAAAAAAAAAAAAAACCTAATCTATTTACAGCGGGCCATGACTTTATATGTCCCTCTAAAAAGGAAGAAACCTTTGCAGAACCAGGCTCAGAGGTTGTGGCTTTCTGATCACAAGTGTGAATGTGCGATCGATTAAGACGTGTTCAAATCAAAACAAGTCCAATAAGCAAGATTTTATTCAAAACACCTGGTAAACAGTGGAGCAAACCTTTCCATTGAAGATGCTTGAATGGGCAGTTTGATATTTCAGCTGAAGATAAAGATTCTTTTTCTGGGAAGTTCTGGAAGTCACAACTTTTGATAGGTGGTAATTATGGTGAATACAGGAAGTGAAGACTGTTATTATGGATGTGACAGTGACATAGTAAGTATGGGTTCAAGGATCCGTGATGTATCCCCGGGACAAGAAAAAAAAATTATATATGAAGACATTAGAGAATGTATGTATATATTTTGATGCTATCATAAGATTCAGTGAATAGTCTGTTTTCTTCTTTGAATTAAATATTACAGTAATTGCTTCCTGTATTTGTCTGCATAAAAGAACTCATATTTTGGAAAGTTGTTGCTGTTGAGGCTCCCTGTTTAAAAAACAAAAAAACAAACATTACCTGAGAATCTCCGACAGATAAACTTTATGTTTTATTGTTTGAAACTTTGTGATGTTGAGTATTAGAGACATGGGTATCCTGGAGGTAAAAACATTAATGAATATAAATTAAATTCTGAATGTAAGGTTATGTGTTTGCCTAATCTTGGATGAGTTGTTTTACATTTTCATTAATATTAGTTTATAATTCTTCCAGTGTACAAAAGGTTTGCTCTGGAGTGAGGGGGATTTTTCTGTTTTGAAAATATTCCTTGATAGTATTTTTTCTTTTACCACTATCATGTTTTATTAGTAACTTCAATTTAATAAAGGTAAATGTATGTTTTTCTTTTTTTTAAATGAAAGTAATTTTCTTCAAATAGGAAATTTGCAAGGGAGCACTAACCTCGGTTCCGCACATTCAGACGTGGACATTTGAGGTTAAACCAATTATTTCAGTGCTAAATATTTGATGCTATGACTTGTGAAGGAAGAATTCAACTTTCTACCGTGGAGCAGCTGCAAACTGCTCTGCAGGAGTTTAAACTGCAGAGCCTTCATTCATAATGTGTTTCTTTAAATGGGATGAGTTCACAGCCTGTTCGTTACCGACACACACGCACGCACGCACGCACGCACGCACGCACGCACGCACGCACGCACGCACGCACGCACGCACGCACGCACGCACACACACACACACACACACACACACACACACACACACACACACACACACACACACACACACACACCTTAGCTCGAACCTTCAAGTGCCTCCTATTTTCTCAGGATGCATGACTGAATTTCAGTGTGCCACTTTCGGGGATGTTGGGAGTCTAGATGGATGGAACAACACCTCAGCTGGTAAGTGGGGAGTAACTTGAGAGCAAGTATCAGATGGTGCCGTTACCTGTATTGTTCAGGCCGAACAGTAATGGGCAGGAGATGGCGAAAGAAAGGAACCACACCACGGCGATCATCACCGTCACCCTCCTCCGGGAGCTGTATCTGGTGTTGTAGAGCAGCGGCATGGCCACTGCTGTGTATCTGGAACCACACATATACACATTAGCAGGCCTCTCACACACTCACTCATGGTGGCTGCATTCACACAGATACAGAGAAGAAAAACTAACCAATGCATCTTCAGACCTAATTATTTGTGCTAATGTAAACACTTGCGCAACTCTCAAAACAAAAGCTGTGTCGGCTCATTTTACAGACACAAAAACATGCCACTGTCAGTTTGTCAAAGCCCAGTAAAGTTACGTCATGAAGGTAAAAGAAAATCTCTATATATATATATATATATATAATTCAATGCAATTCATAAATCATACCATTGCACTTAGTACCATCATTTTACTAGTTCAGCCAAACTGATATCAAACAGACCTTTATGTAGCCCCTAAACTAAAGTGAATTTGACACCCCCAAATACATCAAGAGCCTTATTTTGGGGGAAATAAGACTTAGAATCACATATACACTTGACATGGTTTCAAAAAGAATAGGACTCCTGCCTAAAGGGAAAATATTAGGTGGGCTTATAGTGAGAATAGATATATATTTGAAATAAAGTCATACAGCAAGCTTTTTGAAATTGAAAGGAAGTCATTAGAAGCTTGCACAATGTTCTTTTTGTCTTTTTTGATAGATGACAGAAACTGTGAAACATCTCTCAGCAGGCAAAGCCTGTTTTCCAAATCAACTTTATGAGATTTCTTTCTTTTTTTTTTTTTTTTAACAAATTTTCCAAGAACATAGTGTAAATCTGTCTCTTTTTTATGGGTATAAACAAACCCAAAGCAATAAATTACTCCTCTTAATGGAATCATTTTGTTTGGGTGCGTGCTATCTTTTCCAAACGCTTTCCATTAGGATGGTGCATAAAAACAGGAGCCACATTTCTTAGCCTGCTCCAGCTGATGCAGATGTAACCTCCCTGAAATTAAAACACTTAAATGCATCACTTTAACCTGGTAGTCACTGTTTCATTGCAAATTGCGACGGTATTAAGCGTCGACAGCCTTCTACAACAGAGATCATTTTTTTATCGTCTTGCTTCAACAACGCAATTAAGAGTTTGTTCTCAGTTATTGCACCAAATTACACGAGTGTGAACTGGCCCGGCCTCAATGTGTCACTTTGTCAGAGGAATTAGAGCTGCAGCTGCAGACGGCAGGCCCGCCGGGCGTCTGGTCACCTCTCTCTGCACCCATGATGGGGGCAGCAGGTGCAACACCAAATCATCAGACACGATTCTCTTGTTACCCCTCAAAAGAAAAAAAACCCCAAAACAAAACGGGCACTAATGGCGCCGAGGACATTGTAAATGAGAAGATCTGTCATTACCTGCTGGACCAACAGAGGAGGCCAGAACAAAGGAACGGCTGACAAGCTGCTCAATGAGCACTGCATAAGACATGGAGCTTCAAAGTTTCTGTAGGACCTCTGTGTGTATGTGCCTGCTCTTTGGCAAGCCAAGCTTCAAGATTAGGTCACAGAAAACTAAATGACACATTGATTTACTGCAATCTGTGTTGATTGTCCCTCGCCCTGGATAAAGGTCTTGCTGGAAAAAGAATGCAGGGAAAATAAGCGAGAACGATAATAACACAAGAAGATAAGTGGTTGTGTTGAAGCATTTTTACATTTATTTTTTTTTATAAAGTGTTATAAAGTGAGAGTGGAGACAGTATTGTATAAGAACTCCACCTGTCGATGCTGATGGCGCAGAGGTTGAGGATACTGGCGGTGCACATCATGACGTCAAGGGTGAGCAGGATGTCGCAGTGGATGAGACTGAAGCGCCACTCTCCCACCACCTTCAACCACAAAACATAAGCTGAAGCCACACAGCAAAATTTTACTATACTAAGCACAGTACAGAGGAGAAGAACAACAAAAAAACAATTAGATGGATAGCAAGAAGAAACATAAAACAAAAACAAAAAAACAAGAATAACAACAAAAAGAAGAAAAAGTAAGAGAGCAATTACAAAATCAATTACAGCTTCAGATTCTCCAGATTCTCTCCGTTTTGTTTTTCGGATTTATAGACAAAGAACACTCCTATCTCATTAAGATCGGGCTTTGATAGCCGATTGTGTCTTAGATTAAGTGTCATAACTTTCACCAAAACAATCTGCTGAAACTGGGAAGATTTGATATAACATTAAAGAATCAGCGCCTTCTTTTTTTGAGCATTAGGTTTTTGATTCTTCATGTTGCTTGATGAAAAAAACTCAGAAAATAAAGTCTTCCAAATAATTGTTTCTACTCATGACTTTTTATAAAAATACAAAAACACACTGTATTTGTATTTTTCAAATCCCCATTAAGACAGCATTGGTTGTTAGTTTGTTCGATTGAGTAAATCCCTCAAACTCAAATTGCCACAAAGATTATTGAGTGAAAGAAGCAACAAAGTTATTCAGCTGAAAAATAATCAACATGCAGAGAAAACACTTCGGTTATCTCAGTAAGAAAAATACCAAACAGTCCCAAACCTGACAAAAGTAACAATTCTACTTTACTCTTGTTTTGTAGGATTCTTGAATATTTGAAAAAACTGCGTGACTAAATGTCTGCTCTAAAGCTACCAATAATCCAGTTGTCATATTATCTACATGAATAAACCGAATTTAAATCACATTTGATTAATTTTAAAGGGCAATACCATATAGTTATTTGATTTTTGATTGATCAGCCATATTAATATGACCAGCTGCCTAATACTGTGCCGGTCAAACTTCTGCTGTCAAACCAGCTCCAGCCTGTCAACTCATGGACTCCAGTAAACATCTGAGGGTTTGTTGTGGTACCTCGCACGAAGATGTTTGCAGCAGTTCCATATGACCACTTCTACTATTAAGCCAGTTCATCACTGTTCACTACTTTTAATTTCCTCGTCCAGGAATACTCCACAAGAGCTGTAGTTTTTGAAGATGCTCTGACCATCCTGTCTGGCCACCACAATTTGCCTGTACACAAGATCACTATAATCCATACATTTTTCCACTCTTTCACCTTTGAGGATAAAATGTTCACTTGCAGCCTGATAAATCTCACCCACTGACAGGTGCAAAGTTACAGACATGATCAGTGTAATTCCCTTAACCTTCATACTGTAGTTGCATTGTAATGGCTGATCTGAATCAAGTATAGTTTTCTGCTATCTATAATATTATTGTGATTGTACATTTTTTCATTTAAACAACAAAGTTAGCAGTGTGACTCTTACAAAGTGATGACATTCACCCATATACTAGTAAAGTAAGAACCAAAAATAAAAAAAAATAAGTGTAGTTATTAATAGCTGCATATAGATGTACCAAAATTGCTTTTTCAGTTATTCCTAACAAACGATTGTTTACGGCTGTGAAAAAGAAGCTGTATTTGGACTTTGGGTCTTCAATGACCTTTCGTCCCTTCCAGCAGGCAATAAGTCAAAATGATGGATCTCTCCGTGAGTGCAATCTTAAGCCAGGTGGCCGAGGCTGTGCTGTGATAGAGGGTATGCAGCTACTTCTCACAGGCTAAGACGAAGACAAGTTTGGTTTGTACGTACTCCCTTTATTTAAATGCAAATATAAACAATGTCTTAATAATGGTAATACTACTATGACTACTACTACTTGTTGGTTGAAAGGCTGTCATTCGCATAGCAAAGGAACTGTACATTATTTTTATGGAAAATATGTCCAAGGGGGAGTAGACAAGGCAAGGAAGAGGATGGGACCGAGGCCTGACTCCTGGGGGACACCAGAGATGGCTGGGATGTGAAAGATCCTTTCTGAATAGATTGAGTGGGAACGGTGAGGTGTGACCAGAACCAGTCCAGTGATTGGTTGGGTAGTTCAGTGGGGAAAGATAGTGTGTTAGATTGTCTTAAAAGCGGCATTCAGGTTGAGAAGAAAAAGGATGGATAAAAGCATGGAGTCAGCTGCAATGAGTATCACATTTTTTAAATTAAACTTTATACAATAGTGAAAATGACAAAGTACAGATTAGTATCGACGGAATTTAAAAGATAAAATGCAGATTTTGTAAGGCAAATTAGAATAAAGCCCAATAAAGTTTTAAGGTGCATTCATTAACTTTAAAAACTTAAAAAAAAAAAAAAAAAAAGATTTGTCGACCCTCACTCTTTGAAGAGTAATAATGAGCGGAAATGATTTAAGATACGAGTTTGGACATTTTAGTTTCTGTTTGGCAGGTGTTCCAGGCAGAGCGGGGAGAGAAACTAAAAGCTTGTTTTCCCAATTCTGTTTAAACATTTTGAAACGTTACTTTGATTTTAAATGGGTGGATAGAAAAGTTATAGAAACAAACAAATATGGTGGAAAACTCAATCACAGAGAAAATGAATATTTAATGTGGTGTCTGTAACCGAAAGAACAAAAAGCCACATGGCGGATAAGGGACCAGATTACATTGATGATGGAGCAGAAAATCCTCATTAACAGCTTAAATTCAGGGGAATCCTTGAAGTGGCTTTGCAACACAAATGGATGCTCGACGTGCCCTTTGAAGACCTTTACTGTAACTGAGTGTTATGATAATGTGAGGGGCTCTTTGTGTACTTTTGCCAACTTTTTGCAGGTCTGCAATCTGCGGTTTCCTGCATTTCCCCCCCTTTAAGATTTTTTCCCAAAACATCCATATGCACACACACACACACACACACACACACACACACACACACACACACACACACACACACACACACACACACACACACACACACACACACACACACACACACACACACACACACACACACACCTCCAGGTAGACACCCCAGGGCATAACCAGGGTGGCCAGCAGCAGGTCGGACACAGCCAGGGAGACGATGAGGTAGTTGGTGGTGGTCTGCAGAGCACGCTCCCGTGACACCGCCACGCACACCAACACATTGCCAAACACCACGCAGAAGATGAGGAGCACCAACAGCACCGCATAGAAGTTGTATGGAGGCGACGAGGGCGATGCCAAGCTGGTGCAGTTGGAGGACGTCAGCACAGAGGTGGGAGTGGGAAAGGACTCGGTGTAGGAGGGCTCGTGGGTGACAAGGACGGAGAAGTTATGCTCCAAGGAGGAGACAGAGAAGGCGAGCGAGGATGAGGAGGAGAAGGAAGCCACATCTGACTTGTTGAGCGGAGTCATGATCTTGCTCCAGTGAACATGGCCTGGCTGAGAAATGATGGCACAAAGGGAAGAAGAGCAAAATAATTACGGCTCGTGTTTTCAATTCAGCTTTTTCAATGCAGCTGCGAAGGGCGGCTTCTTCTTTGTAACAACAAAAAGACAAAAAGTCAAGGTTATTGTGGCGCAGGACTGAAACCGTGTTTCACCTCGGCGAGACACTTCAGCAGGAAACCAAACACAGGACACAGACTCGAACACTATTGCACTCTGCTTTTTTACACAAACACACATTTACCATCAAGGTCACATGGCTTCACACTGGAACACAGATAAAAGACACTCTGCACATCTCTCCCGGTTCTCTCTGGAGTCTTTGGTGCTACAAATATTAAATGACAAGGATCCAACAGAGATTAACTGAAGGGGGAAACAACTGCTGTAATCACTAATTTTGCACAAATCAAGTCAGTTTAGCGGATTAAATATGGCCAGTTAAAGTAATTAAAGTGAAAATAGACAGGAGGTTTTTTTTTTAATGCAGTATATTCTATAATCCACATAATCTGAAGAAGCTTCTTTACAGCAGTATTTTCCAACAGATTTACTCCCCAAAAAGCTGTCGACTCCCTCTACAATCACAGGCATGAATAATTTAGCAGTCCTGCTCTAGATCAGACAACATGTCTAATTGGGCATTTGTTTTTTTGTGTTTTACATGTGCAAAATTGAATTTTGACAAGTTCATGGCAGCAGGGCCTCAGTGATCACTGAATGTTTACAGATGGGGAACCACTGCTTTAGAACAATAGAAATTGTAGCTACAATTTATCCAGGCTCATTTTGGAGAAATTGTTCAGCCTCAACTTTTAAGATTACACATTGCAAACATGGATATTTGGGCCAAACACCTTCTGGGTAGAAGTAGTTGAACAAAAATCCACGGTGCTGTTAATGGGAGCAACACCTGCAGGCCTGAAGGAAAGCTCTGTATGGGAGACAAAATTGTTTAAATAGGATCCTCCCACATAGACTATATGGATTTAAACATTTGTGTGATTCACCAGACAATGGGTCCCGTTATGGCTCTTTAAATACAGGGAGGATCATCGACTCTTCCTCGGTCTGACATTGCCTGTAAACATATATTTTATAACACCTCCCTTATGAGTGAAGGGGTACTTGGAAGTGGACTGCCTTTATCATCTCATTACTGATCACATTTCATTCTTTTTTTGCTTTTGTTCCATCTCATTTATTTTGACGTTATATGCAGTGAGTTGTTTGGATGATTCATCTCAGGTTTTTCACTCCGTGTGGTTTTATACGGCCACAAGGGAAACAGACAATGGGCTTTGTTCTCTGATGACAATTGTACTGGAATCATTGGAAGGTTACGTAATTGTACAGTAAAGGTATATTTGCATACATGATATTTCAAAAAATATTAATACTAAAATAAAATAGAACATATCCATTTTATATCACATATTTATTCATTTTAAATCTTTTGTTTAAAATAGTCATGCGTTGTTTGTTTGTGGTAGAATGAGTTGAGTACAACACCACTTTGCATCCTGTTGTGTTTTAATAACACGTTCAACTCGTCTCTCTTGGAGTGACCAACTTCACTTACTGAAAAAAATAAATGGTTATAATAGTTCTGTGAAAAAGTAACTCACATTACTTTTGATTCTCTCATTTCTGTAGGTTGTTATCGATGTACTTCAGTTATATTATTGCAGTTCTGCTGTGACACATTAGCTGAGCAGTTTGAGGACATCACTCTTTGTATTTATGTCACAATTCCACGTACATCACTACAGATACTCCATAAGGGAAACTGAATTTTCCGCACTCAGATCCAACTCTCCAACAAACTTCTTCTTGAAACTAATTCATAAATGAATAACAAGAAACACCTGAGATAAACTGACAACACCCACACAGCGCTCATAAGTTATTATATATACAGTTATTATACATAGGAGAAGCAATAATATCAAATAAAAGATCTGTGAAGGGATGTTGTAGTTGTATTAAATCAAGTCTGTTTGATAGCAATAACCTCAGTTTGTTGAACTCTTATTATAGCAGTTGAGGTTTATTATAATTACTGACAGTAATGAAAATAGAAATGTTGTTAAATGTATAACATGCCCCAGAAAACCCAAGATTTTTTTAAATGTACTAAATATTCAGTTAATTTGTCATGAGTGATTATATATATATATATATATATATATATATATATATATATATATATATATATATATATATATATATATATATATATATGGTTAATGGAGATAACTGAGAACAAACGAGTAAAACTTTACCTCCTGAGGGGCCACTAATTTATCATCCCTTAGGATACAAATATTCAATGAGGCAGTGCCTCGGGAAAATTGCTGTGGTTTTTAAACTATGATTGTCTTTATTGCACTTTTTTAGTTAAATAGCATCTTCAGGACATAAATAGTTGATGCAATTAACTCTGAAAAGTGAGTCAAGCACATTTATTCTGGGATTTAACATGCAAACTCTCCAACACTCCTGCTCGTCTGGGATATTCGGGGGTAGAGAGGGAGGGAAGTGGATTCATCTACATTCTGAAATAAATACTGTTGGGGAATAAACATGAAGTGTGGGGAAATGGATTAGGTTTAACAGCTTAATACGTTCGCCACGTTTCAGGCTTCCTTTTCCTCACCAGATCAACTTGTAAATAGTCCTTTTCATCTCAGTTGTCTCACTGAAGCCAAAAACCCCCGCTGGCTTTTAAACATTTGAAGCAACATTTGAAGCCTCCACAGCTGCATGTCTGATAAATACTTGCATTTGAAATTGATTTTGTACAAATCTGAGGAGAATGTTTCCAGAATGACAGTGACAATACCTTACTTTGACAGTTCGTTTTGTTTAGAAATCAAAAGCCAGAACTTGAGCCTGATGGATGTCTCTTTCACAAGAAACGGCTTCTTTTGCTTCAAGCGATCCCGTGGCAGGCAGACACCCGCTGAGCCTGAGACAACAAACATTAAGGTAAAGATGTGGGCTGACTTCAGAGGGAGAAAGTAGGGGAATGCGAGTAGAAATACAAACTTATGTCAAGAATCCATTGGTAAAATGGATCTTCTGGCCTATTGTCAAAGCGATGATTATGAGGATGCAGCATTTATGAGCTTTGCAGGGATTCATCGACCCATTTACATCAACTGACGCTGACAGCTGGCGATAAAGCAGGGGACGTCCTGGACTGTCCACCAGGGCAAAAACAAGCACACACAAAGACTCACTGACACGAAAGACCTGTTTTAATATGTGAATGTATCATTTGACCATCATTATTTTAACAAAGCAAATAGTTGTGGCCGCATGTTGACGCTTTGAATTCAAAAGAGTATGAAGACAAACTGTAAATCTCCAGGAGACCGTGTCGATTCACTATTTCCTTTTTGGGTGAATTAGGTGTGTTGGATTTTAAAACAGTGTTCTCCCGGTCTTCCAACATGTAGTTTGGGGTTTTTTTGCATCCTCTTTTTTTATGCCTTTTTTGGGACAGTGTGAAAAAACAGGAGTACCCAGAGATTTAACTCATGGTGAGAACATGCAAAGTCCACACGGAAAAGCCCAGAATCTAACTAAGGCCCTGTTCACAAATTTTGGGAGTAGAAATGAAAAGCTCATCTTTGATTTTTGAGTGTTTGTTCACACGACAACGGCGCTTGGAATCACTGGAAGATCCCAACTGAATATCAGCTATGAGTGTATTACATCTTCAACTGGCTGCCAGCTCATGACAGGGCAGAACAAACATGAGAATTCATGTGATGGATTGGCAATACATGCTATCTGGATATGGGAGGAAGACAGAGTACTTGGGAGAAAACCCATAAGGCGCCAAACACAACGCCGCCATGCTGCTCCGTTGTCTTCCAACTTCTTGGATACGAGTCCCACTGCTAAACATGAATGAGTTTCTGCAGAAAGACATGAGGATGCTATATGAGAAGCATTCTTCCCCCGTCTTATCCATTGCTCTCTTCTGATACACTGGAACAGCCGGTATAATAGCATGTGAAAAGGCTCTATAAAATATTCATCAGTGACAGCGGGTTGAAACCAGCTCCTCATTTGCACCATCTCCGTATGAACTTTACCGTTTCTCTCAAGGTCATAATTGAATTCAGTGAAATTCTTGCCCCCATAACTCTGCTCTATCCTGCCACCAGCCCCTGATCGGCATTGCTAATCCACACATATCCAAGAGGGATGGAGATTAGCAAATCAATAATCTCCTCTATCTGCTCTCCTACCTGTTGACCTCGCACCAGACATTATCATCTCTGGCGCGCACATTAGCACGGTTAGATATGAATGTGATTCAGTGTAGCAGTTGGTGAGGACCTGCATTTCTGGGGGGTTAACAGTTCGGTCAATTGCAACAACGGGATGCAGCAGTGACTAAAAGACGTGGATGATTTCAGCTGGAAAAATGCACTTTGATCTGCCTTCAACCCTCCAAAAGGAGTGAAACAGGATGACAAACGTAAACCCACAGCCCCTGTGCATCTCAATCTATTAGAATATAATTAAAAAGTTGATTGTTTTGTCAGTTATTTCAGCAATTCCAACATATTAACTGCAAGAAACTTTAATTATAATTGGGATAATTATGGCCTTGGATAAAAAAGAATGTGTCTGCTAAGGTAAAATTATTTTAGTTGCTCTGTCTCAATCTAAAATATATGGACGACTCCCTGTTTAAAGTGAATTAGTCAAAAAATTTACTTTTTCAAAGTGTTGTAATGTTTTGAGGTTCATGTTTATTAATCAGAGAAAACAAACATATTTATCAAAGTCAATCTGGAGGAATTTCAATGATTTATTGATTATATGTTGGGACAGTTTGTCTGAACACAGGTGATGTAAATCTTTTTCACTGGTCATCAAACGGAAGCAAATGAACTGAGACAAGCATTCATTTTGAATTTTAAAGACAAAAACCACAGAAAAATAAAGTTTAGAATAATAATGGCTGCTAAAACAAGCTGCTTGATTATCTTGTTCTGTTATTCGACATCAAAGACTCGAAATACAACATTCATTGCTGTGGTATCAAAAATACGATTCAAATAATTTTCCTTCAAAACTAAACTCACTTTTCATCAGTCAGATGCATGGACTTCATCTGAACCCATCTTGAGTTCACCTCAGTTTCCTCAGAGTTCAAAGACATCAAAGAGTGAGATTCCCCGAAGACAAGAGAGCCAGACCAGGAAGGAGCTTTTTGACACTAGGACTGAGCTGCGCTCGAGTCAAAGAAATGAGCACAGGTGAGGACAAAGCATTTTCACAATGCAGTTTAAGTCACCAGGCAGAAGCTGTACAAAACAACAATGTTCAGTTGAGTTTATGAACGCAAGAATCGACACATTAAAATGGCTTTGAAATTGAGTGGGTGATAAAATATAGAAATAAATGTCTGCAGAAGATGCAACAAACATTGAAATATCATATTGATATGCTTGACTGGAACCATTGTCACAAATATAATGATCGAGCAACAAGTATGAGTAATGTGAGGCAGCTCCAACTTATATAAACTTTTTATATGTAACTTTTCTGGTGATTCCTCTGAGCAAATAAATGAGGGAGACATTGACAAAGAGGAGAATGGTCTGCTTCCAGTCTACTTTACCTTTTCTAACTTTTAAAAAGACATTCATGAATAAATGTGTTGCATTTGTTGAAGGATGTATTTGTCAAAGAGGATGACAGGCTGAAAAAGTGGCACTGCAACAAAACTCCAACAGGTTTGAATGTTTTGTCAGTGGAGTTCGTGTTCTTATCCCTGTGCATGTCTGTTGGATTGACTTGCAAATCTGCAGTCTCTTCATTAAAGAGACATGCAATTGTTAAATTAAAGACTTGAGGATATTTCAAACATGGGTCAGTAAAACGCATAATAAAAGCCATTTGTATGACTACGATGACTGATGACTTTTCTGGGGTTTAACCCGCTTAATCCATAAGAGAGCTGGCATTGGCTGGAGGGAAGGCCGAAAGCAACCAATAACACATTTTGCAGGTCTCATATCGTCCCATGTGTTTTTCATTAAAAATAAATCTAGAAATAGGTTCTCCATTCATTTCTTCACATCAGCTGCAACACCAAGTATGAGTTTCAGATAAAGTTTGCAGAAAAAGTAGACAAAACATTACTCTTTAGACGTTTGTCACAAAATGCTGGTTAAATGAGTAGAATTGTGAGAGTGCCATTTTATTCTTAACAATTTTACCTTGACATAACCCAGCAAGACATTTTGTGAGACTTCGATGCATTAAAACAGAAGACAGATTTACTTAAACATTTAGTTGAGCCAATGTTTTGTTGAAGTTTCAGTTTTTGTGCAGAAGAGGAATTTTCAATTACAGACTTTAGAGTTTGGTTTGTTTTACTCCCATTCATTATCAAGGACGAATCATTTGAGGCTTAATGAAGCACAATGAGTGCTGAGAATTTAGAGAGATTATTTTGTGATAAAACTGAATTTTTCAGTTATATGACATTTGTATCATTCACGTATCTTGAATCTGTTCAAGCGTCTTCTTTTTTAACGAATCATGGTCACGCTGCTTTTCATGTCTCTCTATCCAGCGCTACTTTATCTAATCACCAGTTCAGAATTTACAAGAAGAAATACAGTTGCTTGCATGACAAAGGGTTGAACTTGTAATTGCTGTCTGAAAAAAATTTACTTGGATTTTGCAGCATGATCATTCAGTATTTAAAGAAATGCTTCTCTAAACTTGTTCACCTGCTCTTTCCCTCGCGTCAGCTCTTCATAACCTTCTGCAGGTTAAACAAGGACAGAAAAAAAATTATGAGTGAGCAGAATTATAATTGCACATCATGTCTGCTTGTGCATTTTAAACTAAATTTTAACATGCAAGAGTGTAACTCTTCAAATGCAAACAGCTTCATATATACTGGTTTTCAACATGGAAATGTTCAATTATTATGGTGAGAAATGTTTTATTGAGTTTTTCCAGAAAGAAAATACATCAACCACCAACTAATTAATCCAAGAAAACATTTTTCTTCCCCCCAGACATGGTTGGGGCTGACTTGGTTAGTTTAACTTATGTGCTCTGTCTAACAACGCATTAAAAGAATCACTTGTATATTCAGTTTGATAACACCTTAATTCACTAAAGCAGATAAGCTCAATATACTATCTGAGCAATAGAACATTTTTATCTGCTTCCTAATATTCATATAATTACTTATGAAGCTCTTTCTTAAGCTTTTTTGTACATTATTTAGTCAGGTTTTCCCATTTCTTAATGAAGAAAATCAACAGGATTTGGAATGTAAAGCTAAACATGCAAACATTTTCACACAATTCAAGTCATTGCAGCATACCAGAGCACATTTCTTGAGGTTTTAATTATAAAATGGTAATCCTATTAGGCTCCGTCTGGCACTTGCTCCAGAAGAAACGTGGCACCGGGGGCATTTATTTGATTGATTTTGAGGGGAAACGCATTATTAACATCAGTTTATTGGTTTCCTTTCAGAGCAGGGTGCAGGGATCCCTGTTAACATCAATCACCCAGACACGCACGCACACACGTGTAACTGTGTGTACACACCTTGTGCATACATAAGAGCTGCAGCGGGGCACCCTGAGGTCACGCCTACAAATGCCATCTGAGTTTCTCAGACGTAATTCTTCAGGTCAGATTTTATGAGATGGGTGTAAGGACATGCTCGACTGAAAATAACACATAAAAAGTGATTTTACTGTCCGTTTGACTTCCTCTCGCTCGATGACTGTGGAAAATGTATTACACCAAGATCTCCCCTTCCATCAGTGCAGTTGGTCTGACTGAGTTTCTTACTTTTTATTCCCCATAAAAGCCACGTTCACCTCTGCATGCACCATTAAAGAAAACGACATTTTGGAGAAATACGGATGAGTATTGCTGTGAAACTGAGCCGACTGGGTATGAGGCTTGATGTGACTCCACTTGGTTACCTGTGCATTGCTTTCCAATATTTCCATACTAACTGGTAAGTAGAGGGAAATCACAGAAATATGATTAAAAAGCGGTTTTGAACATTTCTTGTGCAGAACTTTAAGCAAAGTAGAGAAGCTTTGGGACATGCACGACAGCCTTGGTTCACAGATTTGACTTTAACTGTCACTCTGCACAGGGGTGTGGTGGTGAGGACTCTCATCTCATAGTGAGAATGTCTCCGCTTCAAGTTCAGATTAGCCTCGGGGATCTTCCTGTGTGGGGTTTTAAAAGTTCTTGCTGTGTACACGTGTTGTTGTTTTTTTATCACTCACACAGTCCAACAAAACATGCATTAGATGCTATTTGGTTTACATGAGTGGGTGTGGTTGTCGTCCATCTCTATACATTTGTCCTATGATTGGCTGGCATCCTGTCCAGGGTGAGTCCTGAATCTAGCTGAGACATTCTCAACGTCCCAGAGTTACTGAGCACACAGTGAAGCTGGTGCTGCTAGAAATATATTCAGCTTTGCAGGTATTTCATCCCTAAACCTATTTTTTTATTTTTTTTTAGATCAGTCATATCACGTTGTATCTTAGCTTTACTCTGGTGTCTGACCTCACCTGAACTTTTCCTTATATTTCCTATGAACCAAGTGAGATATGTTTGAAGCCTAGATTAATTTTTTTTTTCATATGCTTTAGTCAGAGCTCCTGATAAATTACAAGTAACTTTAAGTGCAAGACGGAAGATGTGACTACAGGATCACAGGCAATCAATCCAAGAAAGTAGTGCAATAAATAATACATACATATTATTTAGACATCCACTCAATGTGGCTTCATCTTTCCTCATAAGATATTAAAGCTGCTGCAGGACAGAAGTGCTTAGCATTGTGGCAAGTGGATCATATCTCCTATTGCTACTTAAAACTCGTGTAATGGGTTGGAGCCAATCCCAGATTACAATGGGTGGCAGGCAGGGTTACACCCAATACTGTAGAAGTGTAATGGTGCATAGGAGGCTGCAGCGCCGCTTGTTGGATGGTAGAGGACCTGCATGTCTACAAATCAAAATATGTACAAAAATCAAAGTCTCACCACTGTAAATTAAAACCACAATAATAATAATTTTTAAAAAAAAGGTATTTTAATGTCCATCAGGTCACCCGAACCCAAGATTACTATTATTAAAATCACTCTGTGTCGTGTACGTTTCAGCTTTCAAGTGCACAAACATTGTTGTTGTATGATATTCATAAATAATATGTTATGGGAAATAATATGGATCATCGCCTGTTGCTTAGGTCCTGTGTGTCATTCTAACACAATTCACCTTTTCACTGAAAAATATCACATGATCAGAATAATTACAATTTAAGTGATTAATTACAAAGCATCCCCCAACCAGAACATGCAAACTGCACACAGACAAGTGAGGGGGACAATGCATTACTATTGCGTCACTGAACATATTTCACAGAAACATCAAACAATACATAGCTCCATCTTTAAAAAATATATTTCACGCTATAAGGTATGAATTATGCATTTAATTTTTATACTCAAGAGAAAGTTATATAAGGTAGCAATATTTACTAACTTTGCAAAGTTATAGAAGAACAGGTTTGTTGCCAGGTATTCAGATTGCATCAAAAAGATCTAAAAGAAACCTCCTAACTTTACCTGCCAGAGGGAAAGGAAGGATATTTCGGCAAATCTTAAAGCAAAAAAGCAGAAAAGATAGTGATGAGGAGTGATAGTGATTTCACTTTTTCACAAGCTACCAAACGGATTGATGAGAACAACAAGCAAAGGTTGAGAGAAAGTAAAACATGCTCATACAATTTTCAAACTGAAAACTTTTAAATGCTTTACTCTCTTTCCTGCTGACCAACAATTTACATTTGCATTGCATTGCATTTTTTCTTTAAATAGTGATTAAGTGTGGCAGAAAGCAGCAGAATCCAGTTTGTAGATGTGTCCCCCTCTATTATCTGTATCCAGCAAACCGTTTCACACGCCCCACCTCAATTCAAGTTACACAACGGTTAAGAAGTAACTAAATAAATGGGATTTCTGCTTTTTGCACACATGGCTGGATCCAAAATGTCTTATTGACTCATTCGTCAATGTTCCTAGAAACAATCTTTTTAAACAACCAGCAGCAAAGTGAAACATGGGCCAGATGTTTTTTAAGCTGCGAAATGATCCACGCCATACTGAATAAAGTCCTTTGGCTGCTCATTAGAACCTTGATTTACTTTGTATTTGCATTCATTACGAGGACAGCAAAGTCTAATTACAAGTCATAACAATCACTCTCAAATTCTTCAAGGCAGTTAGAAAACAGAGAAAAATAAGGTCTGTAAAACCAAGGTGGGAGTTGGATGTTTTCGAAAGAGAGAGAGAGAGGAGATAAAAAGATGCAAGGATAGAAGCATTCAAGAAACAACAGAAAACTAGAAACTCATCTCTCAGTTAGATCAGCAGTGTCAAACTGTAATTTAGAAGCTACATTCAAACACTTCTGGTCTTAAATCAGCCATACTGGTAAAATCAAAGCACAATAACATTTAATTACTCAACAACTCTAAAACATTAATTTAGGTTTAATGCAAGAATAATCCAAGTTCACCCTGTAAAGGTTCATATTAAATACGCTTTCTCTCATATGGGAGAGGATTCCAGCTGCTCTCTTATGCACCACTCGGTCAAATGAGGTCATCCAGATGTTGTGACACAACTGGATTCCCTCCATGATGTGACCTGAGCAGTTGAAGGTTGTTGGCTATATTCACAGACCCATCACAGTGAAATGGGATTGAAATCAGCAAATCCAGAGTCTAAAGATTGATTTGTATCATATTACATCTTAAAATAAAGAGACAATATATATATATATATATATATATATATATATATATATATATATATATATATATATATATATATATATATATATATAAAATGAACCGTGCAAGCACTGCTTTCTACAAAATCTAATATAAACAACATAAACATGCAAAAACACAAAGCTCCTGCAGCCTTTAGCATGTTTCCAGAAATGCACCTCGATGGTAATGCTATTATGTGGGCAATCAGTTTGAACATTTCATGACTGTTGATGTCACGGGGATATACCTGCTGCCTGTGTAATTCCACTGATTTGATGAAAGGACTATATGCTTTAGTCCCTAGTATTGCACCAGTCCTGATTCCATGGGGAATTTTTTGAAACGGGCTGATACAGGCTTTAACCGCAAGACACATCGTCAGTTGTATACCTCAGCATCATTGGGTGTTTCGACCATTTATCACTATGCACCCTCGACTGAAGCAGGCCCACCTCAGGTCGATCAGACCTGGGAGTGTGTCCTGTGGTTAACTGTTCCCTTGAGCAGCCCAGCTGGTGTTACCCCTTCTCATCTACAGCCAGGGACTGGACCTCTTTTCGACACCCTCCCAACTCATCCATCGGCCTTGTTTGGCTTGTGCTACAACTTTTGAACGTCCGGCCGCCCACTCCTGTTGGCGCACCTCCTCGACCACCATCGTTCGATGTTCAGTTGTAGAAGCGCTTTGCTAGAAAGATGTTGCATTTCCAAGGCCAAGGCCGGCTCTGCTTTGTTGGACGTGGCCCACTACGTCGCGGTGGATGACAGCGGATTTGGCCTGTAGCACAGCTGTGGCTGGGGTCCATTTCTTCCCTGTTGCTGGGGTAGGAGTGGCGCCTCTCACAACAGGGTCCCAAGAGTCAGTGAGGGACAAGGTCATTCTCACCTTGGCACACTAGAATTCTTCAACCAGGCTGGCGATTGGCAACTACAGGCCTCCGTTACATCATAGCCCAATGCTACTGAGGCTCTTTGGAAGTCCGAGCCACTTCCTCACATGGGAATTTACTAGCCTTTCCAACTGATTGGCATGGGTTGAGTCTAATCCTGTCTTAGTTTGTTCAACATGGAAAACATCTCTAAAATGAGAAAACCTCAAGCCACAAAATTAAACATTTGATCTGCCATTGATAACATGCTTCGACTTGACTAAAACGATTAATTTTCTCTGCAATTCCAGATGCAATTTCTTTAAATTCTTGCCATCCCTTCGAGGATATGATGTTTTGCTCATAAACTTACATCTCACTTGGTCATCCTCATGCTGTCAGACACACTTTTTGTCTTGATTTTCCTTTCATTAACATCCACCATGCAGCCTTTCCCCTTACCTCCTTCTCCTCCCACCATCTAATCTCCTGTTTCTCTTTCTCTGTTGCTTGTCCCTGGAGACACTTGACAGGTCTATTATATCCTCGGCCTTGTTGGCCCGCAACACTGTTGGATAAAAAGAGAGCGAGAGCGAGAGCGAGAGCGAGAGCGAGAGCGAGAGCGAGAGACCGACAACAAGAGAGAGAAAAGAATAGAAGATAAAGGAAGAGGGAGAAGCTTTCGACATCACTCCTTCAAACTTCACCGAGGCTATGAGCTGGCCGGCAATAAATCTTTCATTCCTCTCAGCAATAGCCAGCAACAAGTCTCCACCACTGGGAATGATGAGGATGTTCAGCTCCGCTATAATCAGCTCTCTACTGAAAACAGCAAGAAAATATTCCCTTTCTCATCCCCCTTTACTCTCAATCACTCCCAAAAGTCACCATGCTACTTTTTTCCACCCTGCAAGTTCTTAACAAGGAGCTGGTGATTTTTTTTTAGTTTGTAACAACATTTCAAGCCATATGCAGAAAAATCCGTAAGCATTTCGTTATTTAGATTAGACATGAGATGACTACTGAAATATGCTCAATCAACACCTAGTGCAAAAACATAAATCCAATTATAGTGAGGAGTCTTTTACTGTGATTTTGACACCTCTTATTACACTTACATGGCTCCCCATGTTGTTAAATGAGGGGAAGGGACAGGAGGAGAAATCTCATCTTCACATCATTAGAGATGGAGAATTCTTGGTAATCTACAGTAGCACTGTGAGGTAAGGGAGGAAATAGTATCTTGTTTTATGGGCTGAAATCCAGGCAAGACATTAAGATGACTACTATTAAAAAAAACTGTCTAACCCACTTCTTCACAAAGAAACCTGCCAATATGAGGATGAAAAATGTATAATGTTTACAGACAGGCAGTGACTGAATGGATGTGATGTGATTTAAATTGGCAATCAATTGATTATCATGCTGAGGAGGAATCACTGACATGAGCCATTTAAGAAGATGCTCCAGGATCAACCACAACCATCTTTAGCTTAGACAGCAGTTTGGCATCTTTTTAAACAATTGTATTTAAAAAGAGACACAGCAGCTTTCAGAAGTCACTTGCAAGTGGTGTGCGAGCCCGAAGTAGGTCAAACGGAATTTGAACTATAGAACTATAAAGCAATTACACCCCTACTGTTGAGGAAGGAGTGCCTGTGTGCGATGTGGGATGACAAACCGACAACTCCAAAGCTGGGGTGATTCTCTCTACTCGCTGAGAGAGAATTCCATAATGAGTCCACAAGTCAGTAACAGTTTATCAGCCTCCACAGATGGTACAAACATTTAAGGTGCTAATATAATCATGGTTGGCAGCTATTTACATACTTAGCCACCTGCCCCACTGACAATTAAGCACCTTCTGCCTTTCTAAATCTTATATTTTTCCCTCTCAGGATTACTTAAATGGTGTCCTTTGGTTGTGCCGGTATTGAAAGAATGGAGCACAATGGCACTTTGCAACAAATGAGACCTTCATATTAAAGCTAATGTCTCTTGTTGCACTTTCACGTGAAGCAAGTTGTCTTTCTGTTGAGGCATTATTACATTCAGGGCCCCCAGTGGACACAATGCTCACTAATCCGTAATACACATTCAATATTACAGATACATCTCTTGAAGGTGGACACAACAACCACACTGGGCTCATGCAACAATGAATCAAGAATAGTAAGAGTGAAACCTCAAAGAAAACAATCTGAAAAATTCCAGCTGTAAAAGAGATCAGAGCTCATTGTGAGCAGAAATTTGCTCATAATGAGCTCGACCAACACTCCCACAATTATATATACTCCAATAAATACACGCATTGAATTTCATATGCAGTTACATTTTAAGAGCCTACATTGGTAAACAATGACAGGTAGGTAGATTAGGAAAAGTGGTTTGGCATTTCTAGAATCATACCATTTAAAGACACATATGAAGAAACAATCTATTTCAAAAGTGATAAAAGTCGAGAATAACGTTTGATCTTTTAAAAATAGGCAATATTAGGAGATACAATTTTTTTTTTACAATAAAGGGTGGCTTATATGGTAGAATATGAATAACATATGTTTGAAATATGTATGGCTCAATTGATTCTAGTTGGAAGCTTCTTGGGGGGGGAAAAAACACATTGCGTTTTTTAAATGCATCAGTACATTGGTGCAAATCCAAAACATTGTATTCCTAAATAAAGAAGGGGGAAAAAGCATTTTCACAAATACAACAGGAAAAAGTACTCAAGTGTACAATTTTCTCATTTAAAGGCAGCAACAAGTATCTTGCGTTGTAAATACAAGCTTCCGGGGCTTCTCAAATATTAAATTACGCGGAGACGCGCTAAAAGTCTGTTTACTAACCTTCTCCTCCCTCTGCTTTCCGCTCCTCGGCGCGCCTCTCCAACAAATTATCTCCCAGCCGGCCGCGTCCCACCAAAAAAATGATGGCCAGCCCTCCCACTTTCAGCCCTTCTCTCTTTCTTTCTCTTTCTCTCTCTCTCTGTGCGCGGTGGTCACCGATCCGCTCCTCTGGCTGGAGGCTGTGCGCGGCGCGGCGCGACGCGGGGAGCTGAGCGCGCGTGGAGGTCCCGACGCAGGAGCCGGGGAACGCGAATGGAAACAGTTGGTGGAGCCCTGGAAGAGTCTGCAGTTTCTGTTGTTTATATTTGCAGCAGAATACAGAGAAAAAGCAAAATACCAACCGTTCTTGCCACAGACATGCTGCAATACTATTGGATTAACGTATTTTGGGGGGGTGGAGCATAAACGTGTGGTTTGTTTTAGTAATTATATTGAGAACACCACAAACAATGGTGAGAAGATAAAATGCAAAGACCATCATTCAGTTAAAAAAAAAAAAAACATGCAACTGACACCAATCCATTACAGAAGACGCCCACCCTACATAAAGCTACCCAGTGGCAGCGCCAGATATCTTTTTTTTTTTTGCGGGTGCTATGCTGGGCGGATCGATCCAAATCTTGATAATACCTATAGCTATTGATAGTAAATGATACCAATGCAATAAGATCGATACTTGATTTTAATTTCTCTCCTAGTTTGTGTTTGCAGATGTCAATAAGGCACATTAAATCATTGTGGGCCATGTTGAGTTTAAGTCTATTATTTGACTTTAACTTGTTAATAGAATTATTGGTCTAACTGGTTGTTCTCACATGAACAATGTAAATGACGGATACCTTTTCTTTTCACAGCTCAAGTTTCTAAGTTTTTACCAGACTTAGTGGTGCACACAAACACACATTGCACACAAGCAATCTTGCCAGTAACTATCCTTATTGTAATCGTATGTATTCTATTTCAGAGTGAACACACTTCATAAAATGTTGCCTGCGCCATGCTCACAGCGTCTTCTATGCCTCCTTACAATCGGCTCAAGGACTGTTTAGCCTTTTTCTCTCAGGCAGGCGCTTCAGGACCAAAACCAGCAGATTGAGGAACAGCTTCATTTTTGTCTCCCTTTTGACTTCTAACCACGGCAGACCCCATTCCACCGCTGACCTTATCTCTACACATGTACCCAATGCATGTGTTTAGACTGTACATTTACTGCTTATATTGAAATTCATCTATAAAATGTGTATACCGGTACTGTATATAAAAGTTATCTTCTCATTTTGCATAGGCCTATATCTAGTCTATATTCATACTTACTTACTCAAGTAAAGTACAGATAAATGAAAATTGTATATAAAACCTTAAATACTGTAACAAGAAAAACTTACTTTCCATGCAAAAGAAGAATTGGGACAAATCTTTTTTTTTCTTCCTGTCTTCACTCAAGGGCTCCCTTTTCAAACGTTTAATGCAGTGTGGAATTATTTAACTTTGAGTGATGACAAATTGTGTCCTTCATCAGAAAATATCAAATATGCCTGGATAAAAACAACAGAAACATTTTTCATCAAACATTTGCAGACATTGTATGACTTTGTATTTAAAATGTGAAACATTCATCTGATGAACTTAATATGAAGAGCAAAGACAACGTGCTTCAGTGGATTGAAAAGTTAACCGAGAGCAGTGTTGCCACAGTTACCTTGACAAAGTAATCCAATTACTGATGACGAGTTACTCCTTTAAAAAGGAAATCCGTTACTTTACTGATTACTTGTTTTTAAAAGTAAGCCAGATTACAAGTTACTTTTTGAGATACCGTACTGTCTGGACGATAAGCTGCTACTTTATTTTTTTTACATGCTTTTAAAAACTTCTGAAAAACTTGAACTTTCCACTGGAAGAGTAGGAAATCAACACAATGTTATCCGTCCATCTGCTTGAGCGTTGAATGTCTTAAAGATTGTTCTTGTTCTCAACACTAATCCGACACCAGCTGACGTGAAAATAACCGGATTTTATTAGCCTTGCGTATCATTCCATTTGCGAATCGACTTAAATTACAAATAAAAACGGCATCATTTAACTCCACAAATTTAAATTTCAAAGTAGAAAGAAGGAATTAGAAGTATCCTTCATCCATCATCCACCACCTTGTGAAGTTTAGGTGTGCTTTTACACCGTACAGATTGACAAAGAATAGGGGGGGAAAAAAGGAAAAGAGAAAACACTTCTTCGTGACGATACAGCTTCAAATATTTAAAGACCTGTCTTAACCAGCTCTCATATCTCAGCTGGAGTCAGCTCATCACTGACCCGACTTCAGAATCCGAGCCAGAATCGATGTCTGAGGAGCTTCTACCAATTTGAATTTGCAGGAGCGCCAGAGCCTTCTGGGTAAAATATTTCCGCATGTTACCTCGCACCTTCCTATTTACATAATACGATCACTGAATGATAATAGTGAGTGATGGAGAGGAAAACATTTATGTGAAAGCGATGCAATCTATTTTGGGAACACTTTCTCTGCATGTGAGCATGTTCTCCCTTTGCCTGCATGTGTTTTATCTGAATAGCTTTAATGTTGCGATGAGCCGCCCCCCTCAGGGAAGCAGCGGCAGGAAAAGTCTGGAAAAGTCATTTCCGATTTGAAAACCTGGTGAATACAAATGTTTGCAGGGTAAAACCCAAATCGGAAATGTCCCTGTCCCTGTAATCTTTAAATGTGCAGCCTCTGACAATAAGTGCTACTTCAGACCATAACGTTTCGGTAAAATTATGTATTTCAAAACTCCTTATATCAAAAGCCATTTAGAAATCTGTCCATTGCCAACTTATGAACTTTTCAAATGAAAATAATATTGTTAAGGTTTTCCAATCTGACTTTCAAGCTTTGCAAAGCACAGATTCAGAACATTTAATGGTTCTTAATGAGATACTTTTCGCTACTGACTCTGGACTCTGTCGTCTTGGTGCCATTAGATTTAACTACGGGATTTGATCAGAGCACCATGAAACCTTGATCTCACGTTTAGAACAGTGGGTCTTGGGTCTGGCCTTGGAATGGCTCAGCTCTGACTTGGTAGATCAAACTTTAACTGTTGGCCTTGGCAAATCAACTGCATCTCTACTTCTGCTTCCCTCGCTTGTGGTGTCCCACAAGGTCCTGTTTTGTGTCCTCCATTTATTGCTCCTTGGAAACATACTCAGAAAAAAAGGTGTTTCTTTCCATTATTATGCGGGTGACAGCCAGATGTACACGCCTCTGAAAAAGTCAGATTCTTTCAGTGCCAACCTGCTGCTGGATTGTCTCGAGGGTATTAATAACTTATTAAACAACAATATGTTATATGCGGCTGAACTACCTCACGTGTTAAGGATAGTGGGACCTCTTGTCACTTGTCTGATATAAAATACTGCTGCACATCGTTTAACTTGAAAACATAAACATGATCACATTACATGTGTTTTAGCCTCACTTCACTGGCTGCCTGTTGATATTAGAACCCATTTAAAGATAATCCTAAATTACCCGTCCTGCTCACCCTGCCTTTGTCCATTATATTGTCTTTTTAGGTAATTCTTTTCTTAATGTAGTATAAATGAGGGAATAAAGCTACGGACTATCTTGATGGATTCATGTCTCTCCTGATGCACAGTAACTGGTGTAAAAATTCAAGTGTGAAGCAAGTTGTGTTCACCCTGTGAGGACCTGCTCACCTCTGCAGAATGAACTGTGGCCCTTTAAACAAAGTCAGCCTGGAGATGTTCCGTCCTAACTCGGATAAAGAAGACGAATGGTTATCGGCTCATATCCACAAAAGCCCATCATGATTTGCAGTAATATATGCCAGAAGAGATTAAATTACATCCTACTTAAAAGGCTGAAACACTCAAACCATACAAATGCTGCCTCGGGTCTTAACAGGGAATACTGCATAAGCTGTAGAAGTACATAAGATAATGGGTAAAAAAATATGAAATATAATTTACCTTAAATGTATGTTTTCACAAAGAAATGCAACCTTTAACACTGTTTAATTTCAAAATACAAAAAAAACCAAAAACACATGAACTAAACAGAAATTGAAAAAAAATATGGGCTTGTAATTGGATATGAGGAATCTGCCAGCTTTCAGTGTTAACTTTTTTTTTGTCTGTCACAACACTAGAGGAGCAACAAAAGGCAAAACCAACTAATTCAAGACAAGCAGTTTAACTGGAATGTGCCAAATACTGCTGCTCGTATCGAGTCGCCGCACGATGTTCGGCTATAGGGAAGGGTTGTCAAACAACGCCACTGCTGAGATTCACAAGATAAATAAAAATGCAGAAAACAATGAATAAATCGACCAACGAGATGTCAAATTGAAGCGAAAAAGGTGGAAACTCTGCAATCTGACCAAAGTCAACCTGTCAAACGACACTTTGAGTGCAGCCCATCCCTCCCCGCCATCTCCAAGAAGGCTCCCCCATTTAAGTGAAATATGACCTTGTATCCGGTTGATGTCATTAAGTGCCATAAATTTTATCAATTCCGGAGCTAAGGGATTTGACCTTGTACTCGCTCCTTCATGAAAAGCAAATCAGTGTCTTTGACAAGGTTGCAGGAAGGAACGCCAACGTGGATTACAAGTGTGTATAAATTTACCTCACACTGAAACTAGTCCAGTTCTTTGCTATTTTATGGATCCTGACTCAAAATCCAAAAATATATTCTGCAGCTTCTCTCCCGTGTAAGCAGCCATCCTCTCCCCGCCTCTCGTCCACACACTAATCCCCTCGACTGAAGAGCAGAAGACCCAGTGGCTCCTGGGCGCAAAGAAAGGAGGAGAAGTAAATTAGAGAGAGTATGAGAGATCAGAGGAGGAATGGAAAAGAAGATGGAGCCACTTGAGTTGTAAACACAGGGGGGAAGCACAGGAGAGAAAGAAAACATGGAGAGCAGCTGAGCACAAAGACGGTTTTAATTAATAAAAATGACAACAATATTTGAATTAAAAATCTTTTTTTTTTTTATTATTTATTTAGACAAAAATAATTAAGTCCTATAAGAAAATAAGTTTGGAATTTAACAAGTTGAGCTGTGAAAAGCAGACGGTGCGTTTGAGTACATTAGGGAGAAATCTCTAAAACCCATACAAAACCACGACATCTGTCATGTTTTCCCATCAGTTGGTTGTCACACTTATTCAACAAACATAAATAAAATCAAACTTTCAACCTTTACCACCACACCAGAAATTGTGGTGTTTTTATCAAATGAAAAGCAAAGGAGCAAAAAACAAAACAAAGTCCCCAGTTTTTCTCTTTTCTGTAATGTTCACACATATTAATAGCGGTTTGGTCCCCCCCCCCCCCCCCCCGCAAATCACTGTGTGGTATTTATTAATAGGCACCTTTCACCTGACTTTGGGTTTGTCTTGTTATAGTTTGCCTGTGTACACAAGTAAGAGTCTCATCAGTGCTGCTGGCTGTCAGGATAGGGCGATAACTCATTTTCAGACAGAGTCCAAGGCAGCTGAGGAGAGCGGCGGCATACTGCAGCAAAATAGACGGAGAAATTCAAACACGTACTGAATGAGAGAGAGAGAGAGAGAGAGAGAGAGAGAGAGAGAGAGAGAGAAAGAGAGAGACTAACAACCCTCGTCAGCGAAAGCCAGAAATCTATCACTAATCCTAACACTTATCCTCAACAAACACAATTTTAAAAAGGTTTTTTTTTCCAAGCCGACAAAAACATCTGTGAAAAAAGTTCTTTATGAATATCCAGTACAAACAGGCAATAACGAAGGAGAATTGATTCGCAACATCTTCAATGTAATCTGTAAAAGTAAAAATGTGTCTATGGCTTTCCTTGATGCTTTCTTGTCAATGCGCACATGGCTCAGGGAACAACCGAATAGGGCTGGTAGGGCAGCATCTTTTGCCGCTCGTTAATTGCGTAAATCCACGCGGGTTTGACAAAGTTCAGGTTGCCGTTCTCCATCAGGGCCTGTGTGTGAAAGCCAGAGGAAAAGTTACGAGTGTTACCGAATAAAAACCCTTACAAGGCCTATAAATGGTTGAAAAGTCAAAACAACCCACACCGAAAATAATCAAAACGCTTTTATCCTGAGCATGCTGAATGCTCACCGGGAAGGCCGAGATCTGTTCTTCAGTGCCTTTTTGTAATTATGCATTCCAAAGTCATAGTAAGTGCCTTGTACTTTAATAAAAAATAAATTAGAGGCCTTTGTGTCGATGATATGTGCCTCAGCATATTGGAAAGCTGTTTTCTTTAATCCTCTGTAGCCCCTTCGACACACTTTTCATGTTTGGTCTTTGTATACTGGATAAGCAATCCTTTCAAAACTAAACTGTGCCCGGACTGTGCGAGTGGAAGATAAAAAGCACATTAATGTTTGACAGTTTTAAACTGGCGTGACACCTTCTTAATCTGCATTTTAATGATAGGACATTTAGGGCAGTGTGACTGAAGGGTAATACGTTTATAAACATTGATAAACGTTTGGGGTGGCGTCTGCACTGCTGAACTGTTCTGATTGTATTCCCTCTTGCTATAGATCATATTTATACACCATATTTGTAAAACTTTACAGCTGCTTGCCATATGCTACTTGAAAGTAGAACTCAAGCATTTCAAGTACGGTGACTCAATCTTGCAAGACGGGCTCATCTCCTTTCCAGTTTCATTAAAAAAAAAAAAAAACACTCAGTTTTCAATGCAATTAATCTAATTCTACACTTTTTATTTACTCACTGGAGAGACCAGGTTGCAAAAAGTGCTACTTCAAGAAATGATCATTTGAGCACGTTCCGTTTTAACAGTTCATCAAATGTGGAGTGGATGCTGGCCTCTCCATTGCTTCTATGGCACCGCTGTATGAATTTAGCCGTCTTATTATTTTTGGGCCCTTAAAAATGACGTGTAGTGCATCTACATTCATTTTTCTTAAGAATCGTGGGAATTGCAAGCCACGGCGGGAACATAGGCAACGATGGGCACAAATACTTGGCACTGAAGGTTGTGGGTAGCGTTTTGTGAAAAAGCAGCTTGAGGGAGAGAAAATGAAATGCCCCGGAAAAGAAAGAGAACAGAAGTGAACTCACGTCTTCAAAGGAGTCATGCCAGCCTTCACTGGTCAAAACAAACTGCACCTTGTCCGTCATGTAGTCCTCAATCTCTCTGAAGAAGAAACAGCAGTGCAAAGCAACATATTGCAATCACAAAGACACATAAAAAAAAAAAAAAAAAAGAAAGTCCATTTTTATTTCAACAACAAAACGACAGTCTCACCCGTTAAAAGCGACGATGTATCGTAACAACAGTCGCCTCTCGTTGTTGGGGAATTTACCGTACAGGAAAAAGTGCTTTCCACTGAGGAAGTCTGGAAGGCAAATGCAGGAGTGCACAACGTTCAAAAGGTGTAATTATGGGTTGTTCTGTTGAAACTTGAGAATAAAGGTAAAAAAAAGAGACACCCACCCGGTAGCTCGGGAATAGGATGATCCACTTCAGCTTCAACATCCGTGTTTTCATCTGTGGAGCCTCCGTACGGATCCTCGTCCTTCACTGCGGCTCTTCCCCCCGATGCTGCCGTCTTCTGTTTGTGATGCTTCTCCACCCTTTTGACGGTACAACCCAATCAATGCTGCATGTGGTCAAACCGCAACTCGAAAGCAGCCGACAAGTATCGACCAACACTGAACGAGTGGTGACATACTAATGGGCTGCAGCAGGTGCAAAGCTGTCAAGTTACATCTTCACCACACTGGGAACGACAAAGTTTGCCTTGACGAAGCATTTTGAGATCAAAGTTTACATGTGGCGAATAAAGTTGGAAATGTTCCTCGGCCTTATTTTTCCTGAAAGTGGTTTTACTTATCACTTTTTGAGACGTATTGAAACTATACATCGGAGGTGGTAATAATCATGCAATCACATAACTCAGTGTCCCTAATGAGCGATGTTGACCTCATTTGTATTGAGATATGAGAACACAGTGAGATAATGAAACTTTGAATGTTCCATTAATATATTAATAATCAGCTCAAAGAATTCAATGCATCCATCTTCCCCCAGCGCCTGTGGTGGGACCGCAACAATAAAGAAATGCAAACTCTTCAACTCTGTCCTCGCTTGAGCTCATGGTCAAAAATACTATGAGGGTTTATTCAATACAAATCCTTGCAAACCAAACTGCAGATTGTTCAATTTGTATCGGCATCTCTTTTAAAGACTGTTGTGGATGAAGGCTATTCACGCAGGAGCTTTGCAAAACATGTTTTCTATGTCTCATCTCATGTGGACCTTGAAGGCACAAATAGGCTTGTTTTTTTCCCTTTTAAATAAATGTCCAACCAGAGAGCACAGCCCAGTGTTTCTACTGTTCTGTGCTGCAAATAAAAGTGCATTTAGAGTTTTGTAACTGCTGATATCAGAAAACATGACTGAGCAGAACAATGGGTAAATGCAAAAAGAGGACAACTGCTGCTTCTATAAACAAAGCGGTGAAATGAAAGACCATAAAATATCCTGCAGGGCTGTGGGGAAAGTTTGTAAAGGTGAGTCGAGTGAAAAATCTCACCTGGCATCAGTTTAGCTGAAGTTGTAATGAAATTATAAATCGAACAGTAAACTCGGCGGCTTAAGAATGAAATAATGGGACAGGGGAGTTCAAACTAATCAACATCAATATCTCAAACGGCGTCCCCGAGGTTATTTGTGCTGCTTACCTCTGAAGCTCGTCCTCCGTGTCTCCTGCGGAGTCCTCATCTCCTGTGAAATGAAGCATTTACATGTCAAATCTATTCCCACGAAACATAAACAAAACCAAACAAAACACTTTTTGTGAAAATTGCAATGCATTAAAAAAATGCGACAATAAAGTTGATGATAAATGGGTTTTTTTTAACTTCCCATTCTGCACTCTGTCCTTAGTTTAAAACTAATTAACCATGAAAAATGGGAGTTACACTATCTGCGGGAAATGGTTCAATCTTTCTTTCTTGCGTATTCTGCGGAATGCAATGACAAAAGTCATAAGCGCAGAGGAAAAATGTTGGACGCACCCACTTTTTCTTTAAAAACTTGCATTTTTATTGTTCGACAGTTGTAACCCTGATGGCAACACTGGCCATTAGCATACAATCTAGTGTCGTTGAAAGGGGAGCGGAGAGGACGACCTCGCCACTTTACTTCTGGCTCTGCATTAACATAGAAATGAGAATCATGCACAAGTCCCTCCACAGTGATCACGCCCTGCCTCACTTCTTGCCTCCGTCTCCTCCAGCTGCAGCTCCAGTATGCATGTTCCTGGTCGTTCCGCGGAGGTGTTGTCAACTCATCCGTTTCTAAGTGCTTCATAGAGGATGGTTCTTTTTGTTTAATCCGCGGGCTCTCGCATCACGCCCTCCAAATTCATTCACTCCTCTTCAGCGCCGAGTGCTCGGTCTCAAGCCGCTTGTGACTCGTGGGAAGAGATTCATTGTGTTGGTTCATTCAATTCCTCTCTACCTCTTTGGCCTCTGCAATACAGTTCCGTGGATACAGCCTTGCTTCGTTCTCAAGAGGAACAGGGCTCCCGCAAATGTATTTTCTGCTGTGATTAGCGGATGCTCAATACTCAATCACAAGCGCCGCAGACCTTTTGGTTTTCCGTTTGTCTTTATCGTGAATAAAAAATGGGGCATTTCTGTCTTGCTCTCCCTCACTGCAGTGCATCATTGATGGCCTGATCCATTTCAGTGATTACAGAAAGAAAGAGCGAGTGAAACTGAGAGAAGAGAAATATTTGCGTTTAAGAGGTTGTTTTAACGTAAAGTTTTGAGAGATTATTTTAATGATAAAGAAAAAACATGATTTCAGTGTGATTGGCTCTTTGAGACTGTACTGAGGTCCAATGAGGCTTTTAGCCTAAAGTGCAGGAGCCGTTATCTTTGTTACATGGCTTTTCTTAATGTCTCATCCTCAAACTGCCAAGGTGCACTTCCTTGTTTTGGATAATAAGAGTCGATGAATTGATGATTTGAGAGGAGGGATAGTTTTTTGGGGGGGGATTGAACTCAACAAATACATTTTGAAAACAACTGCGAAGGTCAGGAAAGGTTAAGCTGACTGAAGTCATTCAAACTTTTTTTTAACACTTTAGCACAAGATGCATCTTAAAACACAAGCAGGAAGACTTCAGCTTCTTAATAGTCACTGGAAATGAAGCAAATCCTTCATACCAAACCAGCAAACATGCAAATGAGTGCCTGACTGTACCCGGCACACTGTGCTTCACTTCTTCCACATTGTGGTATGTTACAGCCTTATTTCAAAATGGATTCAACTCATTGTTTTCCTAAGATTTCTGCACGCAGTACTCTACAATGGCAATGTGAGAAAAGGTGTTTTCTTTAATATCTGTGCTACTGCGAGCTGGTAGACTTCCTAGGAGGGTCAAGGTATCCTAAATAAAACAGACAATTCACAAATTATTTTTCCAAACAACTAGATATTTCTTTGTTTAAATAACTAGTATAATCACTCAAGTAGAAATTTTCAGAAAACTTTCAATTTCTTCACCACTGCCCATTTCCTGCCTGATCATTTCACCGTTCATGTCTTTGTGTCGGGTCCATGCCACAATTAGTCAATTGAAAAACTTGTTTGATACTTTGTGATGCTCTCAACATGAGGCTTATTTACACAACAATATTGTGGGTTTTTTTTTTCTTGCCAGTAAGAAAGAGAATGTTCTTATATTTTGGGCTTTCGAGTGAAAGTTTGTGAAGGTTCACCTGGTTCATCCACATCAGTGGAGCCGCCATACTCATCGTCTTCCTCCATCTTCACCGGAGTGCTTTTGGGGGTGACTCGTCTCTGCTGCTTCTGTGGACTCTGCAGTAAACGGCCCGGTCAGAGTGCTCTCGGTGGCAGGCTGATTTTTCACGAGATTATTCCGATAGGCTCACTTAGAAAACAAATGTACCTCTGTGCTCATTTCGTCCTCGCTCTGCTCGTCCACGTCCATTTCGCTCTCCGAACTCGACTCGGCTCCATCCATCAAATACCTGCGTGAAAACAAAAGTGGAGTGAGCACCATGTGTCAGGATGACAAAAAGGCGGAGGAAGAAGGAACGCGTGCGCAATACATCTTGCTCCCAATCAGTTTTACTTGCGCAGCAATTCAAGGTTTGTCGAGCTGCTGTCATGTAAGAGTGGAACAAAAGCGGGGTTCAGGGAGGTTTTCCACTTTTCACCAAGCGAATCAATCCAACGGATGTTTAAAAGATTGTTGAGGGTATAAATTGAGGTGTGCAAGAAGGGAGCCGATCAAAACTCCTGCTGGGGAAGAAAAAAAACGTTTGGACTCTGCGATGAAACAGGCCTCACCACAACTTACCCCATGCTCTTTTTGTTTGCTAATCAGTGCCTGTTGGAATCTGGAGAAAAAGCTTTTCAAAATCCTGGTTTTCTGTTTCACCATATAGATAGTCACACTCCAATTTCAGAAACAAAGCCAGTGTTGTGGAAATGCTGATTTTGAAAAGTATCAGTGAAAAGTTCATCGTTCTGTCGGCTATTTCAACACTCAAAGCATCAACTTTTTCAAAAGTCATAAAAATAGCATTGTTATAAAAGAGGAAAAACACACGATTTATGCAATATTGGAATAATTTCAGGTGTCAGTGTTTTCTATTTGCCTAATTTAAAATTTTCTCACTGCTGATGTGAGACAACTTTCATCAAACTTTACTGCCTTGAATTTAAATTCCGTCCTCCCTCGTGTTTGGGAGGAGAGGGTGGCTGTTTTTGTTTAGTTTGGTTGGAAATCACTTCATTCTCTTTGTGTGAAAAATGTTATACAACTAAATATTGACTGAATTAAACGTATCCGTGTCTTTTGGTGGGGGGAAAAGCAAGAAACAAATCTATAAACCAGGCTGAAACTCACACCCATTTGGCATTTAACAGTGAAATAAACTGAAGAAATGAAATACAAAATAGAAAAATCATGGTGAGGCTGTTAGAAAGGAGATCATCACCAGTAATGATCTCTGCAAAGGTTAAGAGGGAGTGGGGAGACGTAAAGAGGCTCAATGTGCCATTAAATTCCAGATAACACTTATAATGACATCAGACATGGATGAAAAATGCAGAAATACTGCTAAAGACGATGCAGAAAATTAATCTTGATGTCCCCTGACACGCAAACACTCGTGTTTCCAGGCTTTTTGCAGACTTTAGTCCTCATGATACGAGTGTGTACAACAAGTCCACACAGACATACGAGGAGGCTGTGACATTTCCGAAAGCCACATGTTTTCAGCTTGAAATGTCACTATCATGGCGTCATTGTTTCTACACACACTGCAGAGACATATTACTGACTGGTGGCTGCTTGTTTCAGAAGGGGCTCATGTAGAAACTACTGCATACGACAATAAGAGCGAGCGCTACAAGAGAAGAATAAGCTAGTTTGTTAATTTAATGCTGTATTTCGATTAGGTTCAGGGGCAAACTTCCAACTGGATTTGAATCCCACTGCATGATGGAGCCTCGCCAACTTTTCCCCAATGTGTCGGGAAGGGCAAAAAGAAAAGCTCGAAACAAGGAGAATCTTCTCACTTTTATTTGGGAGTGAAAAAAAAAAGTTTTCAGCTTAATTATGATCAATTCAAATATTTCATCGTGATGTACAGGCCATAATGTTGAAAATTGTGTCAATATTCAGATATATGTGGCTTGACTTATAAAAATCCATAAAAAGGCATCCACTTGTCTACTTTGCAGAATAATGAAACACATTACAAGGACCTGGTGCTTCGGACCGTCACATCTTTAGTTTGGTCTTTTTGGAGCTCCTCGTTTTATTCCGCAATGAGGCATCAAATTAACTACATATGAAATGTTGTGCTTTTTACATTGCTCATTTTTTTGCATATTCATCCAAATAAAACATGCTTGTGATTAAAGAAAAAAACCTGGCACTACTTAGATTTGCCAACATTTTTTACAAAGATAAACATTTTAGTTCCCATAAAATTAGAACACATGTGCAAACAAGGACATTTGGATGTGCATCTAACAGCACAAGTTTGTTCAAGAGGTTCATTACATACAGTTCTATAATAACTTGGTGTCTTTAGCCTGTTCCTCACAGATCTCATCGCTCACTCCAACTATCTTTCCCCCCCGCAGCGCGTCACACCTGCCAACATTCAAAACATCTGCAGTGGAGAATATAAATAAGTGTTCTTCAAACTAAACCATTAAATATGTAAAAAAGGAGCTTCACAGCTGAAGATTTAAACAATTCTATTTTGCTTGGTGTGACTCAATTCTAGCAAACATGTTACAGCAAGAGGTGAATAATCCCATCAAAAACCCAGTCTTTTGCTATACTGAATTACTATTGCAACAACACATCATCAGTAGGTTAAAACTAACCTGTCTAATCCCAGCTCACGTTCCCTATTAGTAGGTGAACAATCCAACACTTGGTGAATTCTGCTTCACAATGATAGGAGGAGCCGACATCGAAGGATCAACTGAAGATTGATAAAAACCCACAAGTTAAAACGGAGAAAATGTGAGAGGTGAAGAAAAGCCGTTTGGCCTTGGTCGAAAAGACTTGATTAATTTGGAATGAGTGCAACTCAAATGATTCTGCTCATCTCTGTGTTACTACAAATGTGGCACCAATTAAACTGGAAATAATCCGGCTTTCAATGGTATAAAAGGTTCTTGCCAAGAATTACTTTTGCAACAAAGATATTATTAACCGAACACACATTTCATTACTTTTTGTGCATAGTTCAGTATTGAAGAAACAATCACTGCAAATTATTAAAGTGCCGCGGATTAATTAGAGAGTGATGGCGTTTGTATGTTGTTTCACTCGGATTGTCTCCAGGGATGTTGCTGCTGATTTAATGACAAATGTGTTTACTTCGTTAGCTCTATTGTGGTGAGATACTGTGGAGTTCCTCGAGTGTTTTCAGCTCTCAGCTTTTCCCCGATCGTCTCCAATTGGGCAACTACCACCAAAGAAAAACACTTCTGGACTGCTTATCGGATGTCACCAACTCATTAATTAAATACAAAATATAGCTCATAGACAGGCGTCGTGAGCCGAATGGAGCCGTACGCTTATATCCCCAGACGTTTTAGCATTTGCGTGTGTGATGGGAGAGCCAGTTTGAGTGTGTGCATTTTGTTTGGGTGCTTGTCATCAAAGTAAGTGGTCCCTTTAATTACGCATAGCAGATGCAGCTTTTAAATAAAGGATACATCATCAAAGCTGCACACTCCACATGCTGCACAATAGTGCTGCTGTGGGCAGGGGGTGGATTATTCTGACGAGTTGGGTGGAGTGGTTTGGGGGGGGGGGGGGGGGGGGATCTTTGGGCCGATCAGGAAGTGGCAGAGAAAGGAAAGCGCAAGCATAAGGACAACGCTTTACGTTCAGAAAATCGTTGAGTAAAAATTTGAATTCCATGAAACATCGTCATTCATGCATTCATTCCCTCTCTTGTCGTCTCTTTGTATGACTCTCACACACACACACACACACACACACACACACACACACACACACACACCGTCAACACAAATCTCATCACATCATAACTCTGACCGCTCTCATTAAAGGCTATGAAGACCACCGCGGGCAGAAATTGATTTCCTGTCTTATCTATGAGATGTGTCCTGTGGGAGTTGAATGACAATAATCTCTCTGAAATGACAGTCAAAGCAAAGCTGCCAGTTAAATACAAAGCAGAACACATTTCTACCGACTTCAACTCGGAGCCGCAACACCTCTCATATACATCCATGAAGTGTGTGTCACATTTAAAAACGACATTTGACCAACCAAAAAAAAAAAATCGCACTGTAGGTGAGGCAGGAAAAAAAAAAATGTGTTTCAACTTTAACATGAACAGGAGCAATCAAGCAAAAAGGACCAAGACTTGCTTGCTGGCAGTGCATCTTTGCATGGACTTTACAACTTTATTGCATTTTAAATGCAGAATCATGCAGAGTATTGCAATAAAGATCTGATGTGCAATAATTCTAAGCATTTGAGTACGAGATGTTGTGATACATCTGCTCGGGGTTTTGTTCATTCAAATAACGGCGAGGTTTCTCTTGCCCCAAAGATGTGACAACTTGTGTGAATCAAGTATGATTCATCACTGTTTTTTGTGTACAGAAAGATCATCTAATATACTTCCGTCAGTGTATTGCAAAACACATATTGCGCATGTTGATATTGCGATAAACTAAAATTGTAATATTGTGTTCAGCGCCATTTCAAACTGAAGTGAGCAGTTTTAGTACTACAGTGTTAGAATCTGGCGAACAACCTAGTTCACAAATATGTAATTGAGAAATACAACAGAAACACATCAAAACTGACTATGACAAGAGTTAGAAAAAAATATATATTTTTATTTTTGAAGAATCTCATTTCAAACTGAAATGGTTGAGTACCGTGCTCCGATCGTTGCTGACAAGATTTAGCATCAGTCCTTCTCAAGACCAGAAGCCCCAGAACACAAGTCTCCACTCACAGCTTCCAACAGCTGCAAACCTTATCGAACCTTTAAAACGAAATTAGCACGGCTCAGAGAATTTTATAAATAATAGTGCTATATATAACTTTTATAATTAGAATTTATAATGGTAGACATTTTACAGCCTTGTACTTTTATATCCTTGTCCTTGGCACCATGGAGGTCAAAAGTCTGTTGTGTGATCTTCCAATCACCAAAAAGATTCACCGGCATGCCAACTGTCTTTCTTATCAGTTATTCAGTATCACACAGGTGATAAGGTATTACAAGTTGAAGTTACATTTGAAAAATGGGCAGAATCACCTGATCAGGACATTTTTGACAATCTTACAGTCACAGAAATCTTAATAAATACAGCATTGAATTATAATCATATTCACAGCAGGGTTTATTAGTTTCTTGAATCTAGAAGTTGGTCTGTGATAGCCCTGCATGTTTTCGAGGTGTCCCAGTTTCATCACTCCTGATTAGAAGAGTGGATTATTATCAAGCTTCCGTGACAAAATATTCACTGAACTTATGTGAGAGTAAGGCGACAAAGCAGGAATACAACACCTCCAAGGCCAGCCATGCCCACCCCTACTCTATACTTTTCCATAAGATTATATTTGAGTTATTGTCTGCCTCTCTCAGCATTTGATAAACAGGCTAATTGTCCCGACCTTCTCCCAATGTCAGCTGGAATACGCTGCGGTCATAACTATCGCTATAACCATAACCAAGAAAAAAGCAGGTAAAGGAGAGAATGGATGGAAGTTACCGGCAGTGCAAGCAGCAGTGCAAGGGGGATAATCCATCCAGATACACAAGACGACAAGGTAGGTTTTTCTTAAATCGGCCACAAATCTTGTACTAATTCAACTGCTTATAATCTTTCTTGGCATGTCTTTACTTTTCCCAATTCACAGCAATAAAGGAAGACACTGAATCTCTTTGACATGCCAAATCTTGAATATTGTCAAAGCGTTAGAGTTGTAGAGTCACGTAACATTGTGTAGGAGAGACTTATTGGAACATCACAGTTTTCACGATATATAACAACTGCATTATAACACAATCCATCACACTTTGACTGAGATAATCTGTCTTTGCTGAAAACAGTAAAACTACTTGGAGGGAAAAAGGCATTCCCTATGAGTTTACACATTGTTCTTCGTGTGCTTGAGAGCATGTTTCCAATGCAGCTATGAACTAATCCTGGTTCAGCAAGTTGGTAGCCCTCAAGCTGGCGTGGTGAAAGAAGGACCAATTAAAAAGAGGCGCCATGTGGCTGAGAGCCGCAATCACGAGTCGCCTGATTACCTAACTGACCTACCCTGTTTTTTAATCATCAACACTAAATAGAATACAAGATCTCTATGATGCTCAAGATTCTATAAAACCCAATTATGGATTTATTATTTGATAAACTATTATATAGAATATAAAGCATACCTTCAAAGTCCACATACAAGCAGAAGAAACAGAGTTTGATTATGTTGAACCAAGATATAAACAAAAAAGCACTCCATCTTAAAATGAAGTTTGCAGAGTCGATATTTAGAGTATATAAAACTTCAAGCAATTTTCTCATAATCATAATGAAGTTTTAAAAAAGCTAAATATATCAGAATTATATTCTCTAAAGCCTTGGATAGCCCGGCCTGGTTAGAAACCGCCAGGCACAAGCATCATCAAAGAGATGTGCATGAAGGAATTCCTTAACTGATGAAGCAAACTACTAAAATTATTTTTGGACTTTCCATCGCTCCAAAGTACCACTCGGCTCTACATTATTCAGTACATAATGATTTCTGTGACGTGATGACAGAAAATCTTGATGCTGCGAAAGCTAGCCCCCGATAATGAGGCGGATAATTACGGCACTGTCGGTGCCGGGTGGGTTGAATTTGTGATCACAGCGGGGATCAGCTGTTCAAGGTTACAATGTTCTCTGTGAAAAGTGGGCAACTGCTGTGCGAGGTGTATTTTCAGAGCCTTCAATCAGTTCAAGTGCCTCACACAGATTGTCAGACCCGAAGGGACAGACGTGGCTTCAGCATTAATCAGATACACATGTGCAACAACACAAAAAAAGAAAAAAGGAAAAAAAAAAAAAAAAAAGGAGGGGGGGGGGGGGGTAAACCCGAGTAGCTTTTCAGCATACTGAAGCCAGTCCAGTTGTTCCTGCACAGGCTGGATATTTCACTCTAGTTTCACTAAAATCAAAATCAGCTCTGATTTTATGCATTTCCCCTTCACTTACCTTTTATATGGGAGCTTCTGTTTCCTCTTATGGCAGTCCAACACCCACTCCTTGCGTATGATGATGCCACCTGCTGATTTCACCTGGCTGTACTTGGGGGTGTTAGCGAAGGCACAGCTGGAGATTGGGAGCACCAAACAGATGCACACGCACATCACTAAAGAGCAGCTGACAGGTCTAAATAGTGTGCTTTGGCGGCACGAATCAAGATGCAATCCAACCAAACTGGATTAATGAGAGTACAACTGGGCCTATGAGGCCACACTAATCTGTTTTAATTATCAAAACATCATGGATGGATACAATGAAGAACAACAGAACATCACTCGAAAAATTGTAAAATATTTGCAATCAGAAATAAAAGGCTGCTCGGGAAAAATAAGGCCATTGTCATCAATAAGTAATGTGATCATTAGTATAGTGATGGTGCCACTGGTGCACCGACACAGTCAGAAACTCTAAAGTAAGTCCGTTTCCAAGCACGAGAGCGTTCACAAGAAACAGCTTATATGATCTACAGGAAAATGACAACACCCATATAGACTAACACAGTTACTCTTCAAAGTCAGGTTTATTTCCTATAGCTTGCAATAAGGTAAAGCAAGATAAACTTACATGAGGTGTGTGGCGTCGGGTGTCCAGTCGGGTCGATACTTGCCCCCCATGTCCAGGGCTTTCTCCCTCAGCTCCCCCCGGAAGGGGTTCTGGAAGCCGCTGAGGACAAACACCACCCCCTCCATGATGCGATTTAACGGAACCTGCTGCTCACTTTGAGATTTGGCCTTTTGCTTGGGTTTGGGTTCAGGTTTGGACCGACTCTCCCGCTTCTTCTCGGCAGCTTTCTGTGCTGGTGAAGCTGTGAGGAGAATTGAAGAACTTCAAACATTTTCAGGGACAAACGATCATCTGCATGGCAAACACTGACGCACAAGTTTTCTACCTTTGGCAGCGCTGGGACTGGGCGTGCCGACGGGGCTCGGCTTGTTTTTGGGGGTTGTGGCTTTGCCCTCCGGTGAGCCAATGGGGCTAATTTTCTTTGATGCTGGAGGGCCGGGGGCAGACTGCCGCTCTTTGCTGAACTCAAATTTCCTTTTTGCTGGTGGCTAAAAGACAAAAGATAAAAAGTGTTTTTTTGGGGGAACAGCAAAATAACGGATTCAAGATTACTTGAATGCTGAAGGCAGAGATATTAGGATGATGAGTGAGCAGAAAAAGGTCTGCAAATTGATTCCCCCCCCTTTTATACAACAAAAATTCACCCGACGCCACAGCGGTGTCATTGCATTGTAGGCTTGAATTGTTTTTACATCTTTACTGCTACAGGGTCGCCCACATTCAACATCAAGATTAACCTGATGGAGGACCTCAACGTTTCAGTCAAACAGTTGATTTTCTTCAAATAGATATTCTTCCTAAACAAAGATTGCTTTTCCTTTCACTTGAAGTCCCTCTTGAGGTTCTCCTACCCCGAATAAAGAAAATAATGAAGCGTTCTCTCAGGAAACGCCTGTCTACTAGCTGTGCTGTGGTGCAGAAAATGGCGGGGATGTCTAGTACCTGTGGCGAGGCAGAGTTGGAAGATGAAGCTTGGCCTGATGAGCTTCCACCTGCTTGCAGGGCGGCCGCGGCGTAACTCAACTTCTCAGTCTGAGGGGATGCTACAGAGGGACAAATGCAAAGAGCAGATGAAGAAAAGAAAACTTTTCTCACAAAGCAGCCTTATTAATGAAACATTTAAACCACATATTTGCTCTCATCTCCACTTTAATTATAAGCTGGCAAGTGCTCTGCTGGCTTTTTACTGATGGACGCAGTCCCACCTTTATGATCACAAAGGCCTATGAGAATTTCCAAGGTCTTCAGCAGGTGGAGAATAAAAATAAGCACATTTACCTTTGAGTGAAGGGCTCGACTTTGTGTCCCTGCTGAAGAAGAGGCTGCCAGGTTGAAGACTGGATCCGGACGAAGGAGACTCATCCTTCACCCTGAACTGTCCGAGCTTCGTCAGTTTCTGACGGATTAAAAAAAAAAAAAAAGGAAAAAAAAGTTCAACTAGCATCAAGCTTTACCCAGTATCGAACATGCCTTGTTGCATGACTTGAAACTGCTAACCAAAGAAGTATCGTCCTTATGTCAGTCTAATGCGGACAAATGTTGGCTTATTTTTTAATGATTAATTAATTTCATCTCTTCTCTCTCATAGTTCATCCTTTTAAGACTAATTACTCAGGCCACCAAAAGTTATTTTGATTTTATTTCAAATGTGCAAAGTGTAAGTGCACCTCCCCATCAATTTTCAACATCATTGTGCTTTTCACAGTGCAGAGAGCCTCATGATACACAGACATGCTGGTAAATCTTATTGAAAACACAGTCTGACAAGGATGTGTCAAAAACTAAATTTTTACACTGAGATCCACAGAATTCTCCATTTAAAAAGAAATCAAAGATGTGCTCACACCGGCCAGGGTTACATGGTTAATGGAGCAATTGCTATGTTGATGCAGCACTTTTGATTATAGTGAATCTAAATACACGCACACATTTAATAAGCAGCTCTCAAAGAGATTTTCAAGGTGAATGCAGTAGATCAAGGCTTCTAAAGAATCACAGCATGTTAGTGGTATCAGAAGACCCTAATCATCACAGCAGATATACTCCATTTATGTTGGCATGTGCAGCTGAGGAAGCAATTTGTCTTTTTTGGGGGCATTTAACACAGTGTGGGTGAGTTCTCAGCTGGCGAAAACTTCCAAGACGATATTTAGTTCAGCTCAAAGAGAAAGTTAGGACATTGAGCTTACAGCAGTGTGCACTACACACTGATTTGTGTCAAAGCACACAATTTAAACCTGTTAACTGCTCTTTAGTGATATGTGTGTTTTACACTACTTACAGGAGACGAGGCTGGAGGAGGGTCATTTTTGTCGGGTGGTGAATGAAACTTAACAAAGGCGAGTCCGTACGCTATGTTCTGAAAAGTGCAAAATCAAAGGTTAAAAATATGTTATCATAAAGAAACATACATTCCATTAAACTAACCTGAACAGATCTTGAAAGTTGATTGTAACACCGACATAATTACCAAAGTGTTTATTCCCAGAAGCACCCGAACAGTTATCATGAAAGTGTGTTTCATCCAGCACTGTATGCCAGGCCCTATTACACTGCTGTAAAGTAGCAGTATCTTAATAATAAACAAAGTACAGACAGATTTTGTAAATATATTCAAAATAAAAATTACATGACTTTGTCCATTCAGGAAAAAAAACCTGAACTGTTTGTGGATGATAAGTGGTCAGGTCAATACCTTGCTATATGGCTGGCTGCAGACAATTTTCACTCTGTCCCACTTCTCCTGAGCCGGGCTTTTCTGCAGCTGGCTGGGCCCAAAGAAACGCACCCGGTTCATGTTGGTGCCATTGCGGCTCTCCGTGGGAGACATGAAGGAAGATGTGACCAAAAGAACCTAGGAAAATTTAATAAAGAAAAACAAAAGTGAATTATTTGGGGAATGTTAATTATTTTCCTATTATTATATTATGGGGGTGGTAATTTGGTGCAGGGGAAATACCTCATAGTCCTGGTCTCGGGCTGCAGAAGAAGAATTTCCCACCAACACCTCGATGAAAGCCGACCCTTCATTTCCAATATCAATGCTGTGCACCTGCTCCTCCTTCTCAAACTGACAACACAGTAAAACAGCATTGGTTGTTAAAAGAGCTTGAACACAATGTAATTTCGAAATATTATAAAGGGTATGCAATTATGGTTATGTGAAGTGTGAAAACCAAATCTGTCTGATGCTTGTACTATGGAAACAAACTATAATATAAAAAGTGCAGGTTGAATTTAAAGGACAAATAAACCAATGTCTCACCCTTGGATGTTTGTACCATGACGTGTAAAATATTTGTCAATTTTTCTGCATTAGTTCACAAAATCACGATGAACAATTATTCTACACTTAATAAAGCATTTTGGCTGAGGAAAGTTTTTTGTCAAAACAATGTTGAAACAGGTTCCTAAACAGCCAAACTCCTACCAACAAATGGGCAGTGCGAAGATTCTCAAATGCTTACAAAGATTACATTTTAAGAACACACAACACATTCTGTGAAAACTGGACAACAGAGAATCGATATACATTCAAAGTACAGATAGTAATATATATAATGTAATGTCGAACAACCATTTCAAACCCATCTGACCCATTGCAAATGCTGTTATCTCCCAACTAAGGTTTATCCAGCTTCTACAATACAGTACATTACAGATTAACCAATTCATCCCATGTACCCCTTTACTCTACTACTAAACGTCACCCAGCTGACTTTAGGCGAAGACAGGGCACAGCATGGCCAGAACAGTCGAACACAGGGCAAAAACAAATAGAATCAAACACACTGAAACGCATCCATGCAGAGAGAACACGCAAACTACACGGAAAGGCGAGGGCGACCTCAGACCCACCTTACAGATAAATATGTAAAGATCGAATCATCCAATCTAAGCTATCGAAAAGCCACATCAGCAATGACGAACACCACCTTGTTTACAATGGTGTGAGTCAGAGCAAACACGAACCTGCAGGATGACGGATGTCTGCTTCTCTCCGGCTCTGGCTGCTTTCCACTTTCTGTAGGTGTCAGAGCTCAGCAGGTTCTCTGCCTTATGAGTCTGGTTTGTGAATAAAGGATTGTCGTAAGAGACAGCACAATTTGGAAAGTCTTTTTTTTTTTTTTAAACAAACCTCTTCCAATCACTCACCGAGTCTTCAGTGCTACAAGACACGACGTGCTTCAGTTTGATCTCTGGCATGTTGTTGTTGATATCCGCGTGGCTAATTAGAAATTAATTAGTCCTGATTTCGTTTGTTAAACCCACCTCAGGTTACCTTGTCTTGCTAACAAAGTATAAAACACATTCAGTGTTTACCTAAGAGCGCCACAGACCCCAGATGAAACTACAGACAGCTGTCTAACGTGATAGCATGCTAGCAAACAAAAGGCAAAGTCAAGTTTTCCAGTCAATACTGATTATTTTAGCTCACATCGAAACAACCGCGAATGAATCCTTCCCATGGAAATAGACGTAACGCGCATCTGTTACTTTGTCGCTACGCTAAACACAAGAAACTGTATGTTATTGTTAATAATTTTAAGCTAAACTTGCGCACGAGAGCACTCATTTTCCCACCAAAAGCCCGTACGTGCAGTGACGATCAGCCACTTCCGGTTGACTTCCTTTTTATCCAATGAGAGCGTCGGCTGTCTTCTTCTACTGTTGTGAAAAAAAGCATCGGTGAAGTTATACCGCCACCACCTTCGTATGAAAAGAAGAACGTGGTCTAATCAAAAGTCATTCTTTACCGCATTTGTAAATCATAATTTTTTTTTTTTATTGTTTAAATGTCCCATTCTGTACGTACGTATGTGATTTGTTTTTTGTTTGTCTGACTCATTTGAAGTCTTTTTGAGGGACATTACTGTCATGAATAAAGCATCTTGTTTATGTAGACAACAAGACTGAAGTTTTATACACGGATACAACGTAACCACAGGAATTTATATTTACAAAATGAACAAATTGCACTACATAAATGCAGTATGAAGACACAACCGTTTAATAGTATTCAGTCAATAGTGAAAAATGTTTTTGAAAAGTTTTGCCAAAAATACAAATGATCAATCTAAATACAAACACACAGGCAAACTGTACACTGGCATATTTCAATATATTGGTAGTAATATATTTTTTGGGAAGATGATAGAACTGCAAAAGCAGAATTTCTTGTTTCCAACTTTGCATTAACAGCGGGACAATAAATATATGTAAAAATGTTCTTTTAATTAGGTTTAACAGTCCGAGCCTCCACTAATACTAATCAAACTCTATGGGATTTGTGATGGAACAGAGCTATCACTTAGAATGTGAAGTACAAATATCACTAGTCACTACTCACTAGTAATACCACGTTTATCAAGTCATTTCTCAAATGGTTTCTTTTATAAAAGAGCAAAGACACAAGTCACACATCAACACGTGGAGAAGGAAATTGTTCAGAATAGAAAATATGAGTGAGATGGACAACCACTGCCTGTCCAAGAGGTCTCAGTGCACAATAAATGAAATACATACTTTGATATACAATGAATACATTAGCCTGAAATCAGATAACACAGAAATGACAATCAGAATGAAAATGAGTCTGAACATTATTATGGGATTTATAGGGTTCTGAGTTCAGAGGATCTCCAGGTAGATGGCTGTGTCTGCATCTGCCACAGCAGCATTCTGATCCTCTCTTGTGCCGTTGACTCCCAGATCAGCTTGTCTGTCCATTCCTCCAACTTCTCGACCTCTTCTTCTCTCCCCGCCTCTTCTGCCCATTGGACGCATCTGGAAATTACACCACATGTCGTTCATTCTCAGTTACAGGAAGTAGATATTTAAAAAGAAGATGGTTATATTTGTCAAATTAATCAATTACCTGCTTAGTATGGACAAAAAGAGGAGTACAGTTCTGGTATACAAGCTGGTAGCTGCCATTGGTGTAAATATGAGTCACTTCTGTGCAGTTGATGTAAAGGGGCATCCTGTCCTGATAAATCCCCACTCCCTCAGGGTAAACAACAGGGTGTCTATTCAGGATGTGTCTGAAAGGAGAAAATCAGGTCTGTAATACTCAAGTTTAGCTTTTATGATACACTTCAAATAAACTTTTAGTAGATTTGCTCCACTTACTTTTTCGATCTTATTCGGCAGCAATAAAGAAGAAGAGACAGAAGTGATATGACCAGGCAGATGGCTATGACAGGCAGAATCAACCACAGAAGAGGGGCTGTTTCTGCACATGGACAGCAACAACAACAGTGGGTCAGCATTTATTAGTGACACTTTCACATATTGGCAGTACCTGCTTGTACTTTGTGTAAAACCTGTACAAGCAACATAAACTCATGAAGCCAAGAAAAAAAAAAAACCCTGAAGCCTTTTCTTATACACCCTTCAGCTTGCTCTCTTCTACTTGTGTTTTTAAGCTGCAGGTAAGTTGCAGAGATGTTCAGCACCAGCATTGCTTCAGAATGAATAAACAAGTAAATACATGAGGGGGGGGGGGGGGGGAAATGCATTGCTTTGAACACACCTTCTCCTCCCGGCAGCAAAACCAATGAGTCGTTTCCCACAGCGTTGAAAGCAAAACAAATCACCCTCTGAGGTTTGTCCATGCGGCCCCACAAAGTCACCGTTAGCAGGTTGGGCTCTGATGTCACAGACATGTTGTAATCCTGAGGCGGAACAGTCCCATTGACACTCCAGGTTACAGCAGGTTTGGGATTGGAGTCGACCGAGCAGCTGCAGAGCAGCTTTGAATCCTCCACAGTGCAAGTCGAGGAGAGCTGGAGGATAGCTGGCTTATCTGCAGGAGGGGGGGAGAGTATGTTTACACATCCTGTCACATCCTTCAGGCTCTTGATACTACACTTTTGATTTGTAATTGTGCTTCACTGTTATTTATTTGCTCAAGCAGACTCTCATATGATGTATAATTGGGATTTTGAATAAGCTTATAATTTGCTGACATTTCAAAGCATAAGGACCAACTGATGAATAAAATGATGGGTTATGTTTCACATTGGGGAAAACTGCTTTAACACTTTTATACTGAGAGCTGAATGAGAAGTTGGTACTCTAAAGTGTGAAACTTTGCACAAAGGCTGGAAACAGGGGAAAAACAGCGAGAAGTAAACTTGACTCTGAACCTGTACAAAGTGGTAATCTGCTTACTACCACCTCTGAAGCTCACTTATTAACATATTTTGGTAATTAGTATGTTTTTATGGGTTTGATATATATTTATATATATCTTTTTTATACCCCCACCAGTAAATCCCTGAAGTTTCTGCAGGCTCTCTGGCAAGTTCAGATAACTGCAAGTCGTAGCTCCATATTTATACAGAATGCGGGTTGTATATCTTCTCCGTAAGATAATATTAATTTCCCTCCAAGCTTTTCTTCTACAGCCATTCCACTATCACACTTTTTCCCTTTCTACATTTAGGAGCAATTTAGGTGAGCATTAGTTATTTACCTTTTCACATTAATGCGATTGATCTTCAGGTTGGGTCACTACACTGCAATATTGCAGTTGAGTGAGGTTACATATGACATTTTGACCAAATCCAAACAAATAAAATCCAAAACAAAACGAAAACCTCAACCAACAGAAGGCAGTAAAACACTTTTAAAACAATAAAATACGTGTAAAAAAAAAATAAAATACATGTATGGAATGCAAATTTAAGTATTCCAATTGAAGAAGGTGAAGAGGAAGATTTACATTGCATGTTTAGAGTTGTGGGACTTGACTCTCCACGACCAATCAGGTTCTGAGCTGAGCAGCGGACCCTCATGTCTCGAGTCACATTGAACACACGGATCGTGTGCGTTCGTTGGTGGAGGTGCACAGTGTGGCCGTGTTGCGTATAGGACCAGCGGTACTCTGTCACTGGAGGATCAGCTTTACATGAGCACGATAGCAAGGCACTGCCTCCCTCATGCACAGTCAAAGTCTGCACCTGCACCTTCACATCTTTTGGTGAGACTAAAAGCAGAAACGGAAGAAGAGAATTAAGTGTACAGTGAATCCAAACACACAAAGGTGCAACTGGAATTTGTGCTTACATGTAATGTGAAGATCCCTTGTTGTTGTTAGAGGTTTGGCTCCTGGGTAATCAACCTCACATTTGAGCCTGGGCTTCACCTGGTGTGAGACAGTGAATGACAGAGAAGCCAGTAACGTCAGCCTATGGGGGTCTGGGTGGAGGGTCTGCAGTTCTCCGGGCTCTGTGCTGTTCAGCAGACTTCCTCTTTCCCACCTCCACCGCAGGGTCGGAGGCCTGGAGGGGCAGTGAAAGCTGACAGAGCAGTTCAGAGTGACCAGCTGTCCCTCTGTGGCAGACAGCATGCCGCTGACCACAGGCGCCTCGGGGGTGGCTATAAGTGAGGAAAAATGTCCATTATTCCACCATTAGTTTAATTCTAGATAATATTAATCTAGAATTTCTTTCAAATTCCTATACAAGCATAGGTACACACTTGTAACACTTTATATTCCTGATTGTTTCTAAAAACTTTTTACATTTGTAATTTTCTTTTTATTTACTGACATTTACTCCTGTTCATTATTATGTTTTAATTTCTATGGTTAGCATGACAAGGTCCCGATAACCTCAAATACTCCTTCGGAAGGAGTCAGAAGTAGAGAAAAATTATCTTTGTACTAAGTTACTGTATATATTTATTGTTTAGAAGAAATCAGGTAGAACACGTTTTCTGCCACTTACCAGTAACATCCAGATTGACATTTCTTGGCTTTCCCCAGAGCAAGTCGTCTCCTGTCTTCAGAGCAATCTCAAAAACCTGAGGGTCATGCTGCGTGATCCTTTCTATCTTCACTGAGCAGTCACCATCTGCGATTCTTCCGAAGAGGAATGTCCGGCCTTGGAAATCGCGGCTCACTTGATCTCGGTCTTGGCTGTTAAAAGCAGTGCTTCGGAGGGGAAAAAGATGGCCACCACCTCTGAACCTCAACCGCACATCCACTCTTTGTTTCCTCCCTTTAAGAGGATGAGGTGTGAAGGAGCAGGGAATCACCACACAAGAGCCCGCCAGAGCTTGAACACGGTCAGGGACTGAGGGTACAGGAGTCACAGCCTGTACCATCCTCCAAAAAGCTGCTGGTGAGAGGTGCAACAGAAAACACAGAACAAACAGGGTCAAAAGTCACATTGCAGTTGAGTAGTAGGATTGCAAAGAACTGGAATGATTTTCAATTATTTGGGAATGACTTCCTAAACAGGTCATCAGTCAAATGATGAGACACGCATGCTCATAATTACACCTGTGGGTAATTTAAAGTCAACAATTGCCAATCTCAGACACGTGTTTTGAACCGTGGGAGCTCACTCTAATACCAATGAAAATCAATACATTCACAACCTGTAAACATTTCACACATGAAAGATCTCCAAACCTGATTTCGAGCAACATTAATCTCATTTTGAGGGAAGAGAGCTAACCACTACTATGCAGTCCCTACAAGTATACAGAAAGTCCAATTGATTTTTTTCTTACAAAAAAAAATCTGCAACTGCTTAGATATCTTACAATGTTGCAAAAATGTAATGACAAAGAACAAATTTTAAATAACATGAGGTTTGTACTCCAGCTTGTGGCTACCCAGTATCCCAATGCGTAACATGACACAGGAAAATTTCGCAACAGGGGTATAATTAGAAAAGGGAAGAGGAAAACTGCAATTTTATCCTGAGAAGTACCCTAAGACAGTGATCTTATATACTGTCTGAATGGGTAAATAATGCAATATACAAAAAGTAGCGCCTTTGCATAGTTAGTTGTATTATATTTTTAATAAAGCAATATTTCACATTCACCAGTGTGAATTCCTGCAGGTTACACAGACAAAAATGTCTATATTTTCAAAGTTGCAATTTTCATGATTTGATGGTTTCAGGCACATCGAGTTGTTACACAAGTGAGGATTAAATCCCTACAAAAAGCAAAGCTCTTGCATTAACAATTCGCTGAATTACTTACCAAAAATCACAGCACAGGAAAGAAAGATAGTGTCCACATGCATGACTGCAACCCTGCTCTGGCAGCACAGACAGGGAAGGATGACCAGAGGAGCAAAGAGGGGGAAGTGGGATTGTTTCGTCGTGCTACTGGGGCCATGACTTCACTTTGATGCCTCCTGTCAAACTTTTATTCACCTTTGTCATTCACATTTTGTATATTCTTTCATTTCAGCGAGTTGAGCTCACCAGTGCCGTTTTACAATTGGGGAATGATCAATTTCCAAACTCAAACATTACAGTTAATTGCTCAGTTGCTGAATTTAACAATTGCTTGCAGAGGAAAGAAAGACCTCAGCAAGTAGCACTGAGACAGCACATGACACTGAGTGAGTCATGCTCATGTTGTTAGCCATTTCCTCAAAGACTGCAAAAACCAAATGTGCTTGTATCTAATTTCCAGGGACAAAAACTTGAACGAGAGAAAAAAGAATATAGAACAAGTTCCCCATAAAGTTTAATATTTAACTAATTTGATTGTCACTGGTTTATTGCTATGCTGGCAATAACACATCTATCAAAGTGAATAGGTCATGAATGTCGCAAGTATGCAAGGTAAGGAAAACAAATATCAATATTGTCAAAAATCTTCACAACATAAAAGATTTACCAATTTTAAATTTATAATTTTTAGATTTCTGAGTAAACAATATACACAATTATATAAGCATGACTACTAATAAACATCATATTTTTATGGCACACTTTTGTAGCACTTGGTGATAGAGCGCATGTTTCTGTGAGATCAAACAAAAGCAAGTAATCAAAACCAGGGTGGAGACATGAGTTGAACTTTGCACTCATTGACAGATGGTTTAGATTGCTCTCTGCACCGTCCTTTTCCTAACTTAAAAGAGAATGAGCGCAGTGTTCGCGCCACTCCTCAAGTCAATCGCAACACCACAGGAGACTGAAACTCTCTAGGATCATACCAATCGACAGTATCTTCTTGAGGTATGCACTTGAATTACTTTTGATCGTGTGTGTGTGTGTGTGTGTGTGTGTGTGTGTGTGTGTGTGTGTGTGTGTGTGTGTGTGTGTGTGTGTGTGTGTGTGTGCGTGTGTGTGTGTGTGCGTGTGTGTGTGTGTGTGTGTGTGTGTGTGTGTGTGTGTGTGTGTGTGTGTGCGTGTGTGTGTGCGTGCGTGCGTGCGTGCATGCGTGCGTACATGTGCCAGAATGCTGCAAAGTGCCCTTATGTATTTGTCCTATGAGACCATCTTCTATTTGTTTGATTTCTCTGGAAATTCCAGCTGCTCTTGCAGAAGCCATGAGGTCAGCTCAGCAGCTTCTTCACTCTCAGAGAGATGTACTGCTGAACTGGACATGTGATCATCCTGCACCCTTGCTGCGTTGGCTATGTGATGCTGAAGTGCTTTCCTCCACCTGCTACTTGTCTCTATTGGAGAAGTCGCCTTCTAATGCTGTGGCCCAGGCTCTGGAGACAGTCTGTACCAGTGAGGAGAACAGCAAAAAGTTCCTGCTGGTGCTGACGGAAGTTCAGGATTATTACTGCAGAGACCTGCAGGACTGGGTGGAGAAACACTGCAGGAATGGTATCATCAGTACGCCACATGATGCACCTGTTAAAGTTGAAGGTAAGGTAACTCAATGATGTCTTCAACTTTCTGTTCACTTTCACATTCAAGCAGTGTTAATAGGCAACAAATGCAGTATTTGGCTTGATAATATTTGGCTTTACCAATGCCTCCTTAATATTGACCTATACCAGTTGTTTTAATAGTATGGGAAGATGAGCCCCAACTTTCCACAGCGCTTGAAGCATATTTCTTTCCAAGTGATTAGTTGGCTGAAATGTCTTAATGTTTTTCAAAATATACAAAAGTATTGTTAATAATAGCTGTTTGGAGCCACGGGTAATAAAAAGTATAAATCTTCATGTGAGAATTTTAAGTGTTAATAAAGCAATTATCAGTTTTACCCACCACTTTGTATCATTTCTTCATAAACATTAAACTTAAAAATAATGTGGAGAAAAATCCTCCTTCTGACCAAAGAAATCTGTTGGTTTAAAAAGCTGTGAAACAATAATTGTAGAGATCATAAATTTGAGTGAAGCAGACAAAACAAGCCAAGACAAGAGTAGAAGTGGCTGGTGTGACTTTGACAGGGAGACAGATGGAGCATCCAAGTCAAACTGGCAGGAATCTTGATTGAAGATGCTACTTGCACACTATTTCCAGAGAGCAAGGCACCTTGATGGTACACAGCTGCACAAAATGATGGAAAGGAGGCTTACAAACATAAACCTGATTAAGTCATGAAAAAAGAATGCCTTCAGTAAGATTTATCTGATGTGGTTCAGAATGCTCCACTGCAGTCAGTCAGCCGACGTTTTCTCTTGATAAGGTATCGCAGCTTATGTAATATAATGTAAACTGGAAACACTTTTATCATAAGTATTCATTCATAAAAAAAATGACAAATGTCAGTCTCACTGTCATATTTAGCAAAAACTTGGAAAAAAACCAATTGAAATCATCCATTGTCTAATTTATAATTTCTGTATGAATTCTTTGAAATCTACAGAGAAGAAATCTAAAAGCACCATTGCAAAACTGTTCAAAGGGAAAAGCAAAGGATTCTCCCCAGTGGTTGACATTAAAGGTATGAATTTAGCAGTCTGATAAACTCAATTTACAAGAGGATTTATCATTTCTGATCTGTATTTTTTTTTTTTAATTATGATCTTTACTTGACTAGTATACTGAGTTTACTGACATTGGAACTGAAGAGCTGAACTCGAGCTGATCTTGTGATTTTCATATTGCAGCTAAAGATGGAATAATATCTAACAAGAGCCTAAAGTCCAAAATCAGAGGTACGTCAAGAGAACAGGGGTACTTCATGTATTTGATTGATCTTTTTACTTGTCATTCCAATGTCTCCATCTTTTGTTCCAGTTTCCATTTCTGCTCATAAAACGACCCTCCTGAAACGCACAGAGCAGTTGAAGTGTTACTCAGAGGGCAGCGCAGAGGCTTCAAACTCTGCTTCTCACATTGAGATCCGCTACACCGACCTTTTCGTGACAGAAGATAATGACTGTGTCAACAACAGCCAACACGAATACTTTGACTTAGCGAGCAGGAGAGCTCGCATTTACGTCCACCAGGCCTGCCAGCGCATCCGACCATGCCATCTCCTAAGTCCTCAAGGAACATCGGGACGGCCCCCTAAAAGGGTTAAGGTGAAAGGCATTGCAGGGATAGGAAAGAGTGTGGCCATGCAGAGACTGGTTTATGAGTGGGCTATTGGAAAGAACATGCGTGAATTCACCTGCATATTCGACCTGCGCTTCAGAGAGCTCAATCTGATAGACACGCCGCTGAGCTTACTGGATCTGCTCGAAGAACGATTTCGGTATCTGAAGGAAGCGCTGCCTGATCTTTTGGCTTCACCAAAAACTTTGCTTTTCATCTTGGATGGCTTGGATGAGTTCAGATTCCCCTTGGACTGGAACAGCCGGGGCAAAAATGTTGACGTGGGTTCAAAGGTGCCAGTGTCAGAGCTGATGGTGGCTTTGATCAAAGGAAATCTCCTTCCAGAAGCGTCAGTCATTCTCACAACAAGGCCTTCCACTGAGGCTCCCAAGCATTTCTTCCAGAGATGTTGTGTGGTTCTTGGCTTCGAGGAAGACCAGGTGAAGGAATACACCACAAAATTCTACAATGACAACAAAGTTTCTGCAAAGGTCTACGAATACATTGTGAACAACGACAACATCTTTGTTCTGTCCTTCATCCCACTATATTGCTACATCATATGCACTGCCATGGCCGAGTTCTTCAATTCATCAACTCAAAATGTTAGTGACTTAAAGTCTCTTGAGTTAAACCCTCCCAAAACAGTTAGCGAGGTGTACTTCTGCTACTTGTTCACTGCCGTGAAGCACCATGCGCTGAAGGGGAGTGCAGGAAGAACCACACCTAAATCGGAGGTTCTTGCTCTGGCCAAGCAACAGCTGACAAACCTGGGAAAACTGGCTTACCAAAACCTCCTACAGAAGAAGATCATGTTCAGCAGAGAGGATCTGAAGCACTACGGTGTTACCCCTGCTGATATTCAGAGCACTTTTCTCTGTCACATCCTCCAGCCGCTCAAAGAAGAGACAGAGATGTTTTCTTTCTTTCACTTGACGGTCCAAGAGCATCTCGCTGCCCTGTACTGTGCCATCAACCTCTTCAGTCAAGAGGACATAATGCAGGCCCTGGACTTGTGGTGCTTTGGAATACATCCGCCGTCCTCCACAGTTGCACCTCTGCAAAACAAAGACCTCAACATGGACAAGCTGGAGAGCCTCCAGATGTTCACACGCTTCTTCATGGGAATGCTGCGAGCTCAGCTTGAAGGTCAGCTGGAAGGTCTCATTGATCCAACTATGAAACGAGGGGAAGGAATCCCCGTCAGGCTGGGTCTGTGGTTTCAAAACCAATTCAAGGGAAGAAAACTGGAAAACCAAACGGCATTGAATCTTCTCCACTGCTTGATGGAGTTCCACATGAAGGAAACCACCAGCATTGCTGCACCTGAGATCAAGACACTTAACCTCTTCAAGATGAAGCTGAGTGTTGTTGACTGTGCAGCCATGCACTACGTGTTGCAGTTTTCGCCACACAGTCTGCAGGAGCTAAATGTGGGTTACTCCAACATTGGAAACAGAGGACTCAACAGGCTGAGACCAATATTACATCGCTGTGAATCTCTCTAGTGAGTAGATCATTTGACACTGCACTCGTGTAAAAAACAATGTAATAAAAGCAAGTTTGAATACATATAATCGACGTATAAATCAACTAATCGCCTTTTTTGCATTTGTCTTGTCCTTTTTGTTTTACAGTCTGAGATACAACTGCCTGGATAGGCAAGCAGCAATTCTGGAATCTGCAGTTCTGAAATCAAAAGAATGCCAAGTAAAGAAGCTCTAGTAAGTCAACACAGACTGTTTATCAAAGCTACCTTTTAAAATCATTATTCAAATCTTAAAGTTGACATGAAAGATTCCTGGTAAATACATGCGTATCACAAAAAGGAAATTATTCAGCATAAAGATCTTAATGCATTTATGAATCAGTGAATATTTATTAGGGCATAAGGCTGCTATTGCAGGAGACCTACTGTCTAACTGCGCTAATCTTAGTAGCAATAATTCATAAATGTACAATGTTTTCATAAACTGGTAAATTAAAAATGTGATTAATGCCTAATCAATTCAGTAATATGGGGCCCAAGTGTTTCAGGATACCCTGCTTCACATTAGTTTGACATCACAAGTGTTCCACTTGTGTGCAGCATGTGTGGCAATAACCTGGGTCCAGAGGGTGTTTTGGAGCTGTGGAACGCTCTGGAACACAACACCACTGTGGAGGAACTCTATCTGGACATTACCGGCATCACAGAGAGAGGAACAGAAAACATTGTCAACAGCCTCAGCAAAAACGCTTCTCTGAGGACGCTGACGTAAGATGAAAAAAACCCCCACTTCTCTGACACTGCCATCTATTGAAAGTTAAAGATGATTTCATTTTCTTTGTCATTTGACTTTGAGAGGGTTATCCAATGAGCTCCTATACTCCTGATTTACTGTAACCTGATGTTCCTCCTTTCTCAGCATCGTTGGGAATGACATCGGAGAGGTGGGGAGGAGGAGGCTCAGGGAGCTTGAGAGACGCCGGCCGGGTCTCAGGATCATTGCAAACTTTGTGGATGACCTTGGTTTGCTACAGGCCTACCTGGACTGGGTGGAGGAGATCCGGGCAGACAGAGACCAGATGGACTCAGTGAAGAATGCAGACGCCCTGCAGTCGGTGCTTAACGGGCTCCGGGTGGCAGGAGTGGAGAAAGCCGAAAATGCAGAGAAGGCCAAAGAGCTCCAGACAAAGATTGAGGAGTTACTGAAGCACTCCACAGACCTGATTGGAAAGAAATAGCCATTTTGTATCAGCTGCATGGGAGAGTAAAAAACTAAATCCTGCTTCGTCAAAAAAATCAGGACATAGTCAAAGCATTTGGCATACATATTTCCATTCAATTTCAAAGTATTGCATGTATACTAATTTTGAGAACAGATGAAATACTGCATTTATCAATGAGCCAACAATGACTGCACAAAAGAAAATATTATATTTGCTTACATCATTTAACATAAAATCACACCTATAGGAGCTTTGACATGCAAAAAAGGAAAATTATAGTGACTGTGTTTTATAGCTTTAAACTTATACAAGCATATTAAATCATAGGGCAAACAGAGTGACAGACAACCACACACACTCACATTCCCACTGAGGAGCAATTTAGTGTCACTGATGAAGCATCACAACGTGCATGTTTTTGGACTGTGGGAGGAAACCAGAGTCCCCACAGTACTCCCGCACGCACACACACACACACACACACACACACACACACACACACACACACACACACACACACACACACACACACACACACACACACACACACACACACACACACACACACACACACACACACACACACACACACACACACACACACACACACACACACACACACACATAAGAGATCATGAGAATGTTATCACATTGGTATTGCTGTGAGTTTCTCATTTCGAAGTCATTTCTCAAAAGCTTCTCCAAAGTCTCTGAAGAATCTGCCTTCTTTAAAGACGTTGCAGAAATGTAGGTAACCACATCTACAGCGCAACAAACATCAACATAAAATTCTATTGTGAGAGTTATTGAATTTGTTTATCGTACTGATATTTATAATATTTAATTGCCATCACCCAAATGACCTGCTCCAACTATCCATCCACCGTCTTGTGTTTTATCCACTTCGGGGTCAAGGGGAAAGGGAGTTTGCGTTAATCTGGGTAATCAACTCTAAAAGGTCAGGGTGAGGGTTCATCACAGAGAACCAAGCTCAGGGATTTTCGGCTCATCATTTCACTTCACGTGCATGTCTGTGGGAAAGAAAACCCTTGCATGCAGAAGAAGACCATGGAAACGCCACACAGAAAGTCCAGGCCTGAATCCATGAGGTTCTCACTATGAGGCAAGAGCGTTCACTACTGCCCCATCATGTAGGCACTCTGCAACACAGGTTAAAGTTTAAAGTTGTTTTACTGGCTTTTATACTTTGACAGATCTGTCCTGTTTGCCACAATATTGGTCTCCTCCTTTACATTTCTTAAATATGTGAGTAGGAACTATAGAAGAGTGCTAATGATTTAAATAATTACTATCATTATTATCATCATCATTTATCATGCATGTGTACAAATTTCAAAATGGAAATGGTAGATCAACAAACACAAAAACAATGATAAAAAAAAAAAAACTGCATCATAAAAACTCAAATATGTTTAAGACTTGTTTCTGGGGACTCTGCAGTCTGTGCTGCCCCCGGGTATCCTGGAAGTAAAATCCACAGGGGAGGTAAGACGAGTTATCATGCAGTTTCATGATGGGGAGCCTTGCTTAGGATACACCAGTGGGTGAGGAGACAGATTTTGAATTGGAGTTTCAAAGGCAATCCATGACTGCTGTGATCGAGTTGTATTTCTTTCTTGAGCCATATTCTTGCATGAGTTTCTACCTTCAGTACCTATTGAAAAATAGAGATATAGCAAAGCCTTTGTCTCCACTAAACCTGTGCAGTCTGGAATTTGGGAGAAATCTATACATTATCAAAAAGTAATAGTTATTCACCATGTTCCCCGTTCATCCTCTGTGACTCTCTGCACTGGAGTGAAAGAGGAAACCTGAATGTGATGAGCTCTGGGCTCCTTTGTTGGGGGAAAAAAAAGCCTTTATGAATTATTCTTCTCACCATCAAATGGCATAAACTCGAATATGCTGCCACCCAGTGTCATTTTATCTATACTACAGCCAAACGTCTTCCAAACCAGGTATGGGCAACTGATGGCCTGTGGATGACATGAGGCCTCCATCCCCATTCTGTGCAGATCGTACCAACGGCACTCAAAATTGAAAAATGTTACATCCATCATTAGCTTCAGATGTTATGAGAACGAAGTCTTTTGAAGCAGATTTGAACCTCCTTCCGGGTGTAAATAATTTATAATGACAGTAAAAAAACAAATAAAATATATATGACCATTTTCATATAATTGTGTTCACATCCATGATTTCCCAATCTCTGAAAACACTTGCATTGTTTATTACTGCATCTGCTTTTACCATGTTTTAAATAGAGATGCTAATTGTCTCAGTCTTTTAACGAGAAGCTGTTGGTTACTGTGGTGAAAGCAGTTTCCTCAACTGGCTCATTAGACATTTTGTTTGCAGATGATATAATGAGATAATCTATCTGTTCTATAATTTTGCTTATTTTTCCATTTCACAACATTTGAAAAACTCAAAATGTTTGACACATCTAAGAAGACAATGTGCAGATGTCTGTGATTGTTATTTGACTTGTGGATATGCATGTAAATTTCACTCGATACATATTATGTGCTGTGTATTATAATTAATTAATGTTTTACATTCAAAAACAAGCATTGTTGCTTGTCCTTCAGGGAAATTAGCTATGGAAAACTTTAAAGAAAATCCCGGTCAATCCTGTGTACTGTGGCCTGTAATTGCAATCATATATATTCCACCTTTATTCCACCCTTTTTATTTTACAACTAAGTTAAATTTGCATTTACTATAATGATGCAATCACATTTTTAACGTTCTGAAAATAGTGTTTTTCACATTGTTTAAATAAACAGATGAAGTAATTTACTGATACTTTTTTTAATAAAATGAAGTCTCTTCAAGAGTGTTGGAGGTGACTGAATTGCCTATGGGTGTCAATGATTACTGTCTTTCTGTGTTTGTCCTGTAATGGACAGTGCGGGTATAGAGGATGCTTAGAATAAAAATTTCTATGGTTATATTTTGTCAAGAAAAGACAACAATAATTCCAAACAGTGAATCTTGAACAGCAGCTCACTTTATGTTTGCAGAGATGATGGAATTTCACCCTCAGTTACAGCAGAGTGTGAAGTTAAGCAGAATTTACAAAAAGGAATAGAGTTTCTCTTTCAGAGTCTTTTCTCGGTTCAAGCTGACTGCTTTAAGCAAGCTCAGCAAGTTTTCTGTTTCAGACTGAATAGAATGGGGGGGGGGGGGGGGGGGATTACATTGTGGGTAAAAAGGTGGACTTTAAGCACTGCAAAAGATTAGTGGGCCATCACAGACACACACAGACAGCAGGTTTTTTTTCTGCCGAGGTAAGACATCTATTGCATCCACTGAACTTATTTTTTGTGAACTATTAGACTTTATCAGCTTCAACTGAAAACATTAAAACAACCTAACATTTTGTGGGGAACATATCAAAACAAGTCTATGGGAGCAGCATTATGCATTCGCTTTGTTATAATGCAATGTATTGGTAGAAATCTTTGTTGTCTCACTGAAGGAATGTTTTGACAGCTGCTGCATTTCAGAAATACAAAATATAAAGGTGACTTACTTTATGGCCATGGATGTTTTCTGCATGGGGACTGCACATCTCCTTGGATTGCTTGCACTGTTGTCTGGTAAGAACACAGAACTTCTTATAAAGGACTGTACCAAGAAAGTACAAGTACAACAAAAGCTGCATAAATATAATTTTCACTCACAAAATATATTGAAGCATTTGTTAACTAATATTAAATTTTAACTCTGTAGTAGTGTTGTGAAAAGTACTACCAGGCATGTATTATTATTATTATTATTATTATTATTAATATTATTATTAATAATAATAATAACAACAATAATAATAATAATAATAATAATAATAATGGGCAGCATTTGTGGGTGTGTGTGTGTATGTATATATATATATAAAAAGCATAAAACTTTCTTAGAATATGAAGTGCTCACCCTAATGAATCTAAAACTTTATCTTATACCTGAAACTCTATTCAAACCATTTCTATTCAGTTTATCCATCCATCATCTGCTTTACCAATCCTAGCTTGGCAAGGGTATTAGGACTGATTCTAACTAAAGTCGAAGGCAAGCCACATCCAGTCCATCAGATTTCAAACACATAAAGGCAATCATTTACAATTTAGCGTGAGAAATTAACCTCAAATTCAGGTCTCGGTACTGTGGGAGGAAAACCCACATAAGCACAGGCAGAATATTAAGCAGTGTCATCTCATTGCACTTTCCTTGAACAAGAACAGGTGACAGCAGAGAAGCATGCAATGTTTTCTCATTTATTTCAACAACTGAACACAGAGCTGAATATATACTGATATGAATGATTAATATGATCAACTCCCTCCTCTAATTTCATGAATATATCTCAGTTGTCGTGCAGGTGAGAAGTTGGAACATCAGTACACCGACAACAGTAACTGCAGTGGAGGGGAGCTGCGTGGTGGTCCCATGTCAGACACAACCTCACTCCAGGGTCATCTGGTATAAATACCATAAAATAAATTATCCTGTGGTGTGTGATGGACTGAGTCCTCGTGCAATGGCATACCAGTTCAGAGGACGCACCTCAGTTTTGGGTAAAGCAGCAGAGGGAAACTGTTCGCTACTGATTGAACGTGTGAGCAGAAATGACCACCTGATACAAGTCTACGTGTGGATCGACCCAGAGTCGGAAACAAGTCAGAAATTTCATGAACAAACTGTGACCATCCTTGTTAGTAAGTAGATTGTGATCAAATTCAATCTAACTCATGCAAACACTGCAATAGATTAAACAATGAAACAGAACATATATGATCTTCCTGAAGCTTCTGCAGTTAAATGAAAAGCTTCACATTTTATTATTCCAACTGTTGCTCATGTATACTTGAAGCGACAATGATGGTTAAACATTTCAATTGCTAAATTTTTCATTCATGTAATATAAAGCGTTCAAATAACTTCATAGCTATTCAGAGAAGTAACAGCTTTTTGTAATCAACAACTCATTTTGATTAGATTGCACAACAAATGAGTGCAAAAACGTGATAACTGCAGATAAAAAATAAAAAATACATATGAAATGTACATTTATTTTCTCTTTATTTTGATTCCTAGAGAGAAATACTCCAAGTATCTCTGTTCAGAGTCAAATAGTGGAAGGGAAGACATTCCTGGCTAACTGCACCATAAAATACTCCTGCTCTCATTCACCTCCATCCCTTCACTGGCAAACAAGCCAGGTTCTGCAAAACTCCACTGAAAAGGTTTTCAATGGGAGTCTGTGGGAGGGATGGCTGTTTATGGAGATGCTGCGCGGAGTAGCAACATACGACATGCACAACAGCAAAATGAGATGCTCTGCACAGTTCAAGTCCTACACCAAGCACAGTCAACAAATGACACTCAGCATATTATGTAAGTAAAGTTGTCCATCACACAAAGACATGCATCCCTTGTATTCAAAGTGGTTTACTTAACAGTATGAACTTCTCCTATCTTCAGATAAACCTGTCGGTGTGACTGTGGTGCAGGAAGATGACGCCGTGAAGGAGGGTGGAGACGTCAGTGTGAAGTGTTCTGCTGACAGTAACCCAGAGCCAAACACATACTCATGGCTCCAAAGACACAGGGGCCAGATTAACAAATTAAATTCCACTCAAAGAAGAATCACCCTCTACAGCATCACAAAAGACACTTCACTTTCATGCACCGCCAGTAACAATGTTGGAGCGGGGCAATCTGAGTGGCTGGATCTGGATGTTCAGTGTAAAACTTGTTTTGTTTCCTTAACTGTACAAAAACTTGCAATTTTGCTAGATAGGAATTGAAGATTAAAAGATTAGTTGTATGGTAAAATAGAAAAAAACCAAAACTCATTTAGGTTTTTTTGAGAGATGATGCCAGTACACATCTCACATTTCCACGCCATACTGGAAGAAAAATATACCTACATTTTTGGAAAATACTCAACTATATGTGGAAGAAAGTACTTTGTACCGTGTGTTAGAAAACACTTACAGGAACAGCTCTTGGTTTAAAGCACGCATCGTGAGCTTCACTAACCATCAAATCATTTAGGGTTGAAATATTACTTAAAGTTTTCTGGAATTTCCCCAGTGTTCCTAATTTGCATATTTGGCCATGTTCATGTAATCATAATGGGAATGTTATGAGAGGAATAATGTAAGAGGAATAAAAAAAAATCAATAAATCACACAATCTTAATATGTCTGACAGGTTCAGACATATTAAGAATTACTGACAGGTTCAGGTTTAGCAATTTGTTTATTTGTATTCTCTCTCAAAACTTGCTAAGTGGTGACAAAGCCACTACGTTGGCAACACTGTATCATTACAGTGGCTCTACTTTGTACTTACAAAACATTTTTTGAATATGAATCCAGTCTTTGATCTTGTACAATGCTCTATGAAATCAATTCATTTTACAATTACAATAATTGTGGGGGACTGACACCGTACAACTCCAAAACCTTAAGTGTTGAACTCTTTTCTTGATTGCGTTCCACCCTTTAGACCTTATATTGCATCCTGTGTTTCATCTCTGTAGACGCTCCATTGATCCTACCCGAGACCTCCTGCAGTCAGGTGGGAGGAGTTCTGAGGTGTGTCTGCCAGGCTGCAGCGTCTCCTTCTGCCTCCTTAAACTGGGTGATTGATGGGAATTACACGCTCCCTTCCTCATTGATTTCTAAATCTGCGAAAAAGAAACATTCCATCAGTGAAGAAATAAGCATCCCAGCAAAAATCCTGACTAATGTATCCTGCACAGCCTGGAATTCATTCGGTAATGACACCAAATGGATTTCTATTGCAAACTCATCAAATACATGTAAGTTATACTCTTGCTGGTTCACAGTTTTTTCTTTATATTTCATTCAGTATTGTAATGATACGTTCTCTTTGTGTTACTACAGTATCTTTGCCAATTTGGTTGATGATTATAGGAATCGCTTTGCTATTAGGATGTGCAATGTTCATTAACAGAAAATATCCAAGAAAAAGGTTGGTTGACTGAATTTTTTTTGCTAATTGCAATTCCCATTTCTTTATTTGAAGATTAAAAAAAAAAATTTGCCCAACAGTTTATAAGATATTTAAAATATTTGTTTTATTCAAAGCTCAGATCCTGAGATTGCTGTCCAAGATGAAGGGGAAGAGAGTTACGAAAATCTTCCAAGGTGAAGAAATCAATTTAATTCTTAGTCACAGCACAAATATAACATTCATAGTGATAGAAAGACATTTCATTAACCTGATTTTTGTCTCCTTGATAAGACCCACACAAAAAATATAACCTATAGCTTCAAAATCTCACATGACTTGACAATTCATTTTCTACATCATGTGAATTATTGTCAAAAGATAATCAATGATCATAGTGATAATGATAAGCTTCAGATTTCATCCCATAAAATGCATCTACATTAAATAAAGATAAATGCGAGCATTTGACTAATGCTGTACGTGCATTGTGTGTCACAATTTGTTCCACATTTTCAGAGACATTTTCAAAAACGCTTAAGGTTTAAGTTACTGTGACAGATGTCAATGAAAAAGCTCTTCCAATAATGGGTTAAAATCCAGACCAAATAATATGTCTGTAAGTATTTACATGAGATGACATAATGCATTGACTGTTTGATAAAGTCTTCTGTTTACCTGCAAATAGGGTCCGCAATGAAGCCACACAATCAGGCCTCCAAGGACCAAAGGGAAACCCTCAGGAGGAGAGACTTTCCTCTGTGTATGAAAACGAGTTCGGAAAATGAGAGTTAATGCAATAAGCAACAGAACAACAAAATAGTCAGCCAAAGAGGAGCTGAGCTACTGCCGATGGCAAAGGTGCAGTAAATGTCATTTAGTAATTGACACACCAGTTCATTTGTTCATCCGTCCATCCATTTTTGTGCTTTCTCAAACATTTTAACTATTAATATTGTCATTTTCCATACAACATATGTGATGTCAACAGCCAAACACACAGCTATCATTTGCAAAGATGTTCACATTTTAGTACCGTATTTTATTTTCATTTCGTTGAAAACGGAGTTATCAGCATAAGCCGAAAAAGGACTCAAATCTTTCCTGATGATTTAGCCCAATTAAATAGTGGCGAGTTGCCAATGGAAACTAAACAGAAAGACAAACAAGGACGAAAGTGAAAAGCTAAAGAAGAGACAGCTGACAACGAGTGAGAATTTAACACGCTGATCACATGCAGGAAGTGAAGACGTGAGGAACAAAGAGACAAAAATACAGGCACAGAAGAAGTAAAAAAGACAGGAACTTGACATGACTATGCCGTGACTAAGTTATAAAAAGAGATAAGACGACCTCATATTGTGAGACATAGAGGCAACAGAAAAGTAACATTATATTTTTTGAACAGCTGGCCCCTGAATACAGAACAGGAGGGATACCAAAGAGAACGTCACAGCTGTGACAGTGACATTGTGAACCGACAGAGGTCAATGCTTGTTTACAATTTACGGTCACAGAGCAAGCAAACAAACAAAAATAGATATGTGACGATGCTTCTCTGCACCTAAATCAAAAGAATAGTCTTCGAAATGACGACATTTCCTCTTTAACGATGGCTTCGTGTTCTTCATGGGCTTTCGGTAGGAGAGTTACTTTCCTTAAATGCAGAGTCATGGTCTGATGAAATGAAAATCTAATTATCAGGTTGAGAATAGATTCATGTTGATAGCTTGTGGGAGGAGGTACTTCCTTAATAAACACAGGATAAAAGTCAACATCAGTTGTTGTTTTGCATTTTGGTTAATATTAAAGTTAGAGTATGACTCGCTTCAGGGACACAACATTTTATATCAGCTCATCTTTGACCTCATAAGTTGTCTTTGATGAGAGGGACAGAAAGGAGGATTGGTTGTGTTTAAGCCTCAAGAGTTGCTTCACTTGTGCTGCTTGGTAAGTCAATTTTCCTTTTTATATCATAATACTAAACTTTGAAAAATATAGGTCTGATTTAAACGTGAAATTTGACTGCAGCTTGTTTTGATACTTGATTTGTAATGTAACTGGTTCATTGAAGACACAGAAATGCAAAGATAGGTGAGGGGTTATTAATGTCTACACCATAGCAGGTTAACATTTTAAGATGAATATCAACGCTTCTTTAAAATGCATCATTGTGGATGTTTTGTATATTTCTGATGTCAAACCCACATGTCAGATAATTATTGGTACCCGGTTTACGTTTTGTTCCCTTAATGGTTTGATAGGGACTTTTAGATCACAATTGTTTGCAGGTTCTCCCTGTGCTTGCTTGAGTTTTCTGATGGATTGTCCACAGTGTAGTCTTCCTTGATTCTTAGGCTGACTCCCATTGAATATGATAAAGCAGCATAGTGGATGAAGATATTCTTTAAAGTAACCTCTGTTTCTTAGATGTACACTTTATGTCATGCAGATGTCAAAGGCACAAATATTGAAAATCTGTTCCCTCCAACTGTTGGTGCCACATGTCAATGTCAAACATTCATTTTGATTCATGTCTGTTGTTTCTTTCAGTCCAGGTCCGACATGGAGCCATTCATAAAGTCTGAGATCATTCTGGCAGTTTCAATTGTTTCCTTCCTGATTGGTTTCCCTGCCAATCTCCTGGCTCTCTACGCCTTCAGTTCAAAGATCTACTCCAAACCACTTCCAATAGACATCCTGCTACTCAATCTGACCGTCTCCGACCTGCTCTTCTTGGTCATCCTCCCTCTCAAGATGCATGAAGCTGCTTCCAGCATGGAGTGGACTCTGCCAAAGATCATGTGCTCCTTCACCTCCTTCATTTTTTTCTGTTCGATCTACACCAGCACGTTGCTTCTAGCGGCAGCCAGCGTGGTCCGCTACATTGCAGTCGGGCACCCCGTCTCCTACCACCAGCTGCAGAAATCTGTGTACGCGGTGGTTGTCAGCATTGTAATTTGGCTGACCTCTGCAGCACACTGCAGCATCACATTCATCACCGAACACCACCCATCCCTGTCCAGCAAAAACTCAAGTAGATGCTATGAAGACTTCACTGAAAAGCAGCTGGAGGTCCTTCTACCAGTGCGTTTGGAGATCTTCTTTGTGCTTTCCCTTTTACCTCTAGCAATTTGCATTTACTGCAACATGCACTGCATCATAATTCTGTTCAGCCGCCCCAGGATATCCAAAATGCAGAAACAGAAGGCCATCGGCATGGCACTGGGAACCCTTGCGGTCTTCCTCGTTTGTGTTTTGCCATTTAACTTGTCTCATTTATGGGGTTACGCACAGGGTAAGAGCCCATGGTGGAGGTGTTATACTTTGCTGCTTTGCACTTTCAACACATGCATTGATCCTATAACCTTTTACTGTTCTTCCTCCGCCTTTCGCTGCATGATTGGAAAGTTCATTCTCAAAAGATTTGGACACTCAGTTTCACAACAGCAAAGGCCGTGCACGAGCTCTGGCTGAGTGTAAAACATGGTGTTAATATTGTAAATGCATAGCAAGCTTCAGCATTGCTGTTTTTCTGCAAATAAGGTTAGAAATTGTATATGTACATATTCAATTGTACGTTGAGAGAAAAAATAAATTAATCTTTGAAATGCATTTACATGTTTAATGTAATTCTGTTTTCCACTCCAAAACCACTTCTGACATTTTTATGACAAAACCACAAGACTTCTTTTTTTTTTTTTAGCACATATGCAAATTTACCATTTTTATTAGTTGCCAGTACGTCATTTATTTTTGCATGTGTACAGATATCCTTTGTGGCTTTTACACATTATTTCCAGTGTAGTTTAACGTGGTCCAGCCACTCTTCTGCACTCGTGCATTCTGTAGGCACACATGTAGAATATACCTGCAAAGAAAAGGAATGTTCACAGTTAACAGGGCGTACGGTGTAATCACACCATCTCAGTTTCCTATAGAGACGTCAAGAAAAGGAGATTGCTTTTCAGAACAAACCACTAGACAAAATGATCAGAGACCAGATTTGAAAACAGAACAGCCTGGTTAAATGTGTAGAATGAGAATTCAAAGTACTTTTGTTGACTTATAAGCTTGATACATTTATGATACAAGTGTGTTTATGAACCAACCTGCAAAGAAAGTCATGAGCAGTGCCACCCAGCCTAGTATGTAGGACCAAGAGAAACGCCAGTCACCAAACCGCTTGCCCAGGAAATTCACCGTCACCCCGGTGTAAATGGCCATTGCAAGAAGTACAAAAAGAGCTGGTGTGATAAACAGAAAAGGACACGTAAGTTCATATCTCAAAGAACAAAAGTAATTCCATATGAAATTTCTTTAACTTGGTTTCTGTGTAAGCTCTGGTGAGCTTGTCATCTAAGGTAAATTCTATAAATGTTTGGTTTTGATACCAAAAGATTTTGAGGAGTGCCAGAGAGCGCCGAGCTGTAGCAGCATAAACAATCGGGGGATCAGGTCAGGGACATGCCTTTTCCAACATTACTTTTTTTTTTGTTCCATTACTGTCATGGCTTCTTTCCAAAAATTACAAGTGGAGACCATTCAAAACTATGACAGTTGCAAACTATGCAAGACTTAACAAATTTGTAAATGAATTTTCTGTTGATGTCCCAATGAACATGTACAGTTATTTAATGCAATGAAATATTAGAAAGTGTAATGTGGAGTCAAAAAAAAAACAAAAAGTGCATTGCTTGCCCACTATATCTATGACTCACTTGAAACAAAGAACATGATTCCAGCTGCAAATGAGCGGTTGAATCTCTCGAAAGCCGAGAAGTGGGCAAATGAGAGGATTCCTGCAATGATGCCAGCAAAGCAAGACATGGCGGACAGGATCATGAAGGCACGAGTGGCGTTCCAGTAGGCTGAGGACAAATAAGACAAGAGACATGGAGAGAGTACTATGAATATATGTGCAGGAAGCTGCTCAATAGAGAGATAGAAGATTACAAAACTGTGATTTGGTAGATGGACTCTGTCATTTAAAGATTTAATGATACTGAATGGCTTTTACAATGTCTAATTTATCACATGGCACTAATGTTATGATTTATTATTATTGTATATATTGGATTTCAGAGATGAAAGGCTTACATGTACTCAACACAAGTGGAACAATTTTAAATAAAATGAACATCACGCTTCTTTATGCTTAACTAAATAAAGTTTTTGGGGAAATGTTCATTGTGGTTAAACATATACGCATAATGCCTTCCTGAAACTTCCCCTGCATAGGTTGAGGAAGTGGGGTTAATACAGCCTCACAGGTTAATGTGACTCATTCTTTTTTGTACTGAGTGAAGTCAGCAGTCATGTAGGAGTTTAAAGCCAAGGCAAAACAAGTTGACACAAAGTGTCTTGATTATTAACACCTTTAAAATGATGCTGCCCAGACATCTAAATCATGTTCCCAATATATAAATATGAATATTAACTATGTTACATATAGCCATGCAAATTCAAGAGATGGATCCTGATGTGTTTCATGATCTTGGTTACTTTTTCTTCTCACACCACCTTGAGATTTGGTAGAGTTTGGGATTAAACCAAACCAAGTCTCCAACTATTTCCTACTTAATCTGATGTTCATATTATTGCATTCATTAGTTTAGAACTGTATCCTATTGTAATGATCTGATGATAATTCAATTTGGCCAGCAGACATTCATAAAAGTGAAAACTACGCTGTGATTTTAAACAAAGTTCAGCTTGAAAGTATAAGATTGAAATGTTTGTCCACCTCTTGTAAACTACCAATCTACACGTGCCTAAGGTCAAGATCAACATTTAATTTAACGTCATTCAGACCCGTTTTATTATGTCAGGTTCAGCAAGTTACAGATTTTCAGAAACTGCCAATATGCCATAGTCAGTGCTGTTTCAAAGAATAGATTAGACTTGTTAGACACTCGTCATGATAATGGGACTTATAATTGACAGTGTAACATTAGATGCAAGCTACACTTCGTCATTTTATTTGCGCCTCTTTCTATTAGTTATATTAAGAAATTGTTGTCACACCTCCAAAGTCTGGGTTAATATTAGGTCTTAAATAATACAGTGCTTTGTGTGCTGATTTTGACCGGATACAATAAAAGACACTGTGGCACTGCTGCCAATTTCTAGTTCTAAAGGACATCTTCATGCTCCAGGTAGATGTGTCCCGACTTACCGATGCTATCAGTCTGCATGTAGCACTTTCCAGACATGCAGTATCTCCACAGGCCCTGATGGGCGAAGCTGCCAGACAGACGGTACTGCATCCAGTAGTCCGTGGCTGTGGAGACCACCAGCAGGATGTTCCCCACAATGGCACAAAACAGGCCCCCTCCCATGAAGCTGTACATCATGAGTGACACTATGATGGTGGTGAAGGCTTTATGCACTGTGTGAAAAGAGAAGATAGGAGTCAGTCCTGCTCGTGAGCTCATAACGTGATGGATATTGAATCAGTAGGACATCAACTAAAGAGACGGAGAGAGCTCGACAAACTTTGCTAACAGTCGAGTCAGTCAACAGTGATATTAGAGGTGTTGTCATGATTAAAAAGAGATGACAGTAGGTCAGATCCACATACTTTTAAGATGAACTTTTAACCAGAAACAATGTCATTTCTTGACACTCTTAACAAATTTCCTACTTAGAAACAGGAACTGCTGTGTATCAGATGGCAGACAGGGCTTTTCACTGTATCATATTACAATCACACCGTTTTACTGAAAGCAACATCTGATGTTACCATCTAGAATGATGCATGAAGAACTGACATGAAGATATTACAGTTAATCCACCAATTACATGTTGTTACAGGTTATGTGTATCAACAAAGAGCACTGCACGCATGTGAAATATATAATCATACAAGCCACAATTTAACATGGTAATTGCAACTTTTTTTTTTTCATTTCCTCTAAGATTGAATATGTTTTTATAGTCACAGAGGTGACAAATGCGTCATATCGCCCAACCACAAAAAAAAAATTCCAAATGCCACAGACAATCCTGTAAAAGAAGCAGCATCGGACATTAATTATGCCTATAGATGAACATTGAAAAGTATAGCGAGTGAATAGACTAGTTCTTTACTCTGAAGAATAAGAGACAACATAAACCCTTATAATCTGGACTGTAGGGTCAGTAGAAGATGAATGTTGGGACTTTTTTTGGAAGAAATGCAGACTGTATCTTAATGCATCACTATATTAATAATTAACACGATGTTGGAAAAGCCCCAACACAAATATGTCTATGAAAAGGTGCAATGTATGGGGTCTGAACTCAAACCCGCTTCTGAGGAAATGAGAATGAAGGCCTTCACAGTCTACATGAATATGTAAATTCTCACAAAGTGTCATCAGCCAACAACAGAAAATAGAAGAAGCAACACCATCTTACCTTCCTCAGAATAAATCAACCCTCTTAAGTATCAACCTTTCCTCAGGGAAAGAGTGGGAGAGAGTGCAGGCCAGGAGTGAGCAAAACGTCAAAGAGGAAGCCCTAGGCTGAATTCCAAAAGGTTATCCCCTCCACTTTTCTGTTGATGGAGGCAAAATCCTTTAAAACAATCAGCACAGAACAAATGCACTTGAGCTGGAGGGCCAAAAGCCATGTGACTGGTTCACATTGAACGACGTGGGAGTGTTTTTCTGGCGGGAGGGGGGTTCAGGGGGTAAGGGGAGGGATGATGGCATTGGGGGATGGGAGAGGGTCTCTGGGATACAAGGCCACGGCACCACAGTCCATGTCTGTTGTTCTATGAGGCGTTCTGGAACTGTGGATGTGCAAAGGCTTGCAGTACTGCTGTGGTCAATGGAACATGCTGAAGCGCACACTTTCTTTCAGTGTGGGTGGGGTGTGGACTCACACACACACACACTTGGGACAGATACATGGCCAAATGAAACGACACGCTGCATGCAGTGTGTGCTATACATGTTCACCCCGAACGCGTAATGACATTGAAGAAACACTGCACTGCCGGTAAATGGTGAACTCATATGGTACAACATGTTGATATATTTGAAAATAAGACAAACGCATTATTCAACTGCAACATTACGATGAGCATTGCAATCCTCCAAATCAAGTTAAACGCCATACAACAGCTCTACCACCATTGCATTGGGGATCATAATGCATAGGCCAATGTAGTGCAAGCATATGAATTATCACATTAATGTATCTGCATGTGTTGTTTGCAGTAGTGTTTAAATGAATCGCATCACTTTGAGAACACAACTGCAAGATCTTCCACATCTAACAAAGAGAAAATACCAAGTTGAATCTTTAACCAGGAAGTCTGACAAACGCCTTTATAGTAACTCCATCTTTTATATTTAATTCTCGCATTTTGTAATAGGAGAAAAAAATAAGCTTTTTCCATTGTAATTCAAACCATTTAATAATTAAAAAAAATCTATTAAAAAATCCTTAAAGCTAAATAAATTGATTAAATCATTTCTTCAGCATAAGTATGTACACCCACTTTATCAGTGTCATACTTACTCAGTACTTCAGTTTCAGTAAATACGCCCCACCATTTGGCTTGCTAACTTGCAACTACTACACGCACAGATGCAGAAAAGCCTGTTGATTCAATTTCATATTATAACAGTCTCAACATCTGCATAATTAATAAGGGAATGGTGCTCCTTGCTCTGCTCCGCAGCACCACCTACTGCACAGACAAAACACTGATTCACTGCAATGAAAACTATAAAGGCATCAGTCCTTTTTTCTCACTGGTGACACTTCTATTTTTCGTCCTGTGTTCACTACTTCTCCATCTCTGTGGACCTCAGAGAAGTCAAGGAACATCTGAAGAACGGAAACAAAGGCTTGACACTTCATTCTGCAGGCGGTGAACGTATTTCTGCACCAGAACAAGTATAAAAGCAGTTGATCTCCGCGAGACAAGATTAATACTGGAATCTAAAGGAAGGACGGATGCTACAATAAGACGCTGACTATCCTGAGGAGAACCGCCGCATCAGTCACAGGAGGAAATGAAGCAGATCAGGCATCCTTGCAAATGCTTTATCTCATTATCGGCCCACCCAGAGCTGAGGTCATAAGCAGTGAGACTTTATGGTGAAAACGTATTGCAAAGGCAATTTCTAAAGATATTGTGTCAATCATTCCTTTCATAAGGAAACCAAATGCAAAGCAAAAGCACAAAAACAGTGAATGCAGGTACCTTTATAACAAGAACAATTTATGTAAACCTGCTCTATGTTTCTCACGCAAAATAATCACGGTCCCAAAAATAGGACTACCTTGGTGGTTTTGAGCAGGCAGCATAACGGGTTTTTTTTTTGGTGATTTGTCACATCAGTTCTCCCAGATTCTGTTTTGTAAAGACTGTGAAACTGTAGCAGGCTACAACAGGCGTCACATTGAAAACGTGCAGGACTGCGGCTCTCGAGGACCAGGGTTCCCTACCCCTGCTATACAACATTGAAATAAAGCAGTGGGTGTTCAAAGTGCGGTGCACACCCTCCCCGAGGGACAGCAGAGCGCTTCTAGTGGTGTACAGGAACACATTTTCCCCAGCATGATAGGAGAAGATATTGTGATAATAACGAACTGTAGGTTCCAACTAGTTTGATTTCAAAACACATTTTTAGAAGAGCCTCATCCACACACCATTATATATCCCTGAATTAAGTCTCAAAATAGACAAGTAAATATGACTTAACTTGTACATGCTGTAAAAAATATTCTGACATTTTCAACCATATAACAAATCATACAAGTGTATGTTTTATGTTTTAATTTATTACCATGAGAAAATACCGTTACAAAAGAACTTTTAGTCATGTATATACAAGAAAATTAAAATATAGAAGATTGACGTTAAAACAATACAAATATAAATTTAAATTAAAACTTTAAAATAAAGTATGCTGTACAAGTTCAACATTCATATCCCAAAACATTGTAATGTTTAAACCGTTGTAGCCACTCTGACAGGCGGTGGGGGGACAAACATGGGCAGGTCTACAGATCTTTCAGATGGAGTCTGAAAATGGAAAAAAAAAAAGACAAGCCTGTAAGGTAAAACATTTGCCTTTAGCCCCCAAAATAAACCAGTTTTTCGTCAATTACATTTATTATTGTGACCACTACCTGGTGTAATCTGTTGTAGTCAGGTGGAGACTTCAGCCCTCCAGCCAGCAGGATATGAGGACTTTTATCTGGCTGGGCTGCTTTTGCCTGCGGGTGAAAAGAAATTACATTCGTAGAGAAGTTATTGTTGTAGACAGGTAATTAAAACACACTTAATCTTAAAAAACAATCTGATGCACAATTTGGGCAGTGTGGCATAAACAGGTTAAATTACATCCATCATGCGCACTATGAGTAATAACTATATCATTATTGTACATTGATCATATTGCTAAGGAGCATGTTCCCCTTTGCATCAATATTTGTTTCTGCACATAATCATTCATATTGTTGACATTCCTTTATGCATTTTTTTCATAAAGCAAATTGTGAAGAAGGGAGCCATTTAAAATTGTTTTGGCTGCTTGTACATAAAATAATCAAATTACTGCATTAACTAATATACATGCAAGTCGATGCCTTACTGCATCTACAAAAACAACTTAAAACAGAAAGCTAGAAAATAAGATTGAGATAACATTTTATCAACCACTTAAGGCCTACTATTTATTTGTATCAAATTTGATGCCTCAAACACCATGTTAATCGTATGTCCATTTTTATTTCTCATTAAATAACAGTTACAGTCCTCCATAGTGCCACTGAATTTAATCCAACCTTCTCAACAGCTCTGGAGACCGGATATGGAGTTTGATTGTCTGCAAAATAAAAAATTTAAAAAAGTAAAAAAAAAAAAAAAGAATTTACCACAGAAGATAAAGTAATTTATGTTCAGAGCTTCAGTTCACCTACTTTTCCTTTTGCAGTAGGAGACGCATAAATAAATGAGGCAACACAGCAGGAGCAGGAAGAGAAGGCTGCAGGGGATTCCAGCTGCAATACCAGCGATGGCTGGACCACTCAGTCCATCACCTGATGCCAACATTAGAGCCAGAATCTAGGTATTCCACAGTAAACATCAACAACTGTGTCATAGGAAGGCTTGAACACTCACCTGGGCCGATCCTGTGGATCCCGGATGGCTCCCCTGGTGTCAGACGAGCTTTGGGAATGATCCGAAACCGGTAGGTCGATTTAGGATCGAGGACAAAGACGTCCGTCTTCCTTTCTAAGCCAGTCTTCCTCTGGATGGTGCGAAACCCATCTGACCCGGCTTTAGTGCGAGTAGCGTTAGGAGTGTTGCTTTGCAGTTGTGGCCCTTTCATTTGAATGTCAAACCCTTTGCAAAAGCACATCACGGATCAGTTTTTGTTTTTTTTTTACATTTGTTTGGACATTTCAACATGTCATCCTCATTTCACAAGATGACATTATGTGAATATGAGCAGCCATGTCATCCTCCAACTGCTTTTCCCAAAACAGAGTACGACTTCACACAGTCCATAATAAATACACCCTTATTTTTCATTGTCAAGCTTTTTGTTTTCAAAACTGTTCTCCCAGGGGGAGTTCTGCTTAGACGGACAAATTCAAAACAGGAAGTTTAGGTTTGTGTGTGCAGTCAAGAGAAATTCATGAGAAGAGGAGTCAGCAAACTGAGGCCTTCCAGAGGTTTAAAAAAACGGGAAAAAAAAAAAAAAACAGCTTTACCAGTAACCACAGATGCGTTTGGAACCTCCCAGGTCAACGTGATGATGGTTCTATCTTGATTAGGGAACAAACTGGAACGCGAGATCGACGGTCCTAGGGAGGGAGGGATAGTGAGCCGGGTGGGTTTAGATTAAGAAAGAGCAGAAACAGGGAGCCGAGGGAATACCAAGACTGGGGGGCTTTGTTTAAAGGGAAATAGCAATCTCAGGTATTACTTCGCTCTCCTTCTGAGAGCCCATTGTGTGTTTTCAGTCCTGCCAAGCAGCCATCCAAATTAGAAACTGAGACATCAAAGTCCTTCCAGTGTTTACTCTCAACAACACAGATTCATACGTGCATGCGAGTGGAAAAGCAAGTTACCAAACCTTTTACTACGATCTAGAAATGGACATAGTTCTTTTCTTCCAGTTGAAAGCTTGGCCTTCATACTTTTATATTCCTTAACTTTTTCAAAATAGCTTTCAATACTACATTACAATAAAACACCACAGAAACCAGACAATAGGCCTTATAATAAAGGTGAACACAGGTACCATGATGCTTTCACAGTTGTTTATGCAAATATCTTTCAACATTTGTCAATTTGGATGAACTAATAGTTGAATAGTTTTCTCCTGTAGTTGTATTTTTATTGAAAATACGACTACGCCATTAACTGTTTACCATAAAATTGACAACATTTTATGTCTCAATTTGTTAAATGTCAAGTATAAAACCTTCCACACAGTACAATCACCAAATGCAGCCAAGGTTTACCTTGTAGCTGGATTTCCCTTCTGTGGCTGCCCAGTGGGTTGCTGCATGCGCACGTGTAGTTCTGGAGGAGAAAGTAGCTGGCATTAATGTGGCGGATTGTGAGTAGCGTGGTGTCCCTGCTGATGTGGTGCGTTGTCCCGCTGGACACAGCCTGGCCACCTCTGGACCATGACACCACAGCCTCAGGTGAGGCTGCACTCAAACACTGGATGGTGACCACTATTTTGCCGTCATTGTCCACTTCGGTTCTCACGGAGGGAACAAACTTTAGGGGACTCCCTGGGGAAACACAAAATTATAGATCTGTATTCATTCATTCACCTGAATGACTAGCAAAATCAAAAGACATACTTGTTGTTATGTTGCAAGAGCGGTTCTCCAGTGTGTGCTTTGCAATGCATTGGGTGTTCTTGCCGTTCAGAGAGTCAGAGGCTTCCAGAGTCACGCTGAAGTTCCCGAGTCCATTGCTGGAGGCACTTATGGCTGGGAAGGACAGCTCAGCTTGTGGCGTTCCTCCCATCCACCCACAATGAAACAGCAGCCTGGTGTTATTCAGCGACTCCACAGAGCATGTCGGGTCATTCAGCGGCCGCTCTAGCCCAACACAACATTTAAATGGCATTAATGTGAAGCAATGGCACTTTAAAATTGGACATTTCCCAAAGTGTTGAAAACAAATGTCTTAGATAACTCGATGTGAATAGGCATGAGGACACCTGAACTGCATCATCCTGTGTTCCTTGCATTAGTCAAAAAAGGCTGATAATCTGACAATGTCCTACAATACAGATACGTGAAAGAATGTGTGCATCCGTCCCAAGTTAAAAATTTTTTTCCACATACCGTAAATGCGTAATGTTACGGTCTTTTCGCGCTGTTCTTTTGTGTCTTCGTTAAGCAACGTGCACACATAAACACCTCCTTGACTGGCCGACACATTCGGCAGACTTAGGACTCCTTCATGGGAATCAGTAAGGATTTTGTCGCCAAAGGTCCACACAGATGTTGGCTGAGGGAATCCGTCAGACTGACAGGTGAGATTTAAGGACTCTCCAGATACATAAAACGTCTGAGGTGGATGTGTTGCCAGTTTGGGCTCATCTGGTCCATCTAAAATACAGACCGAAACATGTAGAAGAGAATTATTTTTACTGAAAGATACATAGACCCTTATACAGAAAAACATTCAACTTATTTTAAACTTACAGCGCACAGCGACGTTCGAACGGACCGTCACTTTGCTGAAGGGGTTTGTGAGCAGCACTGCGTACTCTCCCGTGTCGCTCCGGTTTGGACCGAGGATTAAAAGGTTCTCCTGCTCCATCAGATAATGCGAGTTGTTGTTTATCTCTCTGCCATTGAAAAACCACACCTGATGCTGGACCACTCCTCGCAGCATACTATAGTGTAACGTGAACACGTCACTTCCCTCTTTGGCGAAATCCGGTTTTGTGTTCAGAGTCACATTCTGGAAGGTTTCTACAAAACAACAATGTGAAAAACATGGCAAAACAGGTGGATGAGGCAGTCTGGTCAACACAGCTATCCCTTAGAAGAAAAAATTAAGTACAAATGCAGTCTCAGTAAATCCAGGATGTGGTTGAAAGTCAATTAGCTGTGAAACATTCTATATTTCTGAGGGATTTTAATGAGTGATCAGTGAAGCTGAGTTTATTCTAGGTCAACGATAATCCTCGAAAGGGTTCGGAGTCTGTGTACCGCTGGGCCAGGAGTGCCACATTTATGACCAAAAGAGCCTTTTTGGTCACATTTCACCAAATGAAATTCATCTGGCGCTACAAAACTTGTAACCTTTAATATTACAACAACACAGCACACGAAACAGATTTTTTCTTGCCATATCTACAAAAATGGACTTGTGTTGCATTAATGATTTATTGGTACCATTTGGAATGGTAAACATTTTGTTTGATTTCTTAACTGTATTTAGCAGTTTCTCCCCAACATTTAAAGTATTTTTAACCATTTTGATCTTTTTGCTTCTCTGAATTTTTTTTAAACTGGTTGAAGCCATTTTACTCATCTGAGCCCATTTTCAATTAATCGTTTTCCGGGAAATTCAGTTACTTCTAGTAGTTTTTGAGCTGCTGAAGCAGTTTTGAAAGCAGTAACTGCTGCTTTGAAAAAACATTTTTTTCTCATTCATCAACCAGCTTACAGACAGTTCTCATTACACAGTGCAGTAAATTATCAGTATAAATAATTTTCAAGCTCACAGAGCCATTAAATATCTTCCTATACTGAAAACAAAATTGCTTTCAGTCAGATACTCACCAAATATTTTGAGAGTAAAAGATGTGAGCGCTTTTCCCAGTCCAGATTTGGTCATTTCAACTGTGTAGTCACCGTCATAGGCGAGAGGTACATTCACAAAGGTAAGGGATCCATCCTTCTCAATCCTGAGCACATCCTTCCCGTTTATGTCAATGTCTGGAGCTTCATTGGAGTTTAGAGTCCAGGTGACGACAGGTAAAACCCCCATGATCCAGGTGACCACAGGGTCAGGTGCTCCACTGAAGGACACAGCCAGAGTTACATTGGTGCCAGCTATTACATTGACCAGGGTGGGGCCGACTGGAGAGACCACCAGTTGACCGTGTGCACCTGCCAGGAAAGAGCCAGAGAATTAATGTAAAGTCAGTGACGGTTTCCTCATTTACCTTATGAGGATCCTGAAGGAACAAGTTGGAGTAAGAAGAACATAAATCACCAATAAATGGGAATAACACTGGCCATCGGCACAAACGTGAAAATATATTCATTCTCTTTAGTTCTCTTCTTGTAAAATACCACGACATGATCAAAGAGAAGAAAATAAAGCTCGAAGTTAATCTCACCTTGAAATGCGCTCCTGAGTAAAAAAGCCAGAAACACCGCAGCCACTTTCTTAAATTCCTCCGGACAAGTCATTTCAGCAGGCAGTGATCACATGTGTCGTTTTTCTTCTCAAAGGGATGAGAGTTTGCAGCTTATTTCTATTTCCAGATCACAGCATAAAGTTGCATGGGTCGTCTTTGAACACCTCAGTGGCACGAGCTGCTGCTGCTGCTGTCAGCCGAGCGCGTGGGCTGCTCACCTGTGTTGAGTCACACCGATGAAACCCCGCCCCCTCATCACATTACATCTCTTTACACACAACAAGGGCGCCATTATTTCTGCTTCATGACCAAGAAAATATCTTACTAATCTCACATCACGTAGAGGAATAAATACTGGAAATGCATAGTTATTGTTAGTGTATTTCTTTCTTTCAAGCTCTGTACAGGTTTGTGCTTGTTGACATTTTTACGCAACCAGAAATGACATTTGGATGTACCACTATGCACACGCGCGCGCGCGCGCACATACACACACACACAGACACACACAGTAAAAGAGTGAGCACATCAGCTTAAAACAGAACCAAAAGTGTTAATTATCACTTATCAAATCATTTGACCCAAAATTCCACATGCATGAATATAAACATACTGTAAACAACAAACTCTAAAATATGAAGTATTAATTCACCTTTTTCAAACTAGCTATTGAAAACGTATATGGTTAATAATAACTATTAAATACAATAAAAACCAACATAAACAGAATGGGTGCAAATGAATTCTTGCAGTGAAACAATGACTGGAAAAAGAAGTCATTTAATTTGGTGGCTGAGACAGATAGAATTTTTGCAATGAGACTACTCAGTTGAAAAGAACATCACAAATATTCAAAATACAGGAGGCCAGAAGTTTTCAAAACAAAGAACTGTAACATAATTCCATCAAAACAATTACTGAAGAAATCCCATAATTAGACAAAAGAAATACAAAAACAGTCTGGAGACATCGTGGAGAACATGCTGCTCCAGCAACATCCTCCAGCATGACCGGTTTGGTGGTGGGTCAGTAATGGTGTGGGGAAGCATTTGTTTGGACGGCTGCACAGCCCTCCATGTGCCCGCCAGAGGTATCCTGAGTGCCCTTAGGTACCAGGATGAGATCCTCAGACCCACTGTGAGACCAGATGCTGGTGCAGTGGGCCCTGAGTTCCTTCTCATGCATGACAATGCCAGGCCCTCATGTGGCAGAAGTGTGTCAACAGTTCTTCCATAATGAAGGTTTTGATGCTATGGACTGACCTGCCCTGCCCATTCCCCAGACCTGATTCCAATTGAGCACATCTGGAACATCATGTCTCGTTCCAGCCACCAACCACACGTTGCACCACAGAATGTCCAGGAGTTGACTGATGCGTTGATCCGAATGTGGGAGGCGATCCCTCAGGAGACCATCCGCCGTCTCATCAGAAGCATGCCCAGGCATTGTCGGGAGGTCATACAGTCTTAAAGTTCTTTTAATACACTAATTTTTAGAAGTAAAAATCTATAAATCTACTCCCAGCTATAATTTAAAACATCCTGTCATGACTCATTGTCTGCAGAAAGATTGTCAAGGGGAAAAAAAGAAAACCCAATGAAACATGTTTTTAGGTATGAAAAAGACTGGCTTGCTTTATTGTCATGGTTACCATCTGTACAATCAGAATTGAGGCGCTTACGGTAAAATATAGATTGATGATGTTTTCCTCTCATACTGAGAAACGCCGTCCAGTCAGTCCCAACACTTCACAACTTTCCCATTAACTATACAAGTTAGCAGTAGTCATGACAGTTATCTGGAAGGAAATGATCTTCTACATCACATGTTTGGGTCCATATTTACAAATATCATTTACAAAAACTGCACCTCTTCACATGTGTGACATCGGACAGACGAGCTTCAACCAGTGAGAGCCAGACAACATGAAAACTGCTCATGGAAAGTTTCACGGGGATTCTGTGACACACGAATTGACCCATGGCAAGGTAAAATGCAAAGACAGAGATGAGGGTTTTTTCGGACTGGTGTGACTGCAGGACGGCGTTTCTCGGTACTCCTCCCGTCGGTACCTCGCTGCACATCATCGGGAGCCGCAGTCTCAAACAGAAAGGATTAGACCAAGAACATAAGCCGGTCCTCCGGGCGTGCTTATGAGACGTGGGTCTGTTTTTTCATTTAGAGTCCTGCAAGGGGAGAAGAGAACATTGATATGTGATCCAAGACAAGAGCAGCAATTAAAATCTATAATTAGTTTTGCTTCCATCCTTACAAAACACATAATACCTTTTGTCAAAGCAATTAAAAAGATTTTCCGACAAACGGAGATGTTGATACAATGGAGGATAATAACGTTCATAGCAGTAATTGTAACAGCCTCTGCATGAGGAAAGTGTGCTGCACATATGAAAGCTCCATTCAGATTAATGAATGGATTATTAATTTGAGTTTTTCCCATAAATTAATCCAGAAGACTCCAGATTGCCTTTCCAGAAAACCTAAATAGATAGGTGAATACTCAATATGGAAAAATAGGAGGGGAAAAAGTGAGGATTGTGATACAAAAAGGATTTTTCCACGAAGAACCTTTTTCATACTGAACTGAATTTCAGTAGAAACTGCACTGTACTATGCATTACAAATACAGCCTTATTTTATCTTCAGATTATTATCATAAAGTATTTGGTTCTGTGTTGAATGTTGTCCTGAATTTGTTCCATAACTCCTTCCGACTATCGGACCTGCTTCAATCTTTGTTTTAACCTCCTCGGAGAACATTTCAGAGTTATGACAGAATTGAAACCAGCTGAAAGTAACGGTTATATACAGTATATTAAAGAGGCAGAAAGTGATTTAATAGAGACCAACAATGGGTGAATGACAGGGCCTAATGTTTATCATTTTAAAAAGAACTCATAAGAAGAAATCCATTGGGCTGTATATAAAATCTAGCAAAGTTATGACCTCTTTTTGGAATTTTTAACATTTCTGACAAATCACCACTCAAATTCAATGATGATCTGTGTATTGCTTCGCTACTGCATCAACACTGAAATACCTAGTATTACCATAAGCACACATCTACAGTAAGTGCATAAAACCACATTCACATTCCAAAAATTGTTTAAGATGCCTTAAAAATTCAGTATATTAATTAAGTAAAAATATTATTTCTTTAGTACGCAAGAACATTTCAGACCCTGTACTTTCTTACTGTGACTTTGAATTGATACTGAAGTACTTTTTCTTCTACATCAGTGGAAACTAGCTGAAAAGTAAGATTTAGCTGAAGATTAAAAGAAAAGCACATTTGTCTCGGTACACAAATGAAAAAATACATTCTTTACCAACTCTGGCATAGTTGATTTAATATTTATAATGTGTAGTGTCCAAATAAAAGTTCTGTAGTACAACTGGCGATGCATACATCGACTTGTCTCATCAAGAATGAATTTGCAAAAATTAGAAGAGAAAAAGCAAGAGATTTCCACACAGATGAAGTTGCACCGTAAATCAAACACTTATGGCAAAAACACAAGATTTATTATAAAAACATGACTTTGCCAATTCTTTTTTTTTCTTCACCTTAACTGAACTTTGACACAACAAATATGATCATGCTGATATTATTCATCATGACAAAAAAAAAAAGAGTGAGATGCACGCTTATTCTAATTTCGTTAAGTTTGACTCATGATTTATTTTGCTTTCTAGTTGCATCTGATCTTGGATTTTTTTTTTTTTTACTTTGCATTACATGGTTTCCTTTGAAAAAGTTGGAGCAAGTCAGTTGATCACAACATAGAAAATAAATCAATGACACGGATGCTTCCAGTAAAGCCATTTCTGTGTCAGCTCATTCTATGCATGTAAAGACAGCATACTAAATTTCCTCCACAATAACACAACGTCTTGATATAGACTAAACAAAAACAAATACATCCATCTATTAAAAAAAAATATTGTTACGCTCTGCTGGTAAAAACTCACCATTCTGCCAGATTCTGTGCTCCCCTGCTCAGATTCCTTGGAGCCTCTATACCCTCCCAGCCTCCTTTAGTTTGCCCACCAGGTCCTCCACCGTCTCCACCTTCACTCCCGCCTCCCTCTGCGGGGGCTCGTCCACTCGCAACACCTCCACACGCGACGTGAGGTCTACCCCCAAGTCAGCTGGCTTCACGTTGGCGATCTTCTTCTTCTTGGCTTTCTGAAAAAGTTTTGTCAGGGTTTTATTGGGCTTCACTCGCATAAAGTTCATCGAGTTGCAGCGGCATGGAAAATTTGGAAGAAGCAACACGGTCTTCATGTTTGAATCGAGTGCGCTCTGACCAGATACCTACCATGATGTTGGGCAGGGTGGCATATCTGGGGGTGTTGAGTCGAAGGTCTGCGGTCAGTACTGCTGGTGTGCTGATCTTAATAGTTTCCAGGCCGCCGTCAATTTCCCTCACCACCTTAATCTTGTCTCCTTCCAATGACACCTCTGAAGCAAAAGTACCCTGAAATCAGGAAAACACAGCTCACATTAATAACCTTTTCTGAAAAGAATCAAACTTCTTCCGTCTACAGTCCATGTCTCAGCAGATAATAATGGTAAAGTTTTTTTAAGGTCATGAGACTGGTGAAGTGCTACCTCTGCTGGTTGACTTGGGTATAACCGATTGCAATCGAAATAATTAATTTTCAAACAATCTGTCGAAGTAACAATATGCAAGAAAGCAATCATCTAATCATTTACTATCAAGATGAGTAAATGATTAGACAATACACGCAAGACCTGAATTTATATGAACTCTAGTCAGTGGGGCACCACAGGAAGTGCTCCATCTATTGCCTCAAATGCAGAGCTTCACTTGATCCGTCACAGTGGAGTATGACCTGCTTTTACTGCAGCTCTCACCGACTCAAACCAGCTGCTGCAGACCGCGATAAGAATGTCGACTGGAGCTAAAGTGACACTGCTATCAGGATGAGTACGACCAGGAAAGAAAACCTGATAAAGTTTGACTGGCGCGGAAAAGCAAGGTCATTTAAGGTCAAATGTGGATTTGTGCCTGAGGGACAATCCTATTAGAAATTACTGCATGCAATTTCTAACTCACCTGAGGCCAGTCGAGGAGAGCTGCCGTCATTTGGCCCGTCTGATTGCAGTCATCATCGATGGCCTAGAAAAGCAACACGTGTCAATAATAGAAAGTAACAGCAGTGTGAATTTTCATTCAGTTTATGAGAAGACAAAATGTAGACACAAAGTGAAACAATTCTCATATTTCACCTGTTTTCCGAGGATGACGAGCTGAGCTTCCTCTTTTTTGGCCAAAGCAGCAAAGATCTTTGAGACCTGCAGTGGCCCCAGAGTGTTGTAGTCTTTTCCTGACACCTCCACATGAATGCCCCGGTCAGCCCCCATGGCAAGGGCAGTGCGGATGGTCTCCTGAGTGACGGAGAAATGTAGAAAAATAAGACATCTTGGGATGGAACGACATGTATGGTTGACACATTATCTTGTTGTCGTAACAATGCTTTTTGGTAAGAAATCTTACAGCATTTAATGCTGTATTCCTTCTGTAAATAAGACACTGCTTACAGAGGTAGCGTTAGATTAACTGCTAAAAAGCATTGCAACATCAAAGAAATAATTTCTCAAAAACAAAATTCCTTATTTATTGTGTTAGTCCAGAAACATTACGAATTGTGCCAAAAAATTAATTAATTAAAAAACCAACATTTATCTGAGGTCTTAGTAACTACTTTATAATGCATCACTTCATACATTTTAAATGATTCAATCCTTTTAATTATAATACAAGTCTAAAAATCTGTCCCTACATTACATGTTGTGTTATCTGTTTACTTTATTTCAAAACAATGTTATTTTATTCATTACTAGCTGGACTCATTACATGCACAACAGTGTTCACAAGTATTTAACTACTTGCAAAACTTGATAGAGCAATGCATGCTGGACCATTTTAAAGTGATTTGCTTTCCACATTTATTATATATTGATAATTGCCTCGAACACCTCTCACCCACAGCATCATTCTGCTCCATTACTCAATTTGGAGTTCACTGGAAAACTAGTAAATCTTTAAGCTACTCAAAACAACGCCTCCAAAAACCGGCAGGCTGCCAGACTACACTCTCCAGAACATTGGTTAACAAGACAGGGTTGCTGAGTCGGCCTCCGTTTCTCCCACCTGTGCCTGCTGCGGCCCGCAGCTGACAGCCACAACCTCCTTAATGAGCTTTTTCTCCTTCAGCTTGACCGCTTCCTCCACAGCGATCTCACAGAAGGGGTTCATTGAGTGTTTAACGCCATCCGTCACCACGCCACTGTTGTCCGGCTTTACACGGATCTGTGGGGGAACAAAACAGCAGGACAGAGTCACTCCAGGGTTGATATAAGCACTGCCAGACACGCTACCGAAACTTCCATGTTAAATGCTGAACGACATCCAGCCATGTGTATTCAAACGGGAGCTCTCTACCTCCCTTTTCTACTGGATTGTATTGTTTTACTATAAAAATTTACTTCTAAATGTATTAATTATGCACACAGTTACAACTCATCCCACTTCACAGTCGTCACAAGTCGTCACAAGGAAAACATTTGTTTTGACTAAGGTTAGGCTCTGTGCTGACAAGTTTAGCTTCTAAATACCAAAGTGTAAAAAAAAAAAATTTTCTTATAGAGTTGGAATTTAACACTTGAGCTGGTGTTAAACACTCAGCTCATAGATTCACTATTTCTTTTTACAAGTAGGCATGTTACAAACATCAAATCAAAAATTCACAAGTAAACATAACTCTTGGACCCAATCACATCCAGAAAATTTAAAAACATGGATTTTAAAAATAAATAAATTAGATTTTAAAGTGTTTATAGACAAAGGATGCAGTGCCAGTACAGTACAATTTGGCCAATACAGAATACTTACTGTAATTGTATGCATTATTGCAATAGTAATCATATATTAATAACATAATCAAAGAGCCAAAAGACCAAATGAAGTCCTCAGTAGAACCCAATCTGAGATAACAAATCAAAGTAAGTAGTTTTCGAACACACAATTACAGCCATATGCACTCCCCCCTAATGTGCTACATTATCATTTGTATGATACATTGGCCTTCACTTGTTAACACTACAAAGTTTGGTTCATGAACCATGTTACTGCTTATATTTACTTTATGTACATGTGCACTTATTCACAGTGTAGTTTCACTAGATCTCCCATCATTTGTACTTATCTCAAGTCATTTTTAATCAAGAACAGCCGTTTTGTGTGTGCATTAGTACAATTTAAACAATAAAGCAGCCGATGTATGTGAATACAATCTTCAATCCTTTCCACCTCTGTGCATTTAATGGATTGATTTGTAACTAATGATTTATGTCAATATGCGTCAGTATCAAACTAAGCAAGACGTGTCAGTCCTGATCACTGTATCAGTGTTCAGATTATGCTGTGAGCAGCTCCTGCTGTCACATGAAGAATTTGCTAATGCTCACTGATAACATAGTTGTGCCTCATCTCTACAAACTGTTCACAGGTATCCAGATTAGAACGACATATGGCGGAGCCATACAACACTGCCTCAGAGGATAGTTTAAGATTAAATGAAAGTTCCAGAGATAATGCCGGGCGGGGGAGCTGCTACTTTTCCAACCAGGCATGTTACACAACCAGATAACAACAGCCAGACAAAGCAGTTCAGGTGATTTAAACATTTTTTAGAGAATCAGAAGCAATAATCTGAGTAATTGGCAATGATAGCAAGTGAAATTAGTCGTAGACTTTAAAGATAAATTGATCACTGTAGTTTTTCTCCTGTAACCAGCCGACGCTAGCAGGCTAACACAGCTAGCACAGTTCCGAAAGTCAAGTGAAATGAAGAGGGGGGAAATCGTTCTAAAATGTAAATAAGCCAATGACAAAATCCTGCAGGGTATTACCTTTACTGCGTAGTCAATGACACGTTTAACTCCGACGAGAACACGGCCAGACATCGTTGCTGAAACGTTTAACTACAATTGACAGACAACGTTAAACTGTCTCCGCAATGAACCTTCACCCAAGGAGAGGTCGGACTCCTTTCAGGGTGACACCAGACGGACCGCCTCTCATTTCAACCAATCAGACAAAGGGTTATCTGGCGCTGTGTCTTCTGATTGGCTGACACGTTCAGAGTCGGTTGTTTTACTCAACAAGAATGAGTCAATGTCTCAGATGTATCAACTGCAAAGAAGATATAACTCGTTTTGACTTTTTTTTGCAAGTCTTTATATCTCTCACTATTACATTTGTAAAATATTCTTTACTAAAATTGCTCAAAACGAGTAAATATAATAACCCGTGAGAAAAAAAACGTGGTGTTTCACCTATCTCTGTCGCAAATAAAACCCAAAGTTCCGCTTGATGTGGGGCAAAGTTCATGGTATTCAGTATGGCAGTATCGAGAAGGTCCAGTCACTTATTAATATTTAGTACTTGATAAGCATAGTATGTCGAGTATAAACATTCAAGAAAATCGACAACTATATATCATAAATGGACAGGCTTTTGAAATTGTTTAAAAAAAACATTTGTTCTGTCCTGAGATGACGTTTGTACACTACAACTTCACCCAGGCTACATTAACTGCATTACATCAACTGGAAACTTTTCTCTGCACATTACACAATGTTCAAAAGTATTACGAACTACATTCTCGAGTAAATTCTTCAACCTTAAAACCCCAAATAAAGCCTATAAAATGACATCTGCAGAAAAAAGAATGCAAGTATGAATGCTGAAGCTGAATGAAGCTGAACTGTAATAACTGATAAAGCTGAAGGAAGTGATCATTTTGTGTGGGACATTTTTTCGTAGTTTTGATATTCAAACGGTTCAAATGTGTTAAAGATTGCAGGAGATATAGCGCAGGGGTAAAAAAGAGAAGTAACAATAATAATAATAATAATAACAATAATAATAATAATAACAATAATAATAACAATAATAATAATAATAATAATAATAATAATAATAATAATAATAATAATAATAATAATAATAGGGAGCGGCTGTAGGAATGTAATTTGGATTCACATTTAAACTTTTTTATCTGAACTTGTAGGTAATACGTTTATTATAAGCACGCAAACTCAACCTATATCCACATGTGTATTTTGATTGCTTGACGCAAGTTGAAGCCTTTACATGCTTGTTGTCATAATTCCACGGTAAATTGGAGACTTTAACCGGAGTTTGGAGGTGTTGATCGCGGTCATGAGTGGCTGTAAAGCCGGCTACTGATCGCCGACAGATCTGCCGCAGATGAAGCGGAGTCAGTCACCTCGGTTCACCCAGCGGCGGCAGCAGCAGCGGCAGCAGCAGCGACTCCGGCCTCCATTTTAACTCCCACACCGAGCCAGACCTCACGTGTCCTGGGCTGTCTCTCTCACATGACCCGAGTGTTTGTTCCCGTGATCAGCACTTCCATCTCCCTCCGTGACACGCCGAAGATCACTTTTTATTGTGACCCCGATGGATATGCTCGAACAGAGCCTGGACACCGCAAGGTAACCGAGACTCGGTAAAATGGCTCACCGACTGCAGCTAGCATCCGTGTGCTATTTCTGAATGCTACTTAACGACGCGAACAGGCCCGACCTTTTAAAAAAAAGATTTTAATCCGAAGACTCTACTAAAGTTAGAGGAAAAAAAGTGGATAGCTTTGTTGGCTGGCTGTATCCTGAGAAATAAACATTATTATAACGAGGTTACCGACAGCCTTCGCGAGCTAATAAAACACAAATGAACTGTCAGATACGAGAAGTAAACCGAGAACAGCCGCAATATCTTGTTTTAATGCGATGGCGTGACTCGACTTGTTTGCCATCAACTTAGAGGCAGTTTAGGTTCACAATCTTTATATATTTTATTGGGAAATGTCAGCCAGTTGCTTACATTGTAAACCTGAGTGATGTGTGTGTATTTTCTTTTTGCAGCCAAGAAAAACAAGAAGAAGAGGTTGTCCAGATATCTGAAGGTAATCTCTAAAACCAAACTGCCACGGACGATATCTTTCATTTGTGCATTTTCTCACGAAGTCGTGTAAATGTGTCAGGTTTGTAGAAGTAAAAGTAGTTTTGCTTCCCAAGAGGCGTGACGAGCTGCAGCGTGTAACATGTTTCCTGCAGCTTCTTTCCATCCTCACTGCTTGCATTACTGATTCGTTTGTAAATAAGACAACCGAGACACAAATACAGCATGCATCTGGCTTTGTTTGATCACTGCAATGTAAATGCATTTGAAGCATTTTACCTGTCCTGGTGACTTTCTCATGATGGCTTTCCCATGTGTTTTCCAGAAGAGCAGCCAGCTGTTACAATAGCCAGTGTTCAGCAGGCTGCAACCTTTCGGGACAATAACATACAATATCAGCTCCGCACAGAGGGTGGGCAGGTAGGTACCTATTGCATTGAAGTTTGCCACTTCTGACAACTGTTGCTTGTTTATTGCACTTCTCTGAGAGGCTCTTGGGTGCTTTTCATAGCACACCATAACAAGTCGGGGCATTTAGGGCCAACATCTTACAAATGACTTGAGATGTCGGGCTGTTTGACTGTCCAAGAGGTATTTGTGCAGAGATAATTAGCAGTTGACATCCAGTGTAATAACGTTAGACATAACATGATTGTAAGGGAATTAACATTTTTGCACCACAGGTTCATTATTCAGACATTCATTATTCAGAGTGCTCTGTGATTTAGGCTTAGAAATACCAGGAGTTTTCATATATTTTCTGCAGTTGCTTCAAATTCCTACCTATTCACAAAAAAAATGAGACGGTACAGAATTGTTAAATGACCACAGAGTGTGTGTTGTTTTTTTGTTTTGTCCCCCCCCGACCGTATTGTGTGCGGTCATTGATGAACAGTGGGTGAATATGAAGAACTTGAAAAGTAGTCTTGACATTCATCTTGGTTTATCCTTATTTGGGTAACTTACACTGTAGGGAGTTAATTCAGTGGTCCAAGTGTTTAATTTGGGGTAAATGGGGCTGGTGTGAGCGACCATGTGATTCTGACCTGGTCCAGGATTGGCATGGGGCTGCTGTCACATGTCAGTCAGGCGGTGAGTCACATGATAGCGGGACACAAATACTGATTCTAGGAACAAACAAGCTCATTTTCTTTTACTTATTTCTAAAATTGAATCAGGCACATTCTGATGCCTAAGCATATTGTTTGGGAGAGTAGGATCAATGCAGAAACTGAGGTTTGGACTGTAGTGGCAGGTTACTGGGCTCAGCTGAACTGAGCAACCGATATGATAAACAAATCTGCAAGACAGGTAAGGTCTGCTGCGCCAACACCTGCTGCAGGATCTTCTCACTTCCAGCGTTGACCTGTCTTCTTCCACTCCGTAGCTCACATATCAAGTCGTTCAGGTCCATGACCAGCACCTCGACGGGAGAAATGAAGCAGGGGGAGCTGTAAGTGTCGTCTCCACGTCTGCATTTGCTGGTGCTCCTCAGGCTGTGGCTCAGGTAAGAACATCTTTAACCGCACAGCAAGAGATCAGTGTTCTTAACAATTTGTAAAGCATTTTCAGCATTTTGTTCCACCAGAAGAATAATTGGTGCATTTTTTTTAAATTGTTGTTTGTTGCATCTAACACCGTTGCACAGTAGCACAGCTTATTCTCATTCTGTGCAACAGAATCTGTGTGTAAGAGACTGTGAGCAGTTTGTCATAAACTGGTTTAATGAGCTGAATATAGTCTTATAGAAATGTGATGCTTTTGTGTGCTCTTACCTACTGTCAACTTAGTGTCCACTCTGAGCTGGTACATTAGAGTTAAAAAGGTGCTCGTTTCTCGAATAGCAAATCATTGTGTTCTCACAATTGTTACCGTTTGTTATTAAAGAGAAGATGTCTGACCATGACTCTCGTGCAGGTTATTTCCAGTTCAGTCATGAAAGCATCCCAAAGTCTCTGAAGGACCTTCACTTGTCATCCAGTGTATTTGTCTTCTGGACAAAGTCATATCATCAGAAGAAGCTTAAGAAATGTATCCTGTATGCTTAACAAACAAGTGCTTATTGGTTACAGTCAGTAATATGCACTTAAATGCCATATTGATAGCATATAATAATAATTAAGAACATTCTTTTAGGTGTTGGTGAAACGAAAAAGTCGATTACCTGTGATTGTAATTATTAACTCATTCATGCGTGTACGATAATGTATCACTTTATTTATGAGTCTGTCAATGGAACACAAACTATTATATCCTTCATATCACATGGACGTATGTCTATTGCCATTCGGAACAGATTTTTTATACTCATTTTGATTCACAAATAGATATGTTTATATCGCTAGGTGTTTGAAGATGTGCATTAGTTGATAGCTGTAGATGCTATGTTCATATGAATGCATTTGTCACTGTTTGTATAGTATCTGGGCATAATTTTTGTAAGTTTTGAATTAATCAAATTGAGTTTTCCTTCTTAATACTTCTTTATTTGTTTACTTTTCAATCTTAATTATGGTTGACTGACTTTTATTTTATTTCACTCACTCGAAATAAAGATGTGAATCAATCAAATCATAGATTTCTGCTGTTGTGATTAAAGCTGCAGGTGTAGTTAATTCCTCTCAGCTGACGGAGCAGCACAAACAATGAATCCTGTACAACGTCTGCCAGATGCGAGTGGGATTAAGATGCACTTAGAGTGTTGTTCACACGAAGAGATTTCAGTTATTGTTGTGCGAGCTTTGTGCAAAACAGGTTTTTGATTGAAATATGCAAGTTTGGTTTTTTTTCCCCGCAAGAAAAGACAAAATTTGTTTTTCATTGCCTCTGTACTGAAGCATTCACTGACCTTGCTGTTATCCCCACTAACAAGATCACCGCAACTTATTTTCCTCCCTTTGTCCCAGCTGTCAAACAGTGCTGCGTCTTGCTTGGGGGTCCAAAGTGTATAGCAGTATTGAATTTGACAGAGAATGAGGTGTGCGTTTACCTGCTGTGACTGCTCCATTGCTACTTGTTCATGCCTCTCCTCTGTCTCCCTCTTATCTGTCACAGGCTGTGATCCAAAACCCTTTCAGTAATGGAGGGAGCCCAGCAGGAGAATCAGTGGGAGGGGAGACCCGCTTCGCTTACTTCCCCGCAACCGCGGTGAGCGACGGGACCGTCTCTGTGCAGGCCGCCACGGACCCCACGCTCACGCAGGCAGGAGGTGAGTCAGTTCTCAGACTTAATTTGGGCTGAAGCTTATCGCGGCGCTACAGGGCTAATTTATCAATTACTGTCAGGAGATGAACAGGACTTTTGAGAAGTGCTTGAAAGAGAGAACACCCCCCCCACCAACTTGTTGTAAATGAACCATGATCCCCTCAGCTATAAAGGGTAGGAAAGAAATCAGACCAACGGTGCACATGTTTGATATGTGGCCATCTTTTCTACTTACTGTGGCCAATGGATTGTGAAAGGAGTAGGCACAGTTTTCACCAACATCACCTCCATGTTGAATTTGCTCAATAGCCAATGCTTTATTGCTTTATTATTATTTAAGTTTGACTAGTTTGCTGTTTTTTTTTTTTTTTTCACTGAGTAAAATGTCAGAAATTATTTGACTGTGACAGAAAAAAAAAAAAAACCATGTCTGCTTTTTTGTCAAAAAACATTACAGGCCAAGTTATTTACACTGTTTGTATTTAAGTGTTGTTTATTTCATGTCGCATGCCCTCCCACTCTGCTTTTCCTCCTCTTAAATGCCCCAAGCCATTGTCTGAATGTACGAAGTTTCCTTGAAGTTTCACGGTGCTTGTCTAAAGAAGGCTGGTTTGATTGTCTCCTTCCTGATGTGATGGAGGCTCTCACGGCGAAGTTGACCTGATTGAGTTTTCTCAATTAGAAACAAAACAGCTTCTTGTTAATTTGCTCAAAGGCTTAGGTTTAGGTTTAGGAAGCACATGATAGCTGTGGGTGGAATTGATTTATTGATATATTTCATAATTTAATAAATAACTGTCCGGAAACAATGACAATCTGCAAAGTTTCCTGTAGGAGACAAAATGTCTCCTGGCCAGCAGTTATTGTTGGAGCCTGTAATTCATCACCTGATGTTTTTCTGCTTGCTGTATGTGGGTTTCTTTTGTTGAATTAATTTTTCTTGTCGGTTTGGCCCATATACGAAGTCTGAAAAAGCAGAAAACTGACATCCAACCGAAGCTGTACCTGCTTTTCAAAACTGAAATCACCGGCACTATTTTAATTTTGAAAATAAGATCTGGTGATCACATCAGGAAGAAACCAAAACATTTGTTGCCCCTGTGGACATGCACGTGAAATGAAAAATAGAATTCAACTGTTTTTCCACACATGCAGGAATCATAATGAAAGGCTTTAATTTTTCTGTATTCAGTTTAGTTTTTCGGTGGTGTGCTCTTGAGCACTCATGGTAAGATGGTCTCTGGTTAGAGTCCAGGTTGGGCTTGGTGGATTTTCTGTCAAATATGGAATTCTGGTTTTCTCTACCACTCACATTTGTGTGAGGCTGATTACGTAGTCTAACTACATTAGGATACAGCAGTATCTCCATGTGCTTGGTGATTGTCTGAAACCTTCATCCTGTGAGGGCCTGGTGACCCTGTTTGATGATAGCTGAATGGGATCAGCTGCTGTGCCCCACAACCCTGAGTTGGATAAAGCAGTTTAAAAGATAAATGATGTATCTGATGGTGTGGGTGAATAAATGCACAAATGCAATCTCAAATACACTAGTTTTATTGCAAACCTTATAGAGAGTTGTGCTCCGAACCCTTAACAGGAAAGTGTTTTGTTCTAAATGTAACTTTCAACATTGAATTTCTCACATTTTATGGGAGTAAAGTCACAATCTGTAGTCTGGTCTCAGGCATCTAATCTAATTCTCCTGAATTATATAACCGTCATCATGCGTTGAGGTTTTCAACACTTCAAGCGCACCATGTGAACGCCCTGCATGTAGCTGCACAGATGGGAACTTGCTGTTCCTGCTATACTAAATGTGCTGATCATGCTTCGCTAAAAGGCATTAAAACATGGCAGACAAGATCCGCAGGGGGATATTTATTGTTTAGATGTCACAATAAACCCCATTACAGAGAAAACTCCAACGATTTAACCACATTTTGCCCAATTTCACACTATTCCATGTTCTATGGTCTATCAAATTCCACAGCCCTGTTGATGTTTTCTGCATCATGCAAATCCAAGGTGCCATATGCACATATGTTTGCTCCGTTTAAAACATAGCTGCAGGAAATGGTCCATATGTCATCGCCTGGCAGGTGGAAGTAGAGCTGGGAGTGAAAACGCATGTTTACTGCTCACGCAAGGTGCCGCCACCTTGATGGTGTTGGAGGGAATTTAACCGATTTACCGATAAAAACAACATCAATGAAGTGTACATTCTGATTAAAAAATAAAAAAAATATACAAACAAAGAACCCCCCCCCACTGTGTCGGCTTGATCAATGTAAGTAGTGGTCCAATGGGTTTGCGATACACAGGGAATTCCCGTGATTGTTTTTTGGGGTGTGTTTTTTTGTTTTAATCTTTCTTTTAAAAGAGAGCAATAGGTTCTTGCTATTGGCCAACAGAATGCCAGCAATTCATCTTTTAAGCCACTTTCTGCAACATATGGCTGTGTGTCAGTGGAGCCAGTACCAGCTGACTTCCTGTGAAGGCAGAGTTCACCCAGTGCAGGTCACCAGTCCATCACAGGGCAAAGTCGCACACTTTCATTCACACCTACAGGCAGTTTTTTGGGGGAGGAAAGTACTGAAAATCAATGTATTCCACAGGGAGAACATGCAAACGTGGCACACAAATGCTCACACACAGCTAATGTAGTCTGAGATAACTAATGAACAGTTATGGCTGCTTCTTTGTGAAGTACCAGCACATGACACTTAAAAATAACTGAATGCATTAAACCACAGTCACTCAAATAAGCCGATTTCTACGTCCATTAATTTTAGCCTGACAAAGCTGCTTTTCGAACCTTGAGCTGAATAGGGGCCTCAAGTATACTCATGAGAAGACCAACCACAGTCATGTGTTACACAAGGTCATGTTGTGCTTCACTTCTTCCTTTTTTTCTCCCCATCATCAGTCGTCTTTGATGTATTTCATCCTCGCTGATTACTGAGGACTGACACGGCTTGTCAGGCTCATGCAGCAACGCATCCACACACCCCGCATCACATGACACACACCCTCAGAGGCCAGATATCCTCAAGGCCGTGTCAGTTGACGCACCGTGGTCGTAACTCGCCTGATAGTCTTCTCGATGCCGCTTCAATAGTAAAATGCAATTGAGAGCAGAGGGTGGCGACAGTTTGGCATGAGAGGCAGAGCACTTGTGTGTTGAGCATCTTTCAAGACATTAAAATGTTGCTGTGCTCAGTGAAAACATCTGCAGTCTGCTCCAGTAGCAGATTGGAGTGTTCTTCGTAAAAAAATAAGTAAATGTTGGGGTTTTTTTAATTTTTATTATTCCTATCTTAGAAATACATGTTTTTCTTGTGTGTTTTGCATTGATTGTTATGAGTCCCAGATCCTGCTGTGATGAGTTGTTGGGTCCAAACAGTACTTTAATAATTGTGTATTTACAAACAATTTTAGAATGACCAGAAAAGAAACAATGTTTTTCGTGTTTGAAGAAATTAGGAAAAATCCTGCCACGACTTACTTTGTGTCAACCGAGAGCATGTGAAACAGAAGCTGTGGTTAGACGGACCAAAGACGAAATCTTCTCCTGTAAACACTTTTATTATATATATTAGACCGATCCTATTGAATCTCCTATCAGATCGGAGACGTTGGTGGAACCCTATATTTTCTGATCAGAGTCCGTTTTTACACAAGTGTTCTCCAGTATTACTAGGTGGCACACAAAATCAAACTGCTCTGAAATATTAAAAGGCTCAAATATCGTCCTGGTCGTAATCTGAAAATGCAGAATGTTTCAAATGGCCAGAACAATCGGATGAGTTTAACTCAGTGTTATTGTAAATGGGATAATGGAATCTCTCAATCAGGAGGAAATCAAACAGATGTACAAAAAGTGACCAGCTGAGATGCTCAGCGGAAATGGGGCTGCTTACAAAATGAGCAGTGTAGCTGTGTGTGACAGTTGACACAGTGCCGCAGTGCGCCCTCAGTTTATGTGATTTCACAGTAAATAGAAGCAAGAACGTCTGAAGCTCCAAGCTAATTTCCTGTCTCACTACCTTCTGATCTCAGCTATTTGTTGATTCAGAAGCTGTAGACTGAGCCGGGATGAGTTAATGAGGATGAGCAGTTGGAAAATGTCAGCAAAACTCTTGATGTGAGGACCTTAGTTTTAATAGAGTGGAATAGAAATGAAAAATAGAAATGAATGCAACTGTATTTGGGATTCTTGTGTATTTCAGATTCAATTATTGTTCTGTTTTGTTGACTTTTTGACCTGCTGCTTTTACACAATCTGATTGTAACCCTATGATACAGTACAAATTGGAAACAGCTGTGTCTGCATGACTTGTAGAGTAATTTGAGCAGTCAGTGTTCATATCGATTATTTTGAAAGTCGTCAGGCCTCGATAAGGACTTTAGGTTACTGCTCTGTTTGCAGTTCAACTCGACACAGGACCATTGGAACTGTGCTCAGATTTAATGAGTATTTATACAGTGAATGTCATCTTTCTTCATTGATTACTAAATATGGCTATGACTTGTCATCCATAGGCCAGTTTTATGTGATGATGACCCCTCCCGATGTCATTCAGACAGGCACACAGCGAACCATCGCCCCACGCACACAGTCCTACCCTGCGTAAGTATCAGCTCTTGTCATTTCCTACAAGATTTTGATGTCATACTGTGAAGCACATTCACTATTATTTTAAACTAAACAGTTCTGGGGAAACACCATTATTTTGACTTTGTGAATGTCACTTTGTAATGATTTATTGGGTTTATATCGCGGTAATTTCAAGTTGGATGAAAAGTTGAAGGTTAAACTACTAAATGTCTTAAATTTGTGTATATTGAAGTTCTCGTTCTGACTTCCAAATCTTTTTGGGCTATTATGATTATGTAGCTCAAATTCTGCATTTCTGCTGCTGCTGTGTTTTTTTTTGTTTTTGTTTTTTTTTTTTAAACTTAAGAATGTTTTTCTTCCCAGGGAAGCTTTTGTGTTGCTCTGAGTTCTCTGCGATGATTGATTTTAAGGATCCTTGTTTTTCCCCACATAATGGTTTGGCTCCCCGTCCCCCACCTTCTCCTCTGAAACCCTATGTTGTTTATCTCTGAAATTCACAACATGCATCATCATTATCATGCATCAAAAGGGACCCGTCTCAGACTCTCTCCAACTGTTAGCCACATGCTGGTGATTGCTGTTATTAAGATGATCAGCGGGCTCACCTGCGCAAAGAGTTTGTCATTTTAATTTGCGCGATACCAGACGGGCTTGGGCCCACTACAGATACAGAAGAGGAATTAATTCAGTCAATGCCAAAAGCTCATCAGCACACGAGCTTCTGAGAGAGGCTGAGACCTGCAGTGTTTCAGACTGTCGTATAACTAATAACCTCCTTGTTTGGTTAAACACTCATTTGCCTGCTTGGTCACTAAAAACAAGCATATGACCTGTTATCAAATTGAGTTAACTCTAGTCTTAAGTGAATATTCCTCTTTTTGTCTTTGCACAAGGTTTCTACTTAACCTCTAAGTGGATGGTTGTCATTCAGCCCATTCTCTTATAAGGAGTGACTACTAATTGTTATTGTACACAAGAACACAAAATGCATTGTATCATTTGTAAGGATCCCATAAAACAAAAAACAACTAATGGGCTCATCACATTATCAGTAGTATATGATTTTCATACGATGTTTGACACTTTAGGTCTACAAATCAATTGCTTTTGTGCTTCTGTCATTTCCAAGAACCAATAGATGTGAGTTACTTTGTTGCAGATGGCTTTAAATAAGGTTGTAGATCTGCCTCACGTTTGGCGGCAGCTTGATATTTACAGCATCAGCAGATATATTTGCAGTTGAGAGTAAAGGGCAGCGTTTGTTGTAGTGTATGTCTACGTTTCTGATGAAAGTGAATTGTTTTGTCATCTCTCAGAAAATGTTTGTTTCTATACATTTCCTCTCGCATGAATAATTTACGAGTGTCAGTGTCGGGAGTTATATTTAAGTGTAAACTAATAAACTTTGTCCTTGACATGTGAACAAAGTGAATGAAACCACCCCCCCACCCCCCTCACCCTATCTGCTGTTTGCAGAGATGAAAACGAGCTGCTGCAGCATGAAGGTTTAAACTGGTGAGGACAGTTTCCACATTTCACCCACACTCTCCCCCCACCCCTTTTTTTTTTTTGTAAGCAAATGAACTAATCGAATTAGATCACAAGAAGAGAAGATGCACGAACCCCTCCCCTGCTCTCATCTCCGCCTTTCGCTTCCCATAAATCCCCAGTGATTTCTCCTGCTCTTCATGTGCGATGCACAGATATCGTGTTTCTTCAGTGTTGACCCTGATCTATTGTTGTTCGCTGTACTCGTGGCAAATGTATTTTTCTATTCAGAAACCTAGAAAGTGGGTCATTGTTCTCTAGCTGGAAATAAATGGCTCGCAACGCACTTTTCATTTTAGCATAAGTGTCAAAGTGTCCTCTGTTGTAGTTGTTTGAGTTTTGTTCTCATTTAGCCTGAAGTCAGCGATGAAACCATTTGCTCTGTGTTTGAAGTGTTTTGATGCGCTATTGGAAATGTTGAGACAGCTGAAGCATTTGTCAGTTCCATGATCTCTCCTCTGCATAGCCATTTACAGCTCACAATCTCATCTGCGTTCAGACATTCATTGGGAGAATATAAAACACAAACTGCTGTCCTTTGTGTCACCTTGTGCACTTTAGTGATTCACTGTCTGTTCCTCGGCTAGGTAATATCAATAGTAATACTGTAATGGAAGAGAAGAATGTTGAAATTGTAAATTTTTTCTTTAACAGATCTATATGACACTAGACAAACTTAGTTTTTATTACTTCCAACACTTCAAATGTTGTGGAAAACATCCTTCAGATTTTCTATCGTTAACTCTCATGAGCACTAAGATGAGGCCTGTGTCCATTTGTCCTCTGTATCGTGAAAGCAGGGGGAGGGAAGAGATTTCTCCTGGTCTGTACATTTAGTTATTCATACAGTCACCCACTTTTTTTTTTTTTTTACACTTTGCCTAAGAGTACAGCCAGGCCGAATCCATTATGTTGCTGAAATCCCATTAAGATGCGCTGAGATACAAGAGACGCTGTCGTTTGGCTTAGTGGACTATCTCAAATGAAGCCATCAGCCGTCGAGTTGTGTTGATGGGACATAAATGATTTACTGTGGAATGAAGATGCGTTGTAGTGGGACAGACGAGACCTGACAGGTTGTTCACTAACTTAATGTAAAATAATCCCCCAAAGAATTAGTAGTTTTCCTCAGAAAGAGTCATTGTTTCTTTTCTTTCGTGACACGTTTGTCTATTCTATTAGTGAGGTAAAGGCATTGGTGAGATATATAGTCGTCGCCTACGATTACACCTTAATTGTATTATTGGTCTATTCACGCTTTGCTGGGTTAGTTAAAGTCTCGCCATCATATCTCAGGGACTTAATTAACAGAATCCTAAGGGAAGATAAAGAGACAGTTGTGTCATTAGGCATACGCCCAAACTCCGTTAGGCAGCATCTGGTTTTCCACACTGTTGTAATTTTACAGCATGATAAAGCAGTTCTTCCTCTCCAGGCCCTCACCTGGGATGAGGACAGCCAATAAGACTAAGAACATTGGCCCTGTCTCAAGTGTTTTCCAGTCCAGGTAGTCCAGCCTGAGGCCATGAGCCGGGCTTCTCATATGGCCCAGTGTGTCTTTGCATCCTTCCACATCTTTACAACACAACCTTAGAGCCTCATTCTAAGCAGCAGTTGCAATGAGCTTGAATTCAAAGATAAAGAGGGGAGAATGGGTTTTATTAGGCACAGGATTAGTTGAATTTGGGGGATTGGATTGGATCTGTGCCTGATTGCATGGTACTCAAAGATGAGAGATACTGTCTGGTATAAAAAGTGTTTTATTTTTCCATCTATCTGCAGGAAAATGGATGGACCCCGAACACCAAGAGATGAAAGGAGGAGAGCGCAACATAATGAAGGTCGGTAATTAATTGTGATTGTGGCCTTTGATTTCATCAGACATAATAGAGTGTGGTGCCTAAATGGAGCCTGTTTATAGTTGAAGGAACAATCACCAATCCCTGTCAAACACTCTACTAATAACATAGTAGTTTACCAGATGTGTATTCAGGCTGACCACTAGAGGACACTGTGGAATTATAAAACTCAGGCGGTCGTATCGGTGTCTGTATCAAGCTTAAGGGATAGTAAAATATGTATTTTTCAACATTTGATCTCTGTGTAAGAAAGAAATGCATATTTCCACGATAAAATAATTTCTGTTCTGTTATTTCTTATTACATCAGTTGAAAGGCGACGAAGAGACAAGATCAACAACTGGATTGTCACACTCTCCAAGATCATCCCAGACTGCAATATGGACAGCACGAAGACAGGAGCAGTAAGCAGACTTCCTGTTCATTGTTACCATGCGTTTCCATTTCGAACACTAACATCTCTACTATTTGACGAAGTCGATGTCCTCCCAGAGCAAAGGAGGCATCCTTTCCAAAGCTTGTGACTACATCCGCGAGCTGAGGCAAAGCAACCAGCGACTGCAGGAGAGTTTCAAGGAAGTGGAAAGGATACAAGTAGACAACGAGTTGTGCAGGCAGCAGGTATGAAAAATCGATCAGCGCTCTATGAATGATAATTCAAAATCACACTTTTAAGCAGGTTGGGCACAGCGGATCAATAAACTTTCACATAATAAGGTCATATTGTGCTACATATGTGGCTGTGAAGATTTCCACCACTGCCTTGAATAGATTAGTTTGCTTTGTAGTGCATTGCAGCATTCTTTCACTTTGAGTCTGAGGAGCATGAAATCCACCTCGCCCCATACGCATCTCCGTTTCTCCAAAACAGAGCCCCGGGGACCCGGGGCTGCATAGCTGATCATCACAGCCTGACAAAGACATTCAAAGAGTTTGCACTCAAATAATGAGAAGTGTTACCTGAAATCAGTGCTCTGAGAGACTGTGGGAATATTGTACACAGAGGTTGTGTGAGAACTAAGTGCATGCTAATGCACTCAAAGTATTGTGAAATCTTGAGCTCTGAGGCTTCCACGTCTCTCTCTTGAATCCCGGGCCTGCTCGGCAAAATATTCGGATTCTGATGCTCAAAGCTCAATACCCTTCCTTTAGTCTCTCAGTGTGAATTTAGGATTCACCCAAGGGAAGTATAGTGGAGATGACATACCTCTAGATTTGATAATCCAGTTGGTTGTGGACAGGGTTGTCTTTGAACACACTACTCTCTAATCCCATGGATTGCACAGCGCTGCGTCTACATTACACTCAGCCAGCACTCGCAGTCCTCAAATGGAAAAAGTTTGTTTCTGTAAACTTCCAGCAGTATTTGGCTGTCACGGGGATGAGGACGTCGATGATGAGATTTTGTCTCGTTCTTTGTTCTAAAGATCGAGGAGCTCAAGAACGAGAACGCGCTGCTCCGAGCGCAGCTCCAGCAGCACGGCATCGAGATGGTCGGAGAGACGCCGCCGCAGTGAAGGAGGACCAGGGAGGAGCATCGCCACTCAGAAATGCACCCGACACGGTTGGAAACCAAGGCAAGATGATAGAAGAAAGACTTGTGGAGAAGCACTTCTTTCACAGTGAACACATCCTTTTTCCTGGGTTCCCAGGCCACAAACCCTTCACCAGCCCCATGTGGCTGCACTTGACTGTTCCAATTCCATCGAGAAAACCACCAACTCAGTAGAAACATGCTTCAAGGAAATGAATAAAGGCCCACTTGACTCCATCGAAGGGCTTTCACTAGCACTAGCTCGAGAGAGTACCTCTGCTGAACTCCTGTGTTTTGTATTTATGTAGCTCTCACGGACACTGATGTCTGCCATGTCATGTTCCCTGCCAGTGTATTTCGTCCCGCATTTATTCATTCTGACTTAGTTCATGCTTTTATTCAGTTTGTGTGTTTGAGTTCTGTTTTAATATGTTGTTTTTAGGTACTTTTAATTTATTAGTCCGCTTGCTGAGGGAAGCCTCGACGGAGACCAGTTACGATCAAACCTGTGCACCCCAGAGAAAAAGCGGGAATGGATTTTAAAGTGTGAGAACATCAAAGTATGCAAAAGATATGAGTGAAATAATGTGACCCACATAGTTTAAGCAGACCCAAAGACAAACGAGGAGCCAGTTGAATGCCAATGCTTCTGGACTGATTTATGTAAACATCTTTATTGAAACGCTACATGTGTCACAATGTTTGAGCCGATCATCTCTGGGAATCAACAATCAATAACTCATACTTGCCACTTTGTCAGAATAATTACCATGAATTGTGTGCAATCAAGACGCCTGATTTGATGAAAGAAGCAGTGTACTTGAATTGTTGGGCATTTGCTTTCAGAGGAAAAACATCTCCACAAGTCATACGAATTATGATGCTGTGCAAATAGCCAAACTGTTCAAGTTGTATTTTTTTTACAGATTGAAATACAAACATTTCGTGTTGCACTGCGGGTCACTTATGAGTGGCGGAAATCCAAATTTTTGGGGGGCAAAATTCCATTCAGGTGCTGAGTTTTAATTTTCATCTTTTGTTCAGGTGTGATTTACCATTGCGTCCTCAGTGCGCGTGTGAATTATCCTCACATTTCAAGCTGTTTGCTCTATTTTGGTATTACAACACTTCAAATGAAGTACAAGGGGTCGGGGAAGGAGGGAGGGAGGCACCCCGGAGAGCGCCGTTCAAAGACGGCTCTCTATGGAAAAGGAAGTGCACAGAAATTTTGTCGCACTTCTTAGTTGAGCTCGACTCATTCTCCTTGAAAAGATGACAAAAGTTGGGAAATGTAACTCGGAAACTCTCTCATATATTTCTCCACCCACTCAGGCAAACAATAACTAAAGTGTAATTGGTTTTACGAAGCCAATATTAACTCTGTTGATGATGTTGTGAATGAATACACGTCTTTTTCTTTCTGTGTTCGGCTTTGGGCAATGCGAATGAAAGTGAGGGAAAGAGAGATATCAAGCTTTGGAACTACTTATTAGAGCATGATTGTGTCTCCCTACATCAACAGCTCAGGATCCAGCTAAGCAAAACCAACACTCAGACCCCTGGCGGAATCAGGCAGACGATCACATTTTAATATCTCAGACTGTGTAAGTTAACAGCTTGTGCTTTGGCAGCGCTGTTCTGCTACAACTGCTAGATTCAAACCTGATGGGGAGAGTGCAAGTGTCTGATCTATCAACGAGGCTCCTCGCCAATGTTAGATGATAGATGTTTTCCAGTAGAGGGTTTTTTTTTTGTTCTGTTTTTTTTACACATCAGTGAGACGAGAGAGGCAGAGAATGTGAAGACGTGAATAACGTTTTGGAAGACGGATGTTCACAAATGAAAGGTCATTTGTCGATAATTCTTTTTTCTTTCGCAATTCTTTTTTGAAGTTGCAAAAGGTAAGAATAAAAAGACTGTAGCAGCCTCACTGTTCTCAGGTTAGAAACATCTTTTTCTAAGTAAAATGATGGAAAATAATAAAACTTTCACTCGCTAATAATCTCATTGTAGTTTGTGTCTCTTTGTACTCCAAAGCATGCAGCAGACACAAAACACACCCATCTTCCCAGATTTTAGAACGGTTATCCAAGTGAGGGGACTGGACTCTGGTCGAACACTGGGAAAAGATGGTAACAGTCTCCCACACGAACATCCACTCCCACAGACAGAAGTGTGGATTGTGGAAAGAAGCCAGAGTACCTGAAGAAAACCTATGCAGAGGCGGGAAGAACATGCAAACTCAACACTTGGTCTGCTTGCTGTGAGCCAAGCCTGTTAATCTCTGTCAGTGTACAGCTCAAGTTTATATACACTGTGTTTATACCTGCCTTTTTAATCACAACTACAGTTGAAAAAATGTCATAGTAGAGGCTTTTCTTTGACATTCGTCAAGTCATCGATATGTCAATTACATACAGCGTATTTAAATTGCACATTCTACAGACTTGCAGTGCAATAACATCAAATATCCTGTCCATCTATATCCATCCATCTCCTATACCGCTTGATTCTGTTCACGGGCGCTGGAGCTGATTGTCCATTCACCTGTCTAACAGCGACAGTGGAGCAGATTCTGCACACCTGCCTGAAATGGTTGTGATAAATTTGATTCTCAAATATGGATGGCTTTATGAGAAATAGAATGGTTAATGATAAGGGCTCTTCAATCAGTCTCCCTTGAAAAATGTAATCTTCAAGAAAGCTCTCATGGACTTTTGTTTCTCCTCTTTCTCTCAAATTTTTAATATGTTAATGGAGTAAAAGTCAAAATGTGACAAAATGGTTCCCAACCTCTTTTTTTTCTAATCTTCTGACTGCCTCTATGAAAGGTGGATCCAATCTACAAACCCGAGCTACAAACCTTTATCGCCATATCATATGTACAAGAGTGGGTTCATCAGAAAAATGAAATTGTAAGCAGCAGACAAAATGCCAAGAACGCAATGGACAATATCATTCCTACCAGGTAAATAGGACTTGCCAAACACTGGAAGATACACCCACTTCCACCAACATAGGAAAGGGACCTTCAATATGAAAGCAATGGCCAGTTTAAGTGTGGTCTATAGGAGAGAGTGTTTTTTATGATTTTATTTGAAATGTGATGTATCTTATTTTGACAAACCTCAAGCAGGCAAGACGCAGAGAAGGGGCCCCTCAGCCACAGCCTGGGAACCCCTGGTGTAATAGATTACAAATACATGCATCATTATATATATACCAGGATCATGTTTCTGATCTCTCAGATATATGATATCAAGCAGATACATTATTAACTCAACTTTTAAATACAATTATGTTTTTGACGTATTGGTGTACACATCTCTGTCCATGTTCTTAACATGGGTTCTCCGGAAGTCAACATTTGGCTTTCAGTATGATCATCTCTCAGGGTGGGTGCAGATCTGATTAGAGGTACAAGCAATTTCTTGTATTTGAGTCAAATTATTATGGGGCACATGTCGTTGCAAAACGTGTGTGTCCTTTGAGCGCTCTGGTTCATCCAATCAACTTATCAACACGCCGGTAAAACTGAGGCCAGCTTGTAGTTTGAAGACTCAGAGGGCACCTTGGGTGAGCGAGATCAGTGGCAGATAAAAGCCACATCCAAGGCCTCAGCGAGATTGAGTTTGACACAGCAGATCTGAGACATTTAAGCATCATTCTGCTGTTTTTTTTTTTTTTTAAGAGGCAGAGAGGTCGTTATTTCGCTAAGTTTTAGCTGCAGTCTCATGCTGTACACATCCTAACACACAGCAGAATCCCAACCAGTTGGGCTGCAGAATGTCATTTTCCATCTGTATTCATTAAACTGACACTGTGTATTAAATTTACTTTGTTTTTTATCATACAACCCCCCCACCCACCCACCCACCCACTGTTTCCAGCCTTGTCATCTGCCATTTAAACATACACAGATAGCCAGTCAGACAGGCGTCTGTGTGTCCCGGTTTCTGTTTGAAGTGGATGATCTCTGATCCTGCGTACCTCTCGGATTGGGACATACTCTGTCTCTCCGTCTGTCAGCCTCCTTCACAAAAGCTCGTGGACAGCGTTGAAATGAACTCAGTCTGAATAGGAAAATTAAAAGACATAGAAAGTTTCATCTCCTAAAAATGAAATATAAAGGGTCTGCCAGGGAAAGTGACCTTCACCTCTCAGTGCAGATAATTCACCAAGAATTAATTGGTGCATTAATTGGAAGAAGAGAGAGTTCCCACTCTACTGATATGGATGGAATCATGTTTAATGGATTTGAGACATGGATTTGTCTGGTCAATACCGCATGTTGGCTTGGAGGATGGGTGGAACCAGTGATATGCGAAATGTAAAAGCCTTTAATCTAATATTTTGGGGGGAGGTTTTACATTCAGGTATGTTGAGCAAAACCGCACGGTTCACTGATTTTTTTTCTTTTTCTTTTTTGTCCCACGGAAGCAATGCTTACCTACTATTCTGTTCGAATCGGAGCGCCACACTTTGATGTCCTCCATGTTTGTCTTTTTTTTTTTTCCTGCTATAGGAGCACCCTGTCAGGAGCACACATTGTCCACTGGCTCCTTTCTCAGATGTTATTTGTTGAAAATAGCTGACAGAAAAGGTCTTATTCTGCCTTGACATACAATGCGGGTATGCATGTATCATGCGGGCTCTCATCTTTCCTGGGCTTACATTAATAAGGACACACCACCTTCCTCGCTCATGAGAGCACTATGAACACAAAGGTCTTCTGCTGCTGTCACAGATGGAGGACAGAAATGAGCTCCACATTCTTTCTTTGCTTTTATATTATTTTATACTTTTTTTCTTTGCGACCAGAGTTTCATGTTTGACAGTATTTTGATGAAAATGACAGATCAAACTGGTTGCACATGTAGAGGGACATGTTTTTGCTCTCCTTGAAGGCTTGAGGACATATTGCTATAGATTACTCCTGACAGTAATATTTATGACATCATCAGAAGAAATAAACCTCAAAACTGTAAAAGTGTCTGGAATTGTTATATTAAACAGTTTCTGAGCAATACTTTGCATTTCTGAATAAAAATAGGAGGAGCTTGGGTCTGTGTCTTTAGATACCGCAGCAGAAATAAACCTTTTCCTCCACATTTTAATTCAGTTCCTTTCTGTGAAGCCTCCTTGGTACAGGAACTACTAAATTAACACCACAATAACAGAGAAAAAAATAATAATTTGACAAGAGATTAGTGCACATCAAGCAGTAAAAATGTCATGTAAAACATTTCATGTAAAACCTTTCACCGAGGTAGACAACCTCTGGTGTGTTTTTACACTGTCATGACAAAAGGTGCATCACACTCAGATTTGAGCTTTAAATCACACATCAAGAGAATGAACAAAGCAGAAATATTTCAACTTGGTGGTATGATCTTTCATGAGGCTACAAGTTACTAAAAAGATAATTCATTTTCCACTTTCAAAGGGAAAGAGCCTGTAAGCCTGTAATTATAAAGCACTTTTTTTTTAGGTAGTTGTGGATTTCGTGAGGGGAAAAAAGCACATTAAGTTGTTAAAGGACATCTAAACACACAGTAGAATTAAGTCAAATAAAACTACCTCCCAGGGACTTGTTTGCGTTTAAGTATTCATGAAAAATGTCTTCATATAGAACACTTTTTTATATATATACACTATATATACATTTTTCATGCATTTTGGGGGGCATTTTACTTTTACCTTTTTTATTTGGCAACTGCAATGTTTTACAGCTCTGAACTAATGTTGTAACTTGCGAAGTTCATGAGATATTTATTTATTTTTCTCTATATATGCTAACTATGTTTCACTTTTTAGAAGCCATTTAATGCCTTAAAAATTGCTTAAATAATAGAGGAACATGGGAAAAAATGTGCATCAGCGTTAAATTTTTATATCACGGGGATAATCCTATTTTTCAATCATGATAGACAGGTAGTTCAGTAGGTAGATGGCAAGATGAAGAGATGGATAGATGGATGGATAGATGGATGGTAGAGGAATCTAAAAATGTGGTGTCACTCGGACATGATCTAAGGACTGTTCTGGGAAGTTCCAGTTTCATATTGAGATATTCACAAGTTACTTCACAGTAAAAAATCCTTCCAGTCAGCAGCAACCCAGTAACCTCAACTCAATACTGCCCCCTGTGTCTGAAACTAGTGATGCCTTTGTGTGGCGAAGAGCTCCATGACTGCGAGAGGTCATATATTCACATGGCTATGGACAGATTTACTTGTCTGTGATGTACACACTCACACACTTGGACATCCTTGGCCCAGTTTTGAAGGACTTTGTAAACATAACAGCTTGGCTGCTGAGAAGAACAATATTTTGAAGAAGGGCCAGTTGCGGATGACTATATTGTGCACAATGCCTTCTAGCTCCATATAAAGCTGGTTGGGGCAAAGGGGGAGGAGGGAGAAGGCAGGGACATGGGGAGAGGACGATGATGAAACAGGAACCGACGGGGGCAATGGCCTCTACTAGGAGGGAAAAGGTACGAGTGGCGCCTGCTGAGGTGAATCTGTCCGCCATGCTGGTGCCTGGTTTTGTTTGGTCAGAAGATTCGCACAGTGATAGCCTCAGGGACTGTTCAGAGGACACCACATTCATGGAAAGCCCAATACTACAAGTTCCTTTAAAAAAAACAAAAAAAAAACATAATACAATTTGTCATGTTTTGACCTCTTTCATCTTATTGACAAACAATGTGGATGGATTACTCCTCTATTAGTAAAAGTCTTTTTTGTTTGTTCTGTTCAGATGTCATGAACTGAGTCACAGTGTGTCATGTGGCAAACAAAAAGACTTGTTCACCATGAGTGCACGTCATGTGCCAGGTCAAGCAGTGAACTAGAACCCCTTTAAGTTATATAGTGGAAGACACACGACAAGTAAATGTACACTATGTTCCGACAACATCATGATCTGACTGAATATCAGAAGGTATGAATACGGGTGGATTCCGGCAGATGTGGAGCCGTTCATGATCGTATTTGTTGACACTGATGTTGTGGTCACCCAAAGCAAGCACGCGGGCCAGCGGGGTTATCAGTGAACGAGACAGACTGACGCGGGGGTCCTGCTACATGTTGTTTCCTAATTAATTCAGCTCTCGCAATTTGGAAATACTTTGAAGCTATAATGAGAATTCAAATCGCCTCTGATTTTATCAGCTCACAGTTTCACACTCGTTTATCAGTTTGCACCTTTATTTTCCAGTTTTCTTATTTCATTTCCACCATTATTGATTTTTTGTTTTTATTCACAGCCTGATGTGGTGGAATAGCTTTCTTACTCTGACAAGTTAATTAATCTGTAGGTGTTTATCACTGTTTCTGTGCTGAGGGGGAAAAATTATTCCCACAAATTCAGCGGTATAGTTTTCTTCTGAAAATGTCAACAATCTGGATTATTATCATTAGGTTACGGTCATTTAAGAAACACCATTTCAATTTCACACTGTTTAATGTATAAATGAATTCGCTGGCATTAATTGTTATGCAGAAAGGTTAAGAAGTATGTTTCACACAGTGGGTTTATTTCGTTGTTAATGCTCAAAAGCACAGAGAAGGCATTAAAATAACACATGGACTGTGTCATGAAGTGAAATGTGATATACATCAAATGCAGGTGGAACCACCTAAAGCCTAAATTCTTTTCTGTCCAGACGTAATAAACCCCATCACATTATGTTATATTCATTTTTCAACTAATGCACATTGAAACACCTAGACTCAAATAGACGTTTTTAATCCTGGCTACTACTCAGCAGCTCTCAAAAGGATTTAATTTGGTTCAACTGCAGGTTCCTGTGTATTATGCAAAAACGGAACGTGCTGAAAATGAGGGGCTAATTATTCCATTTGAGAGGTTGTAATTACATCCTTTAGACTGAGCAATGGATATTCCAAAGTGGCTCCTTCTCCTTAGTGAAGGATTTCTCAGGTCGGAACAAGTGCAGCTCAGCCAGCCGTGCAAAAGATTGACCTGTGCAGTGTTGGCCTTTTCTGGGGGAGCCACAATCCGCAGTGCTCCTGTCAGGTTGGTTCCATGAAAGCTCACATTTCCAGCGCACGTATTGCTCTCATATACTCTAGAAATGATGGGCTTGAGCAGCTTGTAAATGTGTGGAATTATGTGTTCTCTGGGCAGAAAGTAATTTCATTTCCAAGCCAGTAGTTGGTTTGATATTGCTGACAGTGTAGGCCCACAATCAAAAATAGATCAGAGAACCCCCACCCCCGGTGTTGCAGCATTACAAATATGAGAAATGGGGAGGTCAAAACTTCCCCAGTGGTGTTAGGTAACTTCTGTTAGCAATGGGCAGTTCCTCCAGCGGCGATGAGGCAACACCAGAGTTAAGTGTGTATAAATACTGACATGCTCCGCATGCTCAACCATGAGCCAGTGGAGGGACTCAAACAAGAGCAGACAAGGGTCAAAGGCCAGAAGGAATCCACTTGCCAGAAAATCACCGTCCATTGCTGAAGCTGAAGAATAGATTGAAGCTGTTGTGCCCATGACAAAGAAGACCTATCGACTCTGATCTTCAAAGGACTTAACAACCAAACCGTTTAAAAGCAAAATGAAGGCATTCAGCATTGCAGTTGCAGTGACACTCGTGCTCGCCTTTATTTGCATTCTGGAGGGCTCCGCCGTCCCATTTGCCGGGGTAAGAATCTAACTTAAACTCACTTCATTTGCCTATTAGCAACAAATGTTTTGTCAGGATGCTAAGATGTGACACCTAAATGTGCATAATTCATTAACAGGTGCCGGAGCTGGAGGAGGCAGGGAGCAATGACACTCCAGTCGCGGCACATCAAGAGACGTCAGTGGAATCGTGGATGGTATGTTCAATTGACTGAAGGAATTACGTCAATTACTATGAGCAAATTAAAACTTAAGTGGACGTGTTTTCCCCACGGAGTCGCCTCGTTCTTCTCCCACATCATGAAGCGATGGAGATAAATGCCGTGCTCTCTTGTCTTTTCCCACAGATGCCAAACCACATCAGAGAGAAGCGCCAGAGCCACATCTCCTTGTGTCGCTGGTGCTGCAACTGCTGCAAGGGTCACAAGGGCTGTGGACCCTGCTGCAGGTTCTGAGGATCCTGACAACAGCAGCAACCACAAAACATTAATTTATTACGCTTTTTGTCGCTCCTCCACAGCTGACCTTTTCTTCACTTCTATTGCAGTAACATTTAAAAAATAATGGAGTGCTATGATTCAAAGAAGAGCACTGACACTTACTGCTCTCTCGTATTTATTTTGTATGTTTTCTAACCTTTTTATTCCCTTTTTTTGTAACTTTCTTTCAAAGAATAAGTCCTGTGTGGCTGTTTTTTCACTGAAAATAAGTGTAATAAGTTTATATTTGGTGGTGAATAAATAATGAGCAAATGCTGATATGTTTTGTGTTATTGATGTTACAAACTCAAACAGAAATAGGTCTTCCAAGAGTAGTACACCAGCAGATCTATATTACTGATCTATGAATATATAGTACCAAAGCTCTATAATACAGAAATACTACTGCATATCTTGTCTAGATTTAGTTAGCAAATGAAAGATACATTGTAAAACATATTTTCATCATTGAACACATTTATTCTATTTTGAATTCACATTTTAAATGGTTATCTCCAACCTGTAGCGATCCAGTACCACAACATAAAACAATGGAAGGTAAATGGGGGAAAAAAGAAAAGAGCAAGAAACCACTCTTTTGTTATCTTTTTGAAACCTATTAATTAGGTTACAGAATGTAGGAAAATTCAGATTGCCATCGTCCACAGTGGGCCCTCTGCTTGCTCAGCCAAAAATAGCAGTTACAACTGGTGCGTAAAAGAGAAAAAATAAACCCGATTTGTATGCATCTTCACAGGTCCACCTCAGTCAGTTTTATATTTACCACCAAATCCTGGCAAGTCATGATAAAAAAAAAAAAAAAAAGAAATTGAGAATAGAAATAAAATTGAGTTTTAGAACTTCCCAGGATGTTTCCGCCAAAATAAATAACCAAGAAACTGACCTTACTCCCAGGTTTATCAAATGAAAAATGGAAAAATAAATGATTTTAGGCTGTGTGCTGCTTTTACACCCAGAAGCTAGAGGTAAAAAAAAAACCACAGCTGTATGGTGGTGTAGTGGTTAGTGCTCTGGCCTGACAGAGAGCAAGTATGTGGTTTGAGTCTGGGCTTGTGGCTCTTTTTGCATGGAGTTTGCTTGCTTTGCATGCTTGGGTGAAAAAAAAGCAAACAAAGACTCTCATCTGTTTCCAACTGTCAACATTAATATTATAATGGACACATCCCCTTGATTATATTTTTCTCTCGGCACATTTGATAAGCGATTTAATTCAATCCTAAGTACCTTTAAGTGGTGCAAAGCAAGAACAGCACTGCTTTAGCATTGTCAATAATCACAGTGTGACATTAATTTCAGCTTCAGAGTGAAAAACATCCGAAATACACTCAAGGTGAATTCAAGGATGTAATAAGTCTAGTCCTACACTTTTGGTTTACACTAATTCAAGGTTTTAGTTATATTACCATTTCATAATTCAGTGGATGATGGCAACTACGATCAACCCTCGATTAAAAGCATCGGGGCGTACGTCCCTGGCTACGAGTACAATACTGCACTTCATAAAAGGAATGCTCTGAAAGCTCTTTGCAAACTGCTGCCAAATGGAGACACTCAAAGTTTAAGAGTAAGATGAAAGCTTGAGCCACTAGATATTTCCATTGGTAGAAAGCAAGAGACCACACTCTTTGTAGAATGTTCAGCAGAGGATTAAGAGTCACCAAATTATCTCAAACACATGTTTTTGGGACTGTAGACAGAAGCTGGACTACTGGGGAGAAGCACAAGGAAAACATACATACAGCACCCTAGATTGAAAGGCCCCACCTGGCCCATTCCAGGACGCAAAAGATGGACATTCACGCTACGAGGCTGGAGAGTGAACTGCTACACATCTATGTAGCCCTGCGTTCATGTGATTGTTTGGAAATTATAAATCTGTCTTGCACATATGATTATGTTATTATGCCACACTGAAGCATTTTGTGGAGTGCAGTGCATCACCAGAGCAATAAGCTCGTAACAACAGCATCAAAGACGCTGCCAGAATAAACAACCTCGTAATTTGTGATAAGCCGTGACCAGATCGGGCAGCATGGCAACGCAGACAAGTCAGTTCAGGCCACCAGGCAAACTGTTCAATGTTTTCCCCACCCACCCACCCACACACACACACGCACGCACGCACGCAAGTACGCACACACAATCTCTTGACAGGATTCCCGACAATCTGTCAATTCCGGCAATGATTCCTCTTCTGAATGACCCACCTCATGGTGGGTGATGATTTTATGACTTGCTGTGTCTTTTGCGTGTTGTCATGTCATCACAACTGCCATGGAGACTCGAGACCAAATCAAATCTGACACCCATCAACATTTATTATGATCTAACTGCAGCCGTTTGTAAATGTGACTGTCACTTCTTTCCACATGGTGGATGCATGTGAACATGAAAAGTGCATTTCTGCATGAACCATATTTTACGCATTTCTGGTGCTTTCGTTGTCGCGCTGCCTCTTTTTTTTTTTTTTTTTTTTGAAAATACCATTTTGTGGTTTGAATGATAAAATTCATTTAAATTTATTTTGAAATCACTAGCACCTATACATTGCCCTGAGTAACCATTGCTACATTGAAAATAGAGTTCAAATATTGTCATGGGCCATACATATTATTTTGTATTCATGCAAAAAGATGGTCATCAATCAGAAATGTCAGATGCAATGTGGGGAATATCGCATTATAAAGTATCACATAACTGAAACCGATACCAATAACAAGTCATTAACGAGTTAATAACTGCTGACAAATGTAAAATTAGTAATACAGTTACAATTAGTGAAGTTTCCATGAGACTGGTATGGAGCTGTGTATGAAAAACTCAAGTTAGCCTTTCTCAATAGTACAAAGTTTTTTTTGTAACCCCTAGATTTAAAGTCGGTCTGTTGTTTTTGGCATGCTGGTGGTTTATCTGTTGTGTTGTTCGTGTATTTTTCCATTGGAAGTGTCTTTCAAGAACAAGTATTGAATCATAAAGTTTTGCATCAGTTCTACACCTGCCATTGAAGTCAATTTTGAATGTTGTTTTGTCCATTGAAATAAATATTTTAGTTAAACGGAATAACTAATTAATGCCTTATAATTAATGTTTGGTCAAATGTATTAAATTGATTTAAACATACACATCCATAGATAAGATTGAATAAATCATTGTAGCCATTGTTTCATGTATCTCTGATATTATTTAATTTAGTATCTTATATTCAAGCAATTGGTGTTTATGCAGGTTTAATGGTATAATAGTGCATTAAACACCAGTAATCAAAACTGTGCTTAGTTAAGTAAGCTAACCTTAACACAGAAGTACGACAACATGCAAACTATCTTGTATGAAAGAGATCGTTAGAGGTAATACAAGTTTTTTTTTTTTTAAGTAACTAAAGTAAACCCAGGGATTATTAAGTCTACATTATATGTGCTCAGTAAAACATACCAAAAAGCATTCCGGGGTCAATGCTGCATTATATCTACTTTCATTCGAGTACTAGAAAACATCAAGTAAAATTTGAATCCTCAAAAATCCATTTGATTTGAGTGCATGATTTGTTTTTGTTTTTTTGCAATCTAAAAGTTTATATTATACACTTTTTTTTTCAATGATTTGGGCCTTTTGTGAGTATTATTTAAAGCAAACCTTGACTTATTCTCTTGAACTCAAGTGACTGCCAGAGGTCGACTGCTGCAGATGATGGGTAGTATCTCACGGCAGCCTCAGTGTTCCATGGAATAAACTCCTGAACGTGCTTAGTCCAAGCCCAACCAACAAACTCTCTCTCTCGCGCTCTTTGCCTATTTATTATATTAAGGGTTTGGCCTTTAATACATCCAAGGCATTCAAATGCTGAAAGGAGAAAATAGTCATCAAAAGAAAATCGACATTGTTGAAGACAAATAGGAATTTTAATGACTAAAGAATGAAAGCCAAAGGCAGAACAAGCACAATGACCCTTGCGTTGTCGCATCTTTGATAGCTAAGCAGTTTCACCCAAGGCAAGTTTGTTTATTGGATTCCATTCAAATTAAAGTTACCTCATTGAGTGCCAGAATATGTTTGTTTACAAGTTTATGCATTGGAGAAAGAAGTGGTGAAGAGTCTGGCCTCGGTACACATGATTGTCAAATGACTCAGAAGGATTTTAGAGAGGCGGATTCAGGTTCACGGCTTCCTACAAAGTGGTAGGGGGAACCAGAGAACAGGCATTAACCAATACACAGCATATATCTATCCATTTGAATAGAATAAATTCAAATACAAGATACACCCCCTCTATAGCTACATATAATTCAAAAGAAAGAGCTGTGCGCAGACTGTCGAACACACATTCAGGTCTCATGTGAAGCTCAGTGAGGTCATCTGGTGGACAGGTACGGTAGACAAGACCACGAAATGAGATGAGCCAGACAGAAACACGGTTTTGCAAGAAAAACACATTGAAAATCCAACACCTATTTTAAGACAAGCATGAAATCAGGTTGTGGTTTCAGAATACCAAAATGTATTGAACTGAGTAAACCACATGGGAAATGTTGATGCTTTGGAATTCCACTTCATACATGCTCAACAGAGGCATTGCGAGTTCATTCATGTATCCCATTATTTGTTACACTAACAATAGCACTGCCAATAATTCTCCTTTTGTGATGCTCACAGATTTGACATTTTTGTTGACATGGTCAGGTGGATTACAATCCAAGTCAAATCTGTCACTGTGAAATTTTGCAATAGAAAAAGACTCGCAGGTGGGGGGATTGAAACAAAAGGTAATCCTCGATGAAACAAACAACAACAACAAAAAACAACCACTAAATGACTGAATGTAGAACAAAAAAACACAGGCATGAAACTAAAACATGAACTAATACCTTAAACACATGGAAACCTGAGGGAAAATAGAGGAACCAGAATTAAAAAAAAAGGGAAAACAAAAAATGGCAGCAAAACAAAACAATGATCACAACACAATTCAATTCAATTAAAATTCCATTCAAATCTATTGAATTCAATCCAATGGGAGGGGAAATAAAAAGCCAAACTCGTGCATGCATAGGGAGAACATACAAAACAATCATCTCAGCGCTGTTCACCTTGAAAAGTCAAACATTTTGGTCTAATTCTAAATTAATAATCCCACATGAACATAATGACAGCAGAGAGGAAAATCTCATTTCAGAACAGTGAGAAACCTCAGAGGTGGCGGCCATCTGCCTCCACGGTTTGGGGTGAGGGGAAAAAGGGAAAATGAAGACAGAAAAAAGACAAAAGAAGATGGCAAACAATCAACAATGAACACGATGAGGCCAAGAGCCACAAATCTGTAGCTCAGCTTCAAAGACAGAAATTGAGACAGTTTTGCAGGGACATGAAATCCCCTTGACATTGCACCTATTAGGATTCACATCTAATAATCGAATAATAACCAAATAAAAAAAAGTTTAGGTTATACAGTTCCTCTGGGGTTGTGAAATGAGCACATTTTATCAAGGATGTTTCAGCAGGTAAGTAAGCCCTTGACTCCTTGTGAAGCCGTCAACATATCTTTAGTGTTGCAGAACTGCTCCCACTGCTGCTCCACCTGTTTGAGCATATGCTATCCGGTAGGGCTTTTTATACATCGTCTCTGGGTAAAACCAAAACTGGTTCAGTAACTCCAATACAAATGCTAACCTTTTGCTCTGTATTGTCTCTCTGTGACTTGCACCTGAAAGACTTACTCAGCATTGCCGCCACTAAAAGCAACAGATATGTATATGAATATTTAAGTAAATGTATACTGCAGACCTTTTGTCTGAGACAGGTTGCTCCCTAATGGTTTATCGGAGTGTATAGCCTGATAAGTGTAGTCGAGGCTAGATTAATATTTCATTACGACGACTGCAGCCACATGAGTATTGAGTGCATGCAGTAGCTATATAACAAAGGCTGTCGAAGGGGCTTTTTCGTTGCAGTCAGTTTGGCTCATCGAAAGAGCAGAAGCACGAGCGTCACTAATAGCTTCAATTGTTCTAAACCAAACTAAATCCACCATTCATTAATATTCTCAAGACACCCATTTGTTGACATCACTCACTGTGATTTCCACATCATCTGTGCTTTGATGGCAGAATCGGGAGAAATAATAATTCCTGTCTTTTTCTGTGTGGCAGAGGTTTTTATTTCAGCTGCTGGAGGATCATAGGAGAGTTAGTGTAGCATATTATACAATTTCATCCTGCTAGTCATTTAAAAAAATTCAGCTGGATGTGATACCTGCTGTCAGGGATGATTCAGCTCAAACCAAACAGCCATCATCTTCCTCAAACTGCCTTGTATTTATATCACTTTTTACACATTTTAAATCCATCCTTACTTTACACGTTTGATAGCGCCAGCAATACCACAAAGGTAATTATTTGTCATAATTATGGACCTGTGATGTGCAGCCTTTGGCTACAGCTATTCTCCACAGTGCGTGCGTGCATGTGTGTTTGTGTGTGTGTGTGTGTGTGTGTTAGAGGAATGCCAGGATGGCCTCAGGGATCTCGAGGCCTGGTGTGATTTAAGAAGACAGGGATGGGAATAGACATTGTTGCTTTCTCACTTTCTTCCCGTCTCCCATTGATCACCAGATACTTCAAAGCCTGAGAAGAGAACATGTTAATCGACTTCTTAGCAGCACAGAGACAACCTAGCCCATTCCAGAGGTTTTGGAGAACATTTAGAGGGCTGATACTGCTATTGACTGAAGCCATCATTTAGATTCCACCTTCTTTTTTTGCTTAAAGAAAGGATCTTCTTCCTGCTGCCCATATCAGTTTTCCCCACACCCTGTATAATGCATCACATTGTACCATTTGCATTTAGATCACCCCTTTTTTCTTGCATTGCACATTGTGTGTCGGGATTTGAGTCGATACTGCAGTGGGCTCCTAAGGAGAATAGATGGAGGTGGTAATGAAGGCGAACCACCAACACAAACAAGCCGCCTGGCCGTTCCTCTGCCCGGCACCATGCAGCACCTGGAGTCGTTAGTTTTAATTAGCGGAGGGGAGTGATAGGAGCTTCCCCTCCCCACCCACACACCCACCTATCCCCTCTGGTGGAAAGCCGCTGAATACTGATTCCCCTTTTATACTTCTGCATTATTTTTTTTTTTTTTTACACTCCTCTTATTATTGGTGTTTAATTGCTCTAGCAGATGCATATTATAATGAATTGAAAATGTTTGGATACCAAATTAAATCACAAGGGTGACATACTGATAAAATGTATTGCGTAATCATTTATTTAGTTTTTTTGTAATTTTTTTTGCCATTGCTATGGGAATTGGATATTGTGAGTGCAACAGTAGAGAAAGATATCAGCTCGGAGGGAATCTGGGTTGTCACATGGGGAGCTTTCCACAGCTATTTCATGGAATTAACCTCCTGACAGCTGCAGAAAGTTCAGGAGTAGAATCCAGATCCCCTCCTTTCTGTAACCTTGCTCTTTACACTGATAAGATAGTGGAGTCACCTGCACTGCCTTGACACCCCACCCACACACTGCACGATGCTACATTTGTTAGCTCAAGTGGAGAAAAAAAAAATACCCTCACACACCTACTGCACCATCCTCTAAATTCAAGCAAAAGTACAAGATTAGCCAGTAGGCACTGATAATGTCTTCTGATATCTCGGAGAACAGTATTGCAAATCTGCTATTTGTCTAATATTACAGTTCCTATGATGGCTCCTCCGAGCCTTATCAATTTCCTTCTTATTCAAAGCTGCATTTGGAGGATTTGGTTCTAGATAGAATCACTCAGCTCCCACCCCCTCCCAACTTCTCTCCACTGAGGCATATTCCATGATTTACATTACCTATCAAATCTTCCACTCCCTCGCTGTCAAATACTCTACACAGCCTTCCAGGGTACTGGAATAGCTTAGGCTCTACCTCATCCTTGCAGTGCATGTGTGCCAAATGGAAGAGGTGGGAGGGGTTTCTAGTGGTTTTTACAGACTTATTTCCCAAAAAATAAGTCCAGTGTTTTGGAAACCTGCAACACTCTGGCAATCCCATTTGTATGTAAAGTCCTATCTTGGCTCAGACATGTGGAACTTTTTTTCATTTTGCAAAGCTTCTTGAATCCAGGCCAAACTGTAAAAATGTATACAGTGTAACGCTTTTGTACGCTTCCACTTCAAGCTTACATTGGGATATGAGACAACTTGTGCGGATGCGGTAATGTATCTGAGGTGAAGCATAACCACTGAGCCAGCTTGTCACAGTTCGTTTCGGCAAGGCTGAATTTGAACTTTGCCAATGTTTTCCCTCTCAGAATGTTACCTTGTGTGCACATCAGATTGTGCATACTGTACACTCACGTACAGAATACATGTTTACATGTTTCATTGCTGTTCAAAAACCATTAAAAAAAATAGTGGCATCTCACATGCATGCAATATTGCGTACAGCCATGTGTCGAAATCTGCATAAATCACGCCGGTGTAACTCCGACTTATATTACTCCTGGGAGGCCTATGTATGTATGTCTTGTGCAGTACCCCCTGGTCCATGTTGATTATATCAAACAATATGCAGCCCGACTGGAATACATAAGAAGAGTGGGCACACCTCCCCCCACGGCTGAACTGTATGAGAAGCCTCTTTATCTCAGGGCTCAGTTTAATACTCCAGACTTCGGAGGAGCCACCCTGGGGTGGATAGATAGGGCTTGTCATTGTTTTACTGGCTCACACTCCACCATGGAGCTGTATGGGCTCCCCTGTGTGCTTCTAGTCAATGTAACAGTGCTACAAAATCATACAGCATGGATTTGTCATTCCAGCTTTCACACACGTTTCATCTTGTTCTAGCCAATGTGTGCCGAGACACTAAATGACATTCATTTTAGTGTCGCCGCACCACCATAACTGTTTCAAATCAGAGGGAAAGATGAAAAGAAGATAATGAGATTCTTTGTTCCTCCTCAATCGAAGGAGACATTTTCTCAAATGTTGTGTGATAATATTTTATTGTATGGCCTTACATCTGTACACACCTGTAACAGTGGATCATATCGCAGAACTGCAAGAGCGTGTCCAGAGTTAAGTAGGTAAATTACCCTGGAAATGATGTCGCAAACTAATACAATGAATACATATTGCATTGAGATCATGCACCAGTGCAAATTCATGTAATGCTATGATGCTGTGGATGACTTATTTAATCTATTCTCACACACTAAAGGTCTCTTTTTTTTCTCTGTCTCTCCCTCAGCTTTCATTCACATCCATCACCATGAATGGCCGGTGGCCTGAAACAAGCCTGCCCTCATATAATGGATGGTTCCGATTAGGCACCTCTGTGTATATGCTCAACAGAGGCATTGCGAGTTGAGCACCGTGAGGTCGGTGATTTGTGAGGTCACGTGTTGTTGTACAGTGGGAACGGATATTAGCACGCTGTTTGGAGTCCCAGGAGCACTATGTTTCCTGCTGACTCCATCACATATAGGCATATATGCACATGTGTGCGTGGATCCTGGTTTCCGACGCCCAGCTTTTGTAGTAACTAGCTTCCACATGGAATTTAGAAAATGAGCTTTGGGTTGCACCATCCATTGATCTGACATTTCTCTTCAGTCTCCACCTCCTCGAGTGTTGCCATCATCCTCAGTCAAGACAACCCCGCGTCATATTCCTCAGCTTATGTGCCTGTTTCCTTAGCTACACAAACTGCCCTGTGCTATTCATTTTTGCAATTTCATTTCCGTTCGATTCAGATAGGACCGTGACAGGTTGGATAAGTATTGAAGAAAGAATAACAAATCTTGATGTTAGTTTCTCACAAAGCCAGGAGAAGTGGAGAAAAAAAAATCCTTTATCTGAAAAATAGGTCAATGAACAACAAGAGAACATTTAAATATATTTCATCGAACAGCACACGTGCTTACAAGTGGACAGCTGAATATCAAATTCATCTCTGGCTGCACAGTCAAGGCTGTTGCAGCCAAACGCGTTATAACAGCAGTAGAAAATGCATTTGTAAGTCATGCTTTAGAAGAATCATCCCTCATTAAGTAACTCGTGTTTGGTTTCCCTTTGCAGTGCTCTCGTATGTTTACGCCTCCCAAATTCTTTACATCTGCTTATGTAATTCTGAAATGACTCCCCGGGAGAAGGCCTTAGAGGGATTTTCAAAGCACCTCTTTGAAAGCAACACGGTAATGATAAAAACACAGCATTATTTGTTTTTAACGTCACCTCGGAGGGATTTCATGAGAGGTGTCTCTGTTCCTGAAGCAGCTCACTGGAGCTTAATCCCTGCTTTGTTGTGCACATTACATGTTTTTGTCTATGTGATGATTCAGCTATTTCATCACAATTTGAATGATCAATAAACTTATCATAGCTGTCGTGCCGTCACAAGTCTCCGGGGGATGGTTCTCATCAAAAAACGATCACACAAGCTCCATATGGGCGGGGCAAATGCCTGCAGGAGGTTCATCCTCTCTCCTCTGGGAAGAAAGTGGGTGAAGACACAAACTTGAAGAGGAGTTATTTATCAGGGACACATGCAGCGTGTCTCCCTTGTGCTGATTCAGCTCTCCAGTGGCACTACAGAGCATAAATCAGCAAACTCAAGCCTCTTTCCTAAAACATTCATCTATCTGTCCCTGCTCGTGACCCTGTGAAGTGATGCAATGCATGTCTGTCATCGGCTGAAACCAAACACTCCTCTCAAACCAAAGGTTTCCCAAGGTGATTGTATCCTGAGAGTCAAAAAGGGCTATGGCCCGAGACGTCCCCTTGGCCCTTGAATGTGACTTCCTCACAAAAAAACACCCCATCTCTGATTACTGCAGCACGACAGGCTAAATGGAGATAAACAGTTTTGGGAAGGAGACGAGAGATGCTGTTCCTGCAGTTGGAGAAATTTTGCCAGTCCTGGCTCTGGTCAGCCTATCTTGTTAATCCATCGCAATCACACCTATGAGCCAAGTGAAAATCCACCGTAGATCACTTTACTACCTGGATGACACATCCTCCAGCCAATTATGGACAGAGGCATGGCCAGCGGGGTGGTGAGGGGTGGATCTGGCCCGTGCTTTAATCTGATGCCCCCTATCAGAGACAGAAGTACACTCTGCAGATGGAGCAGTGAAAGGGACAGCCTGGCACAGACCCATGGCCCCTGGACTTGATTCTTTGGAGGGAGTGTTTTTCAACATCATTTCTTGAAATGCCAACGAAATGACTGCAAACAGATGCAAAACTGCCATAAAGATACAAACCAACTGTACTAGATTAGATGAGACAAGATGTCGAGCACAAATGTAGACTCATCAAATGCAACTTCAGGATATCAACAAATGCTAATTCATGTATCTTCATAATATAATACTCGGACTTGCTTATTTGGCATTTGTTTATGACAATAAAGATGCAATAAAGCTACACCGAAGTTCCTTTCTGCGGAGGACCAAATCTTTATAGGCTCGTTACACGTTCATACTCGCTTTACAAAGGCATCCACCACCAATCCAAAAGTACACCAGTGGCATTGAAGCTCTCAAGGCCAGAAATTGAGTAACACTACAAGGAAAAATCACCATGCTTGGAGAGACTTTTCATTTTCCCATCTTCTCTAGAAATAGTTTGTGGTAAGATAAGATCCCGGGGGAAAACTTGTATAAAAAACGTCTTCCTATACGGCTCCCAGGTTTATGTTCTCCATTATTCTAGGCAGGCTGATAAAGAATCGACTTCTAAGCTTGTAAACCATTATGACCTTTAGCTGTTTCTCTGTTGACAATCATGGCAAGACAAAACAAAGCCACTTACCAATGACTATCTACTCTCGGTGGAAGGCGGAGTCATAAAGTATGCAGCAGGGACACAGAATGATTCGTGAGAGTGTCACAAGTTAGCTTTAAAACTTTAACTTGGATTTTTCTAAAAAGTTAAGGAGTTTTGTAAATCGAAGCAGTATACGGAGTTCAGTTAATGGGCTCATAACCATCCAGCTAATTCTTTTTGAAATATAATTCATGAATGAATCGTAAAGAACAGCATTATGACTCTGAGCCTCTTTATTCTGTCGCATTCTCAGTGCTTGGGGTATTTTTATGGAGCACTTTATTCCTCAAATGTAATATCTCTTTCTTCTCTGCCTGCTGAGCCTCCCTTAAAACATAAATCCACTCCAGACTAGCGTGCTCCGCAGTCCGCAACGATTCCGCCGTCTCACAGATTAAGGCAGAGTGATCCAAACAACTTGGCAACACTCTTCCTGACACTGCACTGATTTGCAAACTGATTGCCATATAAGAAGGAAAGAAATACAGCACTGGATCTGAAGAGGTGTCATTTTCTTTCTTCAAAAAAGCAACAAAAATTTTTTTTGCAGAAAAGGGGCGGGCGGATGAAAGAATAGGAAGAGGGTGATGGAAAGGTTAGGACAAAAAGGGATGGGGCAAAAAGAAAGAGACCATTGTACTGATTTGGATGATGTATTCCACAGGATGTGGACAAAATGGGAAGTGGCAGGAAGAAGATGGTGAGCTGCTTTTAGACAAGCAAAAAATAAAATGGAGTGTGGGGATGAAGTAAAGATGAGAGAGCCACAATTCTAGCATCTCTCAAATGAGAAATTATTAACATTATTATTATTATTTTTCTTTTTCTTTTAGATGAAGTGGTATCGGACAAGGTCAAAAGCATGAAGGCATAAACATCCGAGGAGCAACACTCTGCCAAAAATAAATGTCACGGAAAACACGGTGATCCCATGTTGCTATGGGGGAGTCTTTATGTCTGTCTGTATGCCTGTGCACTCAGCTGTGAGCCCGCCGCCAGCCTCCTGATGTTGGGCCCGGGCCACAGTCCAGAGAACTCAGGTAATTTGACGGATCGCGCCACTCAGGTTGGTGATGCTTGCAGCTCCCCCTTTGCGAGGGATTGTTTCCCCAACCTTGTTTGGCCAGGCTGGCAATGCCGGCATAAGATGAATAGCGGCTCCTTCTCCCTGCCTGTCTGTCTCTGATCTGTCCTCGCTGCTCCAAGGTCAGCCAGCCAAGGAGTTGCGGAGAATGGGAATCCAGACCTGGCTGGCTGGCTGGCTGACTTAAGGAGAGTGAGGGCAAATACCGAGGTGGGAGGCAGCTCCGTGTGTGTGTGTGTGTGTGTGTGTGTGTGTGTGTGTGTGTGTGTGTGTGTGTGTGTGTGTGTGTGCATGCGAGAGAGAAGACAGATGTCAGGGAATCTACAAGCGAGGTACATGACTTGGGTCTGAGCAGGTCTGTGTGTGCCCTCTGTTTGTCCTGTGGGTTTTTTGGTGTGTAGGTGTATTTTTTATTGTGTGTGTGTGTGTGTGTGTGTGTGTGTGTGTGTGTGTGTGTGTGTGTGTGTGTGTGTGTGTGTGTGTGTGTGTGTGTGTGTGTGTGCAAAAAAAATGATAAAAAGTGAGAAATACATCAAACACCATCAGCATGGTGCTGAGATGGAGCGTGCCAACATGCAGTTTGCTCGGCCCACCTGTGGTTAAGTGTGTTGGTCTCGCTTTGGTTTCTGCAGCCTCCCGAAATGGAAACCAAGCCAACTTTCTGTGTTTATCCAACACTCCTGTTAGAAGATACAATCATCCTTAATGGATAACTTGAAGGGGAAAGATATCATATATGGACTGTATTTCACTCAGTGATGCTTTCCGTCTGGAGACTGACCATTTAAAGAAGATAGTTATGCAGTTTAATTTTGTGTGAAAGGGGCTGCTTTTTACCACCATGGTGAGAGTCTGGGAAGAGATCGATCCTCTCATAATAATCATGCATGACCAGGGTGCAATTTATGAAGAAAGGAGAGGAGGAACAGGGTTATATATTGAGAAAAAAACATTTTAAAGAAAAACTAAAAAGAGGGCTGCACAGGGTTTTTAGTAGTCAACACTCTCACCTCTGGTCCCTGGTTTGATTTCTGGCCTGGGGGCTTTTTCTGTGTTGAGTTTATTAGTTGTCCTTGTGCATGTGTGGGGTTTTGTTCGGGTGCACCTCTTTCTTCCCACATGTGGATTAAGTCAAATGTGTGTGTCTAAATTGGCCGTATGAATGAGAGTGTGTGTGATGGTCTGTCTCTCTATGTTTTCCCATGACGCTTGTGTCGTCTGGGTGTATCCTGCCTTTTACCCAGTATGAAGCAGGTATAAATATTCGCTTCAGACTCCTGCAACATTAACTTAGATAAACCATTATGGAAGACGGATGATAGGGGAAAAAAAGAGTGTGCAGAAGGAGAAACTGATCTGTTACTTACAAAAAAACACACTATTCGAGTGAATAATGTAATTTAAATTTAATGAAGCCAAACACAATTTATTAATCAAGTTATTGAGAAGAACCTTGAGCGTAGTGAAAAGTTGCAGACTGCACTTACAAACTTTTTCTTCGAAAAGCCTCGAGTGCACATGTATGAATCCCAACAAATATCGACAACATCTATTCTTTTTCTGTGAAACAAGCAAAGTTTACAACTTGCCACAGTAATATTGAACACAGTATACTCAGAGATAATTTATTTATCTGATTTAAGGTACACAGCACTTTTGGCAGTTAAAGCACCTGCATTTTGTGCTCCTCCCATTATTCTGGGGACCAAGAGTGGATAGCATGTAGATCCTGTGTTTTGTGTTTGCAAGTGAATGGTAAAAATCTATTAGTTGCACCGCATAGGAATGATGGTGTGTGTGTGTGTGTGTGTGTGTGTGTGTGTGTGTGTGTGTGTGTGTGTGTGTGTGTGTGTGTGTGTGTGTGTGTGTGTGCATGGTGTGAAAACACATAACGCATAACCAATAAGTGAAATATTGTGAGGAATCAATTTGTAAACATGTTTAATAGCAAACAGAGACTTCATGGCTCACAGTTTATATCCCTGTGTTAGTTTTGTGCTGGTCGCCGACACAGGTGGAAGTGCATGTGGTAGCCAAGTGTTGTCAGTGTGAGTGTGTTTGAATAAAAGCTGTTAAGTTATGTTCAGATGGGCCGTTATGGTTGTTTTCGTACACATCATTTTGTAGACCAAATGGGGATAGCGTGTAGATGCGAAGCAGTCATTCTGTGTTTTGCGTTTGCAATTTGCTGGATTAAAAGGAACTTGTCGGACCCATCCGTGAGCTGACATCATATGCATGAGTATTGCCCTCACGTGGCTCTTATCAGCTGTTTCATGTAGATTTCAAGATACATCTATTAAATGTATTTTGTCTACCTACCGTTGAATCAGATTTGCTCATGAGGGTGAGATTGTTTTAATTTCCCCTGTGCCAAACATTCCCCCAGCAAATTGCACCCATCTTTGTGGAAATAAACATAAAATACCATATTAGGAGAAGGCTGCAGGGGTAGTTAGAGGTGCTGCAGTGAAAGATTCAGGCTTGAGTGCTATTGTCACTGAAAATAGTGATAAGTGTTGAGTCATGTAATTAACTGCGTGGCTGCGAATGATCCAATCATCAGGCAAAGTGCTGCAAACAGCTTGTGCCAATCAATACAAGTATGATTTGTATGCGGGAAAAGAAAATCAAAAGTCAAATTTTTCACACATGCAAAGAACATTTTTTCAAGTCAACCCCATCAGCAGTCTGTATCACAAAAATTGTCCACTTTTTTTCCCCCCCACATGTCTGGATAAGCAAATATTTGAACCTCTTTGATGCAGTGCCTGCAGATAAAAGGTTGTATGCTTGTAACACATCACAGGGAAATTTTCCTTTTTATTTGTGTATTCAACAAACAGAACCGTAAATGTGATATTTTTCTCTTCTGGTTGGCTTCAAAGTTAGTATTTCCCAGTTTCACACAAATAACTTCTTTCAAGCATTTTGCATGATTGTCTGTCAATCTTTCACTCTGACTTTCTAAAGTCTGAGCACTCTCTTATTGCAAAATCCTCCAGCTGCAAGACGTTCGAATGTTTTGATGGGATGTCTTTTTTCTTTTTTGATACATTTGAATTATTTTACAATCTGTGATGTTTTTATTCTCAAGTAAGACATTTATTTCTCCCTTTTCAGTCTGTTCTTGCTGGATTTGTTAGTGTCCTTAGATTTGCCATGCCTGATGAAACAAACATTTCTCGTTCAACTTCGGCTTCCGTGCAGATGGCCTCATATTATCTTCAAGCACTCTTTGATATGACACAATTTATACAGCAAGCTGCCCACTTCTTGAGGCAGTGCAGCGACCCGAAACCAAAACATTTGCACCATTATGTTACACAGTTGGTATGAGTGTTTTCAGACAAGTTGTTGCTGGCCTGTGCCAATCATGTCTATTGTTATTATGGCCAAATGGGAGTACAATACTCCAAAATGTTTTTTGTCTATATGATGACAAACATGCATCAAATGTTTGTCTGGAAAGCTATTTTGGCCTTGCAAGCTTTTTTCCGTTATTTAGGAATTTGCAGCAAATTCAATGATGAAAATCTTTTATTACTGCTCAAGTGTAAAAAGATTATTATAGTAGGAGGAAACAACTAGATGGTTGAGACAGCTTTTTAAATATTTTTGCCAAAGTTTTATGTATTGCATGCTTTTGGGAGTTTTTAGGAGCTTGACATGAGGACACCATACACTTCAACAGTCAGGAGCATGTCAGATCTGACACAGAAGGTTGAAATAACCCAAAGGAGGGACTGATATAACCCATTTCTTTTGCAAGTTGTTGTATTATATTGAAACACAGGCTCTGAACAAAGATCAACATAGTTCAAGACATTTAAAGGCATGCTTCAAATGTCTTGAACTCATCATTACCGTCACATTGTTCTCCTCAATCCGAGATTAAAAAGGATACAGATGCAGGGTAAAACAAATTTTTTTTTTGGCATCTAAAATGTTTTATTGAAATTTAGGTACATCTTAGTGTAACTAAGATTCATATAAACTAAGAAATGTTTTGTCCTGCACAAAACTGTGAATGTAACAGTTTTGACCGTTATTGGTTATATTTGAAGACTTTCATAAAATCAGAAGGATTTTTACCCAACAAATACTTGGAAACACCTATATTTCTCTATGGATTCCTCATCATCCTTCCATGGCAAAAACATTATTTACTATGATAATGCTTGGAATGAGACAGAAATATAAATTGTTTATTTACATCAACTTTCAATACCATTTCAATAATTTTTCAATCTTATGTCCTTAACACAATGAAAATATTAGATGAACCAGAAGATACATTAGCCAGAGAGAAAGAAAGTTTCACATACAGTATTTGAGGTGGAAAAAACAACTTTGCACTGATTGGTGATGGGAGAAAAGGGAGGGGACTATGTTACAGAAGATGACCCAGATAAAAAAAAAAGAAGGCTTCTTTTTTAAAATCACATTTTAATAACAGCATTGACGACATCATTTTAAAAACCTTTAAACTGGTTTGCACTTCTGCAGCTATGAATTAAAAAAAAAAAAAAAAACATGCCTTTGAAACTAACGAGTGACTCCAAGATTACACTGTGTTTGCCTTGTGGTGGATGAGTGACCTGTCCAAGGTGTACTCTGCCTTCACCTATGGGCTCCAGCGCCCCCTCGCCCACACTTGCACGGGCACTGCACCTTTTTATCTCGTTCTCTTTGAAACAAGAACCAGATGAAAGCATTGAATTTTTTAAAGGAGATCATTTGAATTAGGATCGTAAAGGTAACGAGTTAGAGCTGAAGAAAAAAATCAAAGCATTAAAGCACATTTGAAGTGATAAAAGCATACATTACAAACAACAGCACAGCAAACACACCTTTTTCACTCACACACATTGTTATTCTCTCTTCTGCACCACCTGTGGCTCAAACCGCTCCCTTCAGATCATCTTGAGAAAGTATGATTGGACTTTTCACTTTGTGGCTGACTAATTTCTACTGTCTCAAGCTGGGAGAAGGAGGGCTGAACGTGACTTGCAGTGAGAAACCTGTGAGACATGACTTGGCATTCAAGTGGTCAAGCATAGTTACCTTATAAGCCATGAGAAAGAAAGAAACTGCATTTCTAAACCAGTTAGCTTAATAAATCACAATGCAATGCAGTGTTATGGTATTTTTCATGTGTGGCTGCGTATCTGTTTTCCTGTGGTAGTTGACACAAAATCCTTTATTTTCTTCCCAGCGAGTGATATACTTGCTTTCGGCTATTGCTGTTCTTACTCATCCACATGTTTAGGTGGGTGCACGTGTTTAGCTGTAATATCTGTGCGTTTACATTAGTGAGGAGTGCTGGTGTGTTTACATCAGTATGTGTATGTGTGAACCTTGTGAGTGCACTGTATAAATGTCACTAGATCATCTCTTTGTGGATCCGCCTGAGTAAGTATAGCTCAGAAAAATCAATTTTGTGCCCCATCAGGGCAACATAAAACCACATAATATGCTTTTTTTCCCCCCCCGACTTCAAAATGTGTTGTCGAAGCTTTAGTATTAAAGCTTGCCCTGCAAATCACACAGATGAAATAAAAAATACCAGTACATGTGGACACAGCTCTTTCTACACTACATTTATTTCTAGAAGACAACTGTTTAGGAGCCGCTTTAATTAAAATGTGATTTCCCTGATGCAACATTTGATTTGTGTTGGAAGGGAACTTGTAAAGCAAATGAATTGTTCTCCTGTTCAGGGAGCTCGTGAAACATTTGTCTCTCTTAGAAAAACGCAGCCTCTCGTAACGTGAACATTGCAGCCACCAGTAATGAGTATTTGATGTTTTTTTGGGGGCGCTTGCATAGACTCTGCACCATTCCTCAACTTATTTCATCAGACCCCCATTCTACCTTGTCTCATTCACTCATCCTCCTAACTAACTTCCCCCCCCCCGCCGCCTCTCCTTCTTGGGCCTGCCACCCTTCTTCGCCACAAACCGCACCGCGTTGTTCAATCTCTGCACTGTCAGTTCGCGGCTCTCGCTTCTCCTTCAGTCATTGATCACGGTGGCAATAGCGCAGTGTTCGCCTGGCTGGAAATGTGTGACTCGGTGGGGAAGGAAAGGAGATCAAACACTTTAATCAAGGCAGTCTTGTAGGTGGTGCCAGCTACAGGCAGCAGTCATGTAACAAGGAGAGGCAGAAGAGAAAACATGCATGCATCAGAGCAAACACCCCTTTACTTCCATTAGTCCTGATGCACTCAGTCTTCCACTTAGTGTGTCATGCTTGCACACATGCAACGAGAAACATATCATCCAATTCTTGCATTCAAGCGTTCTGCGGATATTGACGGGTCTCAGACATGTCGTGGGCATGTGCAGTGAAAGCTCTGCTGAACTTATTTAAAGGAGAAGAGATCAGTCACCGGTGCTTGGAAACACCATAAAAGCATAAGAATACGTACCACTTATTTTAAAACTCATCGAATGTCCTACAGCCATTTAAATTTTTTTTCAAAAGAATTACCTCAGTTTGCATACATTTTAACCTTTAAGAAATGCAAAATCCTGCACAGCTTATTTTATTTAGGACGTCCGTTGCTATAATTCTAAACACTCACTAATTAAACAATTTTCCCCAGAAAAAGCAACATCCCGCAAAACCGAAACACCTAATCTATTTCAGCTTTGCTCATTTACTTCATTACAACCACTTTAATCACATAGTTTTTCACCTGAACCACAAAGTTATCCCCTAAAAATGCAACCTTCTGCAAAGCCTGAGCTTCCTCGCAGCATCGGCTCTGATCCCACAGAGAAATACACAGGAGGAGGGAAGGGCTGACGTCGGCCCGCCCTGTGATTGATGTCCTGTCTCGCTCATCCTGGTGCTGATACAGTTCTTCAAGCATTGTGGGAACCCGACTCTCTACTTCACTAGTTTTTATTCCTGCCAGGTAGAGCACTCCTGTCACTCAGGGCTCAGCCATTACTCCACACAGGAGCAACCAGCTGATCAGAGGTGTGAGATGCCTGCACTTGTCAGTATTATACAGTTTGTATAGCTGTGGGTCGCAGGGATTTGTGAGGTCAACAGATATGGGAGAAGGTGAACTGCAGGTCAAGAAGTTCACCTGGAAACACTGTCAGATTTCCATGAATATGGTAACAGAATGAGAGAAAAATGAGAAATTGTCAAGCAAGAACAAGAACAGGTAAATCATAAAAAAACATAAAAAAAGAGGTAGATGATGTGATCTAATTACTGCTGCTACACAAAGCCTTTTGCTGGTGGGATTTTGTTATAATTGGTCAGATTGCTTTGTTTGTGGTCTTCTGGCTTAATGAGCAAATTAGCTCAATACTGATTTTAGCTCAGCCTGAGCGATAAAGTGCTTTCATTTTTCTTCATAAAAAAATGGAGCATGCGGGAAAAATGTAATCAAGGAGACTAATTCCATCTCATTGTTTGCAAACATAATTTATATTTTCCTTGAGAGTCTCTGCAAGGGACGCCGTCTCTCAAAGGCCATGATAAAATAGAAGAGATAATTGGAGAGATATGTAAAATAATACATGTGAAAAGATGACTGCATTTGTCTGCCATTTGATTATTTCTCACCTCTACAGTCTTGCATTGTCTCCTCAAAATATACAGTTCTTACCGGCCCCAGAGGGACTGCCAGAGACATATCAGCTTTATGGTTGTTTGGGCTGGCTTGCACCACAGAAATAGATTTTTTTCATAAAGAAGCAAGGTCTTTGATATGGCGGATCAATTTTTCAGAAGTGTTTTTCTTTGATAAACAAGGCCCTTTTTCTCACCGGGTGAGCACAGGCGCTGGCTTGGACCTAACCCAGCACAGGTTGGAATGAGAGCAGTCAAAGAAATTACTGAGGAAGGAGAAAGAGAGAGAGGAAGGGCAAGCGAAGAAAGGGGAGTTTCGAAGAGGAACCGATGAAGATGGAGGCAGCAGCAATGAAGAGTAGAGAATAAATATTTATGTCCTGTAATGTTTCTGCCTGACAGATTCTATATTATATTTGAATGTGGCACTACACCTCAGCCGCAGGGAATGCGCTGGTAATGAATCGCACACCGCAGCATTGAAGCACATGGGGGGGGGATTTGGACAGAAACAGGGAGGATAAACTGATGGGAGGGGTTGTGCAAGAGGTGAGGAAGAATTGAAAGATGAGTGAGGGAACAGATGGAATTTTAAAAAAGAATTATATGAGTAGCTGCTGGAGGAGATACAAACACAACAAGGACTGACAGAAATTGACAACACATGCACGTCAAATGGGATAACATTCCTCAAGAATGAAGAAATGAAAGAGAAGTTTGTGGCCCACGGAGTGAAGGGCATGAAATGAATAGAGCTCGGGGTCCCACTGGAGTGTGTCCTGCTGATAGTATGTGCGGCTGGGTCGCGGAGGCGAGTGGGAGCAGGGACGGTTGCAGGTTGGTTTTATACAGCAAGCCCAAGTAAAGAAAAGGAGATGGACAAGGCTCATTAACTCGGCATTAGAAGCTACCAGGACCACCCGGTGAGGGGCAGCAGCTTGGATCTGCACCGATGGGAGAGAGGAATGAGGACGTTTTAAATGGTAATCTGAAAATTCTTACTTTTTCTACATTTGCATGGTGCAATTTCTGGTGAATTCTGCAAGTTTGCACCATTCTTGCATGACTTTACTGACTCAATCATTAGTTTATTTTCATCACACAATTTCATCAAGATATTTAATGCATAAAGATCAGAAATTCAAATACCAGCCTATTTTTTAATGATAAATTGGAAATAGTAAAAGTTTAAAAGACAGGTCATAAGCTGTTAATGTTTGTGACAATTGATGTTTGCATATTGTGCCATGAAACGTAAAAATGGAATAACAGTTTTAGTAAAGTAGGTGATCTCCGCCTGTTGCTCAACATTTGTAATCAGAACTATATATATATATATATATATATATATATATACACAGATTAGTAGTCTGCCGAGGGTCCTGAATTGAATCCCAGATTTTTCTACACTCACATGTCTAACACTGTCAAAAATGTTTTTCTTAAAAAAGAAGAAAAATATATAACAAAGAGAGATCGAACAAGGGGTAAAGTCCATTTCACAGGAGACTGATGTCACTTGGGCGAACCAAGTGATTTGTAATAATTGCAGTGTTCGATGGTGGTTTTAATCCACAGGGAATCTGCCACTTCTACCGTTTCAGTCAGAAAAATGGAGGCAGCTACAGGAAAATCAATGATAGCATTTTTGTTTTGCTTTTCGAGTTGCTGAATCAAAATGTGACACGCTAAATCTGAAGAAGTTGAGGAAACGGTTAAAAACATGATCAGGTATTGTTTATACAGTCCTGTTCAAAAGTTGGAGGTAAGCTTGGAACAAAGCTGCAAAGCAAGAATGTTTTCCAAACTGAAAATGTCAATAGTTGCATTTTTCAAATCAAATTTAAAAACGTTAAGTGAATGCTGGGTATTTGGTGACTATTTGCTTTTCAAATGAATGTTTTTCATCTCTGTACACCTTCATACCGTTTTGGAAAGAATTCTACAGGGGAGGTTATCTGGATAAGAACTGTTCGACCTTGCGAGCACCAGCGTTGCCACAGTTACCTTGAAAATATAAAGTAAAAGTAAACAAAGTTACTTTACTGATTACTTGTATTTGAAACTGTTTTTACTGATTACTTTTTTGTTACTTTCAGTAACTGCTGACAACACCCCCCATCGTCTCTGCATCTACTCTGCTGATCACTGCCTCATGCACCCTGTTTATACATATTTTAACCTTTCACCTTCATTCTTTGTTGTAAAAAATCTGACTCGCAGTTTTAGTATCAGATTTTTATAATTACTGGTATTTATTTACCCCATGATGTCATTGTTGTCTGTTGTTGCATTATTTATCTATTTATTTATTTGCACTGCATGCGCTTAACTACCATTTAATTAAGTCTTTCATTGATTGATTGACTGATTGAAAAAAAAAGGGGGGGGGTTCCTGATAATATACCTTTTTACTCAGGAAAATTACAAAAATAGTGTAACATCCCCGCAGTTGTGTTGTTGCAATGACAAGGTTTATTGATTATGTTTGTTAGTTCTGATTCTGTTGTGTCACCTGTACACACTGTGAGAGCAAGTTGGCCTGTGATTGTCTGTGAGAGTGTAGAAGGGGGCGGGTCAGGTGAGTATGCTGAGCAATGGTGCAGAAATTGCCTCTGCAATAGTAATGCACAGTGACTTGGAGAAGAAACTTTAATCTGATTACTGGTTTAATCGTTTACTCCTTACTGAAAAAAGTGGTCATATGAGAGTAGCGCGTTACCGGCATCACTTGCGAGCATCCATTTGTCTTCTCTTGGATTTTAAGAAAGACTTCACCACAATGATATCGACATCCATTCCATTTGCTAAATGCCCTTGACATGCAAACACCACAGAAAAAGAGATTCTCACTTTGATATGGAGCGATCACCACCACACCACCATGCAGCCGAGCAGGTTCTTCATTATAACTTTAACAACATACAGTATTAGGAGTCTTATCTTGTTAGGTTTTTGTTCTTAGTCTGTCATGTTGTTTTATTTTGTATCCACCATCGAGGGTTCTCACCTCGTCTTTAGGTGTCTTTCCCTCTTGTTCTCTGTGTATCTTGCCTTTCCGCCCTCTGAGTACTGATTGAAACAGGCCGACCAAAATGTGATTCACCTGCATCTCTACATCCCTCAAGTATAAAACCTTGCTTTGTGTGTTAGTCGATTTTGTTAATTGTGTCAAACCCATCATTACGTTTTAGTGCACCTTGCCCATTTTCTCATTATTGCTCGTATATAGCCCCATGTTACTTTAGCCCAAATATTTACTTGTCTATGTAATGAACTTCTGACCTGCTTCCAGATCCTGGACAATCAACAAAAATTCTCGCATCAAACCGTGTGTGCTTTTGAGTACCTCTTGACCCGTTACATTTGTGACCCCATTCACACCATCACTTCAAGGACCCGTTGTTCTGTAATTAGATTGGCTGTATGTTTGCAGTTGGTGTCCTGTGGCGCAGAATAAATCTGATGGTTAACCCAAACCTGCTTTTAAGTTTTGCAATCATTAAAGTTCGAATCAAACCATTCCCTTTTCGAAGGAAATATTGTGTCAACTGCAGTGTCAACACATTTCATAATTCATGACAGATCCTTTAATCGATGACACATCATGCAAACTTAGCTCAGTGTTGTGGTTTGTTTGTCTATAAAGCTGAGTCACTTCTTGCCCACCCCTGTGTAATAAACTGTGGGCAGCCACACACAGCTCTCATGTGCCCACAAGGTGATCGTAGGCTTCTTGCCCAGAGCGAGATGACGAAGAGCCAAAGTATCCGAGTGGCAAGAGAACACATTGAAACGTCCAGGAAGCCAGAGAGAGCCAGATGTTTTTCTCAGGAGTTGGCGGACAAAACTATACAGAAAGTGCCAACGAATATTGGACTTTATTCAACAGGTGGTGCGAAAGAGTGGGCCAACCGAATGCCTATGTTGCTCTCTTTCTTCTGGATGTTTAAGCAATGTTTGGTTCGTGTTTTTCGAACACATTAGCACTGTGATAAATGGGTTGTTTATTAAAGCGTGTTGCTGACACATCGAACTGTCTGTGCATCTTCAATTTCATGATCTACTTTGTACGTTTGGAAAAAAAACCAACACATGATGAAAAGTAATCTGATTTCAATAGTGCTTTTGAGTGTTTGCTTGATACAGGGAGGGTTTTAGTCCAACACTATTGTCACTGATGTCCACACTGCAGCTTTGGGCTATATGCACGGGTTTGCTCATAGACTTTAATGCCATGCAGAGCTCAGAGGAGGCGCTGAGGTGTGACAGAATTGCTTGACGGCTGGCAATGCGCAAGCAGTCTGTATCAATAGAAGTGTCTTCCTTGCTTCCCCTAAATGCACTCAGACACAGACAAAGACAGAGGCTGCAGACTGAATTCCTGAAATGGACAGCCCCTGGAACGCAGAGTGAAAGTCAAACAGTTTAGTGCAAAGTGGTCACGGCTGCAGCTCTGTCTGTCTGGTCCATTAATAGACAGTATAACAGCCGAGTGCTGCAGTGGTGCAGAGGCTGGCATGTGCCAAGCTTGAGGGGTGAGAGTGCCACAGCGGGCCACCTGCCTCCAGTATCATCTGTCACCACTGGAAAAATATAAATGTGTAAGCTGAACCGCAGAGCTTCCTAAAGTGCTGCCCGGGAAAAAAGCAGGGAGTGAGTCCTTCACAAAGATAAAGATGTAGTTAGATGAGCTCTGACACAAACCTGATGACTTCCTCATCATCATCTTCAACGTCACCAGCATGGTCAGAGCGTGTTTTGTTAAGATTTCTCAGCGGCATAATACTTCAGTTGCAGACCAGATAAACTGAATAAATATGTTTTGGAATAAGTGAAGTGCTTCAGCTTGGAAACAGCCTATATGTGTGGTAGGGTGGTGCGGTTGAGTGGAGCTGCACGGGTAAGCTTGAGGAGGCGGCTCAAGGGAGGCGCTAGAGAGTAATGTAACACACCTGAGTCCCATCAGAGACCAATTACCTCTCTCCTCTCTCTCACAGTAGCATGCTGGGAGATAAAAGGAGAACACATGTGAGAAAGGAGGGGGAAGAGCGGCCTGAAATGGCCACAAGAAATCAACGACCAAATAATAAATGACCAAATGTGAGCTGCCTCCGTGTGACTATGTAGGAGACCTTAACCTACAAAGAGTCTCATTTTATAATATGTTTTCACATCTTTTACTCCTACCGGAAAAGCTTTTGGTGAGGAACAAAATTTAAACTGGATACATTCAGCCTGACCGACTAACATGTATAAAGCTTGCTTAATTGCATGTTCACGGTAATAGACGCTTTTGATTTGAGTGCGTTTTTGAGGATGATCAAGCAGAAATAACACCATCTTCAAACAGAAGTGCTAAATTGAGAGTTGTGCATGAATTAAGCCCTATTTACATGGTCTGCTGGAAATTGTATCATTTTCATGTTCATTTGGTTGCGTTCACAATGTTGTGATTGGATGGGGCGCTGAGCCCTCAAAAGCACAACATGAACACAATTGAAGAGTTGGAAGAAGAATTCAAACATATTTTCCCGTTACAGTTAATAAATCAAAAATGTAAAACCAAAAGCACAAATAAATTAGGGAGAAATACAATATGGGGAACAATCGGTCAAAAAGTCAACATTTCAGGGTATGAGATACAACACGGAAGATGTGTTACCACCTGAGGAAATGTTTCCACATATCTACTGAAGGCTGAGCCAATTTTCATCTATTTTCCAAACACAATAAAAACAGAGCTCACAAACAACACAAGCAATTTCAGATGTAGTAAATCACATTGCACGATGTGCATTAAGTCCATAAGCATAAACTCCTCCCAGTATTTTGCATGACCTTGAACACTCACTCAATATTCTACATTCATGAAGGCAAACCTACTAAATTGGTAGTGTGGGTTATTTTGTCCCATTAGTAAATAATTTTCCGCAAGTGTGGATGCCATTTCTCAATTGTACCTGTTTTTATATGTGTATCCCTTCAGTAGAACAGGTAATTAGTGTGTTTCATCATCACAACTAAGCCGCACCAGGATCAAGTCCCCATGACTTCTAAGCAACACAACATGAAGAGCATGAACAGTGTATGGCTACCAACTAAAAAAAGGAGCTCAAAAAAAAAAAGGAAACGTTAAAAGCTTAGAGTTCACTTTTTGGTGGCGTTTGTCAACATTTCCCTCCCCCATGTGGCTTTCTTGAACATAATGAATTTCTCAGACTTCATTAGCCATTCAGTTCAAACTGATCAGGTAAACGAGGCAGATGGTTCAAACTCTTGTGCTGCACCAGACCACTTGAGGCTGATCTCACTGCATGACAGAGTGACACTTGTCACTAGTCACAGGGTCGCAAACTCAACTGGGCCCACCAGTTTCAAACCTTGGAGGCATCCTGGGGTTTAACTAACTAACATCAGAGATAGATTTTCTTCCATAGAGCCAAATTTTACAAGTTCTGCTTGTTATCTTTGTCTTTTTATGAGGCAGGACTGCTTCATTCACAGTTCATCACCCTATCACCCTCCAACCTGTTGATGAAGTTCACTAAATGTGATATAACTAGACTTCCAACAACCCTTTGTCACGATCACTTGCTCAAACTCAAATGCAGAAATCACGCCAAACTGTAAAAAGGGGGGAATTCAAAAAACAGATCATGAGAAACAAACACAGTTGGGACACTACGAAGTACTAGAAGAGACGCAGGATAACAATCTGGCAACAGGAACAAGCGGGAAGTGAGTTTTTTATACACTCGGGAGGGGCAGACATAGGTGAATCACATTAGGGAGGAGTCAGGTAATCACACACTGAGGGAATGCAGACAGGACAAGTGACCTGAACCAGAGACAAGACATTTGAGTATCACAACAAAACAGGAAAATGCTCAAACTGAAAGAGACAAGACAGATAAGAGGCTGGAATGAGATCTGACACGACTTTTTTTTTTTACTGTTTTATAAGTTAATTTAATATTGGTGAGGGAACAAATCTTGAAAATTGTTTTGGGAAATGTTGATTTTGCTAAGGCTTCAGATTTTCTTGCCAGTGGCATGTAATTTAAAAAAAAAAGAAAAAAGAAAAAGACACCAGAGAGAGCTTTCTCGTCTTTGTTTTTGTTGGTTTTGGTGGTGATGAGGGGCGGAAGAGATAATGAATGAAAGAAAGAAAAAAGAAATAAAGAAGGATGATACATGAAGGTGTGGGCAGAGTAGAGACAATCCATAGAAACCCATTGAAAGTCTCTTTTTAAAGTCAGGAAAGTATATTGGAATGAGACTAAAATTCCAGATATGTAATTTTTAGGGAAAATACAACTTTGAAAATAAAATGTAATTAACCTTCTCAGAATTCTTCCCCAATAATAAGTCCCCAATTAGACTGAAATCAATGGTTTTATGAGAGAATGTGAAAAAAAAAACCTAACAAATTACAAACAAACCATGCACTCATGAAAATAACAAACTGGGGATTTTTTTCCAAAATAAGGCAAACGCACAAACTACAACCCCACCGTGGGACCTAGGTTTTTCATCTATTAAAACGATTTCTGGAAAAAAGCAGAAAATACCGGAATGCCGATACCATTTCAATTCAAGGTTACAACTTTTAGCTGAGCCATCCACGAGGACTGACACTGTGTGATACCGTCTTTGTAACATTAGTCTGGCATTTCAAGGACACAGATTACTGTTCAAATTCTAACCTGCAGTGTTACTTACTCATCCATTTATCCATGTATTCTTTTTTTTTACTTTGACTGTGCTACTTCATTCATTTTGTAATGTACACTTTTTAGGTGATTACGGAAGCAAGCTGAAACAAATAACAAATCAATATCCGAACAATATGTACTATAATTGAGATGGATAGAACATGAAGGTGAATATTAAAGTTGCCATTTCTATTGTTGTCACCAGGAAAAATGAGGACCTCCCTACATTTCCCTCAACTCTGAAAAGCTCCCCCACTGTTTAAAAAGTTCCCTCTCCACATCCTTACTGGATTCACTTGTACTCTTCTGGTAATATAATTTTGTGATGCAGCCTTTTGAAAAAAAAGAAGAAAAAAAAATACAAAGCAAAAAAAAAAACAAAAAAAAAAACACCAGAGAACTCTTTGGATCCAACCTGTCCAGCACCAAACAGCAGCCAAACAATTTATCAACTGGCAGATGAACACAGCCGAGCATTCCGCAGCAAAGGAGGAACATATTTCCCTAAGGATCTAGTGGAAACCTAAAACAGAGCAAAGAGAGGATAAATATTTCATGTTAACAACTCCATTGCAGGAGTTTGAGAAGTATATACAGTAGTGTACGAGCTTGTTTCTGCTGAGACTCAAAAAATCTCTTGTTGCAGATCAGATTTTATCTAAATGTGTTTTGAGGTTTGAATTCATTTCAATCAAGAAAGTTGGACACGGTCAAAACCATTTAGCAATCAAATTATGATTTAATTTATTTTCAAGTATCCGTAACAGTGATATTATGAAATTAATTGATGAAGTATTTCTTATGATGTAATTGCCAGGGTTGCAGGAAGAGAGACCCAAACATTGATGTAAATCAAACAAAAAAACATTCTTTACTATCAGTGACTGTTTTCAAAATGTCGGGCATTTAGGATTCTAACATGAACCAGGAAATTCTGTGTGTATTGCCTGTTTCTTGTAGATTAAAGCATCTCTTTTTGGGTGATTGATTGATTTTTTTTTTTTTGGATTAATGATTCTGAATAAAAAATTCCATGGCAAACATCTGCTCCATTGCTCTGTGAATCAAAAACGGTGCAAAATGGGAAACTAAGATGGGGTAAAAAGCTTCTGTAGAAAGAGGAAGTGGGTGGAGCCACACACACGTGCGCGCACACACACACACACACACACACACACACAGACACACACACACGCGCGCGCGCGCACACACACACACACACGTTTCAGTTGTTCTTCAGTGCTGCTATATAGCCTACCCTCTAAACTCGAAAGCCTCCTGGCAACCGCTCTTTAAAAATCACTGATCCAGTTGATAAACCAAAAAAGTCATTAAAGAGAAAAAATAAATCAAAATGAAATGATCATCTCTAAACCTACTTCCATAGAGGGACAAACCACCTCTTTATTCAGTGTATTGGTGCATTTCTACCATCTTCAAGGTGCATAACACTGCTTGTACTGCATAAGAACATTATCAAATCAAGTTATATCCTGCAAATAAGTCCTGTCATTTTGATGACTATGAGAATGGTGCATTTTCAGTCTTTCTTATTTCCTCCATCTGTCAAATATAATATTTATTTGCCCAGTAAATAAATGTAAAACAACCACCTTAACTATATAAAATGTAGGTCATACTACTGTTGTCCTTTCCATGGAAGTGTTGAGCCATTTGAGTCCATCTTTTGCCTGGCGTCTTGGTTTGGTTGTTGTACTGGTGCAGCCTGTGTCCTACAGAGTAAATGTTCCATATCTACAGTACTTATCAAATAGACTTTACCACTATTTCGTAACCAAAAACTCCAACTTGTGGTGCAAACTAGTATCGCAACACTGTACAAACTGCGACAAGTTACACATCTTGTTGACTTTGGGCGGTTCAACAGCAGCCCAATTATGTCTTTAATATTACCTTGTGATGGTTCAATTGTCTCATCCAGCTTAAATTTGAAGGTTATATTGATTTGCATATGAATAATGTACCTTTAAACATTTGGTGTTAGCATTTGACAGTATTTCAATTCAAATCCAATAACTTTACAAATCAACATTGGTACAAAGCTTTAGTTTTAATTGCTGTATGGCTGTTGTGTTGAGTAAATGCTTATAAGAATCCTCATAACAGGCCATAGTATTAATGACTGAAGGCAAAACGAGCCTAACCATTCCCCGCTGCAAGATTTGCAGTATATTACAAAAGTCATTTTCACTGAATCTGCGGTACTCTGTCATCAGCAGACACTTTTCCTTTTAAGACATGAAATCAAACAGGCTGATAAAAATAAAAAGTCTATTCAGCAGAGCAGAACATCAAGAAATTACACATGCTGAAGTCCACGGGAAGCAGGCTTTATCATTCGAGTAATGCGGGCAATTTTCTATTTTATTTGTACTCTTCTATTTTTTTCCCCCCTTAGATTTTTTGATGGCAAGCTGCAAAGCCAGGCTCTTACATGACAGACATTCTTTTTAAACCAATAACACCTCCTAACCCCTCTCGAGTTCCAATTTACGACAAGGCAGCCCAGTGAATAGTCGCCATGGGACTTACAACTTTTGAGGTTCACTGTCTTCCTCAAGTCATTAAGGTAGAAAAAACACATACAGATCAGCAATAAGGTACTGAAGTTAATCCCGACATAAATGCATTTATTTTGCATTGTGTATTTTTGGCCTGCATCCTTTCAACTCTGGTTTTGAGAGAGAGTGGCAGGCTTCCTCTCAGGGGTGCCAAAGAACTTTAGGAGAGATTCAGCAGCAGAAAATATCTCATGGTCAGGACAACATTCCCAGTGTGCTTCTTTTTGTGTTTATATTTGAGAAATAAACCTGATTGAAAAAATCTGACATAATAATATGGGGAAATACCACACATTGTAATTGTAATGGAAACCAATTAAATTAGAGTCACGCAAAACCAGAAATGTAACAGTTGCAGACTTCCTATAAAGATATAAAATAAAGATATTTATGTATAAATTAGTATAAAAATGTTATTTATATTAATCACATGTTTGAGTATTCATTTAGATTAATCTCAATTAAATGTAATTTAGTTATTACTCTAGCTTCATCACATTTCATTTTGCACAAGCAAACTGACTCAACAAACAAGGGAATATATATCCAATTGATGTCTTCATTAAACACTTTTAACAGTTATTAATGAAATGCCTTTCTGTTTTCCAAAACAAATATTTATCCACATTAATGTTGCTCTGTTACTCTTTTTTCAGCCAGCTACCAAGACAAACTAACTTGTTGACATTGTCCAAGAGGAGAGTTGACCACTTCCTATTTACAATATTGCTGCAACTGAGAACCGCAGAATCCCCAACTGATGTTTGCTTCATGTTAATATAGTATTTTAAGATGAAAGTGCTTCAGTAAAAATAAAAAAATTCTTCCTGCAGAGTATGCATAAGACTGTTCTGTCTTGGGTTTTGTTTTTTTTAACAAAAAACTTTTTAATTAGATTAATCATGATGATAGCTAAATCATTTGTGAGTTACACAGTGTGTCTTGGTAAGTCTTTTATTTTATTTTTTGTCTCAAGTTTATCTGCTGAGGGAGTTTGGATGCTTTTTAATCTGTCTCCGTCTCAGCTGTGCACAGACCTCTCTTCACCTCCACGATTCCACTGTGAGATGTTTTGTTGACGGCATAGGCTACTGGCTGCTGTGTCGGCCTGCCTATTTTTCTCTTTTCATTTAACTTCCTTTCTTCTCCTCTGCCACAGGGCACAGTATGTCATCGGGCAGTGCAGGTATCGCTGACAGGGTGTGACGTTCAGGTGAGAATGCACAATGGCCTTGCGGGTCACTTTTATTCATTATCAAGCTTAGATTGCAGTGAGATATTCTGCACAACCGCTCATGTGTTATCACCTGTGTCGTCACTGTTGAGCTTCATTCGGATCCCCAGAGTTTAATATCAATCAGACTGCCAATATCCAGATGAGCTCATCACTTAGTACTTTTCACCTCCCCGGGAGCACTCCCGTTGTGCTTTAAAATGATCACTTTGAGTATTGATATGCTGCTTTCACAGATAATCTAATCAAATCCCTACATTAAATTGCTTTTGCTTTTAGATTTGTGGCACCGGTCACTCCTCTAAATCCTCTTTCATGGTACCAGAAAGTCAGAAGGAAGGTCTTGCCTTGCAATTACACTCTAAGCATGAAAAATGTTCATCTTATCTTGACATGCAAACTTAATTTGTCAAACATGTTATTGCATGTGGGTGGAGCCATGGCTTCCAGGATAATATAGGACTGCCAGTGAAATTTAATTAAAAGATATAATTGTAGCTTTTGTGCTCATCACATGCTCCGACACTGGTCTAAAGAGTGTATTTGCAAAACTTAGCGTAGAAATAATACAAATGAGATGCTTTCTGTCCAATTAGCCTCTAAGAGTTGGACATTAATTTAATATTTTACTTGACCAAAGAGAGATTATACACATGCTCCATTAGGCCCAAATCACACAATCCTCTATCAGATCTTATTAAAGTCAGGATGAGAGGTGATACAGCTGTTGTTAATCGTTTCTCTGACCCATCTGTGGTGTTGGTGGCCTCTCCCTACATTACTCTGGTGTGATTTGAATCAAGAGGTGTGCATGTGTGCGCGCGACCTGCTAATGAATCAGCAGGTGTTGAAGTAACTGGAAAATTTAAATAAATGTTGGGTGAATCAGGTGATTGACTGCACTGATTAATGATTGGGTGATTGCATTGGGTAAATTAACTAAACATTGTTGTTTGAAAACAATTTTTGTTCGACACCTCCTGAAAATATTAACTGTAGCAGCAAAAAAAAGTCAATTGCCTGTAAATGGTTACCACCTGATGCATGTTTGGAAAATAATTGGATTGTAATCACCACACATCAGACTCATGTCTTGGAAAGAAGAATTTACTTCTGAGTGTGAGGAAGAATATTGCATGGTGCATAAACAAAAAATAGAAATATTCAATCATGATAAGGATGGTGGCCAATGTTTCCTCTTTTGCAGTTTTGGATGACTGTAATGAAGAAAATCTTACTTATGGTCAATGGACTCATGTATATGACTAGAGCTGTTGATATTTATAGATGTTTTTTCATCTCTATGTTTATTTTGTGTTTCATGATTCAGTTTCCCACAGTGTGATTATGCTCTAACCCAGACAAAAATGAAAGATATCTCCTGTTGTGGTTTAATACCTGCTATTTTATGTCATATGTCACTGAGAAGGGTTTGCAGATTGTGGATGTCACAGTGGTGTTGCCACAAACAGCCTGTGATGATCGTCTGACAGTGACATCATGGTTGTGAAAAAAATTACAAAACAATCAAATTGACAGCAACGCATCATTACCACATTCACGTTCTTCATCTACTTCCATCTTTCTTGTGCATAAAGGCTATTACAATCGCTTGTTTAATGGTTGTTCTTCCATTATTTGTGAAATCCATGTCAAGCAGTAAACTCCTGAGCCAGCTAAAAATTGTGTTCATTGTCTTTTTCAATTTTAAACATATTATAATATATACAGTCACCTGCATTAATTCCAGATGAATACTGTAGGTTTATTGCATGAAGACCCCGTATATGCACTGCAAAGTCCAGCACTATCTTAACACCCAGTGATCACTCATCATGGTTGCAAAAATAAGCTAAGTATTTAATTGCCAAAGACATCATGAAGGGTACATCTGTGAGGAAATTCACACACTCTACTAAAACGAGGCAGAATTACACCAGGGAACGGAGCCTAGAAGGTAAATGCATCCCACTTGGATGGAAGACCAGCAGTGCATCTTGAAGCTTAGCTTTTGGAAGCAGCCACCCAGAAGTGGTGCCCAAAGCTAGAATTACACTGCTCCACTCTCTGAATCAATCTTTACTGGGGAGGAATAGGTACTGTTTGGCCTACTTGAGCAGACTCAGCATCCGACACCTGCTCCAGTCTTAGGAAGTTTCAGGTGCATGCGGTCCCTTCCAGGCATTAGTTAGCAGCTTAGACCCTCTTCCAGAGGCGAGGCCTTGGAGAAACAGTAATGAAGCAGAAGATATAAAACATGAGATTAGTGATTGCTAGAAATTGCATTGACAAGTAGAAGAATGCAATTTCCTGGAAACAAACACTACATATTTCAAATGAAAAAAAAAAAGTTTTTTTCAACATAATTTTAACCATAATAGTACACTATTATGCTGTGTTGAGCAATCTTCATTGTTAAATCCTGGAAGTACTCATTCCAATCCTGTGATTTCTGTCACAACCTAATCAGAGAACTTGTTTACTGAGAAAACTTTAGAATACCTTCAAAAGAACACATCTCAACGGCAAAAACCCTGAGAGGACATTTTCAAGGCAGCTTTTTCATTGCCTGCTTTTCACAGCAAGTCATGGGCCCGAACATGAGGGCCATCATTCACCAGCACCTTCTGCCATGCCACGTTTTCCCCGATACAGCTTAGCACATCATGTCTTTTATTTTTCAGTTGTACAAAGACAGATTCTAAGCCGTGTTTTCAGTGTCAAGGCCCCGTGTTGCCTTTCTTCAAAGACAAAAAAAACCCAGAGAAGTCCGGGAGAAGTCAGATTCTCCACTTTTATACTGTCACTTGGAAGTCGCTGCAGCATTTCTGCTGTGGCAGGAGTTTTGTGAAACCACTGGGAGGGAAAGAAAAGAGGACATAGAACACGAGCAGTGAGCAGTCTCCACTTTTTCAGGGAGGAGTTTTGCAAAGGTCACAGCACCCATTCACACACCAATTTACATTGATCAGCACTCTCCACTGTTGTTTATGCACCAGCAGTTTTGCCAGAAACCTTGTCATAAATCAACCACAGTCCAGCATAAAAAAAAATAAAAAATTAAGAACCTGTATATGTTATATATATATATATATCAATACAGATTCAACTATAGTCAGCAACAAGACTTTTCCCTTTGTGAATTCCTTTGTAATCTTAGAAACCATTTGGGTTTCCCACCCCAAATTTTGTTTGCAACTGATGTAGATCAAAGAACTGAACATTTCATGAAGAGTCAGGCTGTGAATCCCTGCGGTCACTTGAAAGCAAAGACAAAATAACTAAAGAAGGAAGACGGTATCTGCTTGAAGAGTATTCCATTGGTCTGTGTGATGCGTTTCATTGTGTAGCTATTTGGCTAATTAATACATCAGTGCTCACTCGTTTGATTGGGGTAAAGTGAATAATTACTATAACGACTCAATCAAGCTTGACTCCTGGCTTTGCTCGGAGGCGCTGACGTGTATTCTATTTTCCCTCTATGCACACATTCAAGGTTTTTCCTCGGATACTCAACGACTTTCGCCCACTCACAGTCGAGATATGTATATAAAACACAACACATAAGCTCATGAATATGAATGTATACACAAACGTTGTAAGACTCAGATTTCTTTACCCCTGTATGTAGGTAGCAAGTCAGAAGAACCCTGAACCAGGGTGTGTAAGAGAATCCTCACAGTGCTTATATTTTGTTACTGTGAACAAATCTAATGAAAAAAAACAAAAAACTAGACCGACAATGACTTGAATAAACAAGTGTCCCTGTAGCCAAAGCAGGAAATTCCTATCAGCCCAGTCACATGTAATAACCTTCAAGTGCAAAGCAAAAGAAACATTTATGAAGATCATTGTTATTTGTTTGAGCATGTTTCATACAAACATGCAGCTGAAGGGGCTTTTAGCTGGGACTCTGCAGCTGGCAAAGAATATCGTCCATAAATTGCTGTGGAGTTGGCGGGAGTGTGCCTGAACGTCTCCTTGGGCCGGGGCTCCAAACTCCAAGTTGATCAGTTATAAATAGCAGGCATTCCCAGGAATACAATTCAGTGTGTCTTTGAGGTTGTAAGCCAATGGTACCATTCATAGATACTGAATTAAAAGTGATGGACAAAACCTTTCTTGGGCTGTGACATTCTAGTCTAGAGAATATTTTCCAGCTTTTCTTGGGAAGTCTGTCTTGAAAATGGCCTCATATTTAAATTTGCAACCAAACCTTCAACCCAATTCACTTGTTCTCCTGTTTCAGCCATTGTTGGATGAAAAAACATATGGTGGGGGAGTGGGCAAATAGACAAAACCCTTGTTGATGCTATATATACTATTTACAGTTATCACACTGATCCAAACACTTTCCAACCATCGTTCGATAAAACCAACCTGAGCAGCACTGGCTTTCTAGCTCTGACCAGTACGCTCGGTAACCATATCATCACAGGACATGAAAATGCTGTTATTGAATGCCTGCGAGATGGTCCTGGTTTCAGCAAATCAAAATGTGATTGTTAAAAGTAACAATTTAAATGTTATTTATTTCAAGCAAGAGATGTCTGCACTGCTGATTCGCAATTCCTCAAGGCAGATTTGATTGAAGCGAGCAGCACAAAACATGACTGGATAAGAGTTCTATATAAACTGCAGCTTCGAAAAGAAGACAATTTGGAATGACTTAATACATATTAGTTCGTAGAAACAAATGTATAACTGATTTTGATAGTGTAGCCTTGCTGGCGCATCACTTAATTCTTTGGTGTAATTTAAAAGATCCCTCCAAAATAAGATGTGCTGAGCCTGTGTCAGCAATATAACAGAGGAAAAACAATCAAATAAAAAAACATAAAAAGCAATGATTAAATAAAAGAAACTGGTTTGGAAGTAGGTTAAATGCAGAAAATTACAAAATGAAGATGAATGTGTTTTCAACCTCCTATCAGTGAAAGAATATCATACTAGCATGCTGCTTTCCACATTTTAGTTCACATTGTCTTCTGAAAACTCGTCCACTTACCAGTGAGTTGAAGTTTACTATGTCTATTTGTCACGGAGGTTCAAGGAAAATGACCCGAACATGACAAAGAAAGAATGTTACAACCAACAAAACATTTTTCTCTCTTTTTGTTCCCAACAAGACATCAACATTTTTCAACAAAACAAATTGGAGTGAGGTGCACAACAGATAAACTGCAAGTGACTGCAAGTATTTCCAAAGAAATAAATTCAAAAACTGCAAGTTGTGAAATGAAACAAATAAATCACTAGTTGATAGTCACAGATATTGTCACTGTCATCAATAGCATGCGTGACTTACAAAATTTGCATCAACTCAGTTAAATGTGTCCTCTTGAACATTCACCCCCGCAGGGATCAGAAGCTGAGACAAGACTCAAGACTAAAACTAACAATATGCACAGATTTAACCAAGATATAGTTCATAGCATGCATACAGAAAACAAAAATACCCAAATGTCCTATTATTCAGAAAAATTTTCAGTCTGCATCAGGCCAGTCTGACTCACCTCCCTTATGCCACAAAGATATTCCTACGAAAATATTAGTTTTCCACTTTAAAAAAAAAAAATGGGGACAAACAAGGATATCCGGTTAAATAGTGCACAAAATACTGTTGAATCTAATTTCTTTAGTGTCAGCTGTCGCTAAAGTAATTTCAGCATGGAGAAAATTATATTAATCTCTTCACATTTATAACCTTTTATTCAAATCGTGAGGAATATGTTTGCTATAATTTACTTATATTGTCATAGAAACATTCTCCTGTCTGACTTTGCATGCTGCAACTTTTGTTGATTATGTACTTTTACACTCAACAGTTTTATGAAGAGTGTGACTCAATATGTAGCACATACTGCACCGAGGAATAAAGTCGGGAAAAAAAGCTGATTTATTATAAGTGTGACTTCTGTAAATTGCAAAACTGTGTCAACAAAGTGGATTATAGCTAAGGACTTTCCTCCAATGCATACATTGCTTTTTTAGGTGAGGCTCATTTTGATTTCCATTTGGCCCAGTCTACATATTCTATACTGTGAAAGAAAAATAGATTACCTGCAGAAAACCTGCACACAAAGTGACAACATTTAAACTCCACAGAGAAAGACCCGGCCCACATTCAAACCTCTGACCCTCTTGATAGGCAAATGCCAAACAATACAGTACTCGGTCGCCTGGCCGGGAGATAATTAAATGATACTTAAATGAAAATATACTAAAAGTGTTCATCCTTTACATGGACAGAAACTTCCAAAAGGCTCCTCAAAAATCACTCAATGTGACTTATTATGACAAAAAAGTATCTCTTTTGTACCACGATCAATGGTGCAAAAATAATTTGAAAACCTTTGGAATGAAATGGAATTAAACAGAAACAATCGTTTTCTTTGGGTATATTTAAAACACAATGGCATTAACATAATACCTTGCACTGCTCTTTTCACTATATATATTTTTTCAATGTTAATGTTAACATAACAACAGTGGTCCCACAAAGATACAAGCCCAAGCAGGACAGCAGAACTCATGTGGAATAGTTGGGTTTTTCTCTATAAAAGTGCCATGACTGTATTATATTTGCTGCTATATCAATAAAATGGTCCTTAATTGAAAAATGTCTCTACTTTAATCTCCAGCTTTCTTTTGTTTTTCTGTGTTAATAAGAACTCTATGGTCTCTGTCACCTTCATTACACACCGATACATAAGTACCAGCTTTGCAAATGGTGCCCTTACGTCATATTTGTCTTGAACTGGATGATAAATGTGAAAGTATTTCCTCAGTTTCTTTAAAAAAAAAAACACAACACAAATGCCATGACTTTTCCCCGGCAGATTAGAGGCAGTGCTACTCTGAGCTGCTACAGCCGGCCGTTTGACCATTTATTGCATATCCTTGAACGCTCAAATGGTCTGCCATAAGCCTTCAACATCTGCTCCCTCTTTTTGTGAGAGTAATAGAGCTGCTCATAACGCAGCATCTTGGGAATTACGTCACACGCAACTGAGCTCCACTGTGTTCTGTGCAGAGTGTGGATTCATTTAAAGGTAATTTTAAGGTTAATAGTCGCTGGAAAGACAATGAAAACCAAGTGATCTGTCCACTGTGTTCAGGTTTAAAATGAAAATGACAGCTTTGTGAGATTTTCACTCAGCAAATCTGTGCTTTCAGATGAGTTAGATTGAAAGCTAAACTGCTCACGAAGCTAATATTTATCAGGCATACTGTGTCGGTACAGGTTCTGGGGCAGCCCTGTGTTAACAAACCATACTCGCTCAATACAGGGGTCATTGATGCTCCAGGAGCCTCATTCAATGAGCAGTTTCTGGGAAAATGCCCCCTGCATGAAGAGTTCACGAGACCCCCAGTTGCTGCTAATAAGTCATACACAGGATTTTCGTATAATGAGTCACAAATGTCAACTTCGGTACCTATAATTGCTGGGTTGATTTTTTAATTTTATTTCGGAAGGTCTGCACAGCGAAGCATGCATTAAACATGTATTTTGAAATTCAAGTGATGGGAGTTATGAAAAGAGACATTGACCTTCCTTCTGTGAAAAAGTTTCAGCCTGGTCAGAAAATGCAAAGTGATCAATGAATAGGTTTGTATTTGATGACGATCCATTTAATAATTGTGAGTGAACATCAATGTCATGAGCCTCAAGGCTGATTTGCAATTTGTACAAACTGTTCTTTTGAATTTACCCTCTCATTAGAAGCGAATCAGTTTGGGGTTGAACCAGACATTCAAATAGAAAGTCACGTTGTTGGAGACAGATGCTGCAATGCGGGACTCTTGTTTTGTTTTTGTCAATGCATTTTTTTAAAATAAGAAAAAAAACTCAACATAATGACAACTCCACAGTTGTCCCTTCATTTGCTGATTTGGTCAGATAAATGGCTTCCAGGGGAGGTAGGCTCTTTTTCCTAATAGTTAACATCGTGCAGCCAAAATAGATGGTCAGAAAGGTGATGCAATTTTGGAAATGCATGGTAATGAGATTCACGCTGAGTTGCAAATCTGTTTGCTTCAGAAATGTCAGTGAACTTGGTTAAAACAACGGCTGTTGGCTTGTCGAGACAACTCTATCAAACAAGACAAAGCTCCCAGTCTTGGGGTTCATTGTCACAATTTCCACGCCAAACAAACTGGTTAATTTAATATGAGTCGGAATATTACAGTTTCAAAATGCATCACCTCGAACTTGCGAAACATCTGGTTTGACATGATCAATGTGCATCGAGCAGACAGGTATTGAGTGAGGTCAAAAGAGACGTAGAAAAAAAAAAAAAAGCTGGAGGGGCTGAGAGATAGATGGATATCTGCTGAATGATTGAGATGCAAAGCAACAGGGACAGACAAGTTGAGAAGCAGGTGATGCATCATTGATTGTCACTGTCATGAAGCCAGGACCGATTCTACATCAGCACTAAAGCGTCCAAATCAAATCGTATTGACAAATGTTGGGTTGTGCTCGGGGAGAGGGTTGGCCGTGTTTAATTAATGGGCAAAACAAGGGGTGTGTGTGTGAGAACACTGAGCAGGGGCAGGGCAGAGCGGGGCGGGGCAGAACAGTGACTCTTTTACACAAATTGCACCGAAGCTTGGCAGTGTCTACAATCAATACATTAATTACGATCGTGTTTGATAATCACACAGAGATGTTGATGACAGTCCCACTTTGATTGATTTTACTGGGAATCAGTCCAGGCGCAGAGAAAATGTGCCAGGACCGTGACATTAGTAGTACAGCACATCCGGTGCGAGTCTGCCCAAATGTGTATTGATGGACCGTGGTGAATGGGTTAAGAGACAGTCAGAGAAAATGAATGGCAGCGCCATAAACAATCAAACATTTAATTGTACATTTTATTCCACTTAGTACCTCCGTTGGTTGAAAGTAATCAATTTTAAAAGCCACTGAGTCAAGTCCCAGGAGTGCTGAATCTGTTTCTGGGTGAATTTAATGCACTGTACAAGCATCACCATGTTGGAACCCTTAATTTTTCAACTGTGCACAAAAAATGATTACATTTCTCTCCATCATCGCTCTCCTCACTACTTTAGCTATTTTCCCTCTCTCTTGCTCTCTCTTTCATTTCTTTTTTCATATGCATTACAAACACAGCAGAAACCTTCTGAGAAAATATGGTGTGGCACAGATTGATTATAGGCCTTTGCTAATACATCGGAGACCGCCACGTAGCAGGGATGTTGCTGAGTTTTGAGAGGAAATGGAAAACTTTAACAGGATATGCTTGTCTGATTGCTCTGTGCAAACAGCTGACCGCAGCGTCTTTTTGACATTTCTTTCTTTTTTTTTTTTTAAATCTACAAACCGATGAGGAGTTTATAGAGATGATGGGTGTTTGTGTTTTTGTATACACATCTCTGGCTGTCAACCTGTAAGCTGCTTATCAATGCTGTTTCATTTTGCCCATCAATCACACATCCAAAGCTGCAGTACTTGAGGGAAAAATTGTTTCCCAGCAACTGCTGAACAGCTTACTAAGAGACAACTATCAAACAGAAAAAAATAAGATAACTCATTCGTGTGCAAGGCTGTTTAGCTGCCTCTCAACATAGTTTGAGGGTTAAGTTGAAAGAATCGATATCTGCCTTCACCCGTACTTGTTGTTTGTTATACAATGGAGCTGCACTGAAGTTAATGGTACTAAACAAGTGAGAGCATGTTTATTGTGCCTTTGTTGCGTTGAAAGCTGGTTTCTGATGAAAGTGGATGATTATGGATCTGACTTTTGGGATCGCATGAATTTTCCACTGGCTGGAATCGTCTCTTGGTTGGTTTAAACACAGCCAAGAGACTTTTTTTTTTTTTTAAACGCTGGCTCCCATTAGTTTGATAGCCAACGAGCGAGAGCCACATATGGCTCCTGTCAGAATTACATTGGAGTTTTCATCAAGTCAGTACGGTACTCACATGTTTGGCAAGTTCTCTTTCTGCTTTTGAACTTGATCCATGTGTTGCTACTAAGTGATTGGCAGACTGATATATTCATCCTTTTTCTCCATGCAAGCATCTCTCATGTTCGAGGATGACACTAGTGTTACTTTACGACCTAAATACACTGACGTTTCACACATTGTCTTTTAAACAGAAACACTGAACATTTCTCAGTGCACAGGTTCCTGGTGTTTGATCATACTGATGCACCAGATGCATGTAATAGTGTTTTTAGTTTTTTTTGCATTGACCTGTCTTTGTGTCTTTTATTCCCTCATGTCTCCTGACATCTACTCTGCACTCAGTCCAATGTCCTTTTGCCCCGTCTTCCTGTCCTCCTCTGAGCTCTCACTTCTTCCCCGACTCCCCTTGATTGTTGTGTCTCATCAGTCTTGCCTTTCAGTATAATTAAGTCCTTAGTTTTTTTGTCCCTGTGTCTTTCTTGGTCTACCTGCATTCTTCTGCACAGTTGCCTGCATGCATGTTTGATTTTGGATATCCTAAGTTAACCTGTGTTTTCTGTTGTTCAAAACAATACAAACTTAATTAAACTGGAAGTGGTTGAGTATTTGGATCCTCCTTCCATACAGTGCAATGCATTGGTGAACAAACAGACACCCCGCCGACTCCTGGAGTTATAATGTTACCGCCATATGGCTGAATGCCAGGTTTGCCTCTAATTCATTAACTTCTGTTGAAGAAAGCAGTCTTTACAAACAATAGACGTGTAGTGTGAGGATGAGTCCAAAATGAGTCTCTTGCTGCAACATAACAGTATTGTTACTATCTCAATTAAGTATTGCAGGATATTGGATCATAATGATATGTCTGCCAATTGTAATAAACAGTAAATAGATGGGTTGAAGATCCAGTGAGGCATGATTAATAAATATTTTCTCCTTCAATAGAAGTGAATGCACTGAGGTGAAGTGGGTCCTCCTACAATATGGCAGCCATAATGATAGCTCCAGTAGGCAGCACCAGTCAACAAACAATGTCAACAAATCACTGTATGGAAAGCTGCGAAAAACAGTAGCATGCCCGGCTCTATGCAAATTATATCAGCAAAGCATTTAAACGTTTAGTATTGTCTTAACACTGAACAAGTTGTTGCAAAATTAAGTCAAACTTAAGCTGGATCCTTGTGTAAAATAGATATATAATTCTTTCATTGCGCTTTATGCACTATCATGTTTTACTGGCTCCGTTGTTGTTACTTTTGGCTCTCTTATCCAAGCGGGTTTGTTTCGTTGTGTTTCTTCTTTCGTGGTCTTCTTCCAGTTCTTTCTTCCTTGTCTCTGTCCGTGTCAATGCAGCTGTCTCGGTGGCACAGGGTCGATGGTGCAAGCCCACCCAGGGAGCGGTGGTCCATGTTCAGATCTCACTGCAGACAGGTCATCAGTGTTGGTCTCCGTTTGAGGCTCTTAAGGTGTTTCACTGTATTGTGTACATGTAACAAATAAAATCATGTCTGCTTTTAGCTTCCAAGTCTGCCCTCGGGTCTCTTGTTGCTTTTGATTGCTGGACTGATTGCCTGTATACCAGACGTTGTTTGTTTTGTGAATTAAGAAAAATGGTCGGACCACTGTCTGCTATCTACTCCCCTGAAAGGTTCTTGATATTTTGGAATATCTGTGTCCAATCATTTCATTTCTATCACAGGCAGAGTTAGAAACTAACTCTGCTGTTGTTTAATGAAGTAAATAATTTTTGATTATTTTCCATTTACAAACATTTACCAGTATGATAAGCTCCAAGCTTTATTGGGTGCCCATTCTTTCACAGTTTTGACATATTTCATGCACAAATCAAAATCCCTGGTTGTATGTGTGAAAGTGTGGACAATAAATAAATGAAATAAATGAATCGAAAACGAAATTATTAGTTACAGCAAATCAAACTTTTGTTTTGTACTTAATTTTTTCATTAGCTCTGTCTCAATAATATGCTCAAAGCTGTCACCTTTCAGTGTTGCTGTTGTAGATCAGCTGAGCTGTCTAATTGCGAAAGAACTTACAATAAGAATCAATGATAAGAAGCAGAAGCAGCAACACAACAGGTGAGATGAGTTACAAACATGCAGACAGACTTTCAGAATGTTTGAAAACATTATTATACAGGTCTGCCCTTTAGTGGGAATGCCTTCTAATCCCATTGGGTAGCGCAATTAGCAGAGTGTTTTTACATATGGCAAAAGTAATGAGCAACGATCCCGCTGCTATTCAAGTAATTATAACCGAGTTACGTTCCAAGTCGTATGGCACTTTATAAGTAAAGTATGGAGGTTCTGCTGTATGTTCTGGGGGAAACCTTATTTAGATATAAGTAACCATTCTAAGTGTAATTAAACATAGATGCCTTAAAACATGTTTCAAAATCAAATCAGATCAAAATCCCTCTCTTTCTATCTTAATTGAATAGAGAATTCTTACCCGCTACCAGAACCAGGGTTTGAATGCCTTCCCACTATCTGTCAGTTTGTCCTATCCTTGTCTCTCCTTCTATCCCCTAACCCTAACTGGAATGGCAGAAAGTTGCCACTTCTGTGCCTGGTTCTGCAAAGGTTTCCTACAATTGTTAATTTTTTTTTATTTTTTATTAGAACAGTCACAATTTGGCTGAAAGCCACCCAAACAAAAACTTTTCCAATTTTGTTTTTCATAATTCTGACCCTTGCAACCAACTCAACTACAACCCTGCATGACCAGTGTTTTTTTTGTTATTTTTTGCATTGGTAATATGTTGGCAAAACTGTCATTTCCTTGGGCTGTAATGGATCTGTTAAGGCAAGCCAGAAAGCACAATGCGCCTGGCTGATAAAATCGAAGATAAAAGCTGAATTCTTGAACTGTGTTTAGGTGTCATATTTGTTGGCCATGACATGGTGCATCTAGTTCAGTAACTTAAGTTATTTCATGGGTCATATTGAGGAGAAATGTTTGTTTTTTTGTGCTTGAGAAGGAAGTCCATGACAATTTAAAAGTTTTGCGAGTTTAAGGAAGCATTTAAATGGTTGCAGTAGTATTTTTAATACCAGGATCAGTCATTGCAAAATTACAGGTCAGGGGAATTGCCAACAATGGCTCGAAGCATGGAGGACTATGTCAGTGAAATTCATGCAGATCTTAAAAAGCAAGTGTTCAATGCAAAGCCTGCGAGGAATCCGAGGAGAAGGACAATGGAAGAAGCCTTCACTAAGACTTTATTATAGTGACTTATGCTCAAATCTGGGTTGTTGAACCAGAGATATGACTCAAAGAGAAACAAAAACATCTGGTGTTTATGAACAAGTGTCAGTAAATGATAATTACAATTAAACACTTGTGTTAAAAAGGTTGTAGTTCATTTTCAAGAAGTAAGATGTGTGTTGTCAGATTAATCTGTTCTTGTTGGCAGCCTATACCAGGATTTTGGTGAAGGCAAAACTGATCTGAACTCAATTCTGGGTTATGCTGAATTGATCATGGCATTACTACAGAATGTGTCTGACTCTATAAAGCGACATCTGATACGATGTTTAGTGAAAGTGACCCAGGTATGATTTCTGCCCACCAAATCGACCAACAAGCAGCGTTACAGTGATCTTGTACTAAGTACAGGAGGCAATGATTATTTTAGGCTCAATTGCGACACTATATGTAGTAGTTTAACATAATTCAATATATCCAACAATTGTGTATTGAATATAACATATGATATTTTAGAAGATATATAAGATTAACTTGTTTGTGTATTTGAAACAACTAATTAGGGAGCCTTGGACAAAACGTTACTATTCTCTATTGTGGAGTAAAAGTGTAAAAGTTTTACACTTCGAGGGTTTGTTGAGTGACACTGTCATGGTGGTAATAATCTTTCCAAGAGCGAATTTAACACTCAACCAGCGGTTCCTATATAAATCTTTAGGTGGGTCCATGTTACTGTCATTGTAGAAACTTTAGAGTAATGTGTTGCTTAGACCACCGGCTTAGCTACATTCAAATATGGGTTGGTAATTTATGTTTGACAGTGCATTAATATGATACATTATTCACATTACAGTGTAATCAGAAGACCGAAAAATTCAGCCAATGTAATGTAAATGCATGGAGTAAAACAGAAGGCTTTTGCATGCATGGATGTAATTTAATGGATGTGCGGCTGTAATGTAAGAAGTAAAACGCATGTGGAGTCGTCATAATTAATTACTAGGCATTTTCAGGAAACTCCCCACATAAAACATGCATTCACACTCATTTCCAAAACATTACTATACAAGTTCTATACTTTGGTGTTCTCGTTCATTTGCTTAAACTGTTGGAAGTTCGTGAATTTAAATTAAGGAAGTACAGTTATGTCATTACAGCAAAAATCTGTAAAGAGCTGATAATAGTTCCTCGCAGACATATATATGTGGTCCTCTTGGAGGCATATCATGTTGAAAACCTTCTGAAAATAAACCACCCTGTTTAAAAAGTGGACTTTTATGGACATGAGATAAATGAAGATATCTTTTTGGCTGTGAATGATGCAAAATTTCTCAAAATCCAAGTGGATCCCCTGAGTGCATTAAAAAAAGAAAAAAACAACCATGGAATTTGCATGGCAAGTCTCCTGTAAGCTATAGCAAATTTAATGTTGAACACTATGTTCTGCAATTGTTGCTACAAATGAGAACTCAGTCATATTCAGCTTCATTAACTCCCAGAGCCAAGAATTTACATTAAATCTCAGTGGGCTTTGGGGCACCACATGACATGACGGAGCATCCTGTGATTTTGCCTACTGTTCCAAAATCAGCACAGTTCAGCCCCGTCCCCACCGAGGGGCCTCAGTTATTTGGCTCTTCCGAGTCGACAAATGTGATTATTCTGCTGCCAGAGACATTCTGTCCCAAGGAAGTGATCACATGACAGAAATTACAATCAATAGTCCATGCAGGCCTGCACTCCATACACATTAATGAAGCAGAGAATGTTAATAGATATCGTTGCTTTCTACAAATATATGCGGTTTTGAAATGTTAATTACAGCACTGCAGTTGTTTAAAAAAAGGTGTTTGAATGCTCTGTTTGTGATGTGAATGCAAATTATTTGCAGACAAGAACGTGAAACACTTTGGAGATTCACAGAGGAGCCTCTCTGATTGGTAATCTATCTTCACAGTAGTGTCTATCAGCGCTCTGCTGATAATGAACTGATGGCTGCCAACATAATATTGTATGCATTGCACCAATTCTGCAGCACAGGAACGCTCAGCAATGCCAGCCACATCCAATCAAGACATTGTTCCACAGCTCTGCGGAGGTTACCAAGTAAGAGGATCGAGCAAAGGAGTCCAATTTGTAATGAGTTGTGGTGGAACGCAGGGCTGGCTGGATAGAGAGAGCGATAGAGGAGGAGAAGGAAAAAGACGAAAAGATAGAGTGAAATAGGCCTGAATGTGCACGTGGGAGCGGACTGCAGAATTGCGTCAACGATGGGAGAGAGGGCGGAATCAATTCTGCGCGAAATGAGAAAGATTGATTTGGGAGTGAAACAAAGGAAATAGCTATGAAAGCAGGTGCAGGGGTATGGAGGGGGCGTAAAGTAGGAGAGGTTGACAGGAAAATAGACGTCACCTTTAGGTGACTGGAAGTCATCTGAGAAAACGACAGCCTGTCAGTATTATACACAGCACAAAAATGGAAGACTCCGGTGTCAATCATAAGAATTATACTGAAACATCTTCTTGAGCTCCATTTCAGTTTGAAGTCAGTTTAGCACCTCTTACTTTAGCCTCATTTGTATTTTAAGATTGAATCAGCGCCATCATTTATTAAGCGTTTTATTAATTTATCAACTCATTAATCCATTTCCTCTTCCACTTAACATGCAGTATTGTGTTTCCCAAGATGAATTTCTGAAGAATAAGAGTAAGTCTACACCAGCGTCACTCGCTCGTCTCGAAGCTGCCGAACTGTGTGGGCTGCACTGTCTGTCTATGTGACACCTTGTGTTTCGTTTGATTTGTAATTTTCTAAGCCATAAGTGTCTCGGTATAGCAATTGTAAAAATTCCACAGGATGGAATACTTTTATTATATATTAAATTACTGAAACATCTATTAAATTTCCCTATACTTTCGGACACTTTTTTATGAAGTAATAATTCATTAAAACTTGCGTTCTGTTATGAAATGATTCTGAAAATGTGTGTGCGTGTGTGTTTAAGTAAAAGCAACTACAATGACAAGGTTTTATAATATACTGTAGTTAAGTCAACCTTATTTAGTTTGCCTCTATTGTGATAAATCAATTATGTGATATTTATATTCTTATATTAAATTGAACCAACATTGATTCATATCTGATCCTGAATTAATATATTAACTCACTGTTGATTTATTAATGATCGTGATTCTTTAATATGCTGCATGTGTTTATATGAAGAAAATATTCATTCAAATGTGACCTTGATTTTTGACATACACGCGTGCACCCAGGCAGGCAGGCGCGTGCGCACCTGCACGCACACACACACACACACACACAGTACACTTTAGTCCTGCCGGAAGACAGACTGGAACAGTACTTTAGGGCATCGGCTGAACAGTGAACAGTAGAACTGGCCGTCAGTTTGGCCGTCAGTTTGTCCGTCTCCCTGGCCTCGCTCTCGTTCCTCCAATCTTCCATCTAGTCTCTTTTCACACCTCAGGCAAAAAGCCAGGTTCCTATCCTCATTAACCTCCCTGTCTCTCTCTAGCTCACCTCAGGCCAACCCCACCTTAAGCTGCACTCATTACTGCTGAATCAAGCTGTGGAGACGGAAACTGGAAGTGGGAAGCAGAGAAAGTGACACCAAACTAGACAAAAAGTCGACTGTGGAGGGAAGACGGCCATAATGGGAGAGATGAGAAAAGAAGAGGACGAGGAGGGTAGAGGAGAGGGAACAGCAACAACATGGAAACAAAAAGAAAGGCAGACGAGAGTAGTGGTTCAGTCCTCTGGCTAAAAGAAAAGAAAAAAGGATAAAAGAGATGGAGCGACACTGATGACAGAAGCATAAAATACATTAGGGAACTCAGGAGTGGGTAAGATGATGTGTGGGGCAGTCATGAGCAGACATGCTCAAAGCTTAACAACTATTGCACTTGGCATGGTTATCCACGATAGATATCTACCTTCAGAAAGCAGTTATTCATCAATGTCACATTTCTTTCTGCTCGAGACTATACCAACTCAACCTCAGAGCAAAAGTGTCTCAGGGCATCCCACATCGGCTCTAAAGATCCTCTCCGGGCTGGACTGCCTCCGTGAACTTTTGCTCCTCTTTTATGGCTGAGTCAGAGTTCAATAATCTCTACTAACGTATCATTGATTAATGAGGAGCTGCTTTAAGTGCAACAGTTATGGAAACAAATGGATGCAAAAATACACTTGATGATAATGAACCATACTGTTGCCCCCCCACACCACCTTCCGTTTCCCGGAACCACTAAAGTTTTGGATTCAGCTGCACCGATCTCTGGAATATGTAGATGCTTCATGGAATGAGGAATACTCTTGAAGTACTATCAATAAGAATTTTCTAATTAAGACGATGGTTTGTAGAGTGAGAAGCAACTCTTATTCTCCAGCTGATGGAAAACAACAGAGCTCAGCAGCTAAAAGCCCCGACGTGCCCAGGAGGCAAATAGTGGACACTAACTAAGGCAGCAAAGTGACATAAAACATGGCCAGGCCATCAGTCTGGGCTAATAAAGTAATTATGGTGATGCTTTTTTGGTCATTGTACTTCAATAACACACGCCAGTGACTTGGATCTACAAAGTCAGAATGCAGCAATGATGGAAAAATTTGATAGAGTGGAGAATTGAAATGAATGAAAAATGGAAATTGCATTTTGAATGCTGTAAAACACTCATAGAGAGCGCGCGAGGGTGTGTGTGTGTGTGTGTGTGTGTGTGTGTGTGTGGGGGGGGGGGGGGGGGGGGTGTAAGGCAGCAGACATGATTAAATTCCATCATCCATTACAGCTCGGCTCGTAGCTTTGATCTGGCTTCAAGGCCGCACTCTCTGACGCGCTCAGTCTCCATTCGCTTTTTAAAAGGTGACTCTCCCTGTGCCTTGTTTCATCATTTAATAGCCATCACTCTCTGCATACATGCAACCATATCCATGTACATATGCCCATGCTCATCCACGTACACTTCACCCATGTGTATGTCCTTTGGTTGCAGAAAATTGCAGCTCTGAGCCGTCACTGGACCCTGATTCGGGGGGGGGGGTTAAGCTCAAGTGTGTTTATTTCTCCTTAAATCCCCATTTATTCCACATCTCTTCATTTCCTTCATCTCTCAGCAAACACTGTTTCATCGCTGCTTCGGATTCAAATGTGGTTTCTCAATTTCAAGCTACTTTACAAGCATGGCGTGTTGCAGCAATCAGCAGTGAAAACAATTGTGTGTCTAAAGTGGATGTAACAACATCAACTTGTGAGGCGCGAGCAGCCAGGGCTGTGCCACTGGTGGAAATGAACCAAATTAATAGGTTCTGGTTAACAAATCAATTATGTGGATTAAAAGGTGAGACCTGTTTCTTGCTCATTTTGTTTCCCCTCACAGTTCTGAAAGTTCACACATGATGGAGTAATTTACACCAGTTGCAGCTTCCACGTCAATCAACCTCCCTCATCATCCTCCGACTCCATTTTTTCCCTCCTTCTCATCTTCCTCATGTCGATCATCCATCCTACCTCCCATAATCCCAGTGAATTGTTTTACCCCAGATTCAATATCAATCTCTATCCGTAATCCCCAACATGAATCTTGCATTTCTTCCACTTCAACTCTTTTCACACCTCTGTCCCTATATTTCTCTTGCAACGGGGAGCTCGCGCCACAATTTCCTATCCAGCTTCCCTCCCTGTTCCATATCCTCCTCTCCTGCTCCTCTCGCCCTGTCTTTCTGCTTCCTTGCACCTCTTGGGAAAACATAATTCAGAGGACAAGCCTTTCGAGACCAAAGGCTCTCACGTGCTCTCCCTCCATCCTTCTTCCCTTCAATCCTTCTCAGTGGGGCTCTCAGAGGGACAGTGATTACAACCAAGTGTCTGCCGCTTCTGCCATGCCAATTAATGCGGGGGGGCTTAAAGACGGAGCAAGGGGAAAGGGGGGAAAAAAAGTGCCCGTGCCCACATCTCCATACATTACCATATGAAATAGGTTGGTGTGGTGTCTGAGGTCGACCGGTAGCTCTACAGCAGACACTTCAGGCACAGGTTTCCACCAGCCAGACATTCTCCAAGGCAGACATGTTTGCATAAAAAAGTCTGCTTTCCAAACAATCTCAGCCAGTTGACCGTCCAGTGTCTGTCCTCACAGACAAGGTGCCAAGATCTGACATTATATTATGGGTCGACTTTGTGGTCCATTAATTGGGTGTGAAATTACTGTCATTTCAGTTGAGCCAGTCAAGGTGTCTCTGTGACTCGAATCAGAGGAACAAAGACTCCAACTTGGAACCTTAGACCCCATTTGAAATTTGCAAATCCTGCACAGACAGACCTGTGCACATATATGCTACAATGTAGTTTGCAAGCACAGTGTGTTAAATCTGCAATCCATCACACTGCGAACACCGCTCCTCCCTCTGATGAGCAATGATGCACTCACTGGCATTGTGGCTGGTGGTACTCTACTATGCATGAAGACCCCAATCATACATTAGTTGTAATCAGCTGTAACAAACCAACTCTCAGAGTTCCATGCAAAAAACAAAACAAAACAAAAAAACAAAAAACAAGGGGAGAAATGAAATAATCACTTTGCTTCATTTTAATTGCACAATGACAGCACTGCGAAGCTTGTTACCACTGTACAAGAGGAGCAACAAGAAAATGGTCACTCGCTGAATTCATGAAACATGGAGGTGATTGTATAACATTCCTGCAAGAGTGTGATTATTAAGTCAAAATTTTGCTCAGATAATTGGTTACTGCAGCAAAAAGAACCGCTGCTTAGAAGGGAAATTAAAGACTGAGGGTAGAAACAGAAAATCCACAAAAGGTCACAATCTGATATGACTACTGTAATTAGTGTTACCTTGGTCGAAGATGAGGTCTTCCTCTTCAGTGGCTCTTCTGTGGGCAAGAGGGCATTTTTGTTGTGCACTATATTACAATTTTCTTTAGCTGCCAAAATGTGTTCCATCCACTTTAAACATTACCACTGCTCAGAGCCACCTGTCTCCCCTTGTCTTTTGTCTTCGACCAACATATTATATTGCCTCTCATTTTCAACGCTTGCCAACTTTAGTCCCCCCACCTTTAGTACCACAATGCCTCTAAGTTTTCTTTTAAAGTCTTTTCTTTCTCCATTTGTCCATTTAAGGTGTCTTACAGCAACATTAGGTCTGGAATAAGAGTCCACCATCAGTCTATGTGAGCAGTCTCAGTGGACTGTCGTAGAAGCAGCCATCACTTCCAGCTCAGTGCTCCGATTATTGTTGAAAGTTGATGCAGGATTAATATGATTGCTCATGTTCTTCTCTGCAGTGTGTGCCCTCGAGGGAATAAAAAAAGCAGGCAGTGAGACAATAATGCTTTCAAATCCCCAAAATAAAGAAATAAAATTATGTAAATTTGAAAACATCAAACCAGACTTAACAGGCAAGATACTTTTAACTTAGCAATCATAAGATGAAAAGAGATAATGAGGCTCTTCTGTCCAGTCCCGTTTTTTGACAACAGGAAACCTTTTCAATACATAATAATTCATTGTTGTTGCTCCAACATGTCATATCATGTCGATTTAGGAAATGTTGTGCCTCGTAAAAAATTTTTCTTACACACAAAATTGGGGGAAATGTTTGATGTTTGTGCTGCTATGTCATCACATGCCACTGCTATTAGTTAGCAATCTAATTGGATCTCATTTGACAAATCCTGATCTAGTTTTAACAATGCAGTCATAGCTTGAAGAATCAAAAGCCTATTTAAAGTCTTATTTAAAGAATCTGTTTTGAAAATTCCTAGTCAGAGCTGAAAGAAATCCATTACGACTTTAGAAACTTGTGTTGTAAAAGTTATGTCTTCAACAAACAACAGACGGAACAAAACTGATAATTTGTGTTCATCTTCAGTCAGAAACAAATGGTGAGATTAGTTGATTTCAATATTTTGTGAGGGATGACAAATGTGGGAAAATTCATACGAATAATTGTCATTTTTTTTCAGTTGACTGAGCCTGGTTCATTGAAGCGAAGGGTAAATGTACTAACTTCACCTCCAGCAGCCCTTTGTCCTACTCTTATCATTTTAATATGAATGTACTATCTCATTCTTCGGGTACTTATCATGCTTGATGCCAGCTTCTTGTGAGACCTTCTGAGACCTGCATCCTCCTTTCCACTTCCACTCCGCATTTTGCTCACCAAAGCTGAAAAAGCAGGAATGTTAACAGGTTCACCACAAAAGAAAGTACTTAAAAACCAAACAGAACAAATCATATGCTTTGTTTGGTTCACAGGCTCCACTGTTGGCCTTTCTTTTGCATAATGGGACGAAGTGCAACATTCAACACCATCTTCCTTACGTCAGTCCCTACAAAATGAAGAAATATCCCTCTCTCTCCCAACCCTCTTGTTTGCCTGCCTTCACTGAGCTCAGAGTGTCATGTGGTTTGATGGGAGCTGGCGAGGTCTGAGGGTAATTGGCTTTGTAAAATCAGAGTCAAAATGCAAATTTATGTCAACATGTTCTCAGGTGTTTCTACTTTTATCGCGTAAAGTTGGAACAACAGACCACAAACAAACAGCAAGTTGTGACAGGTCTAGAAATAATACCTCTGAGAACATGGGAACACAGCAGAATTGCTGATTACAATCATGAATAACATTAATGAGGCTTTCCCAAGTGCAAATACAGTATCTCTTGTTTGGATTACACTTTTTAGTGTCACACGACAGCAGTGTCTCTATGCTATTATGGAAGCGGCGCAATAACTGTCTTCCGGCATTCAAGTGCAAACATTCAAAGTCCAAACTAAGAGGGGGAGGAAGACATGCTGATTATGGGAACAACAAACCATACTGTGCTTGCCTTAATTGTTTTGTGCAAACAATAACATGTACATAAAGGGTGTATAAGCTCATTTAGAAACAGGGGATTGCGGTTTGCACAGGCCAAAAGATTTTCTTTTTTTCCACTTTGGAACATCTCTATACTGTTGCTACACTTCTATTATGCTTACAAAAGGAACATATTGATCTTCTCTTTCTGTAATATTACCTGCAATATCAATTATTAACTTTGCACCAAAAATCTTAAAGTACTTTTTAGATTGTAGAACCAGTGGTTAACGTCATAAACATGACTGACTCCTACCTCACGCTGCTTCGTCAGATCCAATTAGTAGTGAAAAGTATTTGCAGACAAATCACAGTCTATATGTAACTAATGCCGAGCTTTGATTGGCTAACTCATTAATCTGTCAAGGGTTTCCTTGCTGTTTGTCCATTCATTTCTATGTATAATCCAAGGCAGATACAGAAGATACACAGCCAGTTCATCCCCAACAGTATTTATTCTAATTCTGTCCCTACACCATAAATCAGCAAGCAGTACTTTATTACTTATGCACTCTGCAATATTAAAGCATTAATTGGTTAGTCTGGGGATAAAGAAGCAAAGTGTGTCAGTCCAAAAAGAAACAATAAATCTGGTAATATAGAAGTAATCAATGCATGGAAACTAAATAATGCAAAGAAGAGCAGACCGACATGAGCAGTATGTTTTTGACCAAGGGAGCCTGCTGATCTGATGCAATATGACTGTAATGAACTGCCAAATGTTAGGAGAGTGTGCATAAATTTGGCAAGTGTTCCCCGAGTTTCACAGCATCTCTTCTTTCTGTGTTTTCCAGCTTTCAAGCAAAAATGATTAGCTCACAGTGTGAATGGCCTTTTTTTATATCTTCACTATAGGCAACTGCCTTTTAAGCTTTTAGTGCCAGATGCAGCAGAGACTTAGAGGCTAACATGTTTACAAATGGCTCATTAGTACTTCAGCATAAATATAAAGTGTCTTCCTAAATCGGTTTATGTTGCCTGCCATTAAGTCTGCAGCACAATCAGATGGTGCGCTTCCTGCTGAAATGCAGTCATCTCCAGCTCTTTCAACAGCTTCACCACTACTGGTTTGTAGTCATCTTCAGCTGCTGGTTGATATCTGTCCATCTCCTACACACTGCGACTCAAAACGCACCATCGGAGCCCCTCCCACTCACAACGCACCTCTGTCCCTGTAGTTATTTTGCCTGCGTGTCCCCCTGTGGACTGTTTTTTTTTTTTTTTTTCCTCTCTCGGAGTACTGCAGCAACACCAATCCGGCTATAAATCACATTGCATTACCGCCGCGCCGGGCTTCGCCTTGCGCCTCAACCCGCCTACTGCGCGCCTCTGATTGGAGGCGGAGGCTGCTCGGCAAAGCTTCTCGAAAGCAGGACTTCGGCGCAACCGTAAATCCCGCCTCCATCCTTGGAGCCGGTGATTGGGAGAGAGGCGCTTTCCTTGAACTGTCAATCACGCTGTTTTACTTGTGCGACTCGCGTTCAGTTGCTGCTGCCTGCGACGCGCGGAGTGCGGAGCGAGGAAGAGGCGCACTGCATACCAACGGAGGCAACCACACGGAGCAGGTTCACTCTGTCCAGGACGCACAGACCCCCATCCTGCATTCTGACCATAAAAGAAAAAAAAAACAATAAACAAAATTAAACAAAAATCAGCAACGTGAAATCCGTGGACAGTTTAAAATTTTACCTTTTCTTCACATGCGTTTTCTAAAATATCTTCTCTCTTCTTTCAAATACTGAGAGACAAACTAAGTGTATTTGGGATATTCATTCTGGTGTACTATTTTTTTTCTTTCTTCTGCACCGGAGAAGATAAACAGTCCTGCCTGCGGGAGTCATCAGAAGGAAAAGTCGACACTGATGTGTTTGTCCACTCACATGTAGAAGTGCTGGACCATTCCTGTTGACATTCAACCACTGGCTCGTTGTTTTTTAATTCCTTTTTTTTTTTTTTTTTTAAACACCGATTCCCCGCAACGGCATCATTTGGGAGGAATACTGAGACATTTGGCTGCGAAAACAAGCAGAAAATCAATCACAACTCCACCATGGGCTGCCCTCTCTTGTGGAACGCGTTTGCAGGTTTAATCCTGGTTTTGCTGTCAAAAGGTAAGTTTTTACAAGCTACTTTAGTGATGTGCTTGCGGTTCTGCGCTGCTGCGCCTTTTACGCGTGTATCTTTCATTTTCTGAAAACGGCTGTGGAGGTGAATACTAATGATGGAGGAGTGGGGGGAGTGGGTGGAGTGTTTTTACCTGCTTGTGAATCAAGTGCGTCTATACACGCACCAGCATCGTGTTTGTTGTTGGAGGAAAAACAACGCCGTGTTTGTACGCGCGCACCGCGTGCATCTGCGCGCGTACACGTGTGCGCAGCGCGTCAGGTTCATCTCCGAGCCAGCCTCGTGGTTCAACGTGAGGCAACGAGTGATGGGGGGAGGTAGATTAGACTCCCGACCCCCGGTCTTCTGTGAACATTCCTATACGTGACATGAATGGCCCGGTATCCCCGCGCTCACGACGCATCATCATCATCGTCAGTGCGGGTGAAGAGCTGAGGGGGTGGTAAGGGGGGGGGCTGTTGGAGTTAACGTGAGTACGGGTAGAGGCAATGCGGAGAGACTCGTTTGGTTGTCTCTTTTCAGAACCAAGGCCGAGGAAGAGAGAGGAAATTATGAAGGATGGACAGTTGGAAAAGCCTGTGGGGGTCTGGCGCGCATTGGCTCAGCAATCATGCATTAATTCCCGCTTTTATTACAGCCCACTTCATTCATCTGAAAAACAAAAAACTAAACAAAAACAACAACAACCACAGCCACAGCCAGAAAACCCCCCCTAAACAAACCCAAGGGTACCGGTTGGTATTGTTTAAGTTACTTGTAAGACAGATAATTCAGGAGACTTTTAAAACCTCTAAAAAAAAAAATCTGTTTTTCAGAGGAACGCTGACTGGGGAGTAATTAAAATGCTCTCATATGTCTTTATTTATCCATCGTCAGATATTCTCGCATGTTATGGGATGTCCCACCTTATATTTGCTGTGCACAACAGTCTGATGATCTAATTTCCCCCTGCCCATCTCGTCTGAACACATACACACAAATACACACACCTGGCTCAATTAGTCCTGCCTTCCTCCTGTGGGAAATCAGTATATAAATAAATTACTCTGGCCCTTAATAACAATAATTGATGTGTCAGTGCAATAAGATGTGAGGTTAACAACCTGCAGATGCATACCAGTTAGAGCCTCCTGCTCCTGAGCTGCTTGTGGGCAGGGGGAGCCCAGACGGTCATGGTTGGCTTGCCACAGCAAGCCCCCTTCTCCACACCAGGCAGAGAGCAGACGGACATCCCTGCAGGACACACACAGCACACAAGCACAATGGACTCAGTGCCACACAAACCAGCCCCCTTCCACCACACTGAGTTTTATTTCAGGTCGCAGCCCTCTGAATTTGTGACCTGTGGGTTTTTCCAAACTGTGAAGGTGTGACCAATCACGTAAGCCACATTTGAGGAGCGATTGGATATTGATGTGAGTTGTGCACATTGCAGCACATGTGAATCAGATTCGTGTGGGATCCCGCCTGCTGGTTTGAGTTGCTGTATGTCCATGCCATGTCCATTTTTAAAGGTGGAGAACATCCATTATGAAGAAGGAACATGACAGTTGAAAGGGCGCCATTTGCTGTTTGATAAATCATGCACCCGTGGAAATATCCTTTGTATCTGTGGCCTCGTGAGAGCCAGGCAGTGGCATGTGATCGCTCAAATGCTTTCCCACCACTTTTTAGCAGATTGCTTTGCATTAAAGTCTGTTTGATATCCAAGACTCAATCTTCTGTTTGACCATTCTGCTTCCCCATAGTTTATTCATTTAGATATACTCCACTGTTGGATCATCACTTATTTAGCTATTGACATTGTTGCAATTATTAGAGAGTAGCGTTTGTCTACATATATTCAAAACCATATTATGTGATTTAGGCCTGCTCAGTGGCAGGCCAAGCCGGCTGAAAACAACCTTTTTCCCTGCTGCAAAACACCATTAGTCTATTCAAAGGTTTCCTGTCAGCCTGGCGTGTGAAAGCACAAGCCACTCCATGGGTGTGATGGCCAGCGCCTGGCATGCCATCATACCTTTCTCTCTTTCGTTCATCTGTCTTTTTACATAAAATGTATGAGCACCATACGTATCTCGAGAGAGGTAGATGGCCAAGTGCTGCTCGTACATACAGTTAAATATCCACACACTCTGGATGTATAAACGGTCTGTAATCCTTCAAAACAATTTTTTTCCAGTGAGCACAGTCTAGCAAAGAAACATAAAGGCAGAGATCTACACACACACACACACGCAATTGAACAATTTCCCTTCTGTTCAAAGGATTTCAGTTAAAACATTGACCAGTGCATTTTAATGATGAGTGTAACATTGTTGCTGACTATGTGAAAAGTAAAGGTGACAACAAAAAATGGTTTCTGCTTGTAATGGGCACCAGGTCACATCAGAGGATGCTTGAGGTTGCATCAAAAAAAAAAAAACCACACACAAAAAAACCAATATTTAGACAGTTAAGGAAAGTTTCTGCTTTACAGTAATCTTTGGCTCCATTACATGCATTTACACAGCTCACTTGGTGTAAGCTATACATCCTGTATATGTCGCAGATGGTGAACCAGTCCGACAGACGGGTCTTCCTGATGTGATGAAGGTTCTGGTAAAGAGAAAACATGCAGGGCTGGAACACGGGTGAAAACAAGTGGGGTCACTTTGTAGTCCGCCATCCCTCTTGTTCCAGCAACATATGGGGGCCAAGTAGGGTCAATGCACATTGCACATGTTACCATGTCAACACCTCAGTGTACACACACACACACACACACACACACACACACACACACACACACACACACACACACACACACACACACACACACACACACACACACACACACACACACACACACACACACATACACACGCTCAACTGGATCACCACTCTTGGCTTGGACATGAAGAGACGGGGGATGCCAGCGTCAACAGATGCCTTGCGCTCCTATTCTGGAGGGGCCTCAGCTTTTCTCCCGCCCTTTGAAATGCACAGTTTCTGTGTGCTGTTGTTCTCCATGTTTGGCTTAGAAATGCTCTGCCATTTTTGGCAGATTTTTATTTATCTGCAAGTGTTGGAGTGAGAGGACCTGGATTGGACAGAAGAGCCTTGGGGGGAAGGGTTTGGAGGTGTAACCGGCATGGAGTGGGCCTGTGGTCTGGACGTTTTCCCCTAAGGTTTCATTTTTGCTTTTTCTCTCCAGTTGTGTGGCAGCCTGTGGTGCGGTGCATCCAGTGTGTTACACCAAATGCTTTCCTTGCACACAGTGGAGCAGCTCACAACTTAGTGTGTTTTTTCAATTGGCAAACAGTGCTGATGATATGGAAATTAGATGAGTTTAATGTTGTAATTGAACTTAATCTTAAGTAGTGCTTGTGGAATAATTTATCCACAATGTTTTTTTTTGTAACTAACGGGTGTAGGGTGGGAACACACTTCACTTCTCCAATGATTTTGATTTTAATATTGTGTTACTGGGTGTAATAAGCACTTATTCAGAAGAACTGCCGATCTTATTATGTTAAAACACAGGAACAATTTCTCTAATAACTCTCTTGTAAACAGTCTTCACTCCCCACTAACAAACTTTGTAGAATCACACCAATTATCTGGCTTAATTTGCTGTGCTCATTACTTTACAAATGAAATTACAATTGCACCATGACAGTCCTGTAAATGGCGTATATTAAATCCTATTAGCAACCAGTATTTGTATTTAATTTCAAAGTGTAAACTATTCACCTCAGGGACTGTAAAATACATCCAACTGACGACAGTGTCGTTGGTAGTGGAGAATTTGCAGTGATCTTCTCCTTACCCCTGTTGAATCATTGTAAAAATGTGGCCAGTTGGAATATGGCCTTGGCTTGCGGACCATGCTTAGTTTGCATGTTCTCCCTGTGCATGCGTGGATCTTTCTTTGGGAACTACAATTTCCTAAGGATAAAGTGGGCTAGTAGATGAATGAAGCATACAAACAAAAAGTGTCGGTAACACAGACAAAAGTGTGATGCTGAATAAAAAACAGTAATCACAGTGAAACAGCTAAACAATTAAGACAGATTTTTAAAAATTTAACAGAACACTATAAATAAACTGTAATAACTGCAATGTATAATCATTGCATTCGATAAAATATGTTTATATCAAACACTTTTCATGTTTGAAAAAAAAAAGTTTTCTGCATGTTAAAAATCTTTCAGTGCAATACATTCTTAAAGCTCACCGTCATTTTAAGAAATTACGGTTTGGAGAAATGCATCAGGGAAAAGCAAAATAGTTCTTTGCAGAGGACGGTCATAATTTGAACATGAAAAAAAAACCTAGAAATCTTTTTTTATTTGATAAGAGGCTGCAAAATTATGACTTTCTGAACACATCATTGAACAAAAATCACCTTTGATATCCTGGAGGGACTGTACAAAAACAGAATATAATTAGTATGGCTCTCTCCCTCTGCACGGGTTTCATCGCATTTCTAATTATTGGCTCGACGCAGATGAATGACATTTGTGCCGGTGACCCGGCGGCCTGTCAAGCTGAAGCTGAACTGTGCATCTCATAGTGTTAGTGCCTCTCTGACCAAAGCATTGACTGCAAGGTCACAGGTTCAAATCCTTTGAGGATAGTACACCAAAGTGGCGCTGTGGATGACAACGCTGTGCAGCACCATCCCGCTGCCCTTGAGATTTCGCCTGTCGGTTTTGATAAACACTTCACTGGACCTCACATATTGGTTTGGGAGGTTGGCAATTGCACATAGTATCGCTGTCATAAATAATGATTACAGCAAGGCTTGTTTGCAATTATAATTACAGTTATAATGTATGGAGTGCAGTGTAATGGAAAGTAACTGGGATCGTTTTCAGCTTGGGACAGGTAGTTATACCATGTTTAATTACTCTAATCATTTGCTTTGTTACAACCTTTCCTCATCCTCCCCATGTCCCAGTCTAGGTGTGGATATAAGCGCGGGCTGTGAGTTCACGGTGTAAAAAAATGAAAATATAAAGAGTATGTTTTATTCAATGCGAGAGAAGGATAAGACAGGAGGGTGCAGAGTGGCTGCAGAAGAAGAAACAAGTGGGGGCTCACACGCTCACACAGAGAAATAAACATGCTATGCACAGTGTGGAATACTTCCTATGCTTTGGGCGCCAGGAAGATGAATATCAGCAATTTAGCCACTAAAGGTGTTAGCAGTTAATCGATAGGAAGCCAACGGGAGGAGGACATCTTTATGTATACATCTCTGTGGATATTAATAACTCGCATTGATCTCTCTTCAATAGTATTCATTCCAAAACAACCTAATAAGACTTACAATAGTGCAAATCTTTCCACATGGCTCTTAGAGACTTTAGTCCAGTTTGTAAACTGGAGCAAATCTGCAGGGAAGATGACAGAGGACAGAAAAAAATGTTTTCTTGTTTGGTTATGTGCAGATGCTTCTCATTTAGGAGGAATGAATACTGTTGGAGGGGCATACAGACAGAGAGCGAGAGAGAGAGAAAGAGTTGTGTGATTTTCCTTCTATCGCTCTTCCTTCTAGTCTTTTTTTGTGCCAGGGAGTGAGCATCATTGGAAACACAATTCAGATTAGTGCAGTCGGCTTGTCCTAGGGGAACCGGGAGGGACGAGGGTCCCGCTTCTCTCCCTGTCCTCATTACCAAAAGACAAGGAGCTCGCCGGCAAATCAATGGAAAAGGCTTAGGCACTAATGCAGGCCATGTCTGGTGATGGGACTTAGCGTTCTCTCTCTCTCTCTCTCTCTCTCTCTCCTCTCTCTCTCTCTCTCTCTCTCTCTCTCTCTCTCTCTCTCTCTCTCTCTCTCTCTCTCTCTCTCTCTCTCTCTCTCTCTCTCTCTCTCTCTCTCTCTCTCTCTCTCTCTCTCTCTCTCTCTCTCTCTCTCTCTCTCTCTCTCTCTCTCTCTCTCATCACTCTCTCATCACTCTGCTTTTTGTGTTTATGTGGAAGTTTAATCACTTGTGCTCCAACAGCCAGGCTGGAGAAAAACATTTGTTTCAAACGACTCCTGAATTACTTGGTGTTGGAAGAACCTCAAAACTCTAAGTTAGCGGCGGTGACGGACACACGGTACCATGAAAGCCCTTTAATTACGCAGAGATAACGTCAGATTCATCTGCGAATCCATTTAGGCCACTACTAATGCCGTTAACGTTGTGATTGTAATTGCTCAGGGCATTGTTGCCATGACTACTCTCAATTCAATAGCCAGCAGTTGTGTACAACTTCCTGAACACTGACTAAAAAGAGCAGCACCTTGGTATTTCCTGTCAACAACCCCTTACAGAAGATTGTGGCGTCACAATATGTCGAAACAATCCTGCCAGTCTCACGGCTCAATCTGTGCCGCAGCCGGCCCCATTGTAGTGGATGCTGCTGCTGTTCTTGCATGCACCTTCATCCTACCCTCGTGACTCTTGTTTTGTTTACACAGGTAAAACGACTGGGTGCAACAAATGCTAAATAATGGGTTTATGTTGTGGATTTTCAGCCCCTCGTGCCGCTGCTGACATCTCGCGATGCTGGAGGTGTTTGCGGGTCTGTGTGAAGGGAAAGGGAGAGCAAGAAGGGAAGAGAGGGAAATAAATAAAACTGAGGAAAACAGATCAATAAATATTTCAGCAGCTGCTCCCTTCACAGGCCTCTCCTGAAGCCATAAGAGGTGGAGGGAGACACAGAGAGGGAGAGATGGATAAAGTGCATGGAAGAGAGGGAGTGAGAGAGAAAAAAGAGAGAGAGGGAGGAAGAACAGGGGTAATTGTGTTCCAGACTCTCATTCACAGTGAGTGAAAGAGATGGAGGGTGAAACAGCAACAGAGAATGGAGATAATTGTGTACCAGACTTTAATAGACAGAGAAAGAAGGCATGAGTGAGAGGTGGAGAAGCGTCACAGGGCATGCTAACGAGCACCACATACCAACATGGTCTTCTATGGGAACAAAACAAAAAAAAGCCATTTGAGTACCTGTGCTCTCAGACTTTGGCACTCTATAATAGTGACTATGAGAATCTCCAGCGTCCTGACTTTCACATAATTCTAATTCCTGTCAGGAGTTAGCGACAGACTGTGTGGGTGTGTAGTTTGTGCAGCGAGCAGCTCTAAATGATAATGAGCTGGTCAACAGCTGAGACGGCTAACGTGTTGCTGCGAGTCAGGCGTGGCCGCCATCAGTGTCTGCAATCATCAGCTGACGTTTTCTTGCATCGCCATGAAATTTCCACGCACAAAACGCGACACGGTGTATATGTTTAATGGAGAGAGCGGGGACGGCGAGGGGGGAAAGAGAGAGAGAGACAGAGACAGAGAGCGCTTATGAGGATGGACAGGCCAGAGAGATGGAGGAGTTATGAAAAAATGATTGAAAGAGGGCTGCTGGGAAAGAGCATAGGAAGAGAGACAGATGGTGTGAGGAAGGAAGGGGAGGAGGGATCCAAAGACCCGCAACAGGCAGTGATCGAGATGGATTGATTTTGCAGGCAGATGATTAGGTGGAATAAAAAAACATGGCAGATTTATTCTGCCAATGAAAGCTGTGTTTGGGTGCTGTTGCTGTGAGTGGGAGTAGTAAAATTGTTTCAGGGTCAGTAGTTGTGTGATATTGCAGCAGTAAGGAGCTGGTGCTAATGTGATATGCCACTTGTTAGGGAGTCACTCCAGCGAGGTGGCACCCCTGTGATAAGATGCTCATGCAGCGCACCCACATCAAAACGAGTGGTTCAGAATTTGTTCAGCATGCACAGGTTACATGAAATGTATTCAGATAAACTTTATAAACTGTAGACATATGCAGAAATAAAGTGTTTTTGGCACAAAGTACATAATTATGAAGAAGAAAACCTACATGTTGATGGGCAGCATCAGAGGATGTTTGGTGCATGCATTCAGAGTTATATGTTGTGATTTAGAGAGGTGCCATAATTCTCCTGCCGTATAAGGCCAGCATGTGGCTCTGGCTCCTGTTGTGAAGGTGCTGGTGAGATTTCAGCATTAAAGCGTCTCTGTTAGCACCACATCCCGACAGTGGAAACTCACTTAGGCGGCGTTTCACTCAGAATATATATATTTGTGACAGCTCCACAAATGGAGAAGCAGGAAAAGCACCACGCTGTCTTGAATTTTTGCATCCTCTCTCCATTGCCTCGGGGTATTGGGGGTGCTAAAATTTGCTACATATAATCCTGAGTAGAATATCACAGGATAAGCTTTTAAATGAAACATCTCTGTCATGATTTTTGCAGTCATTTCGTATTAATTGGGATGTTAGGTGCGATTTCATCAAACATTTGTGCTGCTATAGGCCATGAATTAGGTTTGGGAGGAGAGGCAGCAGCATTATTGTGTTATAATATTTCACTAATTAGATGTTGAGTTGGATAACACTAAAAGCCTATGCTGCTTTCCCCAGTTAAGTAATGTAGTAAGTGAAATTCCCCCTCTGTTTGTACTGAAACTGAAGAGAAGCATTCATCTTGACGTAATTAAGACATTTCAAAGATAAGGTGTACTTTTAAGTCGTGTTTCAATAACTGTTTGTTGCTTTAGTTATGGAGGGACATGTACAAATATTGCCACATAGTTTTTTTTTAGTATTGTATCAATCCTGAGATGCAAGTGACTTCCTAATTCCCCCTCACAGAATCATTTCTTCAGAAATGTTCAAGGCTTTGGTGCACTTACTTTAAAAACACACGCTTACATTTGGCTTCTTTTGTTCAAGCAATTCAAAGTATAACAGAGATTTGGCCAAATTGTGCTCATTAAAATGCATAATATCATTCAGAGGATGCAAATCAAATTTCAAATTACATTTTTTTCTCATTATGCCATCCTTGCTCAGTCTGCTCAGTTTTTGCAACAGAAGAGCACATGTAAATTATAGCCAGAAGTTGTTGTCATCTGTGTTCAGGGTTAATGCTCTGTTTGAGGCACTGATCAAATATAGTGCTGGAAGCGCCAAATAGGCTTAGGACATAAAGGCAAATATTTTAGCAACCCCCCCCCCCCTTTAGTAATGACTTTGGAGAATCATTTTGTCACTGCAGCAAAACATCTCACTCTCTTCCTATCAAGAGGGCACCGGCTGTATCGATGTGACCTTTATCTGGCCAGCAGACCTCCAATTCCATTAAGATATAATGAAGGTGTCAGAAAAGGGCAATTAGCTGCTTAATGTTGGGCAACAGTACTCTAATACAACACATTTTTGCTGACAAGTCAATATCTATACCTGGCGAAAACCACAGTACTTTTGCACACGTTGAGATGTTATTGAAGTTGTTGACATTATAAAAATGACTTGGCTGATTTAGGTTTCACTGCATCTTCATAAACAAACCTATGTTTGCTGCAGCAGACAGGTTAAAAACTCAGTGATTGAGATCCCCTTAAATGACACAATGGAATGAAATATCTGGCCACAGATTGAGATATTTAAATTGGATCATTGAAGATAAACAACCTCATACAAGTCCCGTTATTAAGTTCCACGTCGGTGTATTTACCGTAAATATCTGCTTTATCAAACCTTCACTTACCTTTGTTTGTTATTTGGGGTCTGACATGTGTAATCAGAATTGATCTGTGTGCTACAGGGAGGCAGCTAAATCAGACATGACAAATGTGGTGCAGACAGTGCAGGTGTTTTCTCAATCAGGCCGACGTGATTGATCCTCCCTTGAATCCATCATGATCAAACTTTATTGATGCTGGGCTTCTATTAAGACTTTTTTTGACGGTAGGGAAAACATGGCAGACAGCAGTTGATGGACTACAGTGGGAAAAGTTTCAGCAATAAAAAAAAAAAAAAAGTATTTCTATTCAGCTTCACAGAACATTTATAAATCTAAAAAAAAAATGTTGGAAGGATTTTTGCTGGTGCCATTGATTTTTCTTTAAAATTATATATATATATATATATATTTGAATTTATCAGTGGTGAATGGTAAAGAGAGGGGATGGCAGGGTTGCCCGAAGGTTTGATTATTTCTGACACTTTGAGTAATAACATTGTATGGGAAATGTACTGTGGCCAATTGAAGTGTGTTTTCTCACAAAAATGTTGATGTGAAAAGCCGAATATGGTGCAATTGAACAAATGTGATTGATATCACAGCACTGAATGAGGAATTCTTTAGTCAGTGGTTGTCATTTAATGCCTCATTTCTGCTCTCTGCATCACACTGAGGTCTTTATTCTCCGGCATATACATGTCTGTTGTCACCATTTTCACAGTGTAGTCTGATGCTGTGCAGTGATTTCATTCTTAATACTGGGACTTCTAAATGAGCAAAGATTCCATTTTATTCAAGTGTGCAGCACAGGCTGAGAGCAGAGATGGCTCAACACAAGTTGTCAAGCCATATAGGCGGAATGGCTTTGAAGTACTGTGTCTTTGAAATGGCAACATTCAATTCAGAGGACAGCAATTACACAGTCAAACATAGAAGTAGATTGAATTGTATTGCCGTGGCTCCACATTTATTATAATGTAAAAGCAAGGCAGTTTGTGCTTGGTTTATGCTTTAGTGCCCAGCCCTGGGGACCCCTCAGTCCCTCCGACTGTGCCCACTCACCCATCGCTACTTCCGTCTCTCATCTTGCACTTAAAGAGGCGCGTGCACGACCTGCGGCCATCTGTTTGCTTTTTCTGGGGCACCTCGATGCCTCCGGAGATATGGACATATGTGATAAAGAGTGCCATCAAAGTTGTCAACCTGCTGTGTTTGCCCTGATTACCTGGGGAATACCATAACTTCACAGCACCTCATAAAAGCTGTGCACTCCCCCCCTGCTGTGGCACCCCCCTGTAACATACTCCCACTGCAGCAACTTTAATGGGAGTGCCCATAGATAATGACTATTCCTTCCATAATGCAGGTGGCAGCTAAAGTTGCTGAATGTTCAGTCTTATAATAGTTTGCATTATTGCCTCACAGCGAGACAATGATTGCATTCTGCAACGGTGGCCTTTCCTCCAGTTTGCATGTTCTATCTGGATCCAAAAACATGTGTTTGGATTAATCTGTGACTCCAATTCGCCCGTAGATGTGAAAGTGAGAGTGTGCGATTGTCTGTCTCTCTGAGTTGGCTCTGTGATGGAACTTGTGATTGGGAATCCGAGCTGGTTCAAGTGTTGTCAGGTGGAAGTAATGAAAGCCCCTTTAGGTCAGTGTTCTGACAGTAAACTTCCAGAGCAGCTTCCAGGATTACTTTAATTTTCAGGACGGCCGCCACAGTGTGACACATTGGCAATCAGGGTGGTTTAGAGTTTATTTTGCAGCACCTTGCAGTTCTTGAACCATTTCAATCGCTTGTGCATACACCTCAGTGACAGGGTCTCTAAAATATGTCTAGATTGTAAGCAGTCCATGGAGTATGTTTAGAAGAGAGCTCATCACTCTATATGTCTAAATGTATGTTCACTTTTATGCAATCTAATCAAATTGCGTTTCACTTAAAGAAGGAAAATCGTATGTCACGTACAACTGATGTACAGCAAAATCCGTTTTCCGCATTCAAGGCATCCCCAAAGAGGGATATGAAAACACAAACAAACTGTAAGACAGAGCATGCGTGTTGAATAAGTGGGAGGAAGAAAGCCAGAACACTCTGAGAAAACCCATGATTACGCGAGGAGAACATCCAATCTCCAAAATAAGACCCAGGCCTGGATGTGAACTGGCTCTTCTTGCTTTAAGGCCAAATTGCTAATAATATTGTCCATGTTGTATTTTACTATTTTGAGATGATATTTTTTGAACAAAATGGGTGTTGGTGCTGTCAAAAATGCTAAGGTTTTGGCTCATGCTGTCATACCCTGATGGCATGGAGGTAGACTGGTTTTATTGCTTCTGTATTGATCACAGCAAAACTCCAAAAACATAGTGAATTTCAATTGACTGTCTTTTCTAATCATTGTATTTTATACAAAATGTTTTAAATATTTTAGAAGACATTGGAAAAAGGTTGTTGAATATGGAGCTGCCAGTCAGTAGGAGCAGAGGAAAACACCAGAGATGCAGTGATGGAGGAGCAGGTTGGTGTAATAGTAGACAAGGCAGGGGGCAGGGTGAGATGGAGGCAGATGATTCGCTGTGACGACCCCTGAAGGGAGCAGCAGAGAGGCGATAGAGTTTTCAATTTGGGGCATGAGTTTACTGACAGTCTGAGATCATCCGGTTAGATTTTGGTATTCAGCAATCGAAATCCAAGGTCACAGTCAGTGACCCCAATAGTTGCAAGTGCAATGTGCACTTATTAACAAATATTATATTACACAAATGTCCCCATGATATGATTTATGAGTCAGTAATGATAACTGGCTTTGACAGAGACATACAATCACAAGGCAATAACGTCATCATTTATTTTCTGTAAACAATTGTATGCATGCAGCATACTGGCCCTGGACTCCACAGTGTAAAACCATTTATTTTAGCTTGTCAAAGAATGGAAAAGTCTGTGAATCCTGTTTACCATGAAATCATCAGGAAACAGAAACTGTGTCTGCTGCATACAAGTGAAAGCTGAGGAGAATACTGCATTACAGGAGGTAAATAGCTGGAAAGGATGAGGGCACTCCTGAAGTACACTGTGAGAGGGGAGTGGAGGCGGGTAGAGTTGGTAGTGGAGAGGCGCACCATATGGAGAGCTCTGTCTGGCTGTGGTTGGTTGTTTTATTGATTAGCTCTGCCAGGTTGGTTGCTACATTCATTTCATGCCTGTGTTACCCCCACCTGCAACTTCAGGTGCAGTCGCCAGCTTCAAGTAGCTCCATAATATTAGAACACAAGCTGCAGAAAAAAGGAAAAAAAAAAAAAAGGGTTATTAGTGCGAAGCAAGTGTGGTATTCATGATAATTACAAGTGATTAATAATATGTTTCATTTTTCTCTATTAGGTTTAAGCTTTTGATCTCGTGCACACACTGGCCTTTTGATCTCAGATATTCCCTTTTCTGATATTCTGGGTTGTATCGTTGCATACTGATAAGCTTTGATACAACTAGAAAATCCTGATTTGAGCAGCAGAGTCACAACATAACCAAGTGTGACGAATAAACTCGGCTTTCCTGACTAATATTGACCTATATTATGTTACCGGGCATGTTTATTTCATGTTTATTTTCATTTCTGCAGTGTTTCTTTCCGTTGCTCATCACAATGTCAATCACTTATGTCATGACTGAATGAGAAAGAATTTACATGAGGGGGGGGGGGGGGGGGACCCGAGACTAAATATTTTTAATGTAACAGCCCTTCATTTCCAAAATAAGACTCAGAGGAAATATATTTGTGTTGGATTTGAGGTGCATACAAATCAGGATCGCACATCTGTTGTGTCACAAATTGAGTTTGTGTAATCTGGCCAGAAAGGTGAACTGTTGGCAAATTACTAGTGACAGACGGGTTTGGAGCTCCAGTTGGGCTGGAGGGACCCTGAACCGGAGTGATGTGAGCCTTTACTTATTCCAAAAGCTGCAAAAAAATCAGATAATTGTAATACTCAGAAAAAATGTGATAAAATCCCAGTCTCCATGTTTCATTCCATTTCCAGACTTCTTTCCAGCACATACTCGCGATGACGTAATGCTCAAACCTGTTATTTTCATAACATCTTGTATCGTCTTGTTGAACATGACAATGTGCTAGCCTCAGCATGATTCAGGCTTTCCATTCAATTGATGAAAATGTTCTCCTCCTGAAGTTGTTTTTTGTCTTCTTGCATCTGTTGCATGTTACGTTTTTTCGTCTTTTGTCTTCTGCTCATGTTGTGACCACATCTTTTCCATTTCCAGTTTTTACTTATGCACACACACAGATGTAAAAGAATGAAATAAATAAGCTAATTTGAGTATTGCGAAAAATTATCGGAATTTTGTACATGTAAAAGCCCTTACTGACATGGAAAACATTAAGTAGAAATGTTGTCTTACAAAAGTTTAAATTTAAAAAAATTTTTATTTTCACATTCATAGTTAATACAGCCTTGACTTTTTTCACTGTGTGGAAGAGCCTTGTTCACAACTACATAAAAGTGAAATAAAGATTCTCACCTTTTGGCCAATTGGTACAGATAATTCTGAAAAGATAGAGGCTCTCAATGCCATGCTGGTCTAGTTTATGAAAAACAAACCTTGACCAAAAAGAAACTAAGCCTCCAGCATCTATAAAATATATGACATTAATATTTGACATACACATTAATTCAAGACCCAAAACCTCTTGTTTGCCTTTGTGTCTTTCCATTAGTAAGCTAATCAGTATTAAATGTGTTTGAGAATGGAATCCCCTGCTGCTTTCTTTCTCTGTATGCAGCAGGGTAACCTACCTGTCCAAAAGTTTGTCTGAGATCATGGCCGTGATGCTCAACCCAACACTCATCTCATAGTTCATGATTACCCATTGGGAAACAAGTTCCCTATCTCTTTTTTCCCGTTACTCCTTCCCCCATATCAAACAGACAGCTGCTGCTAAAAGATTCATGCATGTGGACTTTGGGGTCATTAAAGAATGATCCACAGCAAAGCTGTTTTTTTCACCCTCATAATGAAATCCAATATTCATGAAATGGATTTTCCTCTCTGCTCGCCCACTCTCTCTTGCCACGGATGTGTGTTTGCTGGTGTATTTAGTCCTGTGTTTGCACAGCCTTGTTAGGCTAGCATGGGTTAATGGTATCCTAAAGGCGCATTTTCAGGCCACTCAGTTAATTACACAGGGTTGACGGATGACCCTGCCACGCACTACCTGTGTAGTGCAATGTGGAAATAAGCACATATCTGGACTTTTCCAAGATTGGGGTCAGAGTGAAGACCAGTTAATCAAAGCTTTGTTTACGCAAGTATGGACCGCTTCCAGTCAGAAACCTGAGTACAACGTAATCACATTAGTATACATAGATGTGAAACCTATCGCATGCTAATCTTGACATCTCAACATCCAATTGTTGATAAATAATTGTTTTGACCCATCAATTTGTTTCTAATATGATAAAGGTTTAGTGATCATCTGGCACAGTTATCAGTCATTATAGGGGTGCTGTGAGGTGTGAATGTGATGGCAGATAGGGCCATTTTTGTGTGGAGATTGTATGTTCTTCCTGTGTCTATGTGGGTTTTCTCTAGGTGCATTGGCTTGATACCATAATCTGAAGTTTTGAAGTTAATTGCTGAGTGTAAATGAGGTTTGTATGTCTTTCTGTGTGTGGTCATCTGTCACTTTGTCCGTGTGTTGAAGCCTGCACTACCTGATTTTTTCAGCATCATTTTGCCCTGCGTTAATGTCTGTATAAGGCAGGACATTGGAGCTGAAGCGCATATGGATAGATGGGGTGTTAAATTGATAACAAAACTGGAGTGAAAACATTTTTTAAAAGCTAGTCGGTAGTGGTTCTCATTTCCACTTCACATGGTGTATATGTTGTTGAGGTCAGTAAATTGTGTTGGTGTTAGTGTCCTTTTTTGGAATATTGAGCAGCAAGAACATGCAGGCAGAGCCAATGTGGCGTGCCGAAGTGAAAACTTGAATGTGATGTACAGATGCTTCATCTGTGAACCGACGCCCTACCTGATATTAACTTAATACTCGTGGTCCATCAAACTGTGACATTTTATTTATTTTTTATTGCGCTGTGAGCTGCACTGCATTAACTTTATTCCCGTGTAAAGATGCAATTTCAGTCTTCATATCATCTTTTGAAAAGTATTTTTACCCAAGTTAAACATTTATGTGCATACAACCAATCATTTGTATCAAAACTGTCTCACAGCTTCCAGTATAGATCCAGTTGGTGCGTTGAATTTGGTTTCCTGCATTCACCGGGATCAAATAATCATATAACATCACTCAGATGCAGACCGACACAATTCCACCACACCTGATACTCTCAATCCAGAGAACAGAATGTAATAACTCCTCTGTAATGTCCAGGGACCCCAGGTAAAGCTCCTTTGTGTAATCATGGAGGAGGTAAAGCTGAGAGGAGTTGGAGTTTTCATCGGACCGCTAGATGGCTGTCTTTATAATCTGTTCTGGAATTTAGGTTAAGCATAAGCACCTGCTACTAATTAAGAGGAAGAACCTTTTCCGATATTCTAACTCTTCCTACTCATCTTCTTCCACACCTGAGCGGGGTCCTGTGGATGCAGGTGTACTCAGCCTCAGGCTACAGAGTCGACGACTCATCAGTATGGGTGACAAGAGTTGGGGTGGGACCTTCACTGGCCGAGGGTAAAGGGGGTGGAAAAGCTTAAAAGCTTAAAGTAATAATTCGCCTCTGTAGGTATAAAATGGCCATGTAGGCCTAATTTAATTTTTGGAGTTACCAGTCATGCTAGATTTAAAATAAAAGCGAGTGAGTGACACCAGTGTTGTTACCCCAGGGCAGTATTGGTGGCTGAATATTTATTAAGTCTTATGGGGGATTGTGTTTTTATATGTGAGGAAGAAATAGGAATTACATGATGTGAAACTGCTGCCTGAGACATTGAGTCAGGACAGAATATGTTCCATCTGAATTCTCTGTGATTAAAATTGTGCCAACAAAATATCACTATCATCCGTAGCATCAGTAGCAATTTTAATCAAGCCATCTTTTTTTTTTTAATCATATCATCAAGGCATTATACTACGTTTGATCCTCACCACCTTCATTATGATAACCACCAACACTGTTATCATCAAGACTGATAATCAGCCGAATCTTTCTCTCCCATCTTCTCACTGTTATCTCCATCTTTATCACTGCTGCTAATTCCCAGCATCACACTCGGCTCTCTGTGGCACAATTGTGTTCTGTTGTCACAGCAAGTCAGTGCTTTTTCTCCCCCCTCACTACAATTACATACTCCACTGAAGCAAAAGAGGTAATCCTTTATTTTACTTTGATTATATTTCATTGCCCTCATTCTTCAACCAATTGTCACCAAGACCATCCTCCCACTCCCAGTATCTATGTATTCTCTGCTGCAATTTGAACTTGTCAACGTATTCATTCAATGCAGAAAGGCATTCTTGATTATGGAAGTCCGTGTTTGACCAGATGAAACTACACATATAAAATCACCCATAACAACCAAGGATCATGGTCAAATATAAACACAATGCAGGTGTGGTGCCAGTCCTTACACAACCTGTCATGGTTCTCTTTGGGCTTGCTTACACTTGTTAGGATCACTCCAATCAAAACAAACTCTGGTGTCATTGCTCTGTTTTTGTGATTCACTTGCAGCGTCGCTTTTCAAAACCTTGGTGTTCACTGAACTGGCAGAGCAAGGCCATTTTAAAAGCAGGTCTCGGTCTGCTTGCAAAACAAACTCTGGTGCAGCTCGATTGAAGTTTGATTGAAGTATCAATGGAGTGCAGACCAAAGAGCTCTAAATGGACCAAACACAGAACGGGATGGGATTCAGAAGCACAACATGCTTGCAGCAGATCTTAATTGAGGAATTCCTGCTGGTGTTTTGACTTCTTTGTGCATTATATAACCTGTTGGGCATTTCCAAACCGAGAAATATACCACCACGATATTACCACCTGTATTGTATTACATTTAGTCCAGCACACAGCACTGTTGTGGAAGCTGCGAAATTATGTTGTAGAATATACAACATGACATTCAATAATATAATTTCTTTTGCTTAAATCTTTTATTAATCTAAATATATGCAATTGTGAAGAAACATAAAATGTTCCATTCTCGTCATTGAACATGTTGAATGATATATTAAGATTTCCCTTTCCTTGCATTAAATAAATGAAATTGTGACTACATGATTTAGACCTTTGGCCAGAATAAGGGACCTGCACCACAAATTTGAACATTCTCTAACAAAGTACAAGTAGCTGCATTTTTTTATAGTATCATCAGCAGCAGTCTCATAGGAATAAAAACAAAAGTTTGACAAAACATTTTAAAATTGTACAACACAAGCTTTATTTCACAAGTGTACAATTTCATCTCACTCTGCACAAACTCTGCAGCACACATTAAGACAAAACAAACAAAAATTTCCCTCAGCGACAAATAAAGTATTTCTCATTCTGATTCTGATTGTATTCCAGAAATTTGTCACCAAAAAAAAAAAAACAACAACCAAAAAACCCCAAAATATAGCTGTTAAATCCTTGGAATTTTCAAACCATAGTGAAAGTGAACCAATTTGTTTCAATCAGACAATTGCTACCATTCCAGTAATCCTCTCACCATGTGATGGAAACATTTGAACATGCATGTCATTAAATCACGTTGAGCATTTGCCCCTCATTGCAACCTTTTTGAAAATGGGGTTGTAACTGTCTTGATTGCAATCCATGTTTTTAGTCTGAATAAGAGTACTATTGAAACAACACATCATCAGTAGGACAAAACAAACCTGTCTCACGGCTAAATCAAGGTCATGGTTCTTATTAGTGGGTGAACAATCCATCGCGTGGTGAATTGTGCTGCAATTATTTGATAAAGTCGAGGGAAATACTAAACTATGGAAAAACCTCAATGCATGACAATCACCTATGTGTGCATGATTTTATGTGTGGAAAAAATACAATGTAAAAAACAATTAACAAGAAAGTTACATTTGGGCTTAGTCTTCACATTTGAGTTTCAGGGTCTGACACTATGTGCCCTATATATAAATATTTATTGCAAACACAGGTCCATATAAAACAAGAACATACAATTTCACAAGTTGCTGTGCAAATGAAACAGACATGATGTGGAAATGAGAGGTACAGTTCTTGTTGTTTCTGGCTGATGTTTTGACGTTCACAAGTGGGCCTATTCTTACAGCCCAACACGTGCAGGGCCATTGGCATTTGCCATAGAACACCAGTATTGGCAGATTGGTACCCTGTGCTCTTCACAGATGAGAGCAGGTTCACACTGAGCACATGTGACAGACGTGACAGAGTCGGGAGACGCCGTGGAGAACGTGATCACACAAATATGATTCTAAAGTGTTATGGCTGATTGAGAAAATCGTAACTGTGTTAGCATGAATTTACACAAACAGGACAGCATTGCTTCGATTGTATGGCTGCCAATTTTCATCCACAAAAAGTGCCCATGTCAAACTAAACAAACCTAAAAAACAGACTATGATGTTGAGAACCTTCACCGTCATCATTTACGAACATGAACAGCATGTTTAGCAGCTGCAGTAGCAGTAAGTGCTCTTCTGTGTGTGTATTAGTGTGTTTAGGGACAGGGCAAGCGTTGGTCAGACATGTTTTGCAAATGCTCAGAGTGTAGTGTAGAATGACTCCATGCCCAGTTTCTTGATATTCTTGAAAGGAAACAAGGTGGAACTAATGTTTTCTTTAATGAGAACAAATAGTGAAAGCAACTTAATCTGGGACAAATGTAATGAATAAACTCATAAAATAAGCTAGAACGCTATAAGAGTAACAGACCATATCACAGTTGCTTGGTTAATTATAAGACTTGTGTCACTTTTCACAGTAAAAACACTCACGGGCAAGTTTACTTGTTATGCATTGCATTGTACACAGAACCCTGCTCTTTTTAACAATAGCATCTGAAAATGTGCATATCAGGGAGTCAAATATTCAGCCAAGAATGACGACTTAACATAAGATACAGCGTGTGTGGCATGTGCATTCAGTCAGTGAGACTAGTTGGCAGCTCTGTTTCACTTGGACTTAAAAACCTTTTAGATGTGTATCGTCTGGTCTGCTGGTGCAGGAGCTTTAATGTCGATACAGGTGGGTGGATTTGATCCCTACCTGCAATAGAAACAATTTAATAGTAAGGGATACATATAAAAGAGGGAAGGTTTACACATGGCATCCCCCACCCATCAACAGCATGGCAAATTGCACCCTGGGTAAGAGTGGGGTCCATTCTGTCATTTTGTTTTTTACTCTTGAAGTTCCCCTGTTACCACTTCCTTTTTGTTTGTTTATGCCTCTCTTAAAACCTATTTCTTATTTCTCCTGTGAAGCCTCTTTCTGTCCCTTTGGGTGTTCCTCTCTCAGCCCATCTGCTCCCCATTTCTTTCATTGAATTTGCCCCCCCCCCCCCCCTCATTCTTATGTGGGGGACCTCTGTTGCTCCTCTATTCTTACTGTGTCATAAACTGTGAGATTGCTGTGTAACAGCGGGTGCACAACACAGCATGGAGCTGTTTGGGGTGCAGATGGCATGTGACTGAGGTGCAAGCTCTTGAAAAGCTACAGTAGAATGTGTTGGTGTGTCCGTGTGTTTGTGCGCCTTGAAGCACTGTGCACATGTGTCCATGCGGATGTGTTAACCAGGTGTTTCCTCTGTGTGAATGAAAGTGAACTCTGAATGTTTGAAGAAAGACTGATAATAGCGGGCCTAACATCGGACATGTGTCTGTATGTGTGCGATTTATCGATGGCTGCATTTGCACGTGCATCTGGTGACAAGAGGTTTGGTCATGTCTGTGATGACTGAGGTTTTGAGCGCATAAAGAAGGCTGAGAGAGAAGGTCATCACAGGGTAAACGCTCCTCCTATGAAGCATGAGTCACCACGGGAAGTGGAAGGGTCCAGTGTAGTGTGCACCCCTCAGGGGACATGCACCCACAGGGACGTATTCCTTGTTATCTTTCGCTGCTGCCGTTCACACCTCCATCCCCATCTCTGCAAGGGAGAATGAAGTTATCAGCCCCGACGACTTGCACGCATGCACGTACACACACACACACACACACACACACACACACACACACACATGCGCGCGCGCACACACAGAGGCAGGAAGGGGATCTTTCGCTCCATTAACAAGTGTTTTCTAATTGGCTCTGAGTACTGACAGACAGCCACGCGAACAAGAACAAGAGCTTTCTATAAATACAGTCTAACAGGCTTGTTCCACCAAAGTGAAGTGCAGGGAGAGGGACACTCAAATGCACATTAAATCATACACACACACGCATGCACGCGCACACACACACACACACACACACACACACACACACACACACACACACACACACACACACACACACACACACACACACACACACACACACACACACACACACACACACACACACACACACACACACACACCCACCTGTCTTCATACATGCACACTGTGAGCACGAGTTCGACAAACAAGTGAATAAATCAGATGCCGAATAAATCAAGAGATCTGGATATGTTTTTTTCCGTCTTTCTTTTTGCCTCTTCCGCTCCTGCCTCCTGCTTGATCTTTCAGCCACGACAGAGAAAGAGAAATTGAATTAAAAACTGCTTTTGATATCTCTTCCTTGCTGCAGATAAATAAAATGATCAGACTCTGTCAACAGGATGACTTCCACCCCTGCTTCACCCTCCTCCTCCCAGCTCCCGTCATCCTTCCATCTCTTCACCCCCACCTTCTATCCCACTCCCCACCTCTGATTGGAATCTGGAAACCCATTTGCTGTCTTGCTCTCAGACCGAACTCAGGCCATGTCAGGTAGTCTGTGCACGTCCCCTTCAGTGCTTGTTCCCTCGTCCCCCTCCCTCTCTCTTCCCTTCCCTTTTTCCCTCTCTTTTGCTCTCTCCTTTCGTCTTTATCCCTTCACCGTCTGCTGCAGGCTCTGTGGAGAATTTGCCCAAATTACCTGTCATACTGGCAGCTACGTGTAAATAAGCCAGGAAAGTGTGTCGCTTTTTCTCCGTCCTCCTCCCATCTTCTCTCCCCTTCCCTCCCCCAAGCTAGACGCTATCTCGTCTCACTTCAAACCTTCCTTCCCCTTCTTTTCAATCCATCACATCTTTTCCCCCTTTTTTTTTGTGTCCTCAACCTGAATCTCCCCTTGCTATGTATACTAACCTCCTTCTTTCTCCATCTCTGTTCCCAAAGCTCCCTGAAGGAACTTTGGGGATGCTTGCAAAGTCGTCATGGTCCTTTCTCGTTGGGAAAATGAGTTTGTTGCTGACTCTGTGGGAGATATTGCATGCAGAAAAGCAGGCCATTGACTAACTGTCATTTAGCCTCTGGGCTTAGTGAGTTAGAAAATACAGTCTTTACTCTCCTGTCCTGTTCCAAGCATCTTCATTGAGGGTTGGGTAGCAGAGGACTGGCGTGTTTGCATGTACTTCTCAGCACAGATGTATGTCTCTTATGATGCACTTAGCTCCTAATTTGTCCAACAAATCAAAACCTTAATAGATGAAAATTCAAATACCACAGGTGCACATAATGAGTCAATGGTTGTTGTTATTGTTGTTGTTTTGATACTTAAGAAAGACAAGGTGGGGTGGAGGTGTGTGAGTGAGTGAGGTCAGTCAAACTCTCAGTTCAGCTTTGCAGTGTGTAATCACTCACCTGACGTTACCAGTGCAAAGACTGATTTGCAGCAAGGGAGGAGGAAGCAAAACCTGGAGGAGGATAGTGTAGCAAAGTTGATCGCGCGGAAAGCAGCAAGATATGTAGAGTGGGAGTTCTTAAACATTGTCCTGGTAAAAGAACAGACACGGCTTTAGTCAGTCATCATCATGGATAGTCAGTAATCTAGACCACCTCACTCACTCACTAAGGATAAGATAACAGAAATATATATATTCATTTAAATTCAGTGTTTTGGGTTATTTTGGGAAACTTTTAAATGATCTTTCTGAAGCCAGTATCTGAATTCAAGGGCGAATGCTTTTAAAACACAAGCTACTTGATTGTATAAAACAGAACCATTAGGTTTGTTTAATATATTTTCAGTTTTGCCCAGAACAGCTATAAATCACCATGATTTGCCCACATAAATCAAGAAAACTGGCACTGCTCCTGAAATTCACCCCCCCCACCCTTTTTTTTTTTTTTTTACCTCTTATCCTGAAGTCCAAAAGCTCACTTTCAATGTTCATTCAGGCGGGGATTTCATGCTGTGCCTATCTTTGTGATGAGATAATTTTAAACATTTGTTCATCTTTTACTTCTTTTGTTCGGGCTATGAATGTGTGTTTCCGGCGAAGGTTTGCAGAGATGATAGCACCTGTTAGCTAAAGGAGGCTCAATCATGAACAGTCACGCATCACCTCATTGCGATCCCACCATGTGGGAAAGAGGGCAAGATATGCACACTGGGCTCAAGCCGAGTGGAGGCACAGTGTAATTCTCCTAATTGGAGATGGCCTGCAGCTCTGGTAAAACACATTTGGAGAAAGAGAAGAGGATAAAGCATGGGCAGGTAGAAGATCAGCACCTTCAAGCATTTTATGAATGTATGTATGTTTCTCTGAGGGCATGCTACATTGAGCTTCAGCACAAACATGCAGAAGCAGAAGCGCGCACACATGCATACACTCTTTGCCAAACTCATGCTAATCCATGTGCAGTAATGTAATATATGCATAGCAGTCCCCTGAGGCATGGCACCTCCATGAGGAAAGAAAACTAAAAGAGAAATTCCTCCTTCGAGTGAATCTTATTAGCATTCCTGTTGAAACAATGCACCTCAGGCCTTTTTTCCACACGTGCAGGGGTTTTCAGACGGGGAGGAGAGAGGCGATGGACGTGGGTGAGAAAGTGTGGAGAAACATTCAAAGAAAACAACAGGCAGTGTTCCCCCTGCTGGACCATCTCTTACCTGTGCAGCTTTTAAAAAAAAGACCAAACAAACAAAAAAACAAACAAACTTTAAAGACACCAGTGGATCTTAGTATCAACATGGGGCAGCAAGGATTGTGAGCTCCAACCTGCTCCAACTGGATCGCAAACAGATTATATACAACTGAGTTTTGTGAGCAGTGTTTTCAGTTCCTTCTTTTTGGCCTATCCTCCATTTACATTAGTCCTTTGCATCTGCCAGGGAGTCGGTTATTAAATCTGGGCAAAGTAGCTACAAAGAGGATGTTAGAAACTGACAGCAAACTGAGAGAGACGTCTTTGATCACTGCGGCTCTGTGACTCCACACAGCCCTATTTACTCTGGTCTCTCTGACACACAGCTGCCCTGTTGTTGCAAAGCATGGAGCGACTTTGGGACCCGCTTCCTCACCTTTTCTATGGCCCACTGTTAGTTTGACAAGCTGAAGCCAAGCTTGATTTCTCCCACGGCTGGCATGCCACAGAATAACTGTCAAACAAAAGTCCAAACAAACATTCCCAATTAAAAAGCATTCATAAAATGTGGAAGCCCGAGAGAGAAAAACATTCTTTCAGCATATTGTGCACCATTACGAGCGGAGAAGCAAACATGCTTTTCTTAATGAGCTCAGGATAAAATTCCCCACCATACCATGTTGGCTTTTTCATGGCTTGATTTCACATCCATTTATCCGCCCCCTCGCAGCAAATGGGCTTGAGAATTTATGCTTTTCTACAACAGTGGTGCTATCAAAGCGGAAAGCTGCCTTTGGATGGGAGAAGAGATAATAAAAGGGGTATACGACTGGATCAATACCAGAGCTCTGGTTTGTGTTCAGGCAGCAGCATAAAGGTGTAACTGAGATTGAAGCACTTGGGCCAGATGGCAAGTAGACATGGTCGTGTAAAGAAGTTTTGTAGGTTTAATTTTGTTTCTATTTCGTGAAAGAGTAATTTATGTGCGCACAACTTGGACATCCTTGGCTTTTTCTTTTGTTACAGCACTGCATTATATTTATGCTCTGCTGGTGGTTGGTTCAATGTCTTCTTCTTTTTCTCTGTTTGATCTTCTTTGTTGTTGTTTTCTTTTTACTCATGTACGTAGGACACAAACACCAAGGCAGAGCTGGATCTCATACAGCTTTGGGTCTCCAAAGCTGATTGAATTCTTAAGCTCATTTCCCTTCAGAAAGGGAGCGAGAGAAAAGAAATTATGCATCTTCCAAATGCTCCGAGACTATCTTTTGCCTTTTCATTCTCTTCACAATTTAACAATGTAACAAAATCCGGTGAGGTTCAGATTGATTGATATGACTTGCTTATGCACTCTGCTGTTGCACTCAACTTCAATAGAAACCATTTTATTCACGGGACACTAAAAACAAAACTTTCATTGGATTTTTTTCACTAAATGTAATTTTAACTTTTTATAAATGAGGGAGCTAAGGGTTTTGAGTCATTGATTCCTGCACTTTGCCTTGATGGGAAGGCTTTGCAGCTGCACAAATGAGCTCATAATGGTATCCCCATGATGCATTTTGATTGGATTACTCTAGTATCCAGGAAGATGTTGGCAGTGCATAAAGAAGAGAGTGAGTGGACATGCTTAGATTGAGTTTGATTCAGCAGCATGGATGACTGAGCTGTTTGTGACTCTCTAGTGTTCCCCCAACTGCTAAATTATCTGGAGAACCCTAATAAATTAACCCTAATATCTGACTTAAAAGCTACTCTGAATGTGTTTGTGCAGCACTGTCCAACAAATGCATCATCCACAGTGATTTATGGTTGAAATATCTGAAGTATTGTAGCTGCAGTCTGCTACGCCATTTAATGAAAGTCAATTTTATATAGGAAGTACATTGGTGAGGTCTATTAGTCATGCTTCTGTATTTTTTTTCTTCTAAATACAGTTGACACATTAGAGCAATTCTATTTGATGTGATTCCCCAGGCGGATTAGTGCTGCAGCTCAGTGGGAGAGCAAAGCTTGGCCACTATAGCCTTCATTTGCTGCTAAGAGGGGTCATGGATGTACCACAGAGAATGGCTGGGGTCCCGTCAACTCCAGTACATTTTACTTCGAACAAAACAGGATATGAAGAATTAGAAAGGAGAGAGAGCAAGAGGAGAGAGTAGTGGGAAAAGAAAGAGAGAGAATAATGGGAGTATTTGTTGCAATGGAGATGAGAAGTCATGGCAGTATCAGGGGAAAACACTTTGCTGATGAAGGAAATACTGGGGAGTATTGTTCGCTGTGGTGGAGAGTTGTGCAAATGAGAGTAAGGGGAAAGGAATAGTGGAGGGAGATAATGAGGTGGTCAGAGTTGAAAAGACGGCCACACATTTTACACTGTGAAAGAGAAAGAATCAGAGCGGGATGGTAAAGAAAAGGTGACATACACTCATGTATTATGGCTGAACATATTGACAAAGCTTGGGAAGGCAGAAACACAGCACTAGTGACTGTCTTGAAACTGAACACTGGTGAATAGGTGCGATAGATTGGCGATTGACAATAGTGTTATTTCGATAAGTGATGTCATCGTTCTTGTCAGTGAGCAAAATCCAGGAGCCTTGTGAGCCTTTACAGCAACATATAAAGTTCATCCTACCTCTGTAAACAACATCTTTTCATAGGTTTAGGAGGGAATTATTGTTATCCCTCTAGGTTAGAGGCAGATGATCTGCTAACAGAATGACTGTCATCAACACTCCCACTGACGGCAAACTGCATGTTTACCATTGCTGATTGTTTTTTTTTTTGAATGACTTATGCAGGCATATGCAAAATGGTTTTGTTTGTAGCCCCCCCACAAGCTCCTCCACACCCTCCAACCCTCCAACCCCCCAACCCCGAACACCACAATTAGAAATCCAGCAAAACATAGACATGCAAACAGAGGAAGTTGCACGCCTCTTGGTTCCTTCCCTCCCTGGGGGCAAACCACTGTCTGTGACCTTCAGCAAGGTACGTAATTTTCAGTCAGTGAGTATGTGACAAGTGCAGCAATTGCATTGAACAGAGGGTCTTATCAATGTGGGAGTCATCTCATCAAGCTGACATGCAGATAATAATATGGCTGAAATAGGAGAAAGACAAACTGTTTGGAAGGAAAAGCATTCGGCTCAGCACGTCTGTCTGCAGACGAGCTCGCGTCCTTGGCCCCAGTCACGGTTTTGTTCGTGTTTGTGTGGTTTCCCTGGGATTGTGTACGGTGCCTGCGATGCGCCTGACTATGCCTTTTCAATTGTGTTCACGTGCGCGTCCGTGTGATGCTGTGCATGAGTGATCTGTGGCTGGAGCCATCCCTCAGGTGTCTGATATCTGATCGCCTGGATTGATCGGCCCAAGGAGAGCATGACATTCAACTAATACTATCACGCTGCAAGCTCACCCCATAATGAGGCTGTGTAATAAGAGTGGTAAAGCCCCCTCTTTTTAACAAAAAAAAAAAAAAAAAAAAAAAAAGACAAAGTTAATCAGACTTTCTGGCATCACACAACTAAAAAAAAAGAAGTTGTGCGGATTTTCCAACGGTAGATGGAAGATGAAGCTTTCTACAGCTATGTTACACTATGGGGGAGGTTCTCTTTTTCTGCTGTAAGGTGATTCCCCAGGGAGCCCAGTTCCATCTTCAGACGAGACGCAGAGGCTTTTAGCAGGGCTCCAGGCAGCACAGGTGGTACCTCTGTATGCATTGATCTTTCAGTGCTTTATAGGGAGTCATTTGTGACAATGGAATATACCCCAGCACACCTTTCAGACACGGTGCACCATAAGCACCAGTGAAGTCTCTGCTGCATTGCTGTCAGTGTATCATAATGTCAAATAAAAACTAAATGAAATGCTGATTTTATTAATAGGAATTTGTGGTCAAAGTACAAATGATCAGGTTACCTGACTGGATATAGCAGTGTAGTTGTCAGGTTTCAGAAGTCACTTACAGTTTTAGTGGGATTTCTTATTTTCTTATCACCTTACTCAACCTTGTACTCTTTCACATCATTTTAAACTTTGACCTGCATTTTAGTGCAATGGTTTGGATTGCACGGATTTTACAAGTTTATTTCAAGAGATTCATTCATCCATTGCAACATACTTCTAAAAGTATACACTTGACCTTGGTTCGCAATGTGGCTCTGTGTTGTACTCATGGTATAGTCACCAAAACACTGTTTATCCACCACTCAGATCCCAGATCCCAGCTTGCTTTTTAAACCAAAGGTGCCTTTCATTCAGGCTTTACGGAGACTGTGAGCACTGCTGGAGCTGACTGGTTTCTTGGGGCACAATGAGAATCATCGGAAAGAAATTTCACATCTTAATTGAAACTAGCAGCTGTCAAATAGCAATATGTGTGCCAATTTTCAGAGTCAGCCTAACTTCAAATTGTAACATATAGGTTTACAAGGTTTCTTCAACTCAGACATACTTGATGTTTTGTTTAAACACATGTTTAAACAAAATGCTTAAGTATATAAAACTACCACAGTAATTTAGTTGCAAAAGCTGTTACAGAAAGATCATAGTGCTATAACATTTTACTAATCTGTTGAAAACTTCAAAGTATGCTCGACCCAGAGCTGTTGGTGAAGATGAAAACTGGTTGATCCATCTCTCCATTATCATGACTCTTGTGGGACTGCACCAGAGTAGCTGGTGACATTTAACCACCCTTTGTTTTACCACTATAGCTATGGATAAGGACAGAAGTGATATAATGTTCCTTTATGTGAAAGCGCATTTAGGATGACAGTTCAAGCCTTGGCCATCAGTTCGATGAATGGTCTTTTCTTTGTTGGTCCATGGGGCCATTTTCTCACAGCCGAGCACTGGGAGACTGTGGCAGCTCTCTCCTATTCAGACAGTTTCTTTCTCCTGTTCTTCTGCTATAAGATCCTCTTGACAAAGCTCTCTCTCAGGAAAAAGACTCTCCATCTGCATACCCATGGAGACCTTTGCTTACATAACTTGACATGATAGATAATGGTCTTCTGGAAACTTTCCTTTAATAAAGAGTTTAATTCATTGAAGAAGAAAAAATATCAAGGAGCTATCTTAGAGGTGCCAAGAGTCACACTGGATCCCGCTGGATCTTGTGCTGGAGTCCTGAAAGTGTAAGGTCCCATAAGATGTCATTAGTACTATCTTTGCTGAATGACTGCAGAGAGAGAGATTGTGTCTCTTAATTCCTTGTCCTGAATTATCCCCAATCGTGAAAAAAAAAAAAAAAAGAAATCCTTAAAATCGTGCAACTGATTCAGTCATTAATGACTAAATGAGGGAATCCAAGGTTACTAAAAGTAGACAATGTGTTTCATGGATAATTGATGAGACATTATTCAGTTTTTGTTTCAGAGTAGATGCATTGTTTTGTTGTGGTGCCAGTAATATCTTTTTTATGGCTGGTGTTGCTTTCATACAGCTGACACCGCAGTCTGTGTTGTGTATTTGGCCTGGCCAACAGCCATGGTCATCAGTGGCTGTTATGCCTGTCTTTGATCATCAGCTGGGAGGGCAGAGCCTCACACTTCACAGCACCTGGTCTCTTCACACACACACACATGCACGCACGCACGCATGCACGCACGCATGCACGCATGCACGCACGCACGCACCTCTCCACAGTATGTTGTGCCCTTCCAAACTCCTTTAGCTACCACTGCAGTCCAGATGTCCATCACAACAAAGAAGCAGTTTTGTGTATTCTGTTCCTGTTTCCTGCAGCCTTTATGACCAAAAAAAGGCACTTTGGCCTCTTTCCCACCAAATACATTTAGCCAGGATTTACAAAACATATCCAACCTTCCAAATGGAGTCAATGCAAATTATAAACTTATATATACATATATATATCAGTCAGCCTTAATATTATGACTCCTGACAAGTGAAGTGAATAACAGTTTTACTATGACACCTTTCTTGGAAGGGATGCTAAAAGCTCAGATTTTATGCTCAAAGTTAATGTGTTTGAATATTATAATTTGAGTGTGGTTATAAAACATCTCCAAAACAGCTTCTTGATCAGCAATGGTCAGTATTTCACAATACAAAATATAGAATAGCTCTTAGGAAATTCGACACGCGTGAGCCTGTGTTTCCTGAGCTAAATATTTCAATGTGGGGTACAGATCCATGAGGCTGGTAGGTTCATCCACAACTCTTCCTGACAAAACCTACATAAAAAAAAAACAACAACAAAAAAAACATTTTCTCATGGTCTAAGGAAGGAAAGACTTTGACCCAGCAACAAGGATCAATTTAGTGTTGTTAAGGTGTCTTAATAGTACTTTTTAGTTGCAATTTATCCCCACATATCAACCAGACAAATAATCCAGTCCCTGCAATAATCGTGAACTCACCAATAGAGTGGTCCGAAACTCCATTATTCATATCCAGTGAAAGGCTCTTCACAGGAGACATCGTAGGCTGTGATGCATATTTTATTTAACAAAATACAGAAAGAAATGTCACATTTGTCTCCTCAAACTTTCAGATAACACTATCTTTGAGAGATTGTCTTCTCTGCAGCAAACTAACAAACAAAAAAAAAAACCTGTTTATTCACTCTGCTGTAAGAGACACCACGGAGGCAGAAGAAAGGTACACAGCCATGGTTGCTGCTGGACATGTTCAAATTTAACATTTGCTCTAACTTGTTTACACCAGTCACACTCAAATGAAAATGTTTTTCCCAATTAAAAACAATGGCACAAACAATGTTATCACATGTTCTTCTAATTAGTGGCTAGAAGTATTAATCAAAATGTAGCAGGTCCAGTATGAGACAAATAACTTTATGGTAAGGAGGCAGACTGTGAGGCTATTTATTGGACATAGGACTTCAGAGGGTTCTTCGCTGATGTAATCGCACATGTTTGAGTCACTTTGCATTTAGCTCCTGGAGATCAAAGGCCATAACCAACATTTTCCTAATGTGTTCATATTTTCTGAGGTTGGCGTGTCCTTTCTCCACCACTCATTATATGCAGGACACCTCTTAAACCTTTTATAATTTGCTAATGTAGCATTTCAGTTTTGAGGTCACCTTTAATAACACATTTCTCTGAAAATCCGGCCTTATCTGAGGCTTCGCAGTGAAAAGACTATTAATGTGCCATTCCAATTTGTTATTGGTAAACACTGTGAAATTGTATGAGTCAACAGCTTCACTGAAGACCTGATTTGCATGAGTTTGTCTCTTGAAATAACATCCTCCCTCTTAAAGTATGTTTTAGTCTGCACCATCTGGCCCTTAGTTCGGTTCTGTATCAAGCACTGAATAGTCATTCTCCCACTGAGATCGGAAGGCTTCAATTTACTTCACTGCATAGACGGCTGCTGAAATCAGCGTCAAAATCCGAGTAAATTATATGATCTATGACTGCATGTCATTTTCTCTGCTGACTAAATCTTAATGAATATTTTGTGGATGGGCTGACATTCGTCTTGTAGATCTCTGATTCGTCTCTTTTGCTTTTTGCTGTGTTTATTTTTTCTCATCCTGAAATGCCAGACTGTACAGACCATAAAACTCTGCCACATAACAGTCGCAGTGAATGTATCTAATGTGTATTTTTATCACGCCTTTGAAAATGGGTGACTGCCAAGTGGAGGGATAATAAGATGTGGAACGTGCGGGTGAATTTTAAAACAATTCCAATTTTGCCCTCCGTTTCCATTATCATAATCTTCAAAGATGCTTGTCTTGTTCATTTTGCTCATGACCCTGGCAAGTAAGTCATTGAATTTCCTGAAATAACTGCAAATAAGAGAGCCATCATTAAGATCCCCCGTGTGTAGGAGTGATAGGACAGCAGAGACTTCGGATATGAAAGGACATCCAGTTGATGGCTCTGCAAATGATCTGAACTCTACTCACGACATGAATGCAAATCTGTCAAGTTTTACTCGTCTTTCTGCAGAGCTGACTGACCCCCATAATTAGATGAGTACTGAGAGATGTGCTCAGCTTGTGGCAGTCCTGATGTGAAATAGAGTGAAGTGTTTTTTATACATGGATTAAAGGTGCTGAAACACAGGGCATCTCTGATTTTAGCACTGTACCTTGAATTAACTCAGCATCGTTGGCCTAATCTCACAGGAATATTTCACTGAGGAAATATTTCTTTCCATTTTTTTGGGGCCAGTTTCAGTTTTTTTTTTCTCTCTTTGATGCTCACTCCCAGGGTTTTGCTGCCTCAAACCTGGATTGGAGTAGGGATTGGGCATTGTATTGTATCAGCTTTACAGCAGTTTTGGCACCAGTATGAGAAATAATGCTTTAAACTAAATGTTTTACAAGAAGTCTCTGTGTTCATCACACTGAATATGCCTGTCCTTTCATAACACTGGTGTTTGATTTAATGTTTTACACAAGCAAACACACTAAAGCTTTTCTTAGATCAGAACATGTGTTATATAAGCAGCAACATTGTTAGATTTCCAAACATAAACCAGTACAATAGGTGACTAAGAATGTGGCGCTACCATGCTGTTTTTATACTGTACAGATTGTAAAGCTCCTTGCAAGTAAATAGATGAATAGTAAAAGCCTGTATAAATAAAGCTGAATATTTAAGACTTGATAGCCAAAGGTTTAGTCACCAAAGAAGCAGCAATTGGGTCACAAAAAAAGCCAGTGTAAAAAGTGATAATAATACGACTGACTTTGAAGCAGAGAAGAGCATCTGTGAGCGGCCTGGTATTTACCATAATGTATACACACTGAGTAGGATGAAGTTGTAAATGGCTTTCCAACCACGTTAGTTTCATTATATATGTTAGAATATCTAAATATACATCTAAAAAAAAAAAAGCTTAGATGTAAATGCTGGTTAAAAACAACAACAAAAACAATGGTTTGTGAGTAAAAATACAAAGCACAAAATGTTCTTCATAATGCTCTAATGAAACTTGCAGCAGACCACAAAATGAGGTCTGAGGATGAATTCTTACTTCAATTGATTGGTTTGAACTTTTTTCAACCAATACAATGACCAATAATGTCTTAGCTCTGAAAAGATAACTAATTGAAAATGAGGGTTTATGTTCGTGTGCCAAAACAATCTAAATATGTTGATGCAGTTTAACATATTATGCATACCCTGGCTCGAGGTGGGAAAAGTGGAGTCAACATACAAACCAGATCGAAGTTGGTTTAACAAAGTTACTTTCCTCCCTTCTGAACAAATATAATAATAAAAAAAAAACTGCCACAAATGGAACCAAAGAACTTAGTAACAACAAAATAAAAATCTAGGAACCCGAGGAGTGAAACAGAAGGGAGTAGGCTCACACTGACACACAGGTTCAATGAAGACCAAGCACTGGGACAAAGGGTAAAACTATGGGAAGGCACAGGGAAAGCCCATGAGGATCATGGGCATACAGAGGAGAAGACGATTGGTTAATTGGAAACGCAAGGCTGAGACACAAAGGAGCAGCAGACACACAAACACACATCACAAGAACAGTTACACACCAAGACAATAAGAACCAATTAACACATACAAAGACACACAGAGTTCATGGGGGATCAGACGGGACAGACGTAGACCTGAAACAAAGGAGTGAACTAAAAGACACTCTTGCAAAGGCAGAGCTGAGCACGACGCTAAAACAAGGGGAGCCAGCTGAGGGCAGCACCCGTACCACGCAAGATATTTCGTGATATGCAACTATTTTAAATGAATAACTGTTCTGTTTAGTTTTTATACCAAATATTTATTTACTGTTATAAGTTAATTTTTATGATAACATTTTACGGTGATGAAGCTGTAGAGGCTGAATTTGACACAGAACAGAATGTGTGTTGTGTCATTTATCAGGCAGAGGTCATGTGGCCCTTTAGCTCCACTCTAGTGGTTCTATAAAGCTCTCTGGAATTTTTTAATGAGTACAATTATTCACAAGTTGTTTTTTTTTCCAAAAAGACTTCTCATGACTGACATGAGGATTTTTGTTTAAGTAAAATTGCAGCTACCTTTGTATTCTGCAGTTTGCTGATTTGCTGTTTGATTTTATCAGTTTTGTAAACAGCAGAATATCTTCAAAGAAACTCGCATCAATCCATTTTCCAGAGAGATAACCGCTAAGTACCAATAATAGTCACAAAAAAAATGGCTGGTGAGAAGCTGATAAAATCCCATGTTTTTAAACACGATTTGCATCTTAAAACATTTTCCTTTCTTCCACAGTCCTTGCAAAACATATTTTGCAATAGTAAACACATGGTGTACCTGTGAAGGTTTACAAAGCTTACACTGAAATTCCCAGCTTTGTATTTAACGGCACTAAACTTTATATGGAGTTAAACATATCATCCAAAATTTACAGCTCAATTTGCAAGATTTATAGCAAAGAGGTAATAGTGTTGCGTTCAGAGGATGACTCAAGATCTGAGACATCGCCGTTGGTGAAACAGAAGCTCGTTTTATTGGAACAAACCAAAAATTTAAATCACCAAAATAAAGTCCTTGAGATCAAAGGAAAAAAACAAAAACGCATTGGAAAGTGGAAGTACGCAGGACATAAGATTGAGATACTGGAGAGCTACCAGCACAGAAACACAGATGAAACAACAACCAGAACACACGGACGACGCCCAATTTATACTCCAGTGACCAGGTGAAGGCAGTCGTACTCAGGCACAGGTGAAACACATCAGGAGAAGACCTTTGCTCCAACGAGGAGGGAAAGTCAAGGAGCCTGAAACCAGAGAGTTGGACTCTCAGGCCATGTTTACATATACCTGGGTTTTTACAAAAACGGATTTTTTTCCCCCCTCTACCTTTACAAAAAATTCTTAATTGACACAGAGCTACTATGAGTGTGCCAAACCTGTAGGGGGCAGTGCAATGAGAAGCTTGAAGCCATGATAGCCAATCAGAATCGTGGAAAAAACACAAAGACACAAATTGTGATGTAAAGGTCTGCCTTAGATGCAACCAGAGACACAGAATTTATCCAAATCTGCACTGTGGCCGGAGTTTTCAGGAATCATTGTTTGTGATGAGCCGTACCTGCATTTATGTGTAAATGCAAGGCCCAAATGCAGAGAAACATAAATTTTTTTTTTCAAATATCCGGTTACGTATAAACGTGGCCTCAAAATAACACAAGAACAAAATATGTATCATGACATATGGCATCTTAAAAAAATTAGCATGTTATCCCTAATATAAAAAAGGACCAAAATACTCCAGATTAAAACAAATCTGAAATTAATCAAGAAAACAAATATACATTCCATATTGCTGTCATATTTTCTGTGTATTTATGTCTCACCAGTTAGGATTTGATGAGAGCTTTCTAATTATGACATCTCATCTTTCATAATGTCTTGCAATTTGGCACCCAACAGGACAATTAGTGCTACCACTGTTTATCTTGATGAACCAACTCCTAGTTTCAGAAGCAACATACATTTGCATTTTCTCTTGTGTTGTTTTCCCAAAAACTGGTTCAAATATGTGATCCACTTAAGATGGCAACTGGGATGGAGTCAGCTGTGGTTTAAGAGCAAGTAGACAGAGTTGCAGAGGTCAGCTCAGTACTCTGTTGAGTAGGTGGAAAACAGGACAAATAAAGTTGTTATTGATAAAGGAGCTAAAGAGGAAGTGAGAAGGTGTGAAACTGCAGCGAGAGGCAGGGAGTGAGTCAGGGTGACAGCACATCAAAATCCTCCTTTGAGAGGTGTGTTATGAAACTCACCTTTGTGGAAATATTAAAGTCCAGTGGCAAAGTAGTGACACCCTGAACACAGCAGCTCTTTACTCAGATCCATCCAGCCAGAGGAGGCGATACATGATTAGTTTTTTTTCTTTCAGATCGTTATAAGGAGATCATTAGGAAAAGATCATTCCAGAGCATCAAGGGGAACTGGCCAATGAAGCAAGCGAAAGCCGCTCCACTTCGAAAATAAATAAATTAAATAAATTCTTTTTTTCATTTTCTTCAGTCTCATTTGCTTATTGTGTTTGTCCACTGGCAGGACCTGAGTGCTACACGAACGAAGAGCCTTGCAGCTGTAAATCTATTTGACGGCATTTAAAAAAAAAAAAATATTGATTCGTCATATTCATTAAATTCAGTCTGTATCAACATATCGAGATAACATTGTAGGCAAAGTAAAAATTGAGATAAAACATTATAATAACAACCTCTGCAGCTGCAGGGGAATGTTTTGATGGTAGCCATACGTTTCATTTTTGTTTAAATTATTTGGCTATTTCTCTACATTAAAGTTCAGTGTCTTCCTTTTTACATATGCTTTATATCAACAAGGCATTCCCTCATTATCTCGCTACATTGCTACTTACATGTTACATAAACATTATGACTGCAGAGCTTTGTTTCTGTTTCTGTAGATAGGAAATCCTCGGGTGGCCGGGGGCCCCCGTTGCACCATTTTACAAGCTTCCACTGAAACACACAGAGCCCCAAGGTGAGCAGGAGCATCCTTAGTTAGCCTACTTTGCTGAACTTTCCTTCTTCTTTAGTCCTCTCTCAAGCACTTCCTCTCCCGTAATGTAAAACTATGGAATTTTATTCAAATATATTCTTTTGATCCATATGTTTGAATAAATATTTCATTTCACTTTGACATATAAATGTACACAAATTTCACGACTTCTCTGATTGACAATAAAGACGTCACACACTTGTGACCCGAATGATCATTTTGAAATAAATCATGTATGAAATTTCTGAGTTGCTGTAAAACAGATTTCAAACTGAAATAAATAAATAAAAGGCCTCATTCCTGAACCAAACCAGAAAAATGGCACTTAGCATTAAACTGTTAAATAAATTACACTTCTGGGGCTTTGCTCTAATTAGCTAACCCACTAGTCCCTATTTTTGGAGTTGACTTTATTATTCTTGTCGGTTGTAGGCCGCTTAAAGCTCCAACAAAGATGTAAATTATTTTTACAACTTTAGTCACTGCTACAGATCAGTCTCAGATCAGTGTGACATAGAGTGTCTATGTCACAGTGCAGAAGAGACCCATATAAACTTCTATAGCTATTTTTTTATCCGTTTGGTTCTATTTGAATTCTGTGTTAAAGTGCGGTGATGAATTTCATTCTTTATTCCAGAGAACTACTTATAGAACGAACATAAACCTGAAGTTAGCGGGGCAGACTTGATGAAGAGCGTAATAATAATGGAAAATGTGTTCTTGCGCTTACTCACTATGTTCTGCTGTAGGACCTGGAGAATAGCAGTTTGGGATCAGGGGACACAGCTGGGGACAAAGAAACCTCTGATTTGCTGTGTTATACCAAGCTCAGTTCTTCCTGGCGCTGCAAAAAACTAAAAGCGGTAGGAAGAAAAATGCAATGCAGCACTTTGATCCATTTTCAGGTGTGTCGTGGCCACATGGCACCTCTGTGATACAAATTGCTGCGAGGGCAGGGAAAATAAATTAAAAAAAAAAACAAAGTCGCGAGACCGCATTTCAGGTTATGGGATTGTAATTTAACTCAATATTCAAACAGAGGACAAGGTAACAAGCATAAAATCCCCTACACCTGGCGGTGGCGCGTGTCCGACCGCCTGCCAGCAGCGTGAAGCCGGCAGCGGCAGGTCTGGGGGAATAAAGCGACATGCCACATGCTTTTTTTTTTTTTTTTAACCCTCCTGCTGGTGCTTTTCCCCATTGAGGCTTATTGTTTTATTCAGTCACTTATTCACGTCATGGCTGCCTTGATCTAATGCAATTTAAGCCACTTATATTTTTCATACAGTGCACATTAGTGAGTTAGTACTGCCTGAGTGGGCCAGGTTAAGGACCTTCCTGAAGGGCATTGTCAGCGTTACACACTCCTTCATCTTGGGACTTAATCGCAGTCTTACACTTTTTCTTCTACTGTCTCTCTCTCCATCCCAGTGTAGAGTGGATGCAAGGGCTCCTCCATGCTGGGAATCCTCAATAGGTGGCTCAAAACCCATTTGCAGGCTTGAATGGCCTGGTTCTGCTCCAAAATACAGCCTTTTGTTTTCATGACTTTTTTTTTTTTTTTCCTACTCGTATTGACTGGACAGTATATCACACTGCATGAGAGGAAAGGCCCAGAGTGCTGTGGTACAGGGATATAAAGACAAACATAAATCTCTCAGTGGCTCACCTAAGCTGAAGCATAATGTGAACTAGTAAATGACAGAGTTGTGGCTTAGCATTAACATCGCACGTACAGTAGCTGGCGTAACCGAGATAATGAACAGTTAAATTTTATGTGAGTGTGTACTTTTATTTGTGTGCTTTTTACGAGCATGTTCAGCCTTTTTGAAAGGATTGAACCTTGTACAGTGGCCCTCCCCCTGCTCACTTAATTCAGCTTGTTAACTTATGCTATGGCAGTCTAAGGCCAGGCCTTCCTTCATTGTCAGTATGTAGGATTACACAATAGTTCAGCTTCCTGTATGAAGCTTTGTGGATTAACCCTTTGTAACCGAGTCCATTTATTTTAGACTCCTACTTGAAAATGAAATATTTATAGTCTTACAATGTGTGTGTTTTTTTTTTTTGGTTGTTTTTTTTTAATGTGTTGTGTAGATCCTGTGTGTGGCAGAAAGTGGCGTCTGAAATGTAGCAAGTGAGCTGACAAAATTCCGTGACAAGGATTTTGGTATTTGGTGTTGCAGGTGAATTTATAGCATCTATTCACACCTACGGGAGGTTTGGGGTGGCCAGTTATGGATAGATGCAATACATTTTTGGACTGTGGCAGGAGTCAGGAATACCTGGACAAAAATCAAAGATATGCACAGGATGTATATGCAAACTCCACACGGGAAAGCCCCCCACCACATTCAAACTGGGGATGTTCTTGCATGTGTTTTTCCAAGGTTTTTCTGTTTGAATCAGTGTCTAACATCTCTGTATTTTTCTATGTTTAGTGCAATGTTTTGATGCATTGAGATAAATATATTAACTGCAGGAGAATCGGAAAACCGATGATTCTAGCATTTTAATTGTCAACAAAGAACATTTAATGCACTTCTCAAAGCAGGTCACGGACAGTTTAGGAGCCTTGCACTCCATCACTTTCCCTCTTTTTGCTCTCTTGTTTTGCTGCCTCCGTCCCATTGGTCTATCACGCCATCGCGGAGGTTGTCAGAGATGAACGAGAGCATTGTGGCTATAGAAACTTGCATCGATCCGTTCGCCTGCAGTCCACAACCAAACTTGCTGACTCCTAGCAGAAAATGGAGGGAGACAAAAAAAAAATAAAAAATTCAACCCTCAGCTCTTTTCGCCCCTCTCTACACTTCTGTTACCACAACCATCAAAAACACAGGTCACTCTCACATACTTTGGTCCCTCTGGCTTCTCAGTGATCATAACTGCCATTTCCAATCTCACAATTCTCTCCCACAACAACACTTCTCCCCGATATCAACTCTGACTTACCCCTGTGTTTCTTCCACTGTTCAGCATTTTTTCTTTATCCTGAGATCGAATTATCCAATTCTCCTCCCCATCTCTAATATATCCCCCTCCCACCATTTTTGCTCTTTGCATTCCTTCTTTTCTGCTTCCCTCTGCACATCTCTTCCTCCCTGTATACAAACACGCATCCATTTCTCTCAGTCCTCCCCCCTGCTGTTTATAACCCATATTGGAGGCTCAGTCGTAGGGGATTAGCCACACACTTGATCAGAGTCGCAGTGGTTGCCAGAGTTGAATCTGTGGCATGAAGATTTACACCAGACACTTAATAACACACGTTAGGGTCTTAAGCTTGATGCCTTTTTCCCCCCCCCCGCTTTGCGGGGCAGCATGGACTGCTCATTGAACGCTTATCTCGAAATAAGCTTGTCCCTCTTTGAGGACTCCATAGTAATGAAAGTCCTGTGATTGCAAACATTTTCTTTTTCACAGCACCAAACATAAAACATTTGAAAACCAAACAGGATTTGTTGTTTGAACTCTTCTAGCCCAGCTCACAGTTTTCATCACTCCGGGCAATTATTTCAATTTTCTAAAAGATTCCAATCCAATCAGTCAGTTATTAAACAAACCACAACCAATCTGTTTCATTATGAAACAATACATCTCAGGCAAAGTTAAAAGAATATATATATATATATATATATATATATATATATATATATATATATATATATATATATATGCACCGTATATATATATATATATATATATATATTCAAACAAAACGTATTTACATTCCTTGTAGCAGCTCAACTTTTTTCACCCACAAGTTAGACATCAGTGACAAAAATGTTACGGTATTATAAACTTAGTTGATGACCATCGTCTTATGCGGTGGAGCATTACTGGAGAGGCCTTGTGTTGTGATGCATTGCATTGTTACCAACAAATAAGCACATTAAACATCCAGTTTACCATCCTATAGCCCTAATTGACAGAGCAGTTTCATCAAAGCTTGTGCCAAACTGGAAGATCAATGGGAGCATTGTCTCCTGATGTAGAGTGATGCTGGACGACGTGAGAATCAGTAACAATTCAACTCGTGTCTGTTCACAGTTTGGTATGCGGCCACATTATTATGATCCAGCGGCTGCCAATGAATTGACAGTCAGGAGGCTAAGCGCTCCCCCTTTTCTCTACTACGATAAGACAGATCTGAGCAGCTCCTTCGCTTGGCTGATGTCAGCAGTATCATTAGAATAAATGAATCACCATATTGCTCTGTCTCTGCTTCTTCGCCTGATGCATACAAGAGGAGGCGTCTGTTGGCAGAAACCTGTGTACACTCTGTTATTTTGTTTTTTATTTATTGACCTTCTTGCAAGTACACATTCGTTTCAGCCATCCAAGTGCAGTCAAAAAAATCCGTTTATTTACCCAAGCGAGTGTCCCAGTTCCTCATTAGGTCTTAATTAGTTAATTGGCTTGTTTCTGCAGTTGCTCCCGGGGCAGTTGGAGTGGGTTGGCTGTCATTCATAGGAGTACTACATGAACATTAAAATAGGGGGGGGCTGTCTCGACCAATGAGAGACGAGGAGCAGAGGGACGGGAGGAGGCACTGCGAGAAAAATTTGCGGTTGTTAGTTGATTTAATAAAGTGTGGCAGATCAGTGGCTCGCCATTCCAGGGTGGGACGGTCGCAATCCCTCAGTCTGCTCTCAGCCTCGCAGCAGAGCAGTGGGTGAGGGGTGACTTTCAATTAGCAGAATGAGTCTAATTAATCAGAGAGGAGGTGATCTGTAATGTGGACCAGCAGCGTCGCCTGCTCATCACTGTGACGGGGTGAGGGGTGTTTGCTGGTTGTGTCGCCGTGTCGTGGTGACCTTCGCTGCTACAGATGGGGACCCACAGAGTGCGCGCATGACAGCCCAGAATCACTATCATCCTCATTACTGAGCAATATGGTAGAAATTTCTTTCGTTGTCGTACATATTGCGGGTGACCTGTACATGATGGCATTGTCTTCCACGATTTCAGAGCATGACAAAAATCTTAAATTGGCTCATTAGTTTTATGGATCAGATTTTTCTTGTTTATTGTGTTACTGAGAACATGTATTCTACTCAACAAGTCAAGGTGGAAGATTACTGTTTATAGTTACTCCTTTACCCAGAAGAAAGCTGTAAATAGTTTTGATTAAAGGACATTCACGTTGATTCTTAGCACCAAGTTTAAAAAAAAAATCGATATTTCCCGAGGTTATCAAGAACTCTAAGAAGGTATGATTTTCATAAAGGTCATAGAGGTTTACTCCATCTTTAATGCCTCAAGAAACATCTTATTTAGATTTGGGGATATGTCAAAAATGAAGACAGAACTCATTAAGTCAAGGAGTTTTATTAGGAATTCGCCTATTAGATTGTCAAGCACCAGAGTTTGATTGAGGGTTTCTCTCTCTAGGTGAATTACCTGCCCACAGTGAATATAAGATTTTAAGTCAAATGAGCTTCACATTGAATCCCGAGTTTGCATTATATCCACTCCATATCCACTATATAGGCGACAAATAATCCTGACGTGTGAACTAACAAGTCCTCTTGTTCACACAAGAGTGAAGTTGTGTGACAATGCATACCAGAGTATGGAATTGTTTACCCATGAGTAGTCATAGAGAGAGCTTGTTGATTATATGTGTGTGTGTGTGTGTGTGTGTGTGTGTGTGTGTGTGTGTGTGTGTGTGTGTGTGTGTGTGTGTGTGTGTGTGTGTGTGTGTGTGTGTGTGTGTGTGTGTGTGTGTGTGTGTGTGTGTGTTTTTGCAGTGTTCATATGTATGAGGTGTGCGCTGCAGTCAGCAGGAATGGCGTGGGTGTTGATGGTGCATTCATATTGGCAGTGGACTCTGGCAGATCTCCCTCTCAAGGCTAAAATGTTTGCACTTGACTAAAAGCAGAACACCCACACGTACCCAGGCTTTTCATAACTAGCTGGCTGTTATACAAGTTGTATGCTGATGCTAGCAGCTCCATGGGATCTGGCTTTTTTTTTTCCCCCCGTTGTTTCTGCTTCTTTCTCTGTAGTGATAACAGCATCATAGATCGCTTCAGAAGCAAACTTTCACAAATGGTGTTACAAGGGCACAAATTATCGTCAAATCCATTTGCTTTCTATTCATCACCATAGCATTGTGTTTTGTTTAATTGACTGTGAACCTGCTGGTGTGCATCCAACTCGTGTTCGGCAGACGCCAGGCCTCTCAAATGAGTCTGGGGGGAAATAAGAGGAGGCAGCAAATTAGCAAATTCGCATGCAGGCGAGAGTGTTGCATTTAGGGTGCTGGTGGAGTGATGAACTTGATAGACAGCAGGGAAAGAACAATATGAAAACTTCGACTGCGTGATGTTATAATGGCTGTGTCAGTCTCCTCGACTGTCATGCTGGAGCATTATTAAGTTTTCCACTCCGCTTTTTCACGTTTTTCCATATTCTCCTCAGCCGGTTTTCCTGCTCATTTCTGTACAAGCTACTAGTTACTTAGGTACATGCACATAAAGGTTATGAATTTCTGTTGCATTTTAAGTCAGTCTCTTGCTTCAAATGAGGCGAACTCTCTTAACATAGATATTCATTTCCAGAGCTCTTGCAAGAGTGAGGAGACAATGAGCAAGATGACATGAGAAAGAAAACACACCATAAGTCCAAGTTGAGGGAATATCTGATTTTTTTTTTTTTTTTTTTATTCGGTGGTGGCCCCTAGAAAAACGATAGTCTCTTGTAAATCTGTGAAAAGGCAACCAGTGACACGGAGTGGCAAAGGATCACTGGGTTTAATTGTCACTCATGGGCAGAACCCAGGGCAACCCTGAGACCGCTTTACTTGACTTGGCACTTGTGGTGTGTGTGCCAGTGCATGTGTATTTATGTCTGTGTGGGTGTGCATGTGTGCTTGTGTGCATGAGTGAGACAAAGAGACAGTAAGGCAGAGAGAAAGAGAACGTGAGTGACATTTTCCTCCTACTTGCTTTCTGTTTTAACTCTCATCTCATCAAATGCCCAATCACTTTGACATCACTTTGTCACTCCCTCCTCAACGCAACTCCAGGGCCTGTTTCATTAGCTGCTATTTTCAGCTGCAGCCCTTGTTGTCTTCCTTAAATTATACTTAGTTTTGAGTTATGAGCCTGCTGACTTTAAAGAATTCTGTCAGGATCCCAGTCTCATTTGACCCTTTCCCCAGAAGGTGGTTTCTGGAGTGCAATCATGCGTCGGGCTTTGGCTTGCCGGCTGTCGCTCATATTGACTTTTTATTTATTTCTTTTTTTCATACCCGCACACTGAGCAGCAGGCCACCATGCATTTTTATGCCTCTCTCAAATGGAAATAACAGTTGTTATTCCTATCTGAATGACATTAAAACTTTGCAAACATGGCTTGACATGGCGGGGTAGATGCTCTAAAAGCCAGACCGGGACCTCTCACTTTAAGACTCATGTTTTGTGGAGGCTGTATAAGTGGCCTGGGTTGTTCAGATAATTAGCAAATTAAGTGGTTTCTCTATATAAGTCAGTAAGCCCATCATGTTCGCCTCCTAGCAAGTCGTTGCTGTCAGGCATGCATTTAATAACTATAATTAGTAATATCCCTTTTTCCCTCATTCTGACAAGTGTTCATCTGCATGACAAAAGGATTGTTGTGTCAAGATTTATGTCCAAGCTAATGTATTTTGTGCTAGTTGGGATATCCCCATTATCCATACAACTGTGGTGATAGCTATCAAAGCAAGGCTGCATCCATTTAGTTCCTTACAAATTGAATAATGATTCCAAGGAAGCTGTAATTATCCTCTGTAATAACATTTCAATAACAATGAATTTGACTTATGATTACTGACATCACCAAATGCATGTCTTAAATGCGGCTTTATGATTTCAAGGCAAAATGGCATTGTCATTTTTAACTTACCTGATTTGATGGAGAAAATACAGCAAATTCCCCTCTAATTTAGATTAGCTGACATAATATTTTGACAGACAGTTTTCGCGCTCATTATTTTTCTTGACACTTTTCATAGAGCAAATGAGTGTATTTGGTAACATGTGCATCTCTGTGATTTTTTCCCAGACTAAAAGTGGTTAACTGAAGGAAGTGAAACAAAATAGAGAGAAAAAAAAAATACATTTTGCAAATGAGCTCTTTTTTTAGATGAACACATATATTTGCCACATTTGTTTTTGCACATCCTATTTCCATTTAGTGCACTTGGTTGATGCATTCATCTTAAAAAATATGAAACAATGTAGAAGATGTGCTTGAATATCAGCAAGTGTCAGTACCTAATTTCAAACATACAATACATGTTGGAGGTCATACCAAGTGTCCTTTTTTGTAAATAATACATTAGCAGAGTAGGACCTGATGATTTATTAGCAATGTTAATGAAGGGCCCTAAAGCTTATCTAGAGAATTTGTAACTAGAAATCCTGGAAATTGTAATTAATTTCATGTCATATTGCAAGACATTTTAGGGTATATTTGCCATGTAATAGACTGTTCTCATACTAATTTATAGAAGTATAGAAATGTCAATAAAAAATGTTAGGATTAGATATCATGGCATCATTATACAATATCTGGACTCTAACTTAATGAAGCCATAAAAGTCAATCATAACACTGCATAGACTTCATTTGACAACTACTTCCCTTCATGTTTTTTTTTTCGTTTTTTTTCTGAGCCACCTGGCAAAGTCTCGTCCAATATCAGCACCTCCTGCATCAGTCCACGCCGTGCCAAAAACTCATTAGAACTTTTACTGAGCGAGAATGAGTGTAGCAAGAGACAAAGGAAATGGGAAGTAAGCAATACCATTGACTTTCAAAGAGTTGCACAAGTAGCTACTACACAGCCATACAGGACCAGAACTTTTTGTTTTATCGCATGTGGAATTGGATCAGTCACTTTGGATTGGGAAGGCAATTCACAAGGGGGGAGCCTTGCTATTGTGCAGTAGGCTTAGTGGAGTGATTGCCATGAAACAGGGAGTATCAGAGTGTGGGAGTATCATGAAACAGTAGTTTTGATGGTGGAAGTTCAGACATAGTAACACAAAAATATATCACGGGGAAAAAGAAATTATGAGGACGTTTTCCAGTGCCTTTGAAAATCTTGTGAATGGAGAATGCAGTTCATCAGTGTTGCCTGTCCAGTGTTTGTGTAATAAGGGGGTTGCAATCTCCATCGCAGGAGTATTAACACGCTTGAACAGACTAATTAAAGGGATCACAGTGTATGATTCCTGTGGCTGCTTAACAGTCGAACCTTGGCCTGACACTTTTAACCTTCACTGACCAGCTCTACCCACTACACCACTCTGCAGGACTAGGCTGGTGGATTCAGACTAACAAGCTATTAGACCATATAGAGCGGTTGAGCTGTTGGGGGGGAAACAGGCTGAAACAAGACTGGTCTATTTTCTGTTGCAGCTCTGTGTGTGGCAAGATCTCAGAAGCCATTTTGTCTCCCTGGAAGCCGTCTCAAAGTTGCTGGTTGCAGGCTGATACGAAGTGAATAAGAAATAAAAATTCCATGTGTTGTTTTTTTGTTTTTTTTCTTATTTCACAAACACTTATAATCTCTTTAGAGGGAAAAAGAAGAAAGCTTCTGCTGCTGCTCCTTTTGTTTTCCCTCTTCCCATCAGAAGCACTCTGGAAAGGAAGCAAACTGGAACAAAGAGACAACAGGGACCAACACAGAAAAATAAATCTGCTGATTTAATCAGGTTGCTATGCCTGTCTCTCACCGAGGTTTACTCCATGCCTCCAAGACAGAAGGGAGCTTCAGCAGTGACAACTAGCATCTCACTGATCTAGTGTAACCAAGAGAGGAGATAATGTCACTGTTCAAGAGGGCATGGAAGTTCAGGTGCTGGTTAATTATCATTTCATTAGAACATGTCTTCAAGACTTTACAAACTTATTGGAATAGTGTGAGCTTCCATCCAAATGACTGGTTGAATTTTGTAATTACGGCCATAAGGAAATGGAATATATAGGCCAGTTAGACTCTCAAGAGATGGACAGACCACACCTGGTTTTGGCTAACCTTCTACTGTGAGATATTCTATAGCCTGCTGAGCCTCAAAATGGTCCCACAGCTGCAGGCCCAGTAGGAAATCCCAGCACACTGAGGGCCAATTTAGAGCCAAGCTGGACAATTGAATCAAGGAAATCAGACTGACTGAGCATATGAGGCACATAATTTTCCACCAGTCCTACTCAGTGAGCTAATCGTGAAATACAGCAAGAGCAAAACTGGGTCTCTGTGTGCTATGCAAGCATTCCACCCATGCCTTGATGTAAATATGTGTTGGGTAACAAGGAGGAGGAACACAACAGAGTTAAAGCAGGCGGCAGGTTTTTAAGCCTCCAGGGGAATCACATTTCTGAGCAACGAGTGCCATTCTGCAGAGGGAGGGAGAGAGAGAGAGAGAGAGAGAGAGAGAGAGAGAGAGAGAAAGAGAGACCCTCATGTTCACAAATAAGGATGGTATACTTCAGTGGCAAAAAAGTAGTTTTCATTTAATGCGTGTCAGTGTCAAGCCATTTTGTGACAGGTGATGGGGGATATACTGTGTACTGTGTACCATTTAACCTACATGACACGTTTGCAGATTCACACGGCCTATTTGATGGACACGTGGCCTCAACAGGTTCAGCTGACTGACACAGTGCCTGGAAGAAACACAAAGTGTCATTACAGGCAAGGGAGGAGAAGAGACCCAAGAGAATAGCCCTGAAACAGCCTACCCTGCTTGTACCTCAAACAGTGTAGGCTGAGATGCTAAATGGACAGAGAAGGTATTACTCTTCTCTCTTTAAGAGGTGTGCAGATTGTAATGAAAGTGTGATTAAATAGGAACCAATGGAAGCAACAAGCACTTTTCTCCCCAGAGCTGAGGATATGTGTGTGTCTTTTTCAGATCAATAGTCTTTAAGAATGATGCCCTGAAAGACAGTTTATGAGGCGTAAAGGACGAAAACATTGGTTCATTCCCAACTGCCCAATCCCAGACCTTAACATTTTTGTATCTGATTTTCACACACTCTCAAATCTAATGATTTTTTTGAGGTTTTTTTGCCGATGTCCTGATTTGGCAATCATAGTCACTTTTCTGTCTTTTTTGTTGTTGTCACTCTTCATTTGTTGCTCCTTATCGTTCTTTAATCGCCCTTCATCTTCCCACAGCACCATCTCTTGCACCAACTTTACCCTCCTTCATTACTCCTCCTCTCTTTCAGCTCTGTCCTTCCTCTCACCCCCAACCCCACCATCCCCCTCCTCTTTCCCAGTGACTCTGTGCCAGCTGTGAGATGAGCCAGGGGCTGATAAGCGGTGGTCAGTCCTCTCTCCAGATGGCAGCTCGAGCAGCAGCTGCCTTGGGGAGGGGTATGCCTGTGAGTGGTGATGGTGCACGGGGGGTGATTACAGTGTTGTTATATTTCCAGGTGAAGATAGGCACACACAAAAGAAAATCAATTGTCGGCAGTGTGCTATGGTCTCCCTGCTCGAACCGCTGTTCAGCTCTCAGACAAAACTCCTCTGCTGTGTGGTTTCTGCTCTGTCGCCGTGGGCGCTGTGAATGTGCGCGTATGTGATGGTTCGGCTTTATGGAGTTTGTGCTGGAGAACGTCACTGCCTCTGGTTCTGGAAGTGCCACGCTTGCCTTCCCAGATGACGTACCTCTGCCACTGTAGCCTGGAGGAAGGAGCCTCGATGGAGATCACCACCATATGTGGAAAGATCATTGATCTCACTGTGAGCAATGCCATTTGTTCAAGTTAAGCTGACTTGTTATGCAACCACATGAATTTGCCAAATGATGTCTGGAGCAAAAAACATAGCCTCCCACAATATTTTCTTCGATGTGAGTCACCAATGTGCCGTCATATTCTGATGCATGATGTAACCCTAATTCCTTTCATCTGCAAAGCTGGATATGAAATCAGTGGCCTTTTGTTCTAGCCAATGTGCTCGGTCACGGTCTTGGCTTGTTTCTATGGGTTTTCACAGTGTTTCTCAGAGCAGGAAGCGACTGCACGGAGGGGGCACCTAACTAATTCAGGAGTTTCTGTGTTTTCAGCACCTTCAAAGATACATTCCATACAATTTTAGCAATTGAAACAAAAATCTTTGACCTTTCATTTAATAAAATGTTTTTTATGGGTCTTCTACATGTAAAACTTCAATCTGTGTGTCTGACAAACACACTGTTCAGAATCCATGCATGTGTATGTTAACCTCGCTCCCTCAACTCCTCAGAATGTTTTTACAATGTCCTCCAATTCTTTCCCTCACTTCAGCACACCCCACTCTTAAATTTGGAACCAAACAAGGACTAAACTCTCTCAGCAGCTCCTACATCCACTTCAAACAAGGCCTGTTTTCTTAGAGCTGTTGGTGGGAAAGCCAGCGCCAGCAATGGAGGGTCTCCAAGGGACTTGTATGAGAGGCATACAAGAGAAGAAGGGGTGGGAGAGTCAGAGTGGAAAGAGAAGGATTGGGAGAGAAAGGGAATGAGGAGAGATACCCCATGTGCATGACAATGAGGAGACCATTCAATTAGCATCGCTTTATGGCCCCTGATGTTGATTACCTCAGACAGGCCAGCAAGTCCCATCCTTTTACTGATTAAAACCAAGAGCAGCGCAGCAGCGAGACACTTGGAAGGATTGGTCAGGCAATGCAGGCTTTCTAATTTCTGTTTCATAAGCAAGGAGAAACAAGGTCAGTATATTCTTGGAAACTGAGACCACTTGTGTTTGTCATTCCAACCACCAGGTAATTGGATGTAAATGAAACACAAGCTTGGAAAAGCAGACAGAAGGTGTCATTTTTGAAGTGGTCTGCCGACGTACGTATGTCTTGGATGAATCACTTTTTCTGAGAAACGTGGTGCTCAACATGTGATTAATTACACTCAGAAATGTCATTACCCCCCGCTGGGTAATCAGACCGACTTCCAGAGGGGTTCTGTGCTGATTGCCAAACATGTCAACAGTCTTTGAAGATGGTCCAGTTACTCAAGCATTATGGCGGATGATTCTCAATTTAAAGAATGGACACTGCTTGATGCACTATGACTCCAGTCTATGTAAACAGAAGCTGTCTTTTCTAGTGGACTGTATTATCTCTACACTGCATTTCCAATACCTGTTATTGTACTACCTTCGTAGGCACACTGATGGGATGATTTACCAAACTGTATTTCATTGTGCTGGAAAGACCAAAGTCAGAAGCCATAAAATCTTTAGGTAATTGGACAAGGGAAAAGGTGAATCACTGTTGTCTCATCTGGAGTCTTACACCATCATTTTGGAGGCATTCAGAGGCCGCAGGCAAATGAGAAAGACATACAATATGCCCAAATGACTTGGTTATGGCTAAAAATATCCAGCAGGAGTTTGAGTTCTCACCTGCTTTGATGTTTGCCCCCGTATTTTCCTGATTTCACTCAAGGTGACACTGCCATCAAACGCCGAGTGGCGTAATTGTGGGCACCAGAAAATAAACACTGACATCAGTCCCTCAAAGGCCACTTGCTGCGAAGTCTGTGTCTTATCTGCCAGTTGAAAAGGACTGTGACAGACAATTTTGACATCCAATATAGGGACTGACGTAGAAGTGGGAGGGAGGCAAGGCGATGAGCAGAGGGAGGGTGCCACACAAGCATGTAGTGTTTTTAGTCACAGTACTGCTACTGCCTCCGCCTGCATGTCAGCGATATTTGTTGCTTATTAAATAATTCATGCCAAAGCCACTGACCCACTCAATTAAATCCCCACAATTCCATCTTCCAGTTTTCTTCTGGCCAAGAATGTAGCATAGGGGAGACAAATAAATAAAGCAATTTCAATATTCAAACGGGGAGGGATAAACAAGTGAATGAATTGGTAAATATGATTGCCTCAATAATTAAAGAGAAGATGCGAGAAAGGAGTGGAAGAAAGGAAGCGGGTAATGGACAGAAATATGTGCTTGTCATATCTGAAGCACATTTGTGACAAGATTACATGAAGAAAAAGAGAAGCGGATTATAGAAGGCCGAGAGGGGAGGAGACATGAGACATGGAGTAGGAGGAGGCAGGAATTGGATGAGGTCTCAGAGGCCCTGAGGTGTAGACTTAGACTGCCATGACCTCACTATTCAAAGGCCAGGGGATGAGGTATGTGTGTGTACTTTTGAGTGTGGGCGTATATGTAGTAAAGAAATACAAAAAAGGAATATCTTCAAAGCAAATATATAAAGAATGCCTTTGTCTGTGATTTTGCTCACTGTACACTGTAAATAATGAAGGAGAGATGCTGTCTGTGTTATGAAGTGCAACTCAATTTTTGTGAATTTTTTTTTTTTTTCAAGAAGAGGATACCCATCAGCTTCCCCATTGAGTCCCTTGTGGCCTTTGCTGCCACAGCTTTGATAGAGGGCATATGGCTGCACTTTCGTGTGTCTGTTGGAATGTGTGTGCTTCCATGTGTGTGTTCATAAGCAGTGTGTGTATGTGTGTGTGTCCATGGGTGCACTGTGGTTCACTGCTCCTCTGAACCTCCTTCAGTCAAAAGTGTGGCCAGAAATGGAAAATGAACAGCAGGCATACACTCACTGAGGTGGAGATAGGGTGGAGAGGTAAGATTCGTGGGCTGTTGAAGAGTGGGGGTGGAGGCCTGTTGAGGGGTGGCAGCTCGCTGCTGGAGTTGATGCTGGCTGCAGTGCAATGACGGTGAATCTCTGAGGAAGGAATGGGGAACTGGTGAGAAAGTGGCCAACAAGATCAATGACACGACGGGTGAGGCTAGAACAAAGCGCTTCGGCCCTCTGTGTTGATGCGGTGGAAATTGCATCTTCAAGGAAACATGCTTGATGAGATTGTGGGATCAATAGAGCACATGCACTGCTGGGCTACTGAGCAGCTCGAGAGGCAAGCTTATGGGCCTGAATGAGAATATGGGGGTTGGGATAGGAGTTGAAGACCAAGGGTCCACGACCTTCCTCAGATGGTTTAATTCATAATGTCACCTCCGCCACTGGCAGGGCTTAGTCAGAGAGTAGGGGGAGGGTTCCTGCCAACTGTAAATGCTGTTAAGGTCTTTGGAATCCAGAAGCAAATTGAACAAATTCAATTCCAGCACAGCAATCCCATGATTGGCTAAAAGGCTTTAAAGAGGCTGTGGTGTGTAATGGACCTGCCATGCATGCAGTAAATGTGATGTCACCAATCTGTTTTACATTAATGACAAACATTAATGGGTGGGAAATTTGATCAGTAACAGCACATCGACATATCCATGAATGGACGTGACACATTGCGCATACAAATTAGGATGATGGACAGTTGACTTTTACCATTACAACACAATTATTAAGCAATTTTGACCTCCATTGCTCCTCTTCATCGAAAAAATTAAGTAAAAACAAAAACACAGCATCCCATCTTCACAAGTGCTTGATTACGTACTCATTCATAGGGTCTCTATCAGACAAAAACACACATGCACATACAAAACACTCATCCAAGTCGAGCAATGCGGCAGAGACCCCCTCCCCCCCTCCCCTCTTATACAAGGCTGTTTCTATGGCAACAAGCTCCAGTTTTTGGCACCAAAAAGGGGAAAACTTACAGGAAGTATGAGCAGCCTCCAGTAGGCGGGCAGGGGGATCGTCAGAGGGCTGGCTTGGTGGTCTGGGATGTGAAAGAATTGGGGGTTGAGAGGATAATGACTGCAGGGCAGGTTTCTGTTTTAATGTCCTGTGCGGTCTGTTTGTACATAGAGTCTCATATGGCCATTGTTCCTGTCATCCTAACTTATGCTCTTCATTCAGTCAAGGCAGTTTGTTTAAATTCATCAAGGACGTTAGATTGACATCAAAGCATCTGCTGCCAAATTTTATTACCGTCCAAATGGATGGGCTTTGTTGCTCAGCCTCGAATCCTGACATGTAGGTCAAGAGTACTTGGAGAGAGACAGCTTGTTGCTCACTTCTTCCAGTGTGCCTGTTTTCTGGCTCACCGTCTTCCATTGAAATTCCCAAAGCAGTCTTTTACCCTCCTCCCTCTGGGCTTATAGAATTATTCTGCTCACTTTTGAGCTGGTTTTATGGAAGATTTATCAATGCCTCACCTATAATCTTGACAGCAGAGTGACCAAGGCTATGTAAGAGCTTGAGAATCCCTCAGTCCTGAATTATAACCCTAAGCATGGAAAAGCACATTACAAATGCAGCTCCATGCGATGGCAGCTTGATTATCTGTTGCGAGAGAATTTTTTTTTTCCTCTTTCTCTCCCTGAATATGAGTGTCTGTTTGTGTCGCTGAGAATTTACCTGTGGGGGACAGGCCGATAGCTTGGCTATGGAGGTGAACAAACTGGAGGCCATTTTCACACCTAAGTCTTGCTTGACTTCGTGTAATATTAATATCTGTCTTCGTGGTTATCCGCTCCTCTTCCTTCACCTCACCAAACACCTGAGCTTTTCCTTTTCTATCATTTTCTGTCTTTCGTGCACCTTTTTGCATTCATTTTTATTTTCCCCCTTCTTACTTATTCATTGTTCTCCTGTTACAGTATTCACTTCAAAATGTGTGTGATTATTTATCCAAGCACAATCTCAAACCACTTCTAAGCTTTCAAAATTAAGTTTTTGCATCAATATAAGGCATAAAAAGTGTTTTTTTTTAAGATATTTCATTAAGATCCCACCACTCCACTCAATCTCAGTGGATTTTAAAGTATGTTCTCTTATCAGCTGGTTTACAAGGTGAATTGTTGAATGTGGAGTTGCTAACTGACTATATTTGTAAAGGTTGAACTCTAACATTGTACCTGCAACAAAAGTAGACATTTGGGATACTTGATAGCTGTCCTCATTGGCAAGGACTGCAGAGACATGCAGCCAGGGTTAAGTCGCGGAATAAGAGCTTCCTGCAGTAACTTAAATTTACAGTGCAAATTCAACTCCAATACACATATGCTCCTACAACAGAACTCCAATTCCTCTCTCCTTTTGAGACAAGGCGAGAAGTAAAAAATAATCATTCCTGCTTTTCGTTAGAAGATAACTAAGTACATGGGAACTATTTAGTGACTGTCCGGACAGGAAAGATTGGAGTGAGCTGACAATATTTGCCAACACATACATTGCCTCAGACTATCTGAGTCCCCTGAATGGACAGAGATATCGTTGTCTCATAGGAAACAAGTATTCGGTTGTGGTAGCAATAATCTGGCTTGATAGTTGAAATTCTGTGATTGAATCTAAATATTTGAAGACACTTCTGACTTGTTTCTGTAAATGAGTTTCTCTCTTTTTTTCCCTCTGTATTTGGGTCCGACTCTTCCCGTGAGTCAGTGTGTCTCTTTCTCTTTCTGTTCTTTTGGCATGTTTCCTTTCCTGCATTTCATCTCTGCACTCCCTCTACCACTTTTTCCTCTCTTCAGCACCATGTTTCCCGTGTTTACCTTTGTTGTCCCAGAATCGGACTTGGGCAAGCCTCGTCCCGCTCACCCTTTTTACCCCACCCTGCCGCCAGCACTTCCACGGGAATGAACAAATCTTATGATCACTGCTCTCTCTCCTGCAGTACATGTACACAGTCATTGTCTCAGGCTAGCTGTGTGCCAGCCAATTACAACACTACATCACCAGCACCACTGTCTGTCCACACCTGTAACTTGTTTCTCCGTGCTTCAATGTATTCTATTCCACTTCCTTCTTTCATCGCTGTGGTGTTCACACTTCGAGTCGGCTTTTATCACCTTTAATCACAAACTGCACTAAAACACTCCCTCCCAGAGTGCTTGGAACCAAGATTGTCCTGCACCTCCACCTACTCAATCAAACCCTCAAATAGCAGTTTAGCCTTCACCAATTCCCTCCTTTTTTCCCCTTCAATTGTTTCTTAATGTTTTTCATCTTTATTCTCAACTGCCAAGGATGACCACACCAAATCTCCACTGAGCAAGCTCTCTGGTCCTCTAGATGTTTTCCACTCAGCTTTAATTAAAGGCTCTATGATAATCACAACCCTTTTATTCTTCTGATTCCTCTTCCATGAGTGTGTTACAGCCTGTAAAATAGTGTGGTCTCATTCAATACATATTTCATAGAGAACAAATGTCACTTGCTAAGGGATATCTTTGTCATTTAGGTTTATATTGTTTCATATGACAATCAACAATAATGAATCAACAAAAGTGATTTTTTTCCCCGACTAAAGTCTCAATTTGCAACAATTCAATAAAATTTACAGCGAGGCAAACTTATTTTTTTAATGACTTCTTAGTAAACATGGGAAAACAGTGAATCATTGACAATTTAATCTTTTTAGAAGTGTCATAATAGAGCATATAATAGCACAAAACACAACTTAACAGAACTCAAAGAAAATCACTATATATAGCGTCACAATTCTTTGGTGTTTAAGTGTAGCTGCCATGGAGATTGCTCAATCAGAGCTACAGTGGCTTCACTTTTCATATATGTCTGCTGTTGCTTGCTTTATCTATTACATAATTTGTTGGCGCTAGTGTAGTTGAGTTAGACATGTTGCTTTCCTAACAGGCACTTAGAGCCACAGTGTCAATGGTTAACAGCTCTGTTGAACTTCTCTCCTGCCTCCTGAAATAGGCTCTTTTTTTTTTTCAATTGAAAGGTGTATCAAACACATGAGGAAGGAGACCCGCCGGCTTGCAGTTAAAGGCTGTATCAAACAATTAAATTAGTTTACACTTGAGCAAGAGGAGACCAGTTCCACCATATCCAATAACCAAGAACCTTAACTACGGCTGTATTTCTCCACTTTACGTCACAGTGCGAGCTCCCTGCTTTAAATCTTGAAAACCTTTTTCGTAGGCCTTTTTCCAATGAATAGTCCAAACTAACCATGTTGAACCAGGCTTAGCCTTTCTGTTCAGGTGTCAGGTTGTGTTAACAGAAGTGCAATTATTTGTCCCATTCATCTGTAGTGTTTTTGACCTCTTATTCTCTATCCAAACAGCCAACATCTTCCCTCTGACACAATTTGCTGCTTCATATCCACAAGGCCCAAGCCCAAGTTCTTTGACTGGATTTGTCTGTCTCTCCTTCTGTTTCAGAAGTTTCTCTTGAAGTGAAGGTTCAATTAAGGAATTTCATGACCAACTTATTTTCGATCAGTTCCCTTGATTCTGTATTGATTCTCATCTGTCTTGGTTGGATGGAAAGAGTGAAGAGAAAAAGATGGGAAGAATTGATGTTGGCACAACCTCTCATGGGGCAGTTGGGTAAGATGCATTTCTTATTAAAGTTATCAATCGTTTTTGGTTTACTGAAAACTAAATAATGATATGTTTTATCAACATTTTTTAAAGCTATCTCAACATTTGCCTTTCCTTGAAACATTGAGTGACTTTCATATTGGATTCTCAAACGGTGTGACTGCAAGATGATGACTGTCATAGGAAATTATTAAAAAGCATTCATTTGTGAGCTTAAGGCCAACATTGGAAATTATTAAGGCATATATCTGTATCCAAAATGAGTGCTGACGACATACTGCACTGCATTAGTATATCTTACCATGCAGCTATTTATCTAGTTTCATTATGTCTGTGACCTCAGTGTCATTTATACATCAAGCAGGAACAGAAAACATTTGTCTTTATGCCAATATACTTTGATGCAGGGGGGCATCCTGAGGCGATACCTTCTCAGTGATGAGGAAAAATTAGGATCTCAAAAGCTTTCCCTTAAAAATGCAATCAGCATGTGATCAGGCAAGCTGGTCATTCATTTTTGTAGTGTAGTAGACCTGAAAAACCTCAATCCATAAATGGCACAGCTGCATACAGGAGTCTCCTCTGTGTACTCTGTGCCATATTCCTAGATTGACTCCATGCTGCTTTCCCTCACCAGCCATCCTCCATGGCTTTGGCCAAGCGTGCAAATGGCAAATGGACAGTGGGTGCCCCAGCAGCCCTTTGAGCCCATGTGTTATTCATAAGCAGGGGTCGCGCAATGCCCCTCGTCACACACCATGTCAGAAACATACTCTGCCCTGTGCACCGAAGCCTCTTACCACACCCTCCTCAGAACCACTTGCTACCCTCTATAACCCCCGTGACATTTTCACTTTGTGCTCTTCAGCTGCCGTCTTAGCAAGGAAAATGATAATAGTAATAGCCAACCGTAACGGCATAAAACACTCAGCTGAAATGTAATCCAATGCAACATCCACCTCGAAGCGAGTCACTCCACTTCTATAAGTCACACAGATGCTGTGTGAATATGATAATGTGATTACTGGTGGTGTTTTCTGATATTGCAGCACATCAGTGAGGAGAATGTAATGTTGTGGTCAGGCTTCAGGCAAACACGCAGCCTGCCCATCCCACCAAGCATCTCATAAAGAGCAGTGAGTGGAGCTAAGCAAGAGGGAGTTTGGGGGGGGGTTAGATGATTACATGGCTCTATGGTTTCATGAAGATGGGACCAACTTCCCGGGCAACTATGACTTCAGCAGTCTGACATTCAGGATGAAATGTCTACTGTGTAGTACTGGCACTACTAAGCCAGGGAAGTCAATAAAGTAATAAAGTTCTGTTCAGCACAAGGCTTTGTTTAAAGGTCGGGTTGTTTTTTGTGGCCAAGCAAAGGTGATGCCTGTACAGAAGGTGGTGGCATTATCAGCAATAATACGTGAGCCCCAGAGAAGACTGAAAAGCTAATTGTATTCATTTCTAGAGCACAAATGTGTTTACTTGTTTCAATTTGACCTGATGTTAAAGCAACACAAATGGTATTAGTGTTCCCCGCGAGTCTTTTCAATCTGTCAGGTTTTCAGACTTTACACAGGTGCGTGGAGGTAAGCCAAATGAAACAAGTTCACTTTTATTGTGACACCCCCAAAAATATACAAATAAATAAATAAATAAAAATCTGGCAGCTTCATTGAGCATCAATTGATTGATTAAATGTTAACCAGGCACCTGTGATGGGCTCTCTGTAGGGTTTAAGCATCCAATCTATCATGGCCATGGCACTCCTTCCTTCTCCTTCTACTCATCTTTATCTATCTATTTCTCCTAAATGGTTTGGGGAAGAGAAAATTATCTCTTGATTAAATTTTAATTAAAAGCCATTTAAAATTTCTTCTCCTCCTTCATTGCCCTTAACAGAAACAACTTCCCCGTCCAGGTGGGGGGGCTGCTCACATTGGTGACCAAGAAACCAGTCAGCTCTCCCTGGGACACTGATTATTTCTCAGCTTCTTCTATTATACCTACAGATCAGTACAATTAAAGTCCAAAAACCGGATCATAAAACGTACATTTTTGTTGTTGTGGTAAACAACCACATTTTTTTTCAGCCTAAGTGGGTATCACAACTACTATTCCTATCTTTCTTGTTACAACTGAACCTCAGGTTCAATGTTAAGTCCAAGGAAGCAGAAATCAACTCTAATCCACTTATCTCATTGATTCATCCAGCTCTGGCCCTCTTGCTCTAACTGTGTCTCGCCTGGGGATCATATCTTGGGCTCTGTCCCCGAGCTGTCCCGCTTGGCTTGAGTAACATGGAGTGGCAAGGGTCAGGAAGCAGAGCAACACCGGGGTTCTTGTGAGGATGCCATCCTCTCAATTAGCATCCTCCTGAGTTTCTCAGGGCCCTGAAGACTCTGGATTTAATTAAGTAATTGAATCAACAATTCCCATTTGGCTTGCTAAAGCCACAGTGGCACCCCTTGTGGATGGTAGTGGCAATAATGTGTGTTTGCATGCGTTCATGTGCAGTATCTATCTCTCAGTCCCCTTTAACCACCCTGGTAGCAAACAAACGGGTACTGCTTCTTTCTCGTGTTGTCACATTTAGTGTGTGTGTGTGTGTGTGTGTGTGTGTGTGTGTGTGTGTGTGTGTGTGTGTGTGTGTGTGTGTGTGCGTGCGTGCGTGCGTGCGTGCGTGCGTGCGTGCGTGCGTGCGTGCGTGCGTGCAGGGGGTACTGGGACTAGCTTGGGCCGGAGCTTTGGCAGCAGCCAATCTGCCCAAGCTGTTAGTCACGACGCCGTGACACCCCCAGCTCCCAGGCACTGCACGGGTCATTAAGGAGCAGCAGCACAGCCGGAGGATGACCAAACACACACACACACACACACACACACACACACACACACACACACACACACACACACACACACACACACACACACACACACACACACACACACACACACACACACACACACACACAGATGGAAAAAACACCCATACAAACATATATCTGTGCCTCTTGCTTCTGTGTATCTTTTTGATATGTTAGCATTGCTGTGGGTGGCTGCCTTAACATGTTATTATGATTTTTTGTGTCTGCAGGGAAAGGACTCATGTGCTCATGCAGAAAACATGTATGTGACATGTGTGTGTTGTGTGCCTCTTTATGGGAGGATTAAATTGATTACGCTGCTGCAGATGGATGGTACATCTAAGTTTATCACCAAAACAGATCCATTTTAACCTTCCGGGGCACCCGGGAGCAAATAGGTAATTCACTGCTTCCCTAAAATATTTCTCACAGGTCCAAAAAGGCCCACAACAGGCTACACATTAAGTTGTAATTAAAATAGACCCCCAAACAACTTAAAATAAAATACTAAATATGACTTTGAAATAGGTCTATACTGTCAATAAAAACCAAACATTGAAAAACTCTTCTGGTCACTTTTTTTTTTAATGTTCTGCTTCAGATGTTTATATTAATTACAGAATGACACAGTTTGTTTGTTTCATAGCTTAATTGTGTTCTCTACTAGTGGGCATATTTTCGTGTGTGTGTGTGTGTGTGTGTGTGTGTGTGTGTGTGTGTGTGTGTGTGTGTGTGTGTGTGTGTGTGTGTGTGTGTGTGTGTGTGTGTGTGTGTGTGTGCGTGCGTGCGTGCGTACGGGAAGGTGAGTGATGAGTACTGCAATGCTTTGATGCAAAATCCTGTGGTTCAAACTCACAGGGGAACTCAAGTGACTTGCTTCACCCTGTACTTCCCATAGGTAGAACCTCTCCTCCACCAAACACGCACACACACACACACACACACACACACACACACACACACACACACACACACACACACACACACACACACACACACACACACACACACACACACGCCACCCTTAGAGATATATAAAAAGAGAGCCACTGGGTGAGAGAGCGCAAGTGAGGGGAGGGTAAGAGAGAACCCTCACATCCTTTTAACTGGGTCTCATAAATCACAGACAGCAGCACAGCAGGATTATGTTGTCAAGGTGTGTGTGTGTGTGTGTGTGTGTGTGTGTGTGTGTGTGTGTGTGTGTGTGTGTGTGTGTGTGTGTGTGTGTGTGTGTGTGTGTGTGTGTGTGTGTGTGTGTGCGTGTGCGTGTTGACACTCCCATGCTGATAGTGGTGCAGACTATTGTGGGACAGGTGGCGAGGCATTGACATGGCATTGTTCAGTTGTGTATTCTGGAGAAAGGATACATGAAGCCACCTCACACAGAGAAGACAGCTGAACAACCCAAAGAGGCTCATCTCCCAAAAAACTGAACAGGTGGATGAAAAGCTGAAACAGAGACGTAGAAGTTTCGGAGGGAGCGGTGGGCCTCGAGTGTCTTTGTGGATGTGTGAGGAAGGAATTAGAATGGTTCATTTGATTCATCACGGAAGAGAGAATTAAGAAGGGGGGGGAAAAAAAGCTCCAAAATGCATTTTCATAGCATGGGGGAAGTGAAGTGGGAGTACAGTTCAAGGCGGAGAAGAAAAGATGGAACGAATCAGAGCGAGCAAGACTGAGAGGAAGAGAGTCCATCATAGATCTGCGGTTGCAGCCTTCAATCAATTATTAACGCCATGCAGATTAGCAGCCGAGCCGACAAACGAAGCAATGACGGCTGTCAGTTTCCCCCGCACCGCCGCCTACCTCCGGGAATGATGGAGAATGAGAAAACGTCAGAGTGGGAAGAGCAATGATGAGAAATGAATTGGAGAAAAAAATAAGTTGGAGCAAACTTGTTCCATGGTTTGTTTATTCCTGTGGGAAAGAGATAGGAGTGACAGTGTGTGAGCATGTGAAGAGTGAGATGTGTTACCGTGAGCCAGAGAGAAAAATTAAGCATCGTCGTCTGCTTTCATTAATGGATGGAGAGTTTAGCTCAGTTTAGAGATGGGAAATAGGAGGCTAGATATCCTGAGGCGATAGAGATTTGTCTGTTCGTGAAGATGCTAAAAGCTTTCCATCATTCCTTTAAAATCTCTGCTTGCTGTCCATTCAGGGGTAATATTTCTAATCAGAGTGGCTCACTGCTTTTGTGCAATGGCTATTTAGTTAATCAATGACTCATTTCAGTGAATTATCCCCCCCCAAAAAAGAAAAAATCTCTGCTTTCATCGCTGCAAATGTGAATTTTCTTTGTTTTAGTGGTTTTGATGAGCTGTCAGCTAGACAAAAGCAGCCACTTTGACGATCCTGGACACTCTGTTGAGCTAAATGAGCATACATTGATTAAGTAAAATAATAATAACAAAACTAAAAATTATCATTTGTTGCAGTCCGAGACAGACTGGTTGTACACATATTGGATTTATTTTTCAATTACACAACTGAGTTACTCGATTTAAAGCATTCGAAGCATTTGGATTGTCAACTAGAGCAATCCCCATCTGTCAATTCAGGCATTAAAGTCTCACAAAACTAAATCAGTTTCAATCTCGTGTGTGTAAGAAAAAAAAGTGTGTATGTTTTGGCTTGTGTTTGTCTTGAGGGTTGCATTTCTTTTGTGAATGATCTTTCTGTAGTTACTTATCTTTTTAGTGTATTTAGTCTGATTCTTTTCATTGCATTCTCCCTCTAAACATTTATTTCAATGACACTTAAAACTGCATTTCCTCCTCAAAAAAAGAATGACATTACAGTATACAGTATTTTTCTCAAAAAAGGCGGTTAAAAAAATCCAAACAGAATGCTAAGAGAATAAACAAGGAAAATTACTATTTGGGGAGTCCATACTTTTTAAACGATGTCTTTTCATGTCAGGACAATGAGTTTTTGCCAAACATCTTGCAGAATGGATGTCCTGTGGATTAGGCTTGATGAAAGCCCTCTTTGTCTTCCTTTAATCCCAGGACAAACTATGTAGATCATTTTAGTAGGAGATCTGGACTGGTGATTACAAAGAGCAATACAATAAATGGCCTATTCTCTAAAAGGAATTAAAAATCCACAGGTGAAAAAAACTTGCCACACAATTATCAAGGGAAGAGATAACATCACTGTATCATTTGTCTAATAAAGGTTTGATTTGATTTATTTATTCATTTTGAATGAAGGAACAATTAAAATTAGATGAAACAATGAAAAAGGAAAAATAAAGAAAAATAAATAATGAATCCAATTTCAATATAGTACACATTTCACTCGTTCGAAAAGGGATAGAAAGAAGCATAGGCATGTCCTACCCCCTTCTACACCATTGACAAATGAAAAAATCCGATAAAATAACTAAACAGGCAGTTAAAAAAACAAAACTTCTCCAATCAAGCTATTTGTGAAAACAGAATAAACCAAAAACACACATAAAAGGTTTGGTATGTAATCTAGTTATGACACCTCCTGAATAAGTGTGAGATTTTAAATGGAGTGAAAACACCATGTAGCACAAGGGAAAGCAGATCCATCTTCAAGTCCCCATCAATACTCTTTGTTGTTTCCCTTGTACATACAGAAAATCCCTGAGTCTAACATTTCTCTCTCATGCTATCTCTCTGTTTTATCACAAGTACTTTGTGTGAAATGTCAACAGTACAAAAGCACAGTAAGGTGATGTTGCCCGCTTCCAAAAAAAAGTTTGGTAGGACTTGAACCACTGACCTCTTTGTGGGAGAACAGCTTTCACCTCAGGGCACTGAAAGCAACCAACGTTGTCAAGGGAAATGAGATTGGTGATGATGACGCAGTTTGTTTGCAGAGGTTAGGGAAATGGGAGGAGAAAAAAGGAAGAGTAGGAAAAAAAAAGGAAAGGTGAGCTTCAGGGAGAGGAATTGCTTGGCCTTAAAATATATAATGGTAGATCTCTCAAAAGCAAAACAGCTGTGATGCCCTTGAGGTTGCACAATTAACCTATATGCCCAACAGTGCTATACATAGCTCTCTGTGGAGGTTAACATAGCATAGTGTTGAGTAGTGCTTTTTAAGCATGTTAAATCTCCCATCTTCATAAATCATTCAGTGTTACCTCGGGATGTACTGACACATGAGGGGACATCCACACAAGAAAATCTGAGCACATAGTCTTCTCTCCAATGGCTTTGTATTGACAATATTATCTCTATTTGCTCAGTGATGATAGAGTTGAAGGTTGGGCAGAGGAAACCAAACATACTCACCTGGAGATTACACCTGTGCTCTGTCGAGCCTGCAGGCATTGCAAAGTCCATCATAAACCCGAGAATGAGAAAGTGAGTTTGCACAGAATGTAGATTGGAGCACTTCACCTTTTGAATTAAAAAAAAACAACAATGTTTCGGAGCATCGTGGTTAGCCTGTTTACCTCACAGTGAGTGGATCCCACTTTTGTTCCACGTCAGGGTGTTTCATTGTAAATTTGCATTTTCTACATGTGCTTGCTGGAGTTGTCTCCTTTTACCTTATCTTCCTCATACATTTGTAAGACATGCATGTTAATTGATTAATTGAATTAGCCAGAGGTGCATCTGTCTCTACGGTAGCCCTGTTGATGACGAGTAACCTGTATGGGATGTGTGACAACCAATAATGTAATTACTGTCAATAATGTATGATTTTGGCTATTCTGAATTTAATAAAGCCTTAATCCCTCAATCAATAATGTAATAAATAGTTTAAAAAAATCTTTTTTTACAGCTATTATTGAGAGAACGCTACATAATCTTCATTGAATGAGAATGATGATTACATTATATTTTACAAGCAAAGTGAACAAAAGCTACAAAAAAGCCTTTATTTCCAAGAAGCACAGCCCTACATTATTGGAAAAATGGTGTTACGATAATGTTTACAATATCTTATTAGACTTTTGGCAAGTTATTATATTTTGGCCTTCATTACATTGACATTATTGGCAGCCATAGTGCTGGGGGTGATTATTACATTATTGGGTGGTCTTTTGCACATTGTCAACAGGTTGGATACTGACAACATTGTCAACGACCAGCCTTTTTAAATTACGCATCCATCCAGACTATGGACAAAGACTGGACATTCCACCAGTCCATTACACAGAAAACACTGAAAGACTTATATTCAGAGTCACAAACAAACCTCAAATGCATCTTTTTGGACTTATACCGAGGATTGTCTTACTCTTAGATGACACCGTAAACCACCATTTTTGAACTTTAGTCACCTAAAAAAGTTCACCGAGATGAATTTACCACATTCAGTGAATGACATTAAGTAGGAAGTAGTTCTTCTTAAGTGCAGTCTTGTTCCTAAATTTTTTGTCTTTTCATATTGTTTCAGATGAATTAATTTTGAACGCTTGAGGCAAAGAAAAGTTGTGAAAGTTCACAGCTTTTAATAAATTGAAAGGAAAACTTGAAGAAAAATATGCGATATTATGCTGCCAAAACATGTTTTACTTCACTACTTTGTAAATCATGCTATGATTAATTTTGGTTCATGTCTTGATTTCTCAACCAGGTCCTGACCTTAAGAATTCACCCAGTTTTATAGACTAAACAGTCATTTTCTGCCATGTTTTACTTCATTTGAAGTTGTTCTTTCTTTTTTTAGGTCAGGAAAACTTCTTTTAAAAAAAAAATACAAAAATTTGCATAATTGACTAATCAATGAGTGAAGAATGTCACAAGTGATAAACAACACGTTTCCACCGTAACTTTAGTTGAGAAGAAATGTGATCTGGTTCCAGCTCCTTTCAGTGCATGATTCTATTACTGGTACTTTCACGTTCCCCTTGATGTGTTTTTAGACTCTGAGAGAGGAAGGGCAGAATAAATTAAGCTTGGACTCCGGCAAGGTGTGTGAGTTGAATTTGTAAAAAAAAAAATAGATAAGGGTGTGGTGCAGGCTGAAGAGTTGGAGAGAGAAACATAACCTTAAGGTTGTTTCTTTTTGCCCGAAGCCTCCCTTGCAGGGCAAAAAGGTTTCAAGCTTGCCAGGAAGGAACAAGGGTTTGCAATTAACCAGAGTGCCACCAAGAAAAAAATGGATTATGAGGAGCATGATGGAAAAAGGTGCTGAGAGAAAAATATGAGCATGCACACACTGGCTGTGTGGTTGAAGTGTCTATTTATTTTTTATTTTGCTTTGGGAGAAATGGGGTTTTGGTGAGGCAGATGTGCCATTATGCTCTGGTCTATCTGCAGTTTAAAAGAGGTGATGGCAGACCTTATATAGCTACTCTTTTTTTTTTTTTTTTCCCATGATTATTGAGCTCGACCTGGCCACCAGGGGCAGCCTGCTGCACCATCGGTGGCAGCGAAGTGCCCAAATTTCATTAGCCGGAGAGAAACCAGGGTACAAAATGAGAGAAAATCTACTGGGAGAGGGACACTGAGGGTGAGAAAAAGCTGGGAAGGGAGGAGAGAAGAGATCAAGAGAGTAGCAGCAGCAGCAGACAGGGCAGTGGGAGCAGACATTTTAAGTTTTTTTTTAATAAAACATCACTTTTAAAAGCAGAGGAAGAGTGTAAGAGAAAAGAAGGGTCAAAAGGAAGGAGACTGACTGGGAGCGTAGAAATAGAGTGAAGTACGAGAGCACTGAGACAGTTAGAAAAGGGAGAGATGAGGCTGTGCAAAAGAGTAAAATGAGAGGAATGTCGTGAGGCAAATGGAGAAATGAGAAAACAGAGCAGCTTAAGAAGAGAGGGAAATGCTGAAGAGGAGGAGCAGGAGGAGGACTAATGGGGACCCTCTGTATGGCAGCAGGGTGTCCTTTGTGGCCGCTAGAGTCAGACTAAAGATCAGGATTTGTCTGACACAGCTGTACTGACTCTCTAACAACGTTGTTCTGCCTGTCTCTGTCTTCATCTGGGGAGCTGGGTCTTTCACACACTGTCCTCTCTTTCTCTCCATATTTATTAATTCATATCCATTAGCTATCCTCTGTTTCACTCTTGCTTTTGTTTAAAAATCACGTCAGACACCTTTCTGCTTTGGTTGACGTGATCTGCAGTGATAGGTGCCACAAAGCGCACAGCAGAGAAATGAAATGGCGCGCACGTTCTGAACACGAAAACTCTCCAGTTGCAGATTTACATCCAGCAAGTCTTTTTTTTTCTTCCTTGCATACAATCGTTATTTTATTTAGGACACTTCAGATCATTATCTTTGCCCTCTTTTCTGCACTTCATTGCATTTTCCTTTCTGCTTCTACTCCAGTTGTCTGACGACTCAAGCATGCCCATGGATCCCCCCCACCCCCCCCCCCAAACTTCACCTCTCATTCTGTCACCTCCTCAACCCACTACATGCCCTCCCCCCTCCCCTTCTGCCATCCAACTCTTACACCACCGTCTATCTGCTGCAATGACTCACGAATCCCACGAGGGCTGCGAGGTGACAGGGATCATAGAGCTTTGCGGAATGTGTATGCTCAGATAAGCAGTGGAATTAGACGTTGGAGAAGATTGGCTGTGGCGTTGCAGGGGAGAGGAGATGAGCAAAGAGGTGAGATGATAAAAAAAAAAAGCAAGTACCGGTAGGTAAAAGAGGGAATGTGGGGTTGAAGAAAAATGACTAAAGAGGAGCTTGAGGACAAAGTGACTGAGATGATAGTCAAAGCTGCTGCACTTGTTGAGCTTCACCATAATGTTGGTGAATTTTTATAGACTTCTTCAATAATTTGAATCATTATTTCTTTTAAAATACAGCCACCTGTCACAAACTCCTGGATCATTAGAGTTGTAATGTCCTTCCTTAACATAGATAGATGATAATATACTTGATGAGACTCAGACAGTGACTGAAGATGATTTGATAATGTGCCTATTTATACTTATCTCAGTTCGTTTCAACATCTAAAAGTCAGTTATCATTTCTCGTTGCTTTCTAAATGTCTTTCTTGATTTTTCTGAATAACTTAGCATATTTCAAGATGCTTTTGTTCAACATCCCATCCTTTGGATAAATTATGGTTTGAATCAAATGCATCTTGGAAGATTATTTCTAAAAAATGTTGTTTATGATGACGGCTATTGTCAGAAATGTCCTGCTGCTTTTTCACAGGTCCCAGGGGACTTTGCTTGGTTAACCTTGATTTACAGCTGGCAGAACAACAGAAATTATTTGCCAAATAACCCATGGTACTGTTGAAAAAGCAAAACAAACAATAAAAAAAATTGAAGCAGGAAGGTCGCAGACATGAGTCTCGCAGTAAAAATGTAGTCATGCATATGATTCTATATGTGATTAATTCTGAACAGAGTCCAGTATTCTATACTGCCACAGATATGGAAGTCATTTAGGACCGTTGTGCAATGGGACCCTGAACAATAAAGATGACTCCCTGGACATTTATTCTAAAAACCCCAGCTCATGTGTGAGGTTCCTATATTTCTCTCAGCCGAGTGTAAAAACATGTGAACTCAGACTGACGTGAAAACAATATAGAAATATCCCCTTCCACGAGCTAACATCATATTGTGCCAGAATAAGACAGCAAACATTGATCATGGATTAAAAACTGCTGTGCAAAGCTATCTTACTACTTTTACACCTACCCCTACTTTAACTACTGTTACTACAATGACTACACACATAAAATAGCCTTTTAATGCACTAAAATAATTCTGAATAAGACAGGAAATACGTAATACTGAAAGATACATTTAAATTGGTCTGTTTTCAAAGGAAAATGTATTCGATGACAAAAGTGAGGCTATCCTGCTTTCCTCAAACAGGCTTTTCCAGAATAATCCTGATAAGACTCTCTGGCTTTTGCTGTCAGGATTAAAGTAAAAAATACATTTCAGATGCTGCTTTAAGTTTGCTGGATAATCAGTCAAGAGTGCAACTGAGCTGCTAACTTTCACATAGACTTTGATTAGTATTCAGGATAGGTTCAACAGAGAGGGTATGTTTGCAGAGAATTGAGCATTTTGGTTGTTTTTACACACTCCTATAACACCAGAGGTGATACTGCGAGTTTAACTATTTTGCCTCGGAAATAAAACTTTAGCTGATAGTTTGTTGAACCTGCCAACAAAGCACTTCATTTTGGGGCGTACAATCCTTCAATCATGGAAGTAAAGCAAGAAAAACAACGGCACACAGAACAGCAAAAGGCCTGGGCATGAAAGTATACAGTAAAGCTAAAACGAGGAAAGAGGGAGACTGCAAAGTGAGGAAGACATCAACACTCATTTACAGTCTGACGGCTCTCACAGTGCAGCGTATAAATGACGAAAAAGACAAACCCAGCAGTGAGAATTTTGGTGTAGACTCAACTAGGTGCCAATTTCTGAAACTACAGCAGCCTCAGTTGGAAGGTTGGTTAATATATTTCACAGTTGGAGGGGACATTAAACAGGAACATTTCTCAGGAGCAGTTACTGAATGGGACACCAACAGCGCTGTCAGACACGAGGAGAGAAACTGTTTTTGTTATCAGTATAATTCTATGAATAATGATAATCTTGATAACATTGATGCTCCATCTAATAGAGGAAACTCTATATGAACTATAATGTTCTCACAAAAGCAGATTTATAATGATTTCTATCACAGTGGAAACTTCCAGATCACTGTGAATGCTGTAATATTTTAACACAGTGTCCATTACATGTATGACCTCATTTTACTAATTAAATATAGTTGGTGTCTGCATCGATGTGCAAAAATGCATCATAGAAGTGATACCTAAATTGTAATTATGTAATTAGTGGGCTTGTCTTAAGCTGGGGTGGAGCAGCTAGCCGTCTGGAGTATCAGCTTGGAGACTTTTCTGTTCAGAGTTCACATATTTACCTGGGATTTATCCAGGTTTCCACCTGGGGTTTAGCAACCTGTATAGAAGAGGCATGAGTGAATATATCAGTGGATGCTCATCTAGAATTTTCTCAAATGAAAATTACATTTCATGGCCATAATTCAATATGTAGACATTTTCTTATGTTTTTGCAGTTATATCCCTGTTACCATTAGTCAATTCTACCAAGTTGTGGCTGTTATTGGCACCTATTTTTGTCATTTTGGCTCTTTTAGCTTTTACTATTTCTCTTTCACATTGTATCTATTTGTCCATGTTTTGTATTTTTTTGCAGCAAGACGCGAGTCCTTTTGCAAAGTAGTCTGGCTTGCAAATAATCAAAAAGAAAAGAAAATGTTTATTTCCATGTGAATTCAGAAAGATTTAGAGAGCCACCATAAAGGGGCTAAATAGCTCCATGTGGCTCCAGTGCCACAAGTTGCACACTGTGGGTGATTGCAGCTGTCTCATAACGTTCAGTCATGGGTTTATAGAGCAAACAAGGTGCAGCCTGATTACAAGCGTAAATATGTTTTATTTTACTGATGGTGGACCTGAGCCACCACTGGCACATTTCCAGAGACTGCTCCACATATAATGATACTGAGGGCTAATGTGTGTGGGGGCTCAGGGATGGTAGGCAGTGGACCTTACCGCTGCGAGGTAAATGAGGGCATAGGGGGCAATAATTTAAAACTGAAAAAAGTAATTGTTTTGCGTCTATAATCAGCAAAACTGCTCTCGCTGCATCTGATTATATTGTGAAAAATTACATAATTCTGTTCTCAGCGAGGACGGCACAGTGTTGTAGTAGTTAGCAGTCTTGCCACACAGTGAGGTGATACTGGTTCAGCTCAGGCTAAGGACATTCCTGTGTAGAATTTGCTGTCTGGGTGAAAACTTGGGTTTTCTTTTAAGTACTCTGGCTTCCTCTCAAAATCCAAATACAATGTTAAGTTAGTCAGTGACTGTAAATCTCCCCATGCCTAAACCACCCTGTACCCCCAAAACCTTTTGTTTCAAGCCAAGTATAATTTTTTGGTGAATTGCAGGATTTTCTGTTTCCCACACTCTGCAATATTGTTGTTTAAGGCTATTTTTATATCCATAGTCAATAGAATGCATTGTTCTTTTAGTGGTCAAAGGCTCATATTTGGCCGTATGTATATATAGTTTGCAAATGTCAGAGGTCTTGCACTATGCAATGATGCTTATTCAACCATTTTTTTTTTTAAATTCTCGATAACAAAAAAGAATTCCTTTGAAAAATGCTTAAGTGAAATAGTTAACAGTCTCACACTTCACTTATTTTTTTTAATCATGATTGTTTTGCAGTAAAAGGATTTATAAAAGCACTAGTAAGAGGTATCTCTGTGATTCATATGACGCTTGAATAAGCATTATCCCAGATTAACCCTGCCTTATAATACAAGCATAGAAGAATGGCTTTATGTTTACGGTAGGAAGTGAGACTCCTCATTTTTACATTGTATTCATGATTAGTGTGGTCCATTATGTCTAAAATGTGAAGTTTGAAGCTTGAAAATATTTCTTTCATTTTTCTTTTTAATTCTTCGCATACTTATTACACTTTGGCCCCAGCAGGCAACTCTCTATGAAAGCATAAGAAGTCATTAACCTTAATATAAGTACAGTATGTAAACAAGACTTCAGCAAGATGGTTACCATGGAAATGTGAATTACTCCATGATAAAATACCTCTTAAAACATACCAAGCATTGCAGATTGACTGTAAATCACACTATAAAATATTCAAAAGAACGATTTTGCCTTGAAAATATTCGCCTAATCTTCTCCACCATCTCTGCTTTCTTCAAAAAGTGCCTGTCAGTCACGGTCCGGATGCACTGAGTCACACAAAATCACGTCGTGCTGGAGGTTGACTTATATCAGAGGGGGGCTGATTTTAATCCTTTACTCAAGACACCCGTGCAAAAATATGCGGGGAAAAAACATCTGGCTAATGTTTTGTTGGGTCATTTGCAGATGAAGTCGGTGCCAATGCAGTATAGAGAGAGAGAGACAAGATAATGAGACAGCTTGTAAAAAGGTTAGAAACGATGTGCTAAACAAACGATCTCACTATGACACTTGGCAAATGGTGATAATGACTGTCATGCGGATTAGTAATCTCTTGATCTTTCCTGTAGTTACCACCGGAGTTATAAATAAACGTATATGTTTAGATACACTTTGAAGCCAGCATACCTGGAATTTCCACCTCAAGGCTTTCTTATTTTTCACGCTATTTCTTGTAGGCCAGAATGTGCTTTCTCCAGCAGAAGAGTTGTTGCCATACTCACAGATTTTCACAGTCTTTGACATTTGCAATAAATTCTGGCAGCTGTGTGTGTTTTATTATTAATATTTCAATTCACGTCTCACGAAGATGGCTACATCTTGATGGCCTATTGTTCCCTGCTGTATTATGGGCTGTAAATTGTAGGACACTTGAAAAATAAATGATTCCCCAGGTTTTCTCTCTGTGGTTATCAACAGTTACAGCTGTCAAAATGACAGTGCAGTTGACGATGCATATGTGTGTATCTCGGAATGTACTACCTGCTATGATGTGAGGTATATGCATATGGAGTGTTTACAGTATTTAACATGTTTGTGTCCGCTTGTGGCACTGTGGGAAAATAGTTTTTGCTGTTCATTCATACATAAGAGAGTGAGAAACCAGAGATCCTTTTCAATGCTCCACACGAAGGAGCATTAATCCAATTCAAACAGCTCCGAGGAGATGGCCTCTAATAACTTATGGTGACTTCAGAATGTGTTTATGTTTATAACAGTGCACTCAAAGATTAATAACTGCCACCAAATGAGTGATACAACGCCATGTGCAAGAAAACACAACAAGAAACGATTCAAGATATGTAAAGATAAATGAAAGGGAATGTTAGCCAGTGGCATTGTATTTAATTACACATTACTTCTGTCACAGCTTTAGTCATGCTCCTGATTTCCTTATATTCCTCGATTGCCCCAGGCTTTGGTGAAACAGCTTCATCAGGAACATGAGCCAGCAGATTCATAAGTGGCTCGGTCCACCAGGGCTGACATAAACGAACAGCTTAGCTTTGCCTCAAGTAACTGGCTGCTTGCTTGTTTCCTCCTCAAACAGACTATGACACATTAATTCACCTTTACTTTTCTTCTCATCTCTCTGATTTTTGTTCCTGGGCTATGTTTTTTTTTTCCCCCCCAGCATGTCATACACAAGATCCCTCTTGGTTTTGCTCAGCTGCAAAGATTAAATGGGCTCTCTATCGATTGCGCCTTTCTAATGCATTAGCCTCTTTCAAGAAATACCAGAAGCATACCACCACCCAGGATAAAAGAAAAGAGATAGAGGGTGTGTGTGGGGGGGGGGGTTACTCAAAGAATATTGCAACTCACTCTCTTTCCTGAAAAACATGGAGTGAGTAACCAGAGAACAGTACTATCATGCTGTTGAGAGATGGATTTTCAGCAATTGAGCATCGGCAGTGCATTGGTGGTGCCAAGAGCGAGCCAGGGTGTCATCCGGCTCCATCTGGTGTGAGACAGGCCTGCCGAGACTAAGAGGAGGAGCTCGGAGCTTTATTGAGGGAGAATCTATTCCAGAATAGTGATCCAGGTAGCATCCAAAGGAAGATGACGTCAACCTTAGCACCCTCCAACTTGCAGACCAAAGACGGAGCTTGAGGTGGCGGCTTGAAATTCTGCCACGTGCTCACCAGCACAGCTGTAGCCAGACGTAGCTGGCATGGGGGCTATGTGTACGGGATTGAGCAGTGACGAGTCACAGCAGTGGAGCAACAATGGCAAAAAGCTGCTGCTGCGACTCAGAATGCAAATGAAGCCCATCCACAGCTGTAAGGGCGGCTGTGGGCAAAACCAGGCGGAAGCTAGCTGCACACAAACAGAAGGAAGTCTGCAGACACATGCGCGCACACACACACACACACACACACACACACACACACATACACACCTTATATTGTCAATGAAAACATGTAATTGCATCAAAATCACAAAACTGACATCAAAACATCCAATGCCAACAAAATTCAAATGTTTTAACAGGTATATTTCCCCATTCAGAAATATACACATTTATTTTCATTCCTTCCAGGGATATTGCAATGACCTTAATCATTATTGCAGACGTTTCTGCTAATTCAGACAAGACATTCCTTTAACCATAACCTCACCTGCACATTAACCTGTCATGTATCCACCTAAACATTCATTTTTTTCATGAACTAATAACTTTAATGGACCCTTAATGGACCCTTAATGAGTTATGTGGCAGATTTTTGTCACAACAGTAATATATATATATATATATATATATATATGTGTGTGTGTGTGTGTACACACACACACACTATTTGTACTTGCCAACATCGTAGTGCACTGCACCATACCCTCCCTCCTTCTCCCATGCCATCCCTCAGGAGCTCCCTCCTAACCAGGTGTTAGCTGATTTCTGTTCCCTCAGGTAATTCTGTTTTGTTCTTCACAGCACGTACCGCTGCTGTGAATTATCCTGACAGCACTGTACTCCTGGGTTTCTGGCCCTCACCTACTCCCCTGTGCATGCCCCAGACTATTTCCCTTCTCTTTCCTCTGCAACTCCATCCTTTTCTTCCTGCTTGGATTTCCTCCTTTCACCCTCACTTTTCGAAGAGCACTGAACTGGCAGTGCAGTTGTGCAGGATACATTAACCCACACACAAACACACTGAAATAATATGCAAAAATAGAGACAAGTGAATATATATATAAACACACACACACACACACACACACACACACACACACACACACACACACACACACACACACACACACACACACACACACACACACACACACACACACACACACACACACACACACACACACACACACACACACTACACGCCACACACTAACACACACACAAAGAACGACTTATTTTGGATTGCTCATTATGGTTGTGGGTTCGGACAGAGGCTAATTGCCCTCCATTCAGACATTACAATCAACTGGTCTTATTGCTCTGGTTGGGTATATTACTTATTTTGCATGTTTCCACGGAAATATGTCATTATCAGTAGGAAATTAATGTTGGTTGGAAAATTAATAAACTAAACACTGGTGGTACTCTAAAGCCTTTTGCATGCATGCAGAAAAAAAAATCCAAACAAAAGCAGAATGAAATCTTTTATTTAGCTCCACAATGACTTGAGACTTTGTTCAAAATTCACTGAATGCATTTTCAGCACATTATCTCATCTCTTTGATGGAAATGGCATGATTTCAGCTCTTTTCACTGTAAGTTAATGTCCAGATTAACAACAGTGGCAGTCATTTTCACGCTCTCGTCAAACTCAGTTTTTTCTCATTAGACCTACTTTTCAAGTGTGTAGTAAATGTCCATTGGCAGCTTGTATTGCATGGTCATCCGTTACACACACACACACACACACGTGCGTGCACACACACACACTGCCCAAAACACTCAACGGACTTTTTGATGCCTCATTCCTTTTGACTCCACTTTATAGCCAATGGTTCTATCAAAAATAACTGCTCCCATGCTATTACACTTTGTCTCCTGTCACTATCGGTCGGTAATTGCTGTTTTTATTGTGGCCTCTTAGAGGCTCAAGAGTAAACTATAGGGTAAGCCTCACCGCTGGGCTGCAAGCTTAGCCACTTGGCTGGAAATATTTGTTCAGTCTCACAGCATCTGATAAACATTGATCCCATCAAAAGAAAAAATACAGAAAAACAATATATTCAAAGTTATGACAGATTGTATTTTTTATTTTGTATTTCAGATTCAATTACAAGGTCTTGATGGAAAAAACTAAGGAAACAAATGAGTTAAATGACAACACTAATGTATTTTAAATTCATGTGGCTGCCATTGTTCTACTCAGGACTAAAAGTAGACATTTTCTCTGGCTTTAACATTACATATTTGTGTTCATTAATATCTGCCCCCTCTATAAAAAGGTGAATCTAAATCTCAAAGAGGATGACTCAGGAAAAATGATAAAATCTTCCTTCTTCTCGCAAATCATCCTCTTCATTAGCAATTGTGAAAAAACTTTTAATGATTGCTAATGAGATTTCTTCATCAACACAAATGCGTCATTCTAAGTTTATTCATTGTTTATTTATGAATTTCTGATTAGTGTATTTTAAGGATTTGCTTTGATTTTTCTTTTTTACGTATGTTTTGCTAATTCTGTAATGTCATACTTTACTTGTTGTGTTTGTGTCCTATTTGTTCCTCGTCTGTGTTCTCCAGTACGTATGAGAGGTATTTGTTGTTGTGCCTTTTAATAATACTTTAAGCTGTTGTACAACCACTTAGTTTTTTCTAAACTTAAGTTTTTTTTTCAGTTTTACTGTATTTTGTACAATCTATTTAAGCATTATGTGTGAAAACAGTGGCATAAGTTCAACTAAATTATGATTTAAACTATGAGGAAATTGTTTTGACATGAGGGCAAGATTGTTATAACACAGGTGGTTATGTTAGGAAGTTAGTATTATGTGACCTTATGTAACAGCATATTTCCTACAAATGGTGAAAAAAATATGTATTCAAAAGACAAAGGATAATAGATAGATACATACATAGATCATTTTCATATCTTCATATTGAATACAAAAAACACAAAATGATCAAAAGTGATGATTAACTATCTTTTTGTGTGGTAGATATTAGAAAAGCTCAGTTCAGAACACAGCAGACGTACAACTAAAGTTTTAATGTTACTGGGCTGGCTGTGCTTCTTAAATGTTGACATAAAGAGGAAATGGGCTGCAAAATGTGCAAATTCTGGCCAGTAAAACAAGCATACCCATAAGAAAATACAATCTTAGAAGGACTTACTGGTCTGCGCAGGAATTTAGAATAGTTACATACATACTGCAAGAGAGACATTGCAGGTAATAGTAGACAGTAACATTACAGCATCAATAGTGATGATTACTGTGGTCACTGTTCTCGAAAGCCTTGAACAAACATAATACCCCAACTTATCAAAACAGCTGACAGTGAGAGGATTGGAGATACAATTTAACTGACAGCAAAGTCCAGGATTGTAGGCATGAAAAGGGAATCAACATTTGGTCTCAGACACTATCCACAACCAGGGGCAGACCACTTTGTTTAAGGCAAAGAAATCCAGAGATGATGTGCCAATGAAAATATGCTGATCTCTTCACATGCGCCACCCTAACAGGGAAAAATTATTTAAGAATTAACAAAAATTAAATTAAATTTGAACACTTAAAAACGTTTTCAAATTCAGATTCAAATCCGATTCCGATTCAAATCAGTAACATTGCAAAACGTAGAACAAGGGGTTTATTGATTGTATAATAAGCCTAGGTCTCATTTCATTGTGAAAGTGGTCACTTTCACGTTGTTTTTTCAGACACGTTATTGTACTGATCCAGCTCCCAAATCAAGATTTATGTTAAACAACTTCCACAAGGAACTAATATGTGGTTTGATAAGTTGTACTTTTCTGCATTGGAAAAATTCCAAGCAAATTCCAACATCAATGGCCCATATGGTAAAGTAATCACCAGTAATCAATTAATCAATTAATTTTTTGAACTTTGAAAAGTGATTCTACCCCGTTATCATGCATCTTGAATCCTGAACAAGACATAACTGGTACAGAAGATGGATTGATGTTATTATGCAAATTGGAAACTGTATTAACGTTTTATTTAAGGTCACTTGCAGTCTGAGGGGAAGACAGGATGGAGCGGCTCTGCTCATCCGTCACTCTATTCGTTAGTAATGGTTTGGCATCAACAAATTTATAAATGCTTCAGCAAAAACATAGCAAGAACAAAACTTCTCGGACAAAAAAATGCTGACATTTCAGACCTCATGCAATGAAAGATGGCATTTTGGATACTGTCTGACTTTTAAAATACATTGTAAGTAACTTCAAAAAAATACACGAGGTGACCATTTAAACAATGCCGATTGTAGGAATAGGATTGTAATTAAGAAGTTTACTACATATTAAGGTGTTTAGTGTTGTGTAACTTACAAATGTAAAATGTATATTACTGAATTAAAAACAACAATAAACTGGAACTGGATTTCCTCTGTGCCCTAAGAAGCCCCATGATGTTGCTTGGATCATGCTTGGATCAACTGCAACTGTGATATTCCATCTGTTGCTTATAAAAAGTATATTACTGTTGGTGGATATTGGCTGTTTGGGATGAATTGGTATTTTAAGCTTCTCTTTTAAAGCAGTGACAGAACTGCCCACAAATCTGTCAAATTACCAGTGCACAGGGTGTATTTAGGGGAGTCTACAGGGTCTTGGCAAGCGTGTGTGTGTGTGTGTGTGTGTGTGTGTGTGTGTGTGTGTGTGTGTGTGTGTGTGTGTGTGTGTGTGTGTGTGTGTGTGTGTGTGTGTGTGTGTGTGTGTGTGTGTGTGTGTGTGTGTGTGTCCACCGAAAAAGGAAGTAACAGTTTAACTACGATATTGATTTCAAGAGTGCTCAGGGGTGTAGGCGTCAGTTCGAGGAAAATAGGGGGTAAAAGAAAGCGGAGTGGGGCTCGTCCCGGGTTTTAGCACGCTCGGCTTTCCTCCCCAGCCATGCTTGATTCAATGGTAAAGATCTGTGGCTGCCCATTGAAGTTGTGCAACTGCTGCATTGAGTACTGTATGGCTCCGTGCACTCTGCAGTGCTCTATTGATTGATGTGTGAAGAGGGATTAGTAGGTGGGAGGGAGACGAGGGGATGGAGTGAGATGGTGGATGGGAGGGAGAGACCAGAGGCAGAATGTCTACAATGAAAAAGGGGCGGCAGATGTCACATTTATGGTAAGGCCAAGTTGAACCCCTGAGGGTGATGACCTGATTTCATGTAAATGCTGATTATTTTGGCATGCTTGTGAAAACGGTCTGTGTTAGCAAATACATGATAGTGGTTGGGATACTGAGACCCGATACGAACAGTCTATGACCTTGAATAATAAGCAGCTAAATGTCCAACCAATCCTCTTGATCCCTGAGTACAAGCTCACCAGACAGCATCATGTCAAAACAACCCACAGTCACGTAAACACTCATTTTAGCCATTCCAAAGCGTACCCCCAACAGGAAAAAACAGATTTGGTCTGAGAGAACAGGGGGGGGGGGGGTTGGGGGGGATGACATTACCAGACAGATTCAAAACAATTCATTCACCGTGACTTCTCTGACATTTCTTAGATTTCCTGTCAAGTGGAATCCTACCGACATCCATTTTGCTTCACCAGCAATTGTGAAAAGTGAGAGACCTGCATATCCATCTTGTTTTGCTGTTTGAGAGAGGCATCCAGGTGGTTTCTCGCCACTTGCCCATCACTCTCTCCTTGCTCTCCTGTTGCTTTGTCCCTGACAGGTGGTGCTGAGGGTGGAAGCAGCCAGGAGGGTAGTCAGGGATTTCATTGATAGGTAGTACAGGGCCTGAATAGGTAGTAGAGAAAAGGAAAAGAGAAGATTGAGGAGGAGAGCCTGATAACAGAATTTCATATTTTTTTTATTCTGCAGAGCAGGCTGGGAAGTCGGACTTGGGCTGTCTGGTGTTAATAGGATCAGACGATGAAGAGAAAGGGATATCTGTGCCAGTTAATGTTTAATCTCGCATCCCTAACCTCTTGCCTCCAGCCTGCGGCTCCTGGCATCTGATAATCCTTGGGCTGCCGCTCCTCATCATCAAGGTGTCGAAAGGAAGTGCCTTTGTAAATATTTAATTGGCTGCAGCATGCCGTTGTTAATTATGCGGATGTGACTTTTCTTTGCTTTGCTCTCTGCCCCAGTGTTTCTCGCCACTTCATATTTCTCTGCTGCCATTATCACAACTGCGACATTACCACCACAGCTACTATTGCTGCAGTAACAGTTGCTGCATCTTTGATTCCATATTCCACTACTCACTGCTTTGGCTCGTTCTCAATGACTTTCCCTCTCAGGACCTCACCTCAGTTATCTATCTCTTGCCTCACCCTTGCTCCCTGCGTTAAACCACTCTCCTTTTTTTTTTTTTTTTTTTTTTCAGTTTCAAAACCAAAGCAGCCCCTGTTAAAACGGATTATCATTACAGGTTTCATTATAGCCACTGCTGTTATCCGTCTGAATGCCAGTCATGCTTTCAGAAGTAGCTTCCCCTCCACTCTGTGTTTATTTGATCGTCAAGGGCAATGCGAACGAGATGAACAGTACAAAGACAGCCTTTCAAGGACACTGCAGGCTAAAGTTGTACAGCTCAATAGAGCTCTACTCATAAGTGTCTGCCAGTAGCAAGTGCAATTACAAACAGGCGCATGTAAAAGTCAAGAGAATACAAATCACATAATAGATGTCTCGTGGGTACTGAGCAAGCAGCCTCGCAATGCTTTCACAGACAAAAGACACAATGCAGGAGAGCGCAGAAACAAAAACACTGGACCGCAAGTGGAGGGAATTATGTGAATGTCTACATTTGGGCCAGCATTCGATAAGTCTTATCCACAGATGAGCAAAAAGTAGTTCTGTTGTTGTAAGGTGCACAATAACAGAAGAGAGTCACAAAAAAGTACAGTATCTGCAAATTAATAATTGCCTGCCTAATGTATTCCTGTGTGTAATACCTCAGTCATACCTCTAAAATTTTATTCTTTGCAAATGTCAGCTCGAGCGCAATACTGTGTGCAGACAAAAGCTTGAGGGAGTCATTTGGGCAGCATTCAAGGTCTGGTGGGAAGGTGGGGGTTCCTTTTGTGTGTGAGGCAGGTCATAGCAAGGACAAGAGATACCCGTCGCCAGACCAGACTGTATCTGCTGTGGACAGCAGTGAGCAGTGAAACTCAATATGCCAGTGGCCACACTAACGTTGGGGGCCACAACACCCTTTCACAAACAACAGTGTCCAGAACTGGCTCTCCATTTTTCTCTCCTGTCTTTGTTGTAGTGTACTAAAGCCTTGAAGACAAAAAGCTTTTGGTGTGTCTGTTTCCACATTTATAGTCTGCAGGGTAGTCGATGGCTTGAGCTTCCCTGTTGGCAAACGCTTCCCCTTCAGGAGTGTCAATGCTCAGAACTCCTGAATCATCCCGGTGGGCGCAGTTCATCAGTCTGCACGCCGAGCCCCAGGAGGCAGCAGGGAGGGGGAAGAATGTGAGATGGGGATCAATACAGCTCGAACGCAACTCTCGAAATTCAAAGTGATGTCTGGAGAACTGGGCATTCTGTGGCACGCTGGGTGAAGCATTATGGCCTCATTATTGCGCCGTTTGATCAAGTCCCTCGTATCTGGCTGGGAACATTTGCATTAATTGCCAGAAAGCAGTAGCGTGCGGTGGTGTTTCAGTCAGGGCCAGCAACCCCCCCCCCCCCCCACCTTCCGAAAACAATATTGTTGCCTATGCCAATACAGCTAATGCAGCTAATGTGCGGGTACATTGTGACATTATGTCGTACAGTAAATACACAATCCCAATCCAATGCAAGGCCACTATTGTGCATCAGTACTTAATCCACACCAACATGACAGCTGAGTTGGTCTTATGGTCTGAGTTCGCTCATCCATTTTTGGTGTCGGTCTTCTACTCGCAATTTCCATCGATCTTGATCTTGCTGTTAAATTAACCGCCATCACCTCCAGATTAGCGGCTGCCCATGGGCCAATCAGTCAAGCTCATTTCAATGACACCAAGACCAGCACAAGAAACTCCGCTTGCCATAGGGCGTTCTGTCAATAACGCATTTAGAGGGCATAGGAGATTTTAACTCTACAAAATATAACCATTCATTTTCTGGATAAAGTTGCATACTGAACAAGCAACCGAATTGATTCCAGACACAGATTTCAGAATCACTTTTTAATGTTAAAAAAAAAGAAATTCCATTTTTGACAGGGCTAACAGTGCTAGCCTTGCTGTCTCTGACGGCACACCCCTGCCAGAAAGCAATAAATGGTTAGTGGGAGGTACATGCTGTCATTCAGCCAAATAATGTTTGCATTCTGGTTTTACACCCAACACTCGGTACTGCTTTATTGTCTTTTAACCATAGCAGTAATAACCATTTATCTCTATAAATAAAAAGGTATTACAGCATTTTGTTTGAAAGCCCTGGCCAGTTTTCTCACCGGCAACGTACAATCTACACACAGATACATTGCAGGATTTTTGGCTCCCAATCTTACTGCTAATAGAAAATATATATAAAAAAAACAAAAAACTGTCAGATGAGATAATACCTCACACAGCATCCCCCAAAAAGCATGTCTATTATGTGATAATATTAGAACAATATGATCAAAGTAATACAATATTTTTCTCCCATATTTGTGTGTCTTCATTATTATTTCAATAGATTTTTTTTCCACTCTATCTCATCTATAAATATACATGAAGCTGTGCAGTCAGTTGACATGCCTTTGGGCATGGATTTTATGTATCATAGTTTGCCTTCATTTTTCTGATATCATCCTTAAATCAAAACAGTATTCCACCTGTCAAGCGAGTAATTGCAGCATTGCTTCCCACACAGTGCTTTGCTTTGCAAGCAAAGGAGAGAAACAGGAGAGGAAATGCTCGCACTGCCCCGAGGGCACTTTGCTCTGAGGACAGAGTTGGCCTCCTGTCGCTCAAAAGACAGATGCTGGTCTTGTTATACTGATCCATTCAAAGTGGGTTGATCAAGGACGGGACATGCTGCATCAAGTGTGTCGATAGTGTGCAGCGATGTGTTTCTCTCTCTCTCTGTCTTGCTTGTGTCTGAATGGAATCATATATGTATTTACCACATCGAAAAGCAAACTAAATCATTTCTATTTGTTGTCATATTAAATTCCTGCATCAGTCGCATGTTTGACTAACGCATCAGCGATTTGTCTTGTGATTCGGTATTGGGGGAATAGGTGTGGGCTGGATGTGTTGACCCGGTTCTCACATCGCACGTTGCCTGTGAGTGGAGGCTTGGTGATGCAGGTTTTAGAATACAAGGTGCCAATCGAACTGTGAAAATGGGAATTGAGTAGGGAAATGGGAATTGCTCCCCATTGGTTTGTAACCTTTGCAATGTTGTTTGGAGTATTCACCATATGCATACATCATTCATTCAATCAAAATGACTGCATGGGTCCCTGTGGGTACATTGTCTGATAGGGAGAATGTATTTCCGTCTGTGTATGTGTCAGTATAATTGCATATGTGGGATAGTTTATTTATGAAACCCATCTTGGAGCCTCAACCTCTGGAACTGAATTGAATTAACCTAAATAAAGTCTAGTCTGTAGAGTACACAGCTTTCGAAAGGACTGGGGCCGAGAATGATCTGCGACAGGAAGCAATTCTATGCAACATTACTCCATAAGAAAAACCACAGATGAACTAAAGCTTGTTACAGTTTTTTTAATATTGACCACAATGTCTAATGTCCCTCGCACCTCCCCTAAGACTTTCAGTGGGTGAGAGAGAGAGAGAGAGAGAGAGAGAGTTTGTTCCTCCTTGGCCAGCCTGGATAGCACAGCAGCTGCAACCATTAATGCGATTACAGCTTTTAGCAGGAGATTTTCAGAGCCAGTTTTCTTTTGAGGCATCATTAGTTTGTCCTCTTTTCTTGTTCCTTGTCAGAATGTCAGCAAACAAATGTGCACGTTTACGCTCAGGAGCAGCAGTTACCTAGGCATATTAAGTGCTCATATATGCCAGGATTGACGGTGCACACATACAATTGTATACACATGAATATATGCATACACGGGAATGAATATATTCTGTCTATCATCACACAGCCACAGAGAAAAGGTAAACCATGCTCAAATTTACAAAAACAGCAACACTGGCATGAAAACAGGCATAATTAGTCTTTATTTAAGAGATAAATTACTATTTAATGTAGTTGGCAAGACTTTCTGCTATGCATTTGAAAATCTTTTGATTAGTCATCCATAATGTGAATTACAATTCATAAGTCTATCTCATTATTCTCTGTAATCAAATCATGATTCCACAAAGACTCTCCTTTAATTTAAAACTCACATTTCTCATCCATTTAGTGGTGTGTTTTTTGGGTCTCATCTCTTCACATTTTCTCATATGGCATGCTTAACATATCTTTGTCTTTGTGCTGCTCTATAATACACATTGAGATGCTGCTTAGCACCTGACTGCAGCAGCTTTGTTTCATAAAGTCACCATTTATTAAACCTCTCGGCCAGACAGCAGCAAAGGCCTGTTGGAATATTGGGGTCATATTTCAGGCAAAGTGAAGAAAGGGTGGAGAGTGCACACCAGCTGAGGTATTGGGTGCCATGCTGTGTATTGGCAGAGTTCAGACGAACAGAGCCAAATGTCTTACTGGGAAGCGGCCCGCCTCAGCAGGCAATATTAATGCCAGCATATAAGTTCTTTGGTTATCTTTGTCTTCAGTCCAGGGCAAGTTGACCAAAATGGCTTCAAACTGTTTTCCAAGTATATTTCCTCTCACCTGAGTGTGTCAGATACTCGCAGCTGCCAAGTTTGTGTTTTGTCGTCCGGTAATGACTCTCAGGATGTGTGTCTGCTCTTGTGTGAGTTTGTAATGTATGTTTGTGCCTTTGTAAGCATAGAGTTTTCACTGTGTGTGTGTGTGTGTGTGTGTGTGTGTGTGTGTGTGTGTGTGTGTGTGTGTGTGTGTGTGTGTGTGTGTGTGTGTGTGTGTGTGTGTGTGTGTGTGTGTGTGTGTATTGGTAGGCAGGATGAGCATCCCTTCTGTTACCGTTGCTGTCCCTTCATTTCATGCTTCGGCGGCTCCGCGTGAATCCTCTTCCCCTGGCTCATTATCAGTGCTGTTCAATGAACGTGCATCCCACCAGAATGCAGGGTAAAACCAAATCATTATTCAAGTATGGGGGTCAGTGCAGACATTGTGACACTTTTGTTTAGTATATTTATTACTTTCCCTTCAGAAATAAGGAAGCCGGATGCAGGACACATCCCCCTGCTTCAAATGACTTGGTGCGGCAGCAGATCCTGAAGCACCTGAGAGTGATGAACAGCAGCGCAGCGTCTGCTGTCGTTATTGGATGCTCATTGCTCTCCTCTCATTTTTTCTTGACAGGGTCCAGTGTGAACAGCGCAGAATTCGGACACCTGCCGGACAACATCACGGTGCTTGAAGGCGAAAGCGTCACTTTGAGGTATCTCTTGATCCTACTACACCTGCACCAACTGATTACATGGAAAACATGCTTGCCCCCAGCAACCTGCCAGTCTGGTGTAATTGCCAATTCTCTGTCCCATAACTTCAATTAAGCATCCCATATTGTGTCATATTTTCCAGTTCTGTCGATCCAAGGTAATTGCATGATAATGTCTTTTAAATATCACTTGGTGTCAACCAGTGTTTCTGCAATCACCTTCTGATAATGATGCCCAGGTCACCTCAGTGGGTCGACCTCCTGCCTAAATGTGAGCGATATCGTGGAAATCATAGTTCTTCCCAGGTCCCAGCCAGCAAGCAGGAAAAACAGCCAGCTTGCTTTTTTTTTTTCTCCCTTGCATGGATGTGACATGGCGTGGCAGTGAGCTCAGCAGTGCCAAAAAAAATAAAACCCAAGTCAACACTATTTTCATCACCTTTATCTCCCTGTCCAACAACTCTTGAACACATTTATTTTTAAGTTATTTTTTTTGCTTTGGAAAAAAAAGGTGCTTTCTAGGAAAAACAAGTATGTTATTCTGAAGCCATGTACAGTTCTGTCAATATTTGTTAACATCAACAAGTCTCTCTCAAAGTTGAAAATCAGAGAAGTAAAACCACTGATCTATATTGTCGTCAAGCCGCACAGCCCGAGGTGTTCCATTAATGCTGCGAGGTCTGATCTCTGGGATTTATCTTGGTTTTTTCGCACCTAAATCCTCAAACTGAATGCACTGGGTTTGTGAAAGTCTGGGCTTCAAATGTGACATTTTTCTTACCTCACCGTTTGTTATCAAACGGAGCAGTGCAGTGGACTAAGAAAACATATTTTATCAGATGTTGGTCCAGATTTGAAGGACAGCAAGTAGTTGTCAAGGGCAATACTAAAGAGTTTTATGAACCATCTTAATTTTGATGTAAAATTACATCTACATCATTTGGGTTTTTTTTTCCTTTTTGGTATGTGAACAAATAAATTCACACCTCCAAGAGCATCCCAAGAGAAACCTACGTGTACATTGTGTGTATACAGCGGCCATAGCAGTAGAACATAGTTTACAGTCTATATGACCAAAATAGCCTTTTTTGCCATTTTCCACCAAATAATAATTTTCACTTGGGGTCACAAAACATATTCAACCTTTTAAATGAAGTAACACAGTTCATAAGGTTGTACATATTACTTTTCCTTACAGACAAAAATGATTTCTTAGGTTTGCATTTTTGAAGTTTCATTACTCAAATTTAAAACTGATCTTATAAAATTTTCAACTTTTTGCTGTGTCCAACCATTTCAGCACTTTTAAACCTTAAACAGTTTCAGTTGTTTTTATTTTTGCTTTTAAAGCCATTTTGACTCTTAGACGGTTCGACTACTTCTCCGTGTCACCTTTTCTCAAGGTTTTTGCTATTTGAGTTGTTCTTGGCTATTTTATCCTTTCTACTTTAATCCACTTCTAGCTACTTTAGTTCAATTATATAATTTTTCAATGAAATATTTTTCACAAATAATATTGTGAAAGCGTCAAGGAGCCACAGTGAAGGAACTGGGGGCCCACAGGTAGCTCCATAGCCGTAGGTTGCAGACACTTCCGTTAGGACCACTTGATTAATATGATATAGCCCCGCCCTTTTTTTTTTGCTGCCAAAATAGGCCTGACTTGAACTTCGCTGGAGAGTTGAAGCTGCACTGTGGTATCTGGCTCTATGGTTTTAGCAGTAGATCCTTTAAGCCCATCAGGTTGTGAGGTGGACCTCCATCAGACTGCATGCATCAGTGAACCTTGGTCATCCGTGACCCCATCACTGGTTACTGCTTGTTCTTCCTCGAGCCACTTCCAATTGACGCTGAGCACTACAGACCGGTAACACCCCATAAGAGCTGTAGTTTTGGAGATGCTCTGACCCAGAGGTCTAACCATCAGCATGTTGCCCCCGTCAAGCTCGCTTAAATTCCTACGCTTGCCCCTTTTGTTTCCCCCCGCAACAAAAACATCAGCTATCAGGACAAAATGTTCTGTCATTTATTCCTGCTAATTCCTGTCACAATGAAAAGATAATCACAGTCACGTATTCTGTTGGTCATAACGTTATGGCTGACAGGTAAATCTGCCAGAAGTTGCACATGCAGTGCAGCACTCATACAGTCATAAACACATGAATATATATGTGACTAAACAGCTCTGGATATAACCTATAGACATAAGGCAAGCCACACTCTCTTTCATAAGAATCATAAAACAGCCATTAAATCTGAACAATTAGTCTTCATTCAAGAGATTCACTCGTTGTGACGCCAACAGATTTCTCAGTATTTACCGACAAAAAGTCCTTGTCAAAGTTGAAAGTCAAAGAAGTTAAACTGCTGATCTATATTGTAGACAAGATGCGTAGCCTGAAGGTGTTTTGCTGATGCTGTGAAGCCACATGTAGAGTATTTGTCTTGTTTTCACACATGAACCATCAAACTGAATTCACCGTGCATCAAATGTGACACAAAGCTGTGTAGTGCTGTGAGACAGCACCTTTTATAACAAGATGTGTGTGTTGCCGGACAGCAAATAATAGCTGTCGAAGAAATGACTGAAGAGCTTTATAAATAAACTTCATTTTAATGTAAAATCACTTGTGCTCAAGTGGCACAAATACCTCTGTTTTGCCTAAGACAATGCTGTTGTGTTAGTTTTGATGCGCCCCATTAAGACAAGGCACATTTGATGCTATTATGGTATTCATTTCCTCTGGGCTTGCAGTCCTGCAGCAACATCATCAGTGCATAAGTGATTATTTTTAAAAATAGATTAATAGAGCATTTGTATTCACAGATAATAGATTTTTATGATAGGATTTCTTACTTTGGTGTTTCTTTATCTGAACCTCCCAGCCACAGCCACAGCCATGCATCTAATCTCAATCAATATCTTTTTTTTTTTTTTTGTAATGGCTTTGAGGTGAGACGACCTGAACATCAGCTCTGTGTCTTATAGCCGTTTTATCAAAGACTTTCAAGCTTACCTGTGTTGTGGTTGTTGTTGTTGTGTCCCTGCCACCCACTTGGCAAGTGATCTAACATCTACCTCAACAGTATTTATCCAGGTCATATTAATTAAACATTAAGACTTCAGAAGCATATCATTAAACTAGTTGAAGCTGGTAAGGACATCTAGTGGCCAAGGTAAGAAAACAAGCTCCATCTTTAAAACATATTGTGTATGCTTCACCAATTTTGAATACACAAGTTTCCAAACGTTTCAAAATGATTTATTTCCTTCATATTAGTGGATACAATTCCCTTTAATCATATTTCAGCTCGGGTTTGTAAAACTAGTTGACTTGAATTGTTTGTATCTTGAACCTTATGTGTGGCGCATGTTTCTTTGTGCAACAAAAAAAGAAAATAATTGCGAAACTTTTCAGAAAGGTCTAATTAAAATAAATGTACAGGGAAAAAATATTTCTTAACTGAGAAGGGAATCTGGTGAATGGTACTGTAGATTTTAACGTCAGTGTTTCCACTGCTAATCAAGAAATTAGTTTTAGAGTTAATAGGTTTTGAACAGTTTCTATGCCAGTAATAATAAAGCCATTCTGGTGCTTCCTCAATTTGGACTAAGACCCTCACTAATACAGATATTTTCTTTTAAATCTTGAAAGATAAACTGAACAATTGAAATAATCTGACAAAACAGTCATTTTATCTTATTTTTAAAATGTAGGAAAATTGACTTTACCAAGTAGGCTGTGGCTCAGGAGGTAGTGGGTTTGCGTCAAAGAATCCTTAGTGTGTGGGCCCTTGTATGAAAGCCGTAGCGCATTAATGGGTAAATGTGAATGATCATGTAAAGTGTGTTGAGACTGCTCAAGTACTAAAGTGGGATGTATGATTACAACCCATTGAAATGTATTAAAACTAACCAATCGTGTACTGTATAATTTCTTTATTACCACAAAATCATATGCAGAGTCACTCTAGTGTCTTTTACAGTTCATGAAGACAGTCAGCAGCTACATGCTCACAGGTGAAATAATAAATATGATGTTGATTTCAGCTCAAGAGGACTGTTGACTTAAAGCAAACTGTCTGAGTCTGGCAGCTGAAATCTCTGCAATAGCTGCTCTTTATACTCCTCTGTATATTCATCATCTGGTGCTTGAGGTTTCTTTCTCATAAAATGGACATTTTTGCCTGTACCATCACCTATTCATATAGCTGACACTCAGAAATCTACCATTTGGTAGCGTTCACATAACCAAATGATAAAGTTTCGACAATCAATATATGTGGATAAATTACAGTGTTTTCTTCGTGATAAAGCAACACACTAATGAAATTTAATTTGAACAATTAAGAGCATCACTAGAAATCACTATTACACAGATTGCAAATACATCTTTCTTTGTGACTTAAAAGAAAGATTTACTTCTGAAACTACCCTCATGAGGTCTGGCTATTTTCCTATTACTGTGACAAGGTTTGTTTACGCAGATGGTATCTTTGAGAAACATTGTGCAGATGCATAAATGCTATTTGGTTGAAATCATATTAGGTTGTTGGAGCTCTCTGAAACTTCCCACTTTGACTGTGGGATGGTTCTGGTTTGGCAACATTTAGCCTTTCTTAATCACTTTATTTTAATGTATTTCTTAATCGCCTTGTTTTAATGTATTTCCTTATATAGCACTGTGAATTGCCTTACCTTGTATCTGAATGGTGCTCTATAAATAAATTTGCCTTGCCTTGGCTAGCCAAGACTCTTACAGGAAGTTGGATCCCTCCCAGTTTTTCATGAACACAACGCATCATTACTCTTGTGGGATTTCCATCCATCCATCCATCCAGCCATCCATCCTCCTTACTGATAAGTCTATATACGTAGATTAAAATGTTAGTATAGAGCGCAAAGAAGTCCAGATATATCTGCCCTCTGCAGCTTGTTCCAGGTCTCCTGGGGGTTCCTGAAGCCGCTCCCTGACCAAACCAGGGGTATAATCTCTCTAGAGAGTCTTGAGCTGACCTCGGGGACGCCCCCCCAGTCCAAAATGTCTTGTAAACCTCAAAAGGGAGGTAACCAGGGGGGTATTATAATCAGATTCCCGAACCACTTCAACTGGTTTTTCTCAATGTGAACTAGTAGTGGCTTGACTTTGAGTCTCCTGGATGGTTTTCTGGTGTTCTGGGATTTGTTGGTTCACTATTATAATGATGGGTTGTATTCTTGGGAGGCATCAGATTAATGTGTCATAAGTTCTGTTATTTAAATGAGTATCATTGCACTTAAATCTTTTGTACTGTACATTTGATGTGGTTTTGCTTAGGAATTGACCTATTTTTGGATCTGTTTCTCCCAATGAGAGGAACATTTAGAAGAGCATTGTTACAGAAAAAAATTGAGAACTCGTACGCATTTGATGCTGATATATCGCAATAAAAATGTAAACAATCTTTTCCATCTGCTCTTCACTTCCTCTTGTCTGACAGATGTCGGATCGACGAGGAGGTGACCCACAAGGCCTGGCTGAACCGCTCCAATATCCTCTTCACTGGGACAGATAAGTGGTCTCTGGACAAGCGTGTGACTCTGGTCAACAGCAACAACAGTGACTTCTCCATTCATATTGAAAAAGTCCAAGTAACTGACGAGGGGCCCTACACCTGCACGTTCCAGGCCAACAACAAGCCTCGTATTGCCCACGTCTACCTCATCGTTCAAGGTCAGTAAGGGAATTCATTATACTTGGCCGTAAAGCGCGTGCAGTAGCCCCAGGTAATTTCCCTGATATGCAGATTTGATTGCCACTGCGGTTGCACAAAAACATTTACAGTGCCCATGGTACTGTACGCTGCCTTTGATTGACTAAACATTTACAGTGCCCATGGTACTGTACGCTGCCTTGGATTCACTAAATGGTTTAATTATGTATATTGTTATTCATCCAAGCATAGTGTGGTCCATTGGGTGTGATTGAGGTTCGACATCAGGGAAAATAATTAGGAGTTTCTCTGTGGTTACGTTTCAGTGTTTCTTTTCCGTTAAATCACACTTAAATATATGATTAAAATTGATGATATGCGGCTTGCTCGTTAAAGTTTACGACGCATCTATATTTAAGGTTGCTATTTATGCCCCTATCAAAGGGAAATTACTTACATCTTGAAAACTGTGTGCATGTGTCGTCAGGAAAGTCGGGCACGCACAGTTGACAGATAACCAGAAAGACGATTGTGAGCGGAGCCCAGCCTAGGTCCATTTGTTATTTGCCTGGGCCCATTAAGGTTACTTGTCTTTATAAACAAAAAGTTAGGTAGATCAGATGGATGAGGCCGTGTGCTGGGTAGATGAGGTGTACAGGAGGCTGTCCAACTGCCTGAGTAAATAACTGACAGTGCAGGACCACAACTCGGCTCAGTCATCAAGTCAGTGGCTAAGTGAGTGAGAGTCTGAGTGATCTTGTGCGACATGATGTATTGATGCCGGACTGCCTCAAGAATGGATCTCAGACCTTTTCCCCCACGCCTCTGTCAATTTGTATGAATATTTTTCAGCCGTACATGGCTAATGGAATGAAACCACTTATATCGAACAGCAACCATGAGGTTTATTCTGCTATTTGCAGTTCACAGGTGAACAACACAATGTCACCCTATTTACTAAAAGAGGTTTCATATACCTTTTGTCTGCCGGACCCAAAGCTTGCCACAGATCAGACCACACACACCCAATTATATACCCAATTCCAGTCGCCTGCAATTGCAGACCTTGCTTGATATCACACGAAATAATTACACCCTCAAGTCAGTGCATCAAGCAGTAGCAGCTTCACCGCAGCTCCAATCTGCTTTATCGCTGCGAGTATTCAACTCCAGCAAGATGGAGCAAAGGATCCTCGGTAGATGTCTTGCAAAAAAAAAAAAGCAATCTCAGAGCCAAGCTCATTAAAAACAATGATAATGGGCCATTTAAATTCAAGAGCCATCTTGTTATCAAACTAGCTACACGCATACTATGCCAACACTTTGAGTTTGAGGGCAAAGTAGTATTCAAGGGTGGTCATTTGCTTGAAAAGTAGAAGAAGAAAAAATTAACCTGCGAATACTTTTACAAATGTCCATTTCTCTACAGATCAAATTAGAATCGATGTCACGAGAAGGAGAGGGAGGCTTTAATGCCCATTTGCAGCAATTTACAATTCAGTGCATTTTAAGTAGACGGTCAAGCATATTGTTGCACAGTTCAGTAAGCACTCGGGTACAGCTCATTAATCAGCTGATTGCCTGTCTGTCTAAGGTGCAGAGATTTGCATTATATTTTAAACACCTTTACAGACTGTATTACCACATCTTATCAATAATGTATGCCAGCAGAAAAGGTGATTTTGAGGTCAAATTTTAATAGCATGGTCTTGGGCTTTTGTTTTTTTGTTTTTTTCCAGTGCCAGCCAAAATCGTCAACATCTCTAAAAATGTTTCGGTGAACGAGGGAGAGAATGTGAATCTCTACTGTCTGGCAGTTGGTCGACCTGAGCCCACTGTCACCTGGAAGGACCAGAAATGTAAGCCCCCCCCTTCTTGTTTGCTTGTCTTCAGATCCACTGATCTCTTGTTCTCAGCTTCACCTTTATCTCTGTCTTTTGAGTTCATCCCTAACCTGGTTTTGCCTGTTGAGGTCTTTTTTTTCCCCTCTCAGCCTATAGGTTTATCAGCATTCAGCCCATGCCTGCGTCTTTATCCTTTGTTCGTGTGTCATCATTCTTAAACCCAGCTGTTTAGTCTGTGGCTAACTTAAATTCACACTCCTCCTTTTTCCCCAATGTCCCAGTGTTTTGTCCCAAATAACCACACATTACACGTAATTATTCCCACTGCGCTACCGTAATCATCAGCATCTGTCTTCATCTACCCTGTCAATGGGCATCACTGTGTGAACAGCCAATTTTGGCATTAAATCAGCTGTTTTCAGCATCTGTCGGTGTGAAGAACCAGAGCTGGTTCTGGGTGGTCGGGATGTGTGGCTCGATGGTTGAAGTCAGATCCATTTGATCTGATGCGCACAGCATTTAATCTGTATATGTATTCCCGCTATGATCATCGCCAGTCTCTAAAGTTGGACTAAACGACCTTCACAAAGCCTCCAGAGCAGTGTTTCTCAGCTGTTTCCCAAATCTCTGCATGTTTTAGATGCTTCCCTGCCTCCAAAACATTTGATTCAAATGAATGGCTCATCATTAAGCTCCACAGAAACTTGATATCACCTCACTTATTTCAGGCAGCACAGAGCACAAGGATGTCACAACACTGGAGATGGGGGTTTTTTAGCATTATTACTGTAATTGGCAGTGCTGTGTCACCTGCTAGGAACATAAAGGAAAATGCCATTTATTTAATACACCACTGTGTTATGACTCAATATTGGTTTTTTTCAGAGTGTATTTTATGTGTCTGTTTTTGAGGAAAAGGTCAGCACATTATTCAGTTGTGTTCTTGTTTCTCTCTCAAGTGGGATAAAGCTTAGGATCCTTTTGACCACTGGGTGAACTGTCAACTGCGAACTTTTGTTTGTTGTGTTTAAAATCGGCATGTGTGTGCCAGAAATATCTTTTGTTGAAGTTTTGAATCTGACAGCTGGAACTCAGTGAGGATTATTATTTTAGACTTTATAGTGTTTTGAAAGTCTCTGTCACCAAAGTCATGACTAAAGTGCTTTTCACACAACCGCTATTGGCTGATTTGTAGTCGACTACTGCAGTGGCAGCAAAGATCAAATGCAGTATCCAGACTGCAGTAATAAATAGGTCAGTGTGAACAGCTACTCAACACCCTGTAATTATACCGTTCGGCCAACCTACTGTACTGGTGCACTCATAAGCAGTTTTTGGGCTTACTTGTGGTCTGGTTGACATCCTCCACTCTGTCTGTACCCAGGTTAACCTGATACAGTATGAAAACCAAGGGCTTCTCTGCACAGTTCGTGTTTGTGAACCTAAACAATACAGCATCATATATCTGAGACAGGGACAAGTCCAGTAATGATTATACCCACGTACACACAAATGTGCAAAGGAAAACATGCATGAACATGCACACACACACACACACACACACACACACACACACACACACACACACACACACACACACACACACACACACACACACACACACACACACACACACACACACACACACACACACACAACCTTAACATCACAAACTCAGTGCAGTTGTCTTCACTTGAAACCCTCCAGCATTTCTCCTCTGTTAGCAGTAATCCTCCCTCTAACCACCATCTCACACCACCCCCCCTTCCCAATAACCCTTCAGCTTGCGGAGGAAGAGATAGGGCCCACATTACTATTCTGTGGGAGTCTCTGCAAGCAAGCCATCAGTTGTGGGAGACTGGGGGCGGCAGAAAAACGGAAAGAGAGGGGGGGTGGCCGAGCCCAAAGAAACAGCAAGAAGCTGCTGCCCATCTGTCCCCATTACTCAGTGAGTACATGGAGAAACCACAGGGAGGGGCAGGGAGGAGAGGAGGGCATAAGGAAGTGAGGTGAGGGGTGTGTGTGTGTGTGTGTGTGTGTGTGTGTGTGTGTGTGTGTGTGTGTGTGTGTGTGTGTGTGTGTGTGTGTGTGTGTGTGTGTGTGTGTGTGTGTGTGTGTGCGTGTGTGTGCCAGGTGGTGGTCGAACAGGAGTCTCCATCCCATCAGAGGTGAAAGGGACCCCTCGAAAGCCTCTGACCCCTCTGCAACTTGACTGCAGTTACCACAGTCTTTACTCACAGTGCAGATAGTAATGCTGCTCTGCACTGTTATTTGCAGGCACCGCCTCCTGTATCTTCACTAAAGCAGAGATACAATCACTCTCACTGGCATCCATCAGTTGACCTGCACAGACACACACACAGGCATTTCGTCTCATTGAGTTAAATACACCAGCACAGCTCAGGCTTATCATCTGACATACCATCCATTAAAACCCCCAGGCACACGGACTTAGCAGGAGAACATGTTCACGGTTGTTGTAGGCAGATCGGCGGATGTACTTTTAGTTCAAGCTCACATGTCAGCGATTGAATGATAGGCAGAAACATGGCACAGTTACCCTTTTATATTTGTGACAAGTTGTTTACAATTGCTGGTAACAGATTGCTTTGTGATATTTCTGGTGGGTGTTATGTGGACTCATGCAGTGGACTCAACAACAGAGAGGTATAATTAAAATATGGCTTGCTTTGAATTTGTTGCAGAGGTGGGCAACAGTAAGTAGAGGCGAATTAGTCTAGGGTACAGGCTTGAACACTGCGGCTATGAGTGCATTAGAGGATCTGTCTGATAAATGGCACATGCTGGCAAGTATTTATACTAAGTAAAGGTAATGAGGGACAGGTGGTGTGGGAATCAGGAGCAGGTGTGCAGGTAGGTGGGAAATCAGGTGACAGGAAAGAAGGGAAAGTCCAAAGGCATGCAGCTGACAGGTGGAAATAAAAAAAGGGTGTCCGAAGAGAAGTTTTTGTGCATATTGTAGCTGCTCAAATAACAAATGTGAAATTGAAAAAAAAAAAAGTCAGCCTGTAGTAGAGATTAAAGCTGGCAATGTGGTCCTTCTCACATCAACAATCATTGCCTCTTCCCATTAACACCGCAATTAACATAGAAAAATTGAAGATTAATTTTATGTATGGACAAAAATATGTCTCTCTAATATTTCTGAATCTAGATATGGAAAAGAAAAAGCATTTGGTTGCTGGCAACCATTTTTAGATGAGCATTAATACACGTCAGTAAGTTTTAACATCAGCGGGACGGTGTGCAACGTGTAGGATTAACTAAAATGAAAGTACTGCGCTTATGGCTATAAAAGAACATGTCACACAAGCCTGAATCATCACAGTGGGAGAATGAATAAGCGAATAAGTGAATAAGCTTCATCGGGCTTCATCGGACTTCAGTCAGACAATGCTCGTCTGTGATATCAATGTATTGTTGGGTTTGATTTTTCTTGAATTTTTTTACCATAAAAACAGACAATTGAGGGGATTTGTAATTATTATTATTATTATTTTTTTTTTTTTTTTGCTCACTCAGAAATTCAAGTGTTTAAAGAAAATTATATTTCATGCTACAATCTTGAGCAGCATGTCGAATAATTTTACCTGACCCCCTCAAATAAAATGCATTAATCATTTAAAAGAGTAACTACAACTAATGGTAGTATGTGTGTGTGTGTGTGCTTGTGTTCTTTCTTTGTGTTATCGAGTAAATTTGGGAGTGACTTATCTTTGTAGAGCTCTACCCCTCAGTCGAATCGGCTGGAACAGTCCGTCCCAGACAAACTGACCGTAATTTAAAACCTGTCACTTGCTGATGAATGTCAAGTTATTTAGAAATCTTATTAAAAAACAAACTTTTTAGATAAAGCCCTGAAAGATGATTTTTGAGGTTTCCATATTGACACAATCCTTTTATTCCATCACCACTGGCAGGACTGGTATACACACTTCACATAACCATAACTCCTCGACCATCAATAATATCTAGAAAATGTAAAAGAATGGCAAAAATCTGAAGATTTAGCTGCATCTAAATATTAGTCATTCCAGTGGCTCCTGCACAGTCAAGACCACACAGTAATTTTAAAGAACTGCCAACCTTTGACTTCAATAAATGTGCTCACTCTTGTAGTTAAAAGAGTTAATCTAACGTGACCAACTTTCGATGCTAGATGTCAGTGTTTCAGCTCATTAAAACCTTCAGCAACACCTTCACAGTTTTCCCAAATGTATTCATATAATTGCTTCAAAGAACTCTGGCTAACAAAATGAATCTTTAAGGTGTAGAAATAAGGGGAATAAGCATTGCATTGCGCCAAGCTTCAAAACATTAAAAAAACACAGACAGTCGTTATGGTACAGTATTTACATAAATGTTGCCTCAGGTTCTAATAGGTTAATTAGCACAGCCTCCACATGTCACTCTGTATTGTGTCTAATCAGTTGTTGCCAACCTAGGTCCTTTATTATAAATGTATTTTATCCTTGGTAAATGTAATAAGATAAATACAAGTGCTAAATTTACATTGTGACTATGGTGTCTTTGTTCTGATAATGTAGTATATTATTATAGTGAGTGGTGTTTTTATGACATTTATATGACAATTCTTTTCAGAAATGTCCCTAAAATGGTATAATTGTGATGTGCTTCACATTGCAAGTGACCAAAGAAAGAACATACAATAACCAAACATAGAGATCTTTTTAAGCAAAGAGATGAGCACTCGGCTGAATGGACTTTCCTCGTTTAAATTCAGCTGTTTCCGTTGCCTCAGATAACACCTGTTTCATCCCCATACTCTTCCAAATAACAGGTTTCACCGCCTGTCAGCCTGTCCATCTGTCTCTGTTTTAACCTGACATCAGACCTTTCTGGCTTGACGCTAGTTTTTGTAATGGAAATGGATAAGAGGAGCAGAGAAATCAAGTGCCCTGATGATGTAGTCCAATTCAAAGTGCTGGTGATGAAATAGAGCGCCGCTTCACTGCCGGACAGGCCAGAACTCCTGATCTGCCCTTACCTCCACCACCTCCTCATCCATGCCCCTCCCCACCCGCCTTCTCTTCTCAGGTGCAAGCCAACTATCTCTGGTGGTCAGGAGTCAGGCTCCTTCAAAAGCCATAAGTGGTTGATGGAGCTGTATTTTACAGGCCATTGTGGGAGTGCCAGGGCCCAGCTCAGCTCAGATATGATCTCCCACCAAAGAGAAGAGAGGTGTGCAATGCAGGTGAACCTCAGGGGAGATGGAGGGGAAAAGAAGAAAGAGAGAGTGCTGCTTTCGCACTGTTATATTACATCACACATTGGTGCCGTGGTTGAAAAGTCCACAGGAAAAAAAAAGCCAGCCACATCAAATAACCGACTCAACATCTCTTACTATTTCCCCTCGTCATGTTACTGTTTCTGTCCCTTTCTTTTATCTTCATATCTATGTGTCTCCGGCCCCTTGCATTGCAAGCAAATTCACGCTCTCTGTGTCTGTATTGTGCACTCTTGCGCTCAATTGCTCTCATTTTTTTTTTTTTTCTTTGTCCTTTTTTATTTCTTGGAACTCATCTGTAACAGCTTTGTGTGTGTATTTTCTCCAGTGTTAGTCTGATTTTATCTTATTCTTCCCCTTTTCCCCTCCTTGCTGCCTCAGCCCCCCCCCCTCCCACCCCACCCCCTTCCTGCAAAAGTTGTGTGCTCTGCTTGCTTGACAGAGATATCACGAGAGAGCTGTATTTATTAGACTAATGGAATGAGTGAATAACATTGCACCCACTCCACCCCACCCCCGTGCACCCACCCGCGCGCCCGCCTGCAGCCGCTCGCGTGGCACAAGCACCCATCATCGCAGTTGTCGCTCGCTGCTCAGACTCTGCCGCAGCAGCTGCAAATAATCGTCTCCAGCTCAGTAGCCGCACTAATAATCCTCCAGTATAATCTTCAATTAGAACCGCCGCACTAATCTCTGACAGGAATAATCGTGGCGTTTAGCGTCTTTTTCACGGGTGTGTGTTTGTGTGGCACTCAGGAGCTGTTGGTGTGTTTGTGAGGGGAAGTGAAGGTCTACTGATCGACAGTGGTTTGGTGCATGTTTTGTGGAGGAGGCCTTTGAAAGGGAAAAGTGAGCGGCAATTTAAGAGCTGGATTTCCTTGTTAGTGCCGAGATTATATATTATGTCGTGTTCCACAGTCTGACTCCTTTAATGGGGTAAAGGGAGGGGGGGAAAAAAGGCCTAATGGTTTTGGAGGCTTTGAGACAGCTGGCTGCTGAGACTTGCAGAGACGAGGGAGCGCACGCTCATTCGTCTTCTGTCTCTGCTCTTGTTTTCTCTCTCTCCCTCTCTCTCTCTCCCTCTCTCTCTCTCTCTCTCTCTCTCTCTCTCTCTCTCTCTCTCACTGCTGCTGTCGAGCCAATAACACCCCCAGCATCCTTCCCCTCACATGAAGGAGCAATAACTTGTTGCCCGTCCCCTTGACTCTCCCCCTCTGCAGCGATTCTGTGCCTCCTCATCGCCCACGGAAAAAAAGAACGAAAGTGTGAGACTGACTAATTTGGTTTTGGGAGCACCTGGGAGTTTGTCAACATCAAATAACAACCAAATTTTCTTCTCACTATGTAATGTGGTGAATGAGCTGTCTCCCCCTGTGTGCAGGGCTTAGAAGCCAGGCTTACAATCTCCCTTGACACTTTGAAAGTAATGGTGTCAGTGATGTCAGATTGTGTTTACTGACTTTGCATTTACACTGCAATTCACCAACTGACCTATTATTTTACAGAGCTAGTATATTGTGCAGCAGTGGTGAGTGCATCTCACCTCGGAGAATGTCACTGGTTGAAATCGTGGCTGGTCTTTTCTATGTGGAGTTGCGTGCGAGTGAGTTTCCACCCACTGTCCAAAAACATGCGCTTGAGGTTAACTGGGTGTGAATGCTGTTGTCTGTCTCTCTGTGTTTGCCCTGAGATGGACTAAAGACCTCGCCCATAGTTAGCTGGGCTTGGCTCCAGTGCTCTGCAACCCTGAACGGATGGATGGATGAATATATTTGGTTCAGTGGGGCTTTTTAATTCATGAAGTGAACATGAAGTATGGTGGAAAAAAAAACCATCACCATCCTTTAAAGAGGCAGGCGACCTGTGTAACCTCAGCTGCTTTGTCGTAATGTGTTGAGCACTTCTCAGTCACAATGTGTACTACTACTATCTATTAAAGTCAGACACGTTGGATTTTCAAGTTTCCTTCAGCAATATTATTACATGACCCTTTGGAGTTCCTGTTGATACAATGTCACTTTCATTGACTGTCATCTTATTGACGTTATGACTGGCCACCATATTCGCCGGACAAAAACTGAATAAAGCTTCAGCGAGTTACCCCATGTTGGTCAGTTCACCAGTTCCACCACAAATTTTAACAGATCTGCAGGTGGACATGATTAAACTCAGTACATGTAGAGCAGCTATAATTGTGATCTGCTCAAAGGGGATGAGAGCTCTGCATGGTTACAGTGACATTGATTAATTCCAGTTTTGTTGTTCAAAGAAACCTCATTTCAAATATCTGCAAAATTACATATCAGTGCTCATCATCAGTGTTTTTGTAAATGTCTGAGTGAAAAATTTGTGTGAAAGTATGGACAAAGAAATAAGAAAAACTGAATGTGCTTGAGTAATACCTACAATAATTACAAGAGACAAATGTAAAAACATACTAAAATGGCAAGACCTGCGGGAATTCTGCAGGAATTTGTCAGCGATGATTGAAATATTGTATGTGACTTTTCAAAGGGCAAATACAAATACGCACACACACACACACACACACACACACACACACACACACACACACACACACACACACACACACACACACACACACACACACACACACACAAATACACACACACACACACAGTTGGATTTCTCCATCTCTGTTTTTGTCACAACATCAAATCAAGTCAAATTTCCCAAATGCTATTCGATATTCCGTTGTTTTTCTGTTACAGATTTCTGTGAATTTTCTCAACCGTTTCCCCACATAAATTATCTCAACCAGCTGTAAAGTAAACCTGTCAACACTTTTATTTGCTATATGGCCACCTTTGACTTCCAATTTGCTCCATTAGATGGGCTGGTGAGTGAGGGGGAGTTCCTCGACATCACCGAGATCAAGAGGCAGCAGGCCGAGGACTACGAATGCATCACCAACAACGGCGTGGCCCCGCCCGACCAGCGCAAGGTCAAAGTCACAGTCAATTGTGAGTATCCCTCCGTGAACCCCTCAATTTCCCTGAGGTAATAATTCAGTTAAAACCTCTTGTGCACAATGGTGTATTAATAATGTATGTAAATGCTGCACATGCATTATTATGTGTACATTTTAATTGAGTTCTCTGTGGGTGTTTTTCAACCTTGTGGAGAGACCTGACTTGACTTTTCAGAACGGGTGTCTGCATGCCGCTATTTTGAATCTGATATTTCTGTTTATGTGTACTCCCTCTCTCTTGATATTAATTTCTACTAGATCCACCAATGATCACGGACATGAAGAACATGCCAGCACATTTGGGGAAGACAGCCATTTTGCGTTGTGAAGCCATGGCAGTCCCACCAGCCTCTTTTGAGTGGTACAGAGATGACCACAGGTGAGAAAGTAGACATGTTCAGAGCTAATTATGTTTAATTTCATCTGCTCAAAGCAAAATTACCAGTTCGTCCAACTTTACAAACCCAATATGGTTTATTTCAGTTTTTTCTTTTGTTACTAAAAGGTTTTTTCAGCCACATTCCACAGAGCGAAATGCTATTAAAAAAAGCTAATCAAATGCTTTAAAAACCTGCCTAAAATTGAGGGAAAACTATCATTTTCTCGTCATTCACTAATCCTGAGTGTCATTGAATTGTGAAGTCATTTCCAAAAAGATTGGAACAATTTTAAAATGTAAATGAAGCAGGATACAATTTTTATGAATCCATATTTTATTCACAGTGAAGCCTAGATATTTTACTACTACATTAAAAATATTGGCTTATTTTGAATTTATTGGCGGGATCATAAAGTTGGCAATGGGCTGGCTATGTCACCATTCAAGGACAACACTTGCTGGAATATTTGGGAGATAAATCTTTTCCCATTATTGAGACAATGTCCTGTTATGAAAAATATTCCTTCATGTGAGATGCAAGTTAGTGCATACTGATTTTAATGACACATGGCAGTGGGCTATATAGTTGCATTGAGATGTTCATGTAGTCCACAAGTACAGCAGCTAAGAATTTCATATAAAATAAAAACATTTTATATTTTTTATTTATTTAAATACATTGCATATATATATATATATATATATATATATATATATATATATATATATATATATATATATATATATATATATATATATATATATATATATATATATACTGTATGCAGTGCAGTAACCTTTAAACCCTTCAACTGACAGGATTTGTTTTGATTATATGGTTGTTGCATGAACAAAGAAAGATCAATAAATTGTTTTTTTCTTTTCCCAATATAGGGTGTCAAACTCAGATCCTCGGGGGCCGAAGCTCTGTACGTGTTCCATGTCTTTTTCCACTGAATGTCCTGATGGTTCATCACCTCATTCAGCACAAAGCCAGATAACGAGCTGCTCATTGCAATCAGCTATGTTGAAGCAGAGAGACATGCAAAACGTGCAGGGCTGTGGCCCTCAAGGACCGGTAACTGGTTTCAACTGAAACTGAAACTATACAGCTTTTCAAACTGCATTATTCTCATTTTAAAGGTAAAATTTCTTTTCCAGCTCCAAGCAAATTTTATTTGGTGAAAAGTAGCAAAAGTGGCTGTTTTGGGCATCAAGATTACAGATTGCAGACCCAAACTCTAGCGGTTATCATTATGAGAAGGATCTGTTCTCAATTAGTGGGGTTTAAGGAACATCTATGTCTATCAAAGCTGCTGTTAAAGAGCACGGTAGGCATGATACGAGATCAAGAGGTTGGATTTTTTTTGTCTTGATTACTATTTATATTACCTTCAATCGGACTGAATCTAGATTACTTGCCGCTGTGATCTTCACATGCAGCTTTTGATTCAGGGTTGAAATCTGAACTGTCGAAACAAAGTGCCTGGTGAGGAAAAAAGCAGTAATGAATTCAAGAGGCCAGATTTTCCCTCTAAAACTCCCCATGATCACTCGTTTTAAAAGTCCATGTATCCCATCACACAGCCCAGGTTGGTAATCTGTGTTTTTGTTTTGTGGCTTTGACATTGATTAATCAATGGCTGAGTGCAGGAGAGTAGCCGTAACAGTTAACACAGAGCTTTTATGAGCTCCAATCAAACCATTGTTTTTAACCGATTGGTTGTTTGTCAACACACAATGGGAAAAAAATGCGTTGATGAGAATAAATAGATTTTAAATGTTTAGCAATACTAAAACAAAATCTACTGCAGGTGATCACAGAGAGCTGGAGGTAAGAGAAGAAAAAAATATTGATTCTCAGAAAAAAATTGCCATTTCCTTTCTCTCCTTAATAATTTCTAATCAGACAAAGGAATCTGTTTTGACATATTTGTGTTCACTGAGATCAATAAAACTTAAAAGAAGATGATTAAAAGCACATATTTTCAGGCACAAATACAACATTTAGACGTCTCTTGTTCACTGTGAATGTGGTCTTGGCTTCCATCAATGTACTCAGCTTCTGACATCAGATAATATCTGAGCTAATCAGGCATGTTTTGCCCTCTTTGGAGAATTATTAGCTTGTTGGCAACATATTCTCTGTATATTACCTGCACATAAACTGCCCCCTTCAAGTTTCTTAAAGGTCCCAGGGACCACAGACGATTTAGGTGATTTGGCATCAGGAAATGCAGGACACTGAAGTACTTAGACAAAGCCTTTTTGGCCAGAGAGAGCCGTTAATAGAGTATAATAGGCCCCAATACGAGGTCTCTGTTATTTATGGACTTGGAGATTCACTATTAGTCCAAGGTGAAGCAGGGCGCATGTGTGGAAAGGGATTATGTTGCATGGTTGTCTCCAGAGATAAGGGAGACAAGGGGGGGAAAAAAGTTTTTCATGAAGGCTGTGTCACCAGGTGTGATGTTGTGTTGTGTTATCTCTCTTTTCTTGTCACACACATTTACTCTTTTTCCTTTCTTTGTTATTTCTTATTTTCTTTTGTTTTGTGGGGTTTTTTTTGTGTTTTTTTTTTTTGCCACTACCACCCAGGCCGGTAGAGAGTGACAACACCCTGAGGATCAAAAATGAGAAGACACGCTCGCTGCTGCTGTTCACCAATATTACAGAAAAACATTTTGGGAACTACACCTGCTTCGCCTCAAATCGTCTGGGGGCCTCAAACGCCAGCATGCTGCTGTTTCGTAAGTTATCACACAGAACTAACTGCATGCAGGTGCGTAGACAGGGGACTGTACACAGGTGTGCAAAGCCATGGTATCACCGAGAAGCTCACTTTAATTTGGTGTGACTATCAGTCAATGTGCAGGGGTCACACTTAAGAAATGGCCCGCAGCTGCAACACAAAATGGAGTGGCATTCGCTTTCTTTCCCCCTCACCCGGTCTGTTGTGGCTCTGTGCACAGCGCAGCATTTTCTCAGCCTCCTATCCCCCCCCCCCCCCCCCCCCCCGGTGCTTCCCATTTTCGTTATTCTCCGCCCCATTAAAGCTTTGCTTGCCTATATTACCGTCTCTTTCTCGCCGTCGCTCGCTGCTCCATTCATTCACACCCTCACCCTTCATCTCTCTTCCGTACACACTCCCACTGTCTCTCTGCTCTGTCCCGTTTCCCAAGAAGTTGTCATTTCTCCGGGAGCCCGATTCACATTAACTGTCCCCAATGAGCGATTTCCTACCCTTCCATTTCCCGTCACACCCCTCCCTGCCCCTCTTTAGTGCATTCAGCATTACCATCTTAAGTGAGTCCTTCATCTATCCCCTTTCTTCTTTCATTCCTTTGCCCATTATCTCGGCCAGTCTCCCTTCAATGACTCACTCCTCTGCCAGACCCATATGTCTTCCTGCTCTCTTTTTCCACCACTGCTGCCACTTCTGTCAGCCTATCTCTCCATCATCTGTCCTTATGCTTCCTCTTTTGCTCCTAATCTCCAGCTGCCATCATTAGAACACAACAAACCTCTTTCTGTTTGGGCCTGGGCACAGAAAATCGGACCATAATCAGATACTTTTGTGGCATTTCTATTCATGTGCTGTCCCTCACTATCATTGCCTCCAATGACTCTTGTTTCCCCGCTTTTGCACCTCTTTGTTCACCATGTTAAAGGTGCCACAGGCAACATTTCATCATCAACAACCCACTATTACATCAAAATTGGCACATTATTGTAATTAGCCTTTGCTAGTGAGTCCATTACTCCCACCGCTGGCACTCTGTACCAGCTTTCACTTTATACAGTTAAAAGCCACCGGGTTAATCTATTAGACCACACGATGTGCAGATGATTCCTCCAGACATTTGCAATGCCTTGGCTTAAATCCAATATTTTTATTCACATTTTGTACACTATTAGTCCTCTCGTAGACACATCAAGTGAAGTTTTCACGTCGAGGCCAAGATGTCACAGGAACTGCAACTTGTGTTAAAACCAAGCACATCAACAGTGCCAGTTAGAAAACTTGCTGTCGCAACAAATGTAAAAATGGGAGGAAAATAAATACGTAATTTTATATGGAATAATGTTCAGCTTTTTCTTTGAATATTTTTGACGTTATGAAGTTGTGAGGCTTCAGTTGGATTGATTATTTGATATACCGTCATGGGGTTAGAGGTCATCCCTACAGAGAGACAGTTACAAATGAATACACATGCACTAAATTTACAATCAATTAACCCAACAAGCATGTTTTTGAATGATGGGAGGGTGCCGCAGGGAGAAAATGTAAACTCCAGACTGAAAGGTCTTGTTGGCAAGCAGAGAAGAGGAAAACCCGCTTGCACTTGCTCCCTGACTTCATGCATTAAAGTCAGAAACAGACGAGTGCCCACCCTCGACATTATCACAGGCAGTGCATCTGTTTTTGATTCTAAATTATTGCAATAGCTTTTTTTTCCTTTAACATTAATTTGACATGACAAGCTGCCTTCCCCAACACTACCGCTTCCTGTGTAAAATGCTACTGCTGCTGCGGTATTGCGATGGAAAAGACAAAAAAGTTGAAATGTTGAATTTTTTATCACCAAAGGAATTCATCATTAACAGATGAGAGCAAAGCACCCCAGTGGTGTGAGAACAGTGGTCACGCAAGGACTGTAGTTTGTTCTACCTTGATTTCATAAAACGTTTTGATAACAGTTATATCACTGTCAGCATATTACTGTTAATTTTTGTTTCCATATTTATTTATTTTTTATTTTTTTTATTATTATACTGTTAGTGAGGGTTTTTGTTTATTTTTGTTAAACATGAGTTTATAACAAAATATCCGCAGGAATTATGGATCGGTGACGTATGAATAAATTTGGTTAATGCAAAATAATGATCTCATTTTCTCAGTACAGAGTTATATACCATGTTTATATTGAATGCAGATTGGATGCTAAAAGATATACCAAACATTCCAAATCATGATATAGGGAGATAAATATGGAAAAACTCACATATCTCAACATTCCTCCCAGTCCAAAAACTGGTTACAGAGATGTGAATGCGAGAGTGTGTTGTTTTCTGTCTCTCTGTGTTTGCCCTGTGATGGACTGGCGACCTGTCCGGGGTGTATCCTGGCTTCTACCTTTGTTAGCTCCACGACCCGGAACAGGATAATGCTGTGTAGAAAATGGATGAATGGTTGGATATCCCACTATTATCAATTGCTATTCCTGCCAGTAACTGGATGTTAAGCCCAGACTGGCCGCTTAAAAAAAATGTTTTAGCCGTTTAACCAAATATCCCATCATTGATCATTATCGAAGATACAGGAGCTGGAGTTTTTTGCAAGAAATTAGATTGAACCCAATTTCTCAACATTAAATTGTTGATTTTGTATTTTAATTATAAGTTCAGAAATCCTGCAATAAGTCAAGATTACTTACCGTACACTCAGAATTGTGATTAATTAGTGAATTATTTTTAAATTATCCACACCGTCAGTTGATAATATTTGTAGCATTTTGTTAGTTAGCTTTTTTTTTTTCCCCCTGTAAAGGCTTTACTTTGAATCTCAACTTGTGAATGCTGCACATGTTGATGAAAGTGTCTACTGAGGTGGATTTGCTGTTTGTCTTCTTGATTTCATGCTGCAGTGGATTCTGTTAGCTTTCAGAGCACACACGCATGCACACACAAAATATGAATACTTAAAACCCAGCTGTAGGTTATCTTGTCAGCATTTAATTGCTTTGAAACTTCAAATGAGGAACCTCAATGTAATGAAAAAGATTAAAGTCAATCTTGCCGTGGCTGTACGTATTTACCAGTGATTTTTTAGGGGGGCTGCATGTCGTGTGGGTTTCCAGTGCCAAAGTGACCGTATTCGTCATGCTGTCTCGCTGGCTTGACATTCTGGCACACTCCCACGAGACAGGCGGTGCTTTATGTCATTAGTTTTTTGACACGATCAAAATGTATTGTATGTGACAGGTGAAAGAATCAACTCTAAACACTATAACGTGCACCTCTGTTGTTGAGATTAAACATATGTATGTTACCAAATGAAAAGAGTTTGTACGGATTTATTTTGTGATGTGTCAAAAGCAAATGCAACAAGTAAACATAAATTAGTATTGCATTTCATCTATATTGCCCTCTTCAACATGCGAAATACAACACTTCATTCACAAGTCAGAATGTCCATCTACGCATCCGTCTTCCCTGCTAAATTAATCAAGGAATTTTGGACAGATTAAACTAATAGTAGTGATACAGGCACTAGCCTACGTGTGACTGTGTGAATTATGTCTTTGTTTCATTCCAGGTATCATGTATAGCTTTATTTTCTGTCATAGTCGAACTCAGGGCTGCGCAAAGTGAGCCAACCCCAACTCAAGTGGTAATTCTTGCTGGAACACTTGTTTTCCAGATGTCTTTCACTCATAAGTTTAAAAAAAGTCCCTGGCTCCCAGATTTTCCTTTCTGTTGTGTCTCTTAGCTGCCCCTCACTGCAAAACTCCAAATTCAGTGAATATTGTCAAAGAAAAAAAAAACAAAACATGAAAATAGTTGTATTGGAGATTCCTGTTATAGGGGTGATAATAAAACCTAGTCAGTGAGAGACTGATAGAGCCGGTCCTATTTAACATGCACGTTCCTGCCCATAACACACAACCTGTCTTATTCAAGCAGCTGACATTTAGGCTCTGTTGTTCTCTTTTCTATTGACCTGCATGATGGCGTATTGCCAACATCTAAATAGCTTTTGTAGGCCATCAGAAGAAAACTTGTAAATGCCTGTGAGCTTGGAATGGGATTCAGTAACGTCTTGAAATTATTTGATATAAATTATTTAACTCTGAAGAAATTTACTGGAGTGGTGGAGATATCAAACGGCCGGGATTGAGCGATCGAGAAAATCCAGCCAAAAATGTGACAGTTGTGTGCAAATGCCTGGAAGAACCTTTAAATGTTATTGAATTATCGGATAATAGATGGTATCATTGTGCATTTGTCCACAATCTTCGGCTTGCATCATACGAAGACGTGTGCATGCATGAGTGTGTGTGCATGCGTGCGCGTGTACCTGATCACTGGGTAAGTCTACCAGTGCAAAACAACTTATTCTAATGTTCCATGGCACACATCCCTGCAGCGCATCCCTGAAGTGCATGTTTATTATAAATGTGTCAATATTCAAACATGATGCTTTCCACTATGATGAAATCCATTGCAAAGAAGCATTGTTGCAACAAGACACTCCACCAAACACAAGAAAATGCTATAACTAAAGACAAAATGCTTTGTGTGTCATTGTTTGTCATCTGTCACGATATAGTTAACAAAAGTCACAGTTTTACAGAGGGGTTTCATTATTCACATCCAAATAGATCAAACACTATCTCACAGGAATGCTCCTTGTTGTGCTTCAGCCTTTAATGTATTTTCCATTGCAGCTACACTATCATCTAAATTCAATTCAAAGTCTCAGTTATTTCTATCACAAAAGCAAATATCAGATGGTGAGAGAACAGTAATACTGATGCAAATTATAAAGCATACATGAGCATTGTGTCCGTCATGTAAAACATAATAAAACATAGTATTTGTACATGAGTATTTGTAGCCTTATGTATGTTGTTAATATTGCTTTTACTTGCTCTCCCCTGTATGTGTGTGCAGGACCAGGCTCTCTACAGGGACGAGGGACCGGTCTACATGCAGGGATGGGCATCAGCATGGCCATTTGTGTTTCGCTCGCTGCTGTTCTTCTGCTGAAGCTGTAATGGTCAAACTCCACCTGGAATTGTCCTTAAATGTCCCTGAACGCCCCCTCACCCAACCTCCTCCCACCTGCCCCCACCTTCTCTACGGATGGAAAACGGAAATGAAATTCTTTAATTACGAACCCATCACTGTGAACAAAAAGAATATGCATTATTCCAGGAGCCATTGAATCATTGCATCAAACACACGACAACCCCCCTGCCATCCCCAAACCCCAGCACCCTCAATTCAAGTTTGAGGTCAAGTCATCGTCACTATCTTTTCTCTCTCTTCCTCTCTTGCTCTTACACACACAGTCTCTTTTGTCTCCCAGAATGCTTTGCAGATCTGTCTGACTTGGCACTTCCCCTCCTCACCTTATTTTCCCCATTATTGCCACCGAGCTGATGTTTATGGAGAGTGTAAATTCACGAGGATTGTGTTGGTGATCAATGACAAAAAATAGATAATCTAAATGGATGATCATTTATGTAATATACTACATAGACTATTGACTGACCTACAATGTTTGCCTTATGGAAATTATACATAATACCACAGTACTATGGTGGATATTTATGGAAATGATACAGTGATAATGATGACTTACAATGTAATACTGGAGGTCTTGTGACCTGTTAAATTGTTGAATCGGTGCCCATGTGAAATGTCACGCGTTGATCTCACGCGCACCAACACACACACACACACACATGCACATGCACATGCACACACACATTCACTCTATGGCTTTTTGGTTTTAACTGTGTAGCAGTGAAGCTGCTATGAATGATGTCAAAAATGTATTTAAAAAAAAAAAGGGTGGGTGGTGACGGCGTCGGTCCTGACTACCCCTTTATGTAAGTCGGGGGGTTTGTACTGAGGTTTCGCATGTGGACTCCCTCACTACCCAGACCTTTTTAACCCCCCCCCCCCAGCCCCTCTGTTCAAAGTGCTTTGTCTAGTTGCCCTTTTGCATCGCTATAGTAATCTCTGCTCTGTGTCGCCCTACTTCCTCCTCGTCCTCCTCCCTCATTCTCCCTCCCCCAGTGTAAATATATGCAGTACAGAGGCCGGATCAGTGACTTCCAGTCACCTTGCACCCCGAACAACATCTCCCATAAGCCTTGAAATGGCTCCAGTCTTCTGAAGCAGCAAGAGACTGTCCTCAGACAACAATATCTTCTGTTTCAAGGCTGCTCCTTCATCTTCCTTGTCGCTTGTTGATAGCATGTACTGGCTAGAGATGTTCCTGTTGTGAGTCCATACTCCCATCACTCCCACCCTCCCTCCCTCCCTCCCTCCCTCCCTCCCGCTCTGTTCCTTCTTCCCTGCACTGTGTCTGTTTTGCTGCAAGGTTACCTGCTTTTACTTTTTTGGTGTTAATAATATTACTGATGACCATGACGAAGATGATGATGATGTTAATAAGTATTTGAATAACTATGAATAGTAATTCCATGTGAGAAAAAAAAGAACAAAATCTGATGGTAAAGAGCCGTGCGTGAGGAAAAAATAATTTTTATACTTTACTCACACACACACATACACATTCAACAACTATGATGAAAAAAGAAAAAAAAAACTCAAAACAAAAAAAAAAAAAGTAAAGTTTTTGAAGTGCTGTGCTCTATTTTGCCATGACAAGCTTTTTAAAAACACATTAGAAATTGTGTGAGGGATCATTTCAGTCCAGAAGCAGTGAATGATGGTGTAATTTATAATTTGTAACAGTTTATGTTTTTGACCCTCTGTCATACTGCATCACACACACACAACACACTCATATATTTACAGCACATTTGTCCACTTATCATAGTGTGTCTTTCACCAACCAGCTAGATAAATGATTTGGATTCGTGTCTGTCTCTGGCCGTGGCTGTAAGTCAGTTCTTGTTCCACCAGACTGCAGGGAGATAAAGATGTAATTAGCCATTACCTGTGGCTGGCTAAGCGAAGGAGCCCAGGCTCTACCTGTCCTTCCTGCCGCCCAGTTATGGCCTCCCATAAATCAAGCTCAATCCTGCCACTGACAGGAATCCTCTTCAAGGACGACCTCGTCTTGGTGCACCAGTACTCCCCCCCACCCTCCCCCCAGTGTATACCTGTGATGCAGGCATGGGCACTACAGAACCCCTCATGGCACAATTATCCAGCCACTTCTACCCCTACAGCACAAACAGCGGAAGGAATGCCTGTATTTCAACATGGTGGCACTCGTCTGTCCCCTGCATCAATGTTCTGCTCCCATGCAGCGACTATATGCAAATTTGCCATAACAAGCCTGCATGGAGAGTTTTAGTCCGGCTGAACTCTGAGTACTGCAACCCGAACATGGGATTCTTCTATATTGAATCAAATGTCTGAATGTGTTTTTATTTTTTAATTGTTTTTATTTTTCAAACCAGCAATAACCCCTAATTCTACTGTGCAAGAGATATCAGTCATGGTTAAAGCTGTGGTGTAATATCTGGAAATCTACCATTAACAAGGTATATCGAATAAGTCTGTTGTTGTACTTTTATTGTGTACAGTACTCTGAAATGATTGTGAAGCTCTCTTTAAATGGCCCTTAATCTAAAACACTACATGTTGTACTCAAGAGTCTTGCCCTCCGCGATGTATTTGGGTTGTCTTTGTGACAGAACACACATTGTGCATGCATCTTGTTGCTAAAAAAAAACCCAACAACAACAAAAAAAAACAATGACGGATCCCATTTCAAGCACAAGAGCAGGTCGTTTGGTACTTTCCCGGTGTCACAACCATTTTTTTTTCTCATTATCTCTGTCTATTATGCCATTTTCTTTATCAGTTTGTCACTCACCTACTGTTCCATGTCAGTGTTCCACTGGATCTTCCAGTGGCCTATAACATCTGTATGTACATAATATGTCCTTGATGAAGAAAAAAAAGCTGAAGATAAAGATATGGACAAAAGAATTACATATTGTCATGTGTGTGGGTTTGAAAAAAAAAAAAGCACGTTGATATTTGTGTACAGATGGATTTTGGGGGGAAAAAACACAAAAGAAACTAAAACAAATATTGTATGTTGTGTTTGTGGGTAAATGGTCCAGATGAAGAAGAAATCAGACAATGTGATTGGAAATTGGTGCTGTGCTTGTAAATGGAATGTGAGCATTTGTACAAATACGCAGCAAAATCACATGTTTTTATGGGCCAGATTGAATTTTACAGTGCTGTGCAAAAGTTTAAGGCACTAAAAGTAAAAAAAAAAGCTTTGAAAAATGATGGCATGAATAGTTTTTATTCATCATACAAGGAGCAGTAAATAGCAAATACCTAAACTAAATCAGTGTTGAGTGTGAGCTCCAATTGCTTTTAAATTGCACCACTTCTTCCTGGTACACAAGGCATGTTTTTTTTCAGGTTATTCAGAACACATTCGAAGCGCTTTCTGTGTCCTCTGTGTTTTACCAGTTTGATGATGAATCAGTACTCAGTGGAAATCACTATATTTAATGCAAAACATTTTTTCCTTTCTCTGAAGCTGCACTGTCAAAGCTGGTTCAACCCAATCTGTAACTCAGCTGTATTAAACTTTCAAGTTAGGTGAGCTGAGAATGATTCAAACAGGTTCTACATATATTTGCATAATTTCATATGGGAACGGAATAAGTGTGATGTTTTTTTAGTAATGCAAAAAATGCTAAAAGTTTCTTAATCTATGCATATTTTTAATCAGACTTTGCTTTTTTAGTAATAGTTTGTGTCAGTTGTTTGGTACAGTCGAGCCTAATAGTTTGTAAAACAAAAAGGAAGCGAAAAGAAGAGTTCAGAACAGAAGGGGCATGTTGCAGATTCGATTGCCTGCTTCTAATTGCACTGGATGTGTGATACTCTACCCCTCCAGTTTGAGGATACATCCAAAGCTGGCGGTGAGAAGACAACCTTCAAAGCTGCAGGTACATCAACCAAACATGAGTATTGGTTGCAGAAACCAAAATTACCCTTGAGTGCATGATGACTCATCAAAAGCTGGGGAAAGGAGGGAATCTTATGTGAAAATACTTATGCAATGATTTTTTTATTGTTTTTTTTTAACAGGACATGAGTTGAGGAAACTAGAATGTGAAATCTATTTCTCTAGTTTCGATCTTTAGAAGAAAGTCATGTTGTCACTGACTGGTTAAACTAATTTGGGACCAATCAGGGGCCAAGTCGGATCATATCACGTGATGGCTACGGATCCCAGCCTCCATCTGATGAACTTTTGCACAGTACTGTAAATGAGTCACTCTGGTGGTGTGACAGGAGTTCTGGTGAGAGTTGTGGGCAGGACTGCAGCAGATCCCCCGGGTGCACAATTTGAGGGTAGATAAGGATGCTGAAAGAGCACCCTGGTCTGACGGTGCCTGTGGGAGGATATCTTGACAATGCATATCCAAAATCTTGGAGCAGGGGGAGATGGGATGACACTCACCAGACAGTGAACTCTCCATTTAGGAGAGGAAGATGGGCAGGCGCTCATGTTGCACTCCCAAACTTGAGCGGCGTGGCCTCTCCCTGGGGAAGGTGTACCACACACACTATTTATGGTTGCACTATGTAATATGAATAGCATTAACATAGCCTTGATCACAAACATAGTCTGGCCTACTTCAAGTGTATAAATAACACCCCAACTGGAGTTCAATGAGTTTACAGTGATATAAACAAGACGTTTCCTCAGCCCCTAATTACATTCGGTGCACCCTGATGAGAAAGTGTTGATTGGCTCCTGTAGCTGGTTATGATTATCTGTTTACAGAAGCTGTTGCTCAGAGTGCATAAAAAAAAACAAGTTGTTCTATGTTATCAAGCATTTCAATGTTTTGCACAAAATCTCTACTTTTTCAATTCAATTCAATTCAAAATACTTTATTTATCCCAGAGGGGCTATTTAAAGCATTTTTTTGTAACTTTTGTTTATAGCTATATTCAGTCAATTATATTTTTCAGATTACAGTTTTGTTTTGTGTAATGAAATGGGATATAGAAATAAGAATCTTCAAAATTACCTCCCCAATGTTCATTGAAGCACTGCACCTACTCAGAATAGTCAGATAACTTGAAACAAAATGGATGTGAGGGTAAATAATTGCAGCTGTAGTGAAATATTATGATTAATATAATACTGTAGCATAAAGACTGAAGAATAACCCAAAAAAGAAAAGTGTACATCTCCTCCAGAAATTTGAATGTAACCGTCTCTTGTATATGGCTGCAGGATGAGCCTGTCCGACAGCACCTTGGCTACAGTAAAGCAGATCCTGGACAGACTTTCAATTCAGGACTCAATGGTTAATCAATATATTCGACTGAATGGCTTTGGAATAGAGCAATTTCTCCTCCGCCAGGCCTTACCAGGTCCCCAGAAGCTGAATTGATCAACTGTCTATAGACCAGCCTTAGAACAGAGAGCATAATTCATCATGCCTGATACAAGACACTCCTAATCGTGCATTGATTTTCAGCCCCTCCATGAAACTATTTGGGCAAGCTGTAATGTCAGCTCAGTAAACTGTGTGCTCAAAGAGCATGGTTCACGTCCAACCATCGAAGAATGAATCACTCATTTTTCTTTTCATGTCAACGCAGGCTGGGATTTGTTGTTTATTTGCAAAATAATTATACCCTGAAACGAGCATTGTTTTTTGTTTTTTTTTACATTGTTTGTGTCATTTGGTGAGTGCAGCACTAATACTTTGTATCTTATCAGCAATAACAGAGATGTAACCTGGAGCTTTTGCATCAGCCATCGTCAGCAGCTATTGGCACTCTGTGTCTGGAGGCTTATATCTGATTAGTATATCTACACAAACATTAGGTGAGAGTGTGCAATGCAATAATAAGAAATTATGCGTGGCAGAATATAATTTGATCATGTGAGCAATTGAAAAGGCACTGCGGCACCGGAGTCAGTATACCAAACGGATATGTTATGCGGAGTGACAATTATATATGAATCATTCTCATTGTTCTAAATCCCCAGCTAATGTCCTTTACTGCAAAGCACGGCTAATTCCCATACATTATCCTAATTATCCATTGTTTACCAACCATCTACAGCCTCATTCAGTTCTCATGGGTAAAGTCAATGTTGAAAGTCTATCAAGGCCCAGTACTTTTCCATTACTACAGCTAATGAATGCAGCGGTACGGTGTGTTAGACTGGGTTATGACAAGAAATAAGAGAATGAAATCACTAGATAGATAGATAGATAGATAGATAGATAGATAGATAGATAGATAGATAGATAGATAGATAGATAGATAGATAGATAGATAGATAGATAGATAGATAGATAGATAGATAGATAGATAGATAGATAGATAGATAGATAGATAGATAGATAGATAGATAGATAGATAGATAGATAGATAGATAGATAATGCCTATCATTCAGTTCAGATATTCTGTATAAAATCAAAGCCTCAGCACTCGGACCACAGAGCCACCAGTCTCACCCTCACTGTGACCACAGATGGTGTCTTGTCAATCACTCACCTCTGCACGAACAGGAACGTCTGGCTAATTAACAGCATGCTGCACTCCACCAGCTGAGCAACTGTGATGTTCACACGGAGCGCGCAAGCACAATGGAGCCATCGCGCCCACCGCGTCTCCACTAGTCATTAAGTCGCCCACCTCACATCTCCAACATAGAAAGAGTCCCATTACTTGGCCTTCCAGAATTACCCTCCCACGCCTGGCATTTTCTCTGTCAATCACCCAATGGGTAAATATTGGTTGTGGTGCTGCAAGCTGACAAGGGAAAGTTGGATTTCTTTCACAAGTGACAGTGCCAACTGGTGTTTTTGTGTTGATTTATGTTGCTGTTATAAGATGGACGGGACGCCAGGTTGCAGTGAAGTCGCTGTGGCACCCACTGTGTTTGGTGCGTTACGTGACAGGATGTATGACAGAAAAGGTGGTTCGGTGTGCTTCAAGTGGGAAATAACAAGTCTCCGACTCAAGGAGCCATTACTGGAAAATGGCTCATTGCAACAAATTTCACCAGAAGAGCCCCACCGTGTATAATTATTGGATTGAGCTGTCTTCGGTTACAATCGGAAGTAGAACCCTTCTTTCTTTTTTTCTCTGCTTCATCCTTCGTCTTCTTGCTTATAATTTGGGTCTCTTTTAGTCTTGTTGCTCTCATGTGCTTTTTGTGTAAGAATGGCCTCAAATCCTCCAACAGTGCTGCTTTGCCTGCTGAGCTGTTTTTGGTGTAAATGCTGTTTTCATGTCTTTAGGTGTTGGTTAACTGTGTGTGTGTTGCGCTTGTAAATATCTCAGTAGAGCCAGAAAACAAGGATCTCACTACTATCCTAAAGTCCAACCCACACTGTCGTGTCCATAATGTAAACTCCCTCATCAATGAACATGTGTTTGAGGGTTGAAGGTCGAGACAATGATCAGGGTTAGGTTTGGGCACATTGTTGTGATGACTAAAGGCAGGACAAGGGAGCTGAAAATGCATTATCTCAACAACAAGAAGACACCAAAAACATAGTGCTGCAAGTGACTGTGCGAAAGTCCACTTGTATTTCTGTTTTAGTGAGCATCAAGAACTAGAAACACACTACGCAGATGAATTTACATGTTTCATGCATTTAAGGGTGAAGAGGAGATTTTATACAATTAAGGTAGGGTCAGGATTTAAGTTTGTTACTTGAAGGTTTGGGTTAGGACAGGAGTGTCAAAGCGAGTTTAAACTCAGTGTGGCCAGAGCAGCAGAATGTTATGAATTCATATCCTATAAACTAGAACCACTTCAGATTCCATCTTGGTTGTGGCACAAAGTAGCACAATCTTCATACATTTTCTCACATTGGTTGGGAAAAAAAAAAAAGAACGTTTTTTTTTTTTTTTTTTAAACAAGATAATCCCAAGTGGACAAATCACGCATAGCAGCTACTTTTATTGAAACATTTGACTGAATTGTGGTGTGCAAGTTTTAGCCTGCGGGCCTTATGTTTAACACCACTTTGTCACGGAAAGGGTCCAGGATATGCATTGTGTCAACAGGAAGGCCCCCACAGAGGTAGTGCCCCGTGTGTGTGTGTGTGTGTGTGTGTGTGTGTGTGTGTGTGTGTGTGTGTGTGTGTGTGTGTGTGTGTGTGTGTGTGTGTGTGTGTGTGTGTGTGTGTGTGCGTGCGTGCGTGCGTGCGTGCGTGCGTGCGTGCGCGTCCACACTCCACAGTGCATGTTGTTTGGTCTGCTCACTACACACACCGAGATTACAAGTGTTTGTAACATTTCTCCAGATTGTATCAATGTAAACACACCAGGCAGAATGAAAGGACCCAAACATTTGTCTTCAACCCAGACAGATGTTCAGTGCTGTGAAGCGATGATTGTATTTTTTTTAATTTGTTAAGTTGGTGACTTGTCTTTTTTTTTTCTTTTAGTTTTATTTTAGTATGCATTTCTCCTTTTTTAAGTTTTCAAAATCAATGAAGTGGAGTTAAAAAAAATGACAAGTGGAGGGAAACAAAAAAATAAAAATCAGTTTTGTTTTCAACAGAACTTGTGTGTGGCTTTGTTTCAAGACTCTGATGGCCCCTGTGGTTAGAAAGGAGGTGAGGTCAGGCAAGTTGCTTCAACTTGCTTTTTGCATTGTGCTGAGGAAATAGTCTGTTATTGTTGTGTTTGCAGGTTTGCCTTGAACCTTTTTTCTTTACTTCAATATGAGAATGTCTGAAAGCCTGGTTTGATGGGATACTGTCATGAGCAGTCATTGTCAAACGGCCTTCCAACTGCTTGAATTAGTGAATATCTGCATGATAGCACTGATCTGTTGTCATTGCAAGTGTTCTCTATGAAAATACTGGGAGGCATCATGTGGTTACTGTTAATTTCTTTCTGGCTTGTAGCTCCAAGTGAGAGACTTTACAACCAGGAGGGAACTCCTCTTGTCCTCCTCAAACATCTGTTTCTCCTCATCTTCAACTTCAACACAGCTGCACGTGTTCAATCATGAATTATCAAACAAATTGGTATTGGCTTTTGGGAGCTAATCAGTTCTAATTAATTGTTTTAACACAATTAAGCCCATATTGTATTTGTTTAGATCTGTCCAGAGAGGGAAGCTATCAAGTTGTATTCATCAGTCAAGATTAGAGCCTCCAATATGCGAGTAAAAACATAAATATCAAAAGTCTCTTCAGCTGTTGCCTCTTCACAGCAAGTTGACTAATTTTTAAGTTTGATCCCCGTCTGCTGCTACCAGGATTTGAACCCAACTGGCCCAAGCTGAATGTCAAGAATTAACCCAATTTCATGCCAGGAGGGCTCCATCTCTCAGAACTCCACCACATTCAATTCAGGGTCACTGGATGGGTCACCAGTCCATCACAAGGAAATCACAGTCTTTCTCTCTCTCTCTCTCTCTCTCTCTCTCTCTCTCTCTCTCTCTCTCTCTCTCTCTCTCTCTCTCTCTCTCTCTCTCTCTCTCTCTCTCTCTCTCTCTCTCTCTCTCTCTCTCTCTCTCTCTCTCTCTCTCTCTCTCTCACACACACACACACACACACACACACACGGACCCTGAACCTCAAATAACGACGCATAACCCCTAAATAGGACTTGTACCCTGGATCACTGTGGGAAAACAGTGGCAAACATGACAGTACCCAGGAAGATTTCAATAATCCATCATTTACAATCCTCTCTGAATAGAAGCTTTGATTCTTCAATTGAAATTAGTAAACACATCTAAATTGTAGTCTAAGATGGCAATTTCTAATTTTAAAGGTTCTATATTTTAACTTGGACAGGTGGACAAGTAATAATGTAACTGACTGAATTTGTTTGGTTTGCATCATGTGATCCATCGTGTTTATTTCATCAAATGAGGTCACATCATAGTATTTTTAGAGTGACTCTTCTTTAGCTACGACTCAGTGATTTTAGACCATTTTTAAAACTTCCTGTTTCCAGCCTTGATGATGACTGTTTCACGGAGCATCACATGCTTCCTTTCCTCAGAGGACACAGATCTGAATTCATTATAAGGCAGCTCATTAGGGCCACTCTGGAACTGTACGGCTCTTGCACCAGACAGAAAAAAAACTACTTTAAAAGACAAAATTAACTTTGTGGTGGGTTTTTTTTTGTTGTTTCTTTTTTAAATAGATCAACTCATTCAGGAACATGTACCAAATCCCCCAATAAAGACAGGACACGTGACTCCCTCTAATAATGTTTTTGTCAAATATAATTTCATTACTTTTACTTTTTACATATAAAATGGGAAGAAGCAATTTAAAAATCTAAATATCTGCAGTTTAATTAAAAAAATTGCTTACCTTTGCACTGTGGTTTCTGTCAGCATGCCGACAAAGTGCCTATTTGTTTGACACTGACATGTGTAATTTGTTTTTGTTTTATTTTTTCCACCTCAGTACTCTTTGAAATGTGACTTTGTGTTGAAATATGACCTATTAATGAACCACCACCTCCAAAGTTAGAATACAGAATAGAAAAAAAAAACTAAATAAAGCTGACACGGACACTTTTTAAATGCACAGCACACTTCGGAGGCGCTTGAGAAATTATTCCACCACTCAAGACGTGAGTGGCAAACAGCAGCAACAACATGTCTGTACAGCCGGTCCTCTGCTTGCTCCTTCTATTAGCAGGTCCAGTTTCAGGTCAGTCTGAATGCATGTTAGTCATATCTGTCTGTTTCCACTTATTAATAATTAATAGTCACTGAAAACCTCTGTTTAACATGATAATGAATCCAGATCAAACCAAAAAGTTTAAATTCTCAACTCTGCAATTACTATATATACCATTAATTCTAACTTTTAAAAATAACCAATGCAAATGCAAAACAAGCAAGACCAGTGTCCTAAAAAATGTAGCAAAATAAAGTATATTTGTCGAGTTTTGACCTTTATATGAGATATATGAGTGTTTGTCAGAGCTTGTTTTCAGAGTTTTTCTTTTGAATATTGTGACATTTTGCATATATTTAATATATATTATTATTATTATTGATATTAATTTTTATAAGTATGAAACAAAGATATTTTGAAACTGATTCCGAGGATATGTTTTTGGTTCAGCAGAAATAAATAACATTTACTCATGTTTCGTATGACGTGTGATGACAGTGTATATTGGGCTGCTTCCTTTTCTTTTACAGAAGATCAACTTGCGTCGCACACTTTATACATTGTAAAATAGGTTAATGGATGAATAAATAATTAACTAAGTCTATTGTGCAAGCTGCAATGACTTGCTGTGGTGACCCCTGCAAACTATAGTCACATACGTAGACTGGACATCATCATCATCATCATACAGTGAGATGTAAAAAGAAACAATTGTGATATTGTAAAAAAAAGTAATTCTGCTTCTTTTTGTCGTCTGCACTCCAGCTGTGAGCTACCAATTGTATTACTGCCTGTCTGATCTGCAGCAATTCAGCATTATGATTTAATGATCACTCCTGGCGAGACAACAGTCTCTCCAATCACACCAATTTCAAAACCGTCAAAGTCTTTTGCATCTGCATTCAACCTTGTTGGGGAGAAAATAGAACATCTTTTGTTTGGTGAACTTTATCACATTGGGAATGATTCAGTAAATATTTCTTGAATAATATAATCATACTAAATCGAGGACCTATTTCAGGCTTTTATACTTATGGTGGTGACTTTTCTGTCTGATCGTCTTTATCTGGCAAGCTTCACTTCCAGCTGTCAGCCATTAAACACACATTCAAAGTATTTTTGGAGCTGACCCAACAGGTCTGATCGGCTCTTTCAAAAGTTCCTCGTATGACATACTGTTTTAATGACTTTGTCTTTAGCCTTGACAGCGACCCCGGAGGGACTGAGGGTTAGACAGTATCCCCCGTCTCTCAGCGTGATGCGGGGCGAGACAGCAACCCTTTCCTGTCATTTCAAAGTCGAATCCCTCAAGTACGGGGTTCAGTGGTTCAGAATGAAGTCGGAAAAGCAGCTCATCCCAAAGTCATCCAGACACGTCGTTGTGGAGAAGAATCAAACCTCCTCCCTGGTAATCCCTCACGTTACACTGGAGGATTGCGGGTGGTATTACTGCGAAGTGAACGTCCTGCAGAAGGACCCAGAGTGGGGCAATGGCACCGAGCTGGTTGTTTTAGGTGAGAAACAAATACGCTGATACAGAAATGCACATACTCACTATTCATGAAAGGTTGCTGTGCTTGAAATTAAGCCTCATTTGTATCATTTGTGTACCAGAGGTGCCGTTTCAGTACGAGGCAGCTCGATAGAAGGGCCGGTGAGGACCATGCATCACCATAAAGCAAGCGGCCAGGCGCGATCTATAAAAATTCAAGTCATGAGAAATTCCCTCAGAGTTCATCTTTTTGCCTGAGCAGTTTCATGACAGATCTAGAAATAATCACCCCGGCCCTATGTGCTGTGCCTTGTATCGATCTTGCCCAGGGAATTGAAACCCACCAGAAAACAAGGCAGGGAGGGATTGCCAAATTATTATGTGGAAATCTTTCATGCGTAAAAGAAAAAAAAAAGAAAAAGAACTTCTCTATGATTTTCTTTGAGTGTAACATTGCCTCCAGAAATTCTAACATTGACACGTTTAAACATTTTAATCATTTAGGGAATGTGTGATTCTATTTTCACAGTCACATTTCATGCTATAATTATATATAGTAGGTGTAGTTGGTCAGGTGTTTCTGCAGACCCACAAACTCCTCAGCTTGTAGCAACTGCACATGTTTATTCAATATTTCATTTTGATGTGGTACCTGTGACACTTAAATGCACGTTTGTTGTAATATTTTATCTACTGAAATACGTGTCAATTCTTCTATGTCACTTACATGGTCTGGCAATAATGATGATTTCTGATATTCAAAAGTCTGTAAATTATAGTTTATAAGCTAGGATGTCTTTATTTTAGATGGAATATCTGCATTGTAGCTCAAGACAAACCAATTTTATGGTGACAATGGGCAATAATGTTTCTTCGGTTATAAAGTTTGCAGACCTTTGGTATATTCTAGTACATAGCAGAAACAGTGGATGCAGTGTGAGTCAGAGAATCTCATAAGTGACAAATAGTTCACATCAGCATTGCTTTTTATTTGCCATAAGTGTATGCCTTCTCTTGTTGTGTAGCTATTTTTTCCCTATGTTTTTTTTCTGCGTCCCAGAAAATGTTGAAGGTCTAAATTTTGATCATAGCGGATAAGCTATCGACTCCAATTTGTTCATTTCAAACCTTTAATCAGTCAGGTTTTTGTCCTTCCTTCTCCTTTGTGTGGATCGCTGCATTATGACTAATACCACCACATTTCCTCTTTTCACATTTCTGCCCCATTTCTCATCCTCGTAGTATTATTATCATTTGCTTTGGCACTGACCTCGTTTTGTCATCTGAATGAACATATCTTGTTTGCTTCTTTCTTTGGCTCCTTTTCTTCCCACTACTAGCTTCACCCTCTGCCCCCAAGCTTCTCCTCCAGGTTCCCTCAGACCCACAGAGCGGGGAGTGGGCTCTACTCTGTTTCACTGAGGGATTTCACCCAAGTACGCTGAGCCTCACCTGGACATACCAAAGCGCAGCAGCTGATACCAAACACCTCTCAGTCACCAACTGCACCCTCTCAACCAATGGCACCAGGACCAATGTGTCTGACCACTCGGCCGGCTGGTTGGCCAGCTCAGCCCCGTCAGACCTCTCAAAGTGTTTCCAGATAACGGACACAAACCGACAGGAAATGTACCTATTCAGTGCTTTTCTTCTCCCGAAGAAACAATCCCTAAAAGCAGGGATAATCTTCACATGTGGTGTGTACGACCACCCGGCCATGAACAGCACTCTGACTGCCTCCTTCACCTGGGGTAAAGCAATTTCACTCATTCACTGGAAAAACAACACGCGCACACACACACACGCACACAAACACACACACACACACACACACACAAGTTGTTCAAGAACACTTGCAAAGCTTATTTAATCCGGTCTCTTCAGCACTTGAAAGAAAATTGGTCAAATAAAAGCAGAGGTAATATCAATTGGTTTTGTTTTGATATTTTATTCGGTCTTAATGTTCAGCAGCATAACGAACAGAACAGTGTGTACTGCCCTCCAGTTTAGGTTTTTTAACTTTGTTTTTGAACATTTTGGTTGGCAGATGGCTTCAGATATTAAGATGTGTTTGAGGTGAAGGAAGAGTGTCAGCTGCATGAATCACTGATTTGGTGAATGTTGAGCACATGTCACTGCACGAACACTGAATTAATCATACAGTGATCCACAATCAGGCCACGCAGTAATGTCTTTTACTGTGGTTTAGTTCAGGACTTTGCCCCTTTCTTTACGTACACTAAATGTTCTGTTCTCTGTGCAGTGGTTGTCTCGGAGTACTATAGAGTAACAGATTTTGTGAACTAATCTGATTGACCTCAATTAAAGCTTAATTCAGAATTCCAATCTCTACTCTTGAGTGTTTTAACCACAGACTGAGTTCAGGTGTCACCTGCTGACTTTTCAGGTCTGCTCTTTAGTACTGGTCAAACAGTATATGGTAGTGTTTTGTTTTGTTTTGTTTTTTTCTTTTGCTGAAAGCATCGCTCCCTTGTGTCAAGGAAAGGGCAGTAAGAGAGAGTTGTGAGCAAAAAACAGAAGGGGAAACAGCGAATGATTTTTTTTTTTCCGAGAAAAGCTCCCCAGAGCTGAAAGGAAGTGAAAGCTCATGTCTGACCTGCTTCACACTACGGTACTCGTTTCATCCGGGGTTTTCATGAAATTATCGATTTGGAAAACTTTACAGGCTATGCATGCAGACACAATTGAATTTTTATTTATTAAATACTATGTGATAAGAAAGCTCTACTGCTCATAAAATGATGATTCAAGTAGGTGATTTTCAAGAGTCTTGGAAGGCTTCCAGCTGTCAGTCGGCTCTCCTGAACGTGACTTTTACAGGATACTCAAAGCTCCTTTTATTGTGCTTAAAAGATACCTCTATCCAGAATAACACAATCTGCAATGACGCAGAGTGCGCAACACAACCTCCATACTACAAGTGTCCCGCTCAGTGTTTGCCCTGCTTGACTGTCAATGTGGGTCAGACATTGATCATTCTAAGGCAACAGATTGCCTGCAATACTGCATACTTGAACAAATTAATGATTTCCGCAATCAATGTTTAAATACCTCTCCTCCCAGAGAAGAGGAGGAGGGTGTCCATCAGCAGAAGCTTGTTCAACCTCCCTTATTTCACCCGGTCATGCTCAATAACAAGATAAGTCATGGCTAATCAGTGTTTGCCTTCTCTTTTTCCTGTTTTTTTGTTCTACTTTCCAGATGCCTCCCCTGATCAGTTGATTGGATACTTGAATATTGCCAAGATGTGTTTCCTGTGTTCAATGACCGTTGTGTTTCTATTGGAAGGTGAGCAAGTAAATCTCTTTGGGCAAGAATTAGAGAAAGGTGTTGGTGGGGGGGAGGAAATATGTTTAATTTATGCAATCTTGCTCTTACAGCAGTCAAACATTCCCGGGTGCAAGGGAAATGATGTCTGCCACGTGAGTACAATATTTTCCTCTGCCTTTGGCAAACACATCATGTTCACGCGCACGCACGCACGCACGCACGCACGCACACACACACACACACACACGTGCAGACGCACCTTTTCTCTGCTTCTATCACTGGCTTATCCCTGTAACCTATCACACATTGTTTGGAAAAAGTCAACACTGACGCAATAACCAATTATTGTCTTCCAGGAAAATGAAATAGGAGGGAAAACAAAAAAGGACCGTCGGGTGTTAGGCGGCTCGTCTCAGCAGACCAACCTTTGACAAACATCATCATCCAAATTCCCGTTGAGAATCTTCACTGAAGAAATACAATCAATTCTGGGTTACTGGTTAAATCTTCAGGACATGTGAATGCTGGTTTAGTCTCTCTCTCTCTCTCTCTCTCTCTCTCTCTCTCTCTCTCCCCTTCTGTTTTCAAGAAGTATGCCTATTTTCACCTCAGAGATCTGAAACCACTTCACATGTGTGCATATTTACCTTTCTCATACTGTATATCCCTCCAAACACTGACACATCAGAGACTGTCTTCTGCACATCAAAGCTGTTTATCTTTTTTTCTTTGGCGGTGGCATGCTGACGAGTGCATTTTTTTGGATTTGCTTATTGTGCCCAGGGGGATGGGAGCTTGCACATCTTAGTGATTCATTGGGGTTTGTGCGTCAAAATAAATGCCTCATGCATGATCCACCTGTCAAACAGATACAGTGATCAGCTCAACCTCCTCACGGGCCTAATCCTCACAAAACAGGATTACAGCCAATGCCAGGTTTGCCTGTGTGATAGCATTGTTTAGGTGCGCAGCATGTGTGGTAGGATCTTGATTCCCATGTTGGAGGAAGTTTGTTTTAAATTTAGGCCTGCCCACACTGCTAAGAGCAAAGAAAAGGGGGGTAAAAATCTTCCAAGAATAATGAACATGACATTTAGAGCAAGCTGGAGTATCTACAGTATTAGAATAAATAAACAGATAACGGGTGCCACAAAAGGAAGTTTTTTTCCCCCACTCAATAAATTTTCTCTTGTTCACCCTCAACTTATATCAAATTAGAAAGACTATTCACTACACCACCGTATTATCAATATTATGGGTTTTAAAACAATAGTGAGCTTAATCGGGTGATCTCGTTTGAGTTCGTGTGATGTGTGGGTATTTACTTGCAGTTCTTGTATTAATCATTCACTCTTTCAAAAAAAAAAAATGTGTCCTTATCTCTGCTCCTTCAGGTACACGTACAGATATGCGAATACAATCAGCACTGACTGGCTTATATCTCGATCAGTATAAATGTATTGCCATGTGATTCATTTATGAAAATAGGCTTTGTGTGGGTTGTCTTTTTATCTTCTCCCCCATGTTTGCTTATGCATATGTGTACCAACACAAAAAGGGTCTCTTCTTACTGAACTGATGCCTTCATAATATGATGCATTAGTCAGGAATAGATGCAAATTTAAAAGGAATGCTTTTTCCATAAAAACTATTTTATTTACATTGTAATATTACAAGGCGAGACAGATGTATTTATGTAGCACCATTCAAACACAAGGCAAGGAAAAAAAATAAGCCATTATGAAAAAAATATGTTCACATTTAGAATGGTTTATCAAGACATGTTATTTTCTACATACTTGAATCCACTCTTCCTTCTTTTATCAAGGGAGCTTAACAAAATAAAGAGTATGTTGTCGGGAGCAGATAACATGCCCTCTTCATAATGAAAGCTGGAAGGATAGCTTTCAGCTCATATTGCATAGAGAAGGCTTCAGTTATCATTTTGTTGCTGTTCCTACTGAAGCACTTCACCACAATACGGTGGTGAAAATAAAAGCCTTGTAACTTCCTTCTTTTTTTTATGTGATGGTTCAAAGAATCCATTCTCAGTGGGTTTATATATAACACAGCATTAAAAAAAAAAAAAAAAAAAAAAAAGCCTGTCTAATCTGGTTCGCAAACAAGTTCATCAGATAGTCAAACATGTAGCACTGTCTACAAATTATATTATCATGGGTAAAAACATAAACGCTGCTGTAATTTCCACCTTCCAGGGATGGAAAAATAACAAATTAGCAAAGGCAGCTGCTCACAGCTCCTTTTCAGTCAGTTCAGATAGCATTGATCTCCCCTTGTTTGTGTTCTTTATCTTTTGGAGTCTTGTTAATTCCCCCACAGAAGCCCTGGAACATGTGACAGGACAAGCACCTGTGAAGGCGACGTTTGAACCCTTCCATCATGTTGCCCACAGTACCTCTTACGGCAGAGGAAGAGAAGTAGAAAATAAGAGGGTCCAGACAGGCATTAAAAGTGCTGCAGAGCAGGGCCTTATCCCTCCAGTGAGGACTTTTCCACTGAATAATGCCCACGATGTGAGAGATGTTATAGGGGCCAAAACAAAAAGCAAAGACTAACAGAGTTCCCAGGGCGAGGCCGATGGCCCTGAGACGCCGGCGTCGGTCGATGTGTTGTAGCCTGGACAGAACCCTGATGAAGTTGATGTAGCAGTAACTGCAAATCACTAAGGGGATGCAGAAAAGCACCACACAGAGCTCCAGGCGCACAGGCAGGAGGATATCCAGCTGAGCCTGCGTAAAGTTTTCATAACACACGTCACGCTTGTGGTAAACCGTTATAAAGTTTGTTGAGCCATTGAAGCCTGGGGCAGAATTCTGGGACGCTTCTGTGTCGATGAAGGGAATGATAAACACAATGCTGAGGTGAGCGACGCAGAAAATCCAGCAGAAGATGCTTGCGGCAACGGCGTACATGGGACGTCGCTTCAGGGTGTGTTGAATGGGGAACGCCACACCCAGGTAGCGCTCGACACTGACAGCGGTGAGGAAGAAGGTGCTGTTGTAGATGGTCATGTAGAAGATGAAGCCGGACAGCGGACAGAGGACGTAGGGCATGTTCCAGCGCATGTCGCTCATCACTTCCTGCATCTTGAAGGGCAGGAAGAGGAGGAAGAGGAGGTCGGAGATGGTCAGGTTGAGGAGCAGGATGTCGATGGGCATGGGTTTGTGCCTCACTTTTTTGCAGAATGTGTAGAAGGCGAGGATGTTGGCCGGGAAGCCCAGCACGAAGGTGATGACGTAGACAGAGAGACACAGCCAAGTGTGGCACTCCTGCATGGTGGCCTTGGTGTGTGTGAGTCAGTGGAGTCAGTCAAGAATCGAGACGTGTCACATTATGTTCCCCACTCAGGGGGATGAATAGACTTCAGCGGAGGGAGGTTTGATCTGTCAGGCGGTCCGAACCGCAGGAGACGGAGGCGTCTTATTGGGTCAGTGGCCCGGAACAAACCCGACAAGACAGCGTAGTTTTCCTGTCCTCACCAATAAACCGGCGCTCATCGTTTCCTCGAGGGCTTTGAGCTCTGCCGATAAGAGGGAATGGAAAGAGATTACCACACTGCACAGTAAAGTATTTCAAACTATTGTCCTTTTGACACTTGGTTTAAGAACACACAGCTATACATTTTTTTTAAACATTAAATTTCAGCTTACAAGCTCAAACACTGAACAAACCATCCAGAGATAAAGAATGGTTTCTTTCTCTCCAATATTCCTTCTTAATTTCTTGCCTTATCCCTATTTCAGAGTGTATTATAGTGCTGTATTACCTCCTAATGAGGAGACACTGTGACAGTCTCGCACATGAGTTTGTACACAAACTGTGTGTAATACTGTGTTGTTAGTTGCTTCTTGTTGTAAATACAGTGCAATGATGCTTCGATCATTAACTCCCAGGCCTTGTTCGCAATATATGCACAAATACTGGACATGCTGTGAAAATGATGACCCTCATAAACATAATGAGTTAACTACACGGGGGAAATTAGCATCTCAACACAGGCAGTTTGCGCAACACAATACTGCTATTGACACAGTGTCTATATCTGTACATGAAGGAAATATAAAGAACAAAAATTGAGATAAATAGATCAGGGTTAAAGTAAAAAAAAAAAAAAACAGCCTTTAAAGGTTTAGAAGAGGCTGTTCTCTTACCCTCTTCTGCTTTGAGCTGCTGGAAATGAGAGTGAACATGTATGATAGAAACGCAGCTCTTATAGTCCAGTGACTAAGCAAGAGGAAGTTTTTTCATATTGCATGCCTGGAAAGTGACGAAACCAAAGAACCACCAGTTTAAGCAACTTGCAGACAAGTCTGACAAGTAGATTGTTGTTGTTGTTGTTGTTTTTCATACTGATTATGTTAACAATCACTTTAAATGAAGTAAAGTCATAACAGAGAGAAGAAACAATCCCGATCTGTCATATTAAAACAACCTGTCCTCGAAACAACACAGTTTGGCATCAAGCAGTGATGTTAACAAAAATTGTAAAGAAAATGTAAATGCAGGTTTAACACATGGTTTCTTCTTTTGTTTAGCTCACTTCAGTCGTAAAATACAAAAAAAAAAAAAATGGTCTGTTTCATTGGATGCTTCATCAGGTAGTTAATTGCAGAAGTTCTCTTTGTTTTTATGTCTTTTCCTCCATCTGTTAGGAGCAGTATTAATTAAGAAATGTGCCTATCCATCTATTCTTCTTGAAGGTCAAATTAATACCTTTTCTAAGAAATTCCTGACTCAGAACTTGGTCAAAATGGCTCCTGATCGGTCAAGCTTCCTTTACCATCTGTCTGTCAGTTAGACATCAGTAATCTTGGAGCAGACGTTAACAATGCTGATGAAGCCGCTTTGTTTTGAACAGTGTGTTCCAAGTCTTTGTTCTGCAACCTCCCTATTAAAAGAAAGTAAAGGACCCACGTCAGGAAGAAGAAACAGAGGAGAAAGAGTGGCTTACCTTCCTCCTCTGCATGTGTCTTGGCTCTCCCATGTGGTGATTGCTCAGCTGTTATATTTGATGTCCTCTGTTCACCAACCCTCAGCTCCTGCCTACCATCGCCCGGCACGTCCCCTTATTTACATGATAATCTAAACATCCAGTGCAGATAATAGAAATTATTATTAGCGAGACACTGCAGCAATTTATCTCCCACGCTTGCCAAACATGGTTTCCGTGGTAACGACTGGCCTTTTTTTTGCAATATGAGTGGCACTGACAGACTGAGATCTCTGCAATCGTGGGTTATTATATCAAATTTAGTTATCCGTGCCCGATGCTTCTTTATGGACGACTCTTTATTATGAAAAGGAGGTGGTGGAAGATGTTTGACAAACGAGATGACCTGTCGTCAGAGCGGTCTCTTCCTGCACAACATGTGATGAGGGCAGCAGGGACACCTATATGGTTGTCCAAACAGAGGCCTGCTGTTTGGCAAGCCATATACTGCAATAATAAGGAATAATAAACCACAGGTGACTTGTGGCTTGCTCAGGGGAGCCTTATAAGGCTTATCCTGCTGGAAGAACAGCATTGAGCAGAATTATTTATTTGCTGTCTATTCTGGTTTATGCTGGACTGACGCTTATAATCATACTTGTAACCATCATCTTAATGACAATAAAACATATCAGATGTGAGTAGAACTGGCTTGTAATGTGGAAGGGTGGATATTAAATGATGCTGTTAAGGGTGTCCAGAAAAAGCACTGTGATTCAGTAATTAAACCAACGAAAGACCAGAACAGCACAGCAAAAAAATTATGTTTATTCTATTTTTTTTTTTTTTTTTTTTTTTTAATCAGCAGGGTTTGCTTTGTAGGATAATGCCGTATTCTGAAGCTCCTCACACACAAATCCCCAAAACAAACCACTTTGGATTGCAAGAGGTCATCGCCTTTTTTGAATTTAACACCTAATATTACAAGAACAGGGTCAAGTTCATCTTGAGCAGGTGAAACACGGGGACTCTGTTCCATTTCACAAAGTCGCAAACACAAGCTTTTGAAGTAATAGCTCGGTGTGCGGTCCTTTTGATGTTGGATAATGTATGTAAATCACTCTGAGACAGCTTCTCTGTGGTTTATTATTTAAACACTTGATTGCCACGTGTGAGTGTAAATCTTTTTGTTTCCATTTGACCCAACGCCACTCTATTTATTTATGTATTCGTATTACTATGTCAGTCACTTCCTGCGACTGCTCCTGATGCTACTTTAAAAAAACACCTTTCAAAAATGACCCAGAAAATTTGATTTGAGTTCAAAAGTGGGTTTTCCTTTGAAACAATCATGTTGTTTTTCCAAGTTCCAATTTAGGATGTCACATTGTGTTATGCAAGCCAGTGTCTTCCGCCGTAAGAGCTGGTTTTACAAAGTGACATCAGGGAGTTTCCGAGGTGCTGTCTGAGCATAAAGTTTGCTAAAAACACGTGGTAATATTTCCCCACTGCTGGACAACACGCTTCAGTAATTACCGAGAAACAATTCAGTCCCTTGGCAAGAAAAAAGGACTAAATAAGAGGAGATATATAGCCAGGGACCCATTTTGCGCTTTCACATTTCATATTTTACTTTTTCTTATCTCCAAAAATGATATCAGAGTAATGATAGTATTTTTCACATAAAAGCTGTCCTCACAGCTGACAGAAAACTTTAAGCACAGAATACATGACATTAAGCATGCAAGGTCAGAACAATGAACAATACCTTGTAGCTGCAGTTATTATCATTTTAACAAGAAATAAACGGAGAAAGAGCAGAGGCATCACCAAAGTTGACAAAATACTGACATTTCTTCAACAATATGAACAATCTTCATATTTAATGGATTTAAAAAAAAAGATATTTCAGTCAGTCAGTCAAATTGCAGTCAGTCAATGAATGAGCAAATCCATCCATCCACCTATCCATATAGTTCATATAGCCTGTCATCATCTCATGTCACGAGTAGTTGTTTTTTTTAAAGAAAGTAAGAAAAGAAAAATTGTCACTGAAGTAAGGGGAGTGATGGGAAAATCCATGTAGAAATAATTGAGGTGGATGATGGGTCCACCAAGCAGTGCATGAGCAGTATCCAGACTGTATCCAGGTCAGGTCTTCTTGTATGTCTTTCTGCATCTCTTCCTTGTTTGTCTCTTCTCACCTGTCTGTTCACACTTGTCCTTTACAGTCCTCCCTCTGTGCATCTAATTATGTCAATACATCTACCTGTCCTCCCCTTCCCCAGTGTATATAAACCCCTTTCCCTCATGTGCCCATTGCTAGATCGTCATCGTACCTTTGCATTGTGACATCCCACAACTTCCTTGTGTTCCCTAATGTTCAAGTGTCGCATCTTGGACCTTTCGTGTTTCTGGACTTTTACTTGTATTTTGGACTTCGTTTAGGATTAATCTCTGGTTAATTTTTACCTTCATACATCAATAAATTCTCTGAACTATATTACTATTGTGTGAGTCTGCTTTGGTTACACTTTCCCCCCCGGTGTACTTAAGCTTATAGTCACAATACACTCATGCTGAGAATGACGTGCCACAATATTGACATTTTTAACTATTGATCGAACTTGCATAACTATTTGATCAAAGTTAGTGTCCCAATGATTTGGACACTGTACCACTAATACAAATGGCAGTGTACCGTATGGACAGTTTACTGGCACTCACAAAAAGAGCCAATAATTCACACTGATATGGACATCAACTGTCTACATATAATCTTCATTTGTTCAGTTGGTGAACTGTCGTCAAGTAAGAGACTGATCCCCATATTGTTGTAAATAGAGATTGAGCGCCTTGCATTGAAGTTTAAGCGAGTGTATGTGAAAACGAGGGAATGTGACAGAATGTGCTCAATAAGTGAAATCCATTTATCATTGAATATTTTTGTATTGTGGAAAGAAGTTGAAGAGCTCAGGACAAAATCTGTCCAAGTCTTCTTGTTTTCAAGCAACAGTGCTTTGTAATTGGCATTACAATGAAAACGCTTTCAGAAATTAATTAAAACCCAAGTTTTTCTGTCTAAAAGGTGAATCAGACAAAAATAGAACCAGTTTGTGAGTGCAATGGAAAAATTACATGTTTACAAGGTTTTAACTTGGTCACTAAATGCCCGCAACAGAACTTTAGCAGGAGAAGAGTTTACATTAAATCAACAATAATGATTATGCTTGCCATAGCAATTATGGCCGACAGCAAATAGTCAAAGGGCACTGCAAGATGGCCCATTAGCCTTGTGACAACAAAGAGGTGGATTCACTGATCTAGGTGTGTTTTGTGTGCCTCCACATGCTAAAAATAAACAAAAATGGAGGTTCCAGGCAGGTGTTGCAGGTATGAGTGTAAAAGGAAAATATGGGATTTTCCCGGCAGAGATGCACATGTTGAGCGGCGTGAAAACAGACTATGCACGGTAGCAACACAACCACAACCCAGAGATGTTGCCGAGCATGCAGAGAACTGAAAATGCAGTCAGACAGAGCTGATGCAAGAGGATGATATTTGTGAAAGAGCACGCAAAACACAACGACATGGTTCAGACGCACAGAGTAGAAAGAGAGGAAAACTTCTATAGAGTTGCAGTCTGCCATATGAGTGGAGGAGCCGGAAAAAAAAATCATCTTTATAAAGGCAAAGAGAGGAAAATGTCAGTGTATGAATATCAATGTTAGGGTTTATGTGTGTGTGTGTGTGTGTGTGTGTGTGTGTGTGTGTGTGTGTGTGTGTGTGTGTGTGTGTGTGTGTGTGTGTGTGTGTGTGTGTGTGTGTGTGTGTGTGTGTGTGTGTGTGTGTGTGTGTGTGTGTGTGTGTGTGTGTGTGGGTGGGTGGGGGCGCTGTGATGCTACCTCCTTTTTTGATGATTGTTTTCTTGTGTGGATGTTTCAAATTGTATTTATGCAAAATATAAAATTGTTTATTACCCTTTCAACAGCTTTTCCCCCCCTCTACGGTATGACAAAGGTTAAATAGAGTGTGAGCTATAATGTTTAATGGAGCTGCTAACTGGAAATGAATTAACTTTATTTTCTTGAGATTTCTTTGTGCATTTGAAAAGAAAATATGGGAAGCTGAAAATGACGTTTACCAATATCAGTGGAAATATATAGAAGCTGGAGAAAGCTGTTTGAACCTCATAACACTGAAGCAAGAAAAACAAACCAGCCATAAATGTACTAATTTGCTTAATACTCAATGGAAAAAGGCCACTCAGGGGTTTGATTGTCATGGCTGTTGGGATCCAAAGAGCCAGAGTGATTATGTTGTTGAGGAGCACAAACAAGAGCTGAGATGAGGGCTGGTGTCATGTTTATCAGCAGCCTTTTGAAAAGCAAATGGGGGAGGGTGGAGATGATTGAGTGGTGGACTAAAGTGGACATGACTGTGTGCTTCAACTTTTGATTTACTGGAAATGGTGTGAGAAGAAAAAAAAAAAAAACCTCTTTGCATTCTGATGTTTCATGAACAAGAGGAAGGAAGTAAAAATACAACCATGTGGAAAGTTTCTGTTGAGGTAATCAACAACAAATGCAAAACCATTTTTGGCGAGGAAGCTTGAAGTGTTATTTTGGGTTGCTCTAGTTCCCAGACGTGTAGCTGAACATGTTATAGTTTCAGAATCAACTACTCGGCGAGTCAACGCCACATCACAAATTAAAAGTAAATTCAACCCTGAAGGTATGTGGAATGACAATCAAAGTGTCACCATTATGTCATTTATACATTATTGAATCTATTTGTGAGCGAAAAACAGCTTTCTTTTATGTTGAATTCACATCTCTAAAATGTCACCCAGGTTAGTTAATGTATAGTCTTGGATATATGTCATAGGTTTTAAAACCCTGGAGAAGAAAATGATGGAAAGTCTGGTGTCCTCCAACAGTCCAAAAACATGTTTGCAAGCTTAATAGGTGACACTAAATTGCCCCAAGGTGTGAATGTGAGTCTTGTTTGGTTGGATGGATGGATGGATGGATGGATGGATGGATGGATGGATGGATGGATGGATGGATGGGTGGATGGATGGATGGATGGATGGATGGATGGATGGATGGATGGATCCTAATCAGGCGTCTATAGAGAATGATCACATTCTAATGAAGCAGACAAGTGGAAACTCCTTCTCTTCCGTATTCCTTTTCAGTCTTTGCTTCTTTGTGAAGCTGGTTTTATGTTTTGGCCTTCACATTGTCTGTCATTCCATTGAAACATGCCAGAAGTTCAGAGAGGAACTTTTAGTGGTGGAGAAACCTAATACGTGATAAAAGGCTCAGCCTGCACTTCTCTTTCTTTTTATTCAGGAAATGACATGTCAAAGTTGTTGCAAAGCTGTTTTTGAATAACAAGATATTTTTCAGACTTCTTTGATCTTATGATTAGCAATCGCTTAAAGCACAGTGTTTATAACATAAAACATCCATTATGTGTTGGATCAGTAAAATATGCGTGGAAATGAATAAAGGGGGCAATGAGGTCTGGAGTCATTGGTCTCAATAATTTATTTTTTGTTTATTGTCCCGTCTTATCCTGACATGCAATTTTATTTCCCGTGTGCTCAAATCTTGACCAAGGACCTCCAACTACTTTACACTTTACCAAGAGTAGGGGTCTCCTACCCTGGTCCTGGAGGGCCCCTGTCCTGCATGTTTTAGCTCTCTCAAAAGTTGCACACAGTGTGTATTGTGGCTGCCGACTGCTCTTAGCATGTATGGTTAAGGTGGACCATCAACACGATGGGATAAAAGCAGAGAAGAATAAATAAGATGTGCTTTTTTTTCCTTGCACCTTTACTGAGGGGGTAAGTGATTTCCGAGGTTTTCAGTAATGGGGCTGCTAATATACTAAACATCACCTGACCCAATGAGCTGACACCCAGCATTAATCAAAACAATGACAATGTTATATCCGTGTTGAGATCTACTGCTGAGCATAGTGCAGACCATAAACCTTGGAAAGCCTTTAACCAAAGTGAGATCGCAGGGGCCACACAGTCACACACATTTACCCATAAACCATTTCACAGCATTGCACAATTTAGAGTCCACAATTGTCATATACCAGCATCCAATTCCTTTTGCCACTTGACATCGGTGAGCTGTGTCGGGCCACGTTGATACGCATCCTGACCTGATGGCAAAACAGCTCGATACTAAGCTGTGGTCTCTCTGTGCATGGTTTGCATGTTCTCTCTGGACAAGTGTAGGTTTTCTCCAGTGATTATGAATGTGTCCCAGGTGTACACGGTTTCTCACCTAATGACAGCTCGGATAAGTTAGAGATGCCCACGACCCGAGTTTGGATAAAATAGGTATCAGAGGTGGATGCATTAACGTCTTACAATCAACCTCCTAACATGTAAAATCATCAGAAATTTGAAGATGACCGAATCTTTTTTTGGAGAAGTTTGGTTCATGCTTCAATCTGATCTAAAGTTTATTGGCCTGTATTGCTGACAACACGCGGCCGACAAATGACAAAGCTGCAGCGAAGGCAAACTGTCTTCCCTTTTAACAAACAATCATATTCATATAAAACAATTTTAGTAATTAATTTATGAATCCAACTCTATATTATTGATTGGTCACTCTCACTGCTTTCTAATAGCTTGCGCTTTGAGATAAATTCTAAGAACAATAAATAATTAGACAAACAAACGTATGCTTATTCCTTGTCTGTTTCACGTAATTTAATTGCATTCATTGATACGCATTATTGTGTTTTTGACTTGTTAAATTTGGGAGGGAAAAAAAGCTTATACTGCTAACTCTCAAATTTCACAGTTTATGTGATCAACATCTGGCATTGACTGACTCAACTTCCCCAAACGCTGTCTGAAACCAGACTGTGTAAAGAATGATTGCCACCGAAATCTTTTCTTTAAAAGACCTGGGAAGAGTTTGAAACAGTTACATCAAGTACATATCTGAACAATGAAGATATTTCTGTTCGGTGCTTCACCAACTTGAGCATCCCGGAAGATTCCTTGCTAATCCCTCTGTTAATACCCAGAGCATGAACCTATAAGCTTCCTTATATTTATGGCGACAAAGGAAAAAAAAAAAAAAAAAAAACCTAATTCCTCCCCGACAGAGGAGTTCAGTTGCTGCTAAGCCACTGTATTGCTATTTGTGGAGTGACTTTGGTTCCAACATGGCTGGACTCATCTCATTCCCAGAGACACATTAATAATAAAAAAAAAACCCACAAACAAACCAAAAAAAAAAAACAAAGCTTGAAATGCTGAAAAGATAATCCTGTTCATTTGGTTGGCAGTCTCATCAAGTATGACCTGAGTCCAAAGAACAACTGCTTGATGGTCGCGTGAAATGTGTTTGAAAAGTAGACAACAGTGTAAGACGAAATAGATTTTCATTTCTTGGCTCTCTGCCCGTACCAACTAATCAGTTTTACAATGATCACATCAAATCCTTTTACACAGAAATACCAAAAGGAAAATCTCCCGCAGTCTTATTTCAGAGCCGAGTGCTGTTTGCTCTCACGGCCAAATATGCAATTAATATTTCAGCCGACCCGCGTTCTTTGTGTGGTTCTTGTAAACACGGAAGCCGAGATATATGTCTGACTCACAATTGGTGTGCACACTTTTAAACTTCGCCCATCCCTGAGAACAAGGCCAAGCCACACGCCTGTATAATAGATCCAGTCATGGGCGTTTATTGGATTATCTGCTGTTGCTGGGAACTCACAAAATGGTTGTAAAACGCCTGGCTGATATCAAGGTCGCTGGATGTATGGACGTGTTTTGAAAGTGTTCAGAGATCACAGTGGTGCAGGCAGCTTGACGTTTGAAGTTTCCAGGCAATAATATGTTCATTAGCTTCCTCATGTGCCTGAAAATATTAAATATGCTAAACAGGAAAGGGCTTGTTGAACCCGACACTCGTCTCTATTTAGTGAATGAAAAGCAGCAGAAATGATGCCTGCTTTTTATCTATAGCACAATTAGAGCCTTGATTTCTCATATTTTTAGTTACTGGCTTCCACACACAACCTATTTCAACTACTCGACTATAATTTTGTCATTTCAGATCCATTAAAGAGAGTTTAGTTTTCAAGGTACATCTGCAGTGTGAGATAAATAGGCTGAACTTGGATGGAGTTCGATGTTGAAACGCTGCTGATCCTTGCACCAGGAGTTTGGATCATGGAGTTAAAATGTCTCAAAAGATCACAAAGCAAAAACACTTAAAATGCATCTCATTACAGAAGCAGAGGAGAGGTGAATCGATGGTTTTGTCAAACAGCGGGTGATTGGCGAGATGAAAGGAACCATGTATTGGACCGGAGCCACAAGACGGAGGCATCACACTCTTAGAGGTCATCACACTCTTAGAGGTCATCGAAACTTTCAAGTCGCTTTACTCATCTGACTGGAGTGCAAAATTGCTCAATAGACACACAGCATACACTTCTTCATTATGGAAGCTTTGTAGATCGAGCAGGAAATCACCGGTGCTTCCATGCTAAGGTGAGATGAATCTTTAATGATAGCCATGGGGAACATTCGCTAACATTTGGAAGTATTTAAATGAGAAGTCAGCTGCTGATGACCTCACTCCTGCACTCCTCTGTAGAGTAAGTAGCTCTAATGGACATAATGGCTCTGCCCGATTCCACTTCTTAAAGAAAATTACAAAAGGGTTGGCGGATTAAAGAGGAAGGTTTCCTCATAAAAAGAAATTTACTGTCTAATTGAAGACCTTCCTCAATGGCAGACACTACTGGGAATAGTAAATGGAACTATATTGAAAGGCGATTAAACATGTCAAATACAACAATGTGTTTCTGTTAAATTATAGATATAAATATTGCTTTAAAAATGACGTTAATGAGCTGAATGGTGGTGTAGTGGTTAGTAATAGCAATATTGTGGGTTTTGGCCCTCGCCAGGCCTTTCTTTGAAGAGTTTGCTTGTCCTCCCTGTGCATTCATTTTCCAGATGTCCTCTGGTTTAACTTCCACAGTAAAAAAAAAACATACATTTGAGGCTTATTGGTGACTATAAATTGTCTGCAGCTGTGAGTGTGTGTACCCTGAATTGGATGGCATGAACAATGAATCACTTTTGATTTTATGATCACTGAGAATGTATACAAATCTGCTTTTGCTTTGAGTCATGACTGAGCCTTAAAGGGTAACTGAAATGTTTTTCAGATTTCATCTTTAGAAAGAAGAATAAATATGCTTTCGAAAGGTATATAACATTCCCAGATAAAAGTCCGAATTCCGACCCTTTTAATTGACTTTACATGATGCAGCAGACGACGGTATATTTGCGGGCCATAAATGTGAGCCGCCTGAGCTAGACCGGATATGACGTACGAGGGGTTATATGTCCCAGCCAAAACAACATCAGCTGATTGAAGAATGGAGGGGTTTGGCGATACAGAAGCACCTAGGAGCGATGTTAGCGAAGATTTAAGTGACGTATCGTTGGTTTTGGACGAAGATGAAGGAGAGGAATCATCGGAGGAAGAATTAGAAGAAAATCAAGGCGTTCAACCATACATGTTTGAGCCGTGAGTACATATTGTGTGTGACCGGGTATTTACCCGTGAGTACATATTGTGCGTGACCGGGTATTTACCCGTGTGCACATATTGTGTGTGACCGGGTATTTACCCGTGTGCACATATTGTGCGTGACCGGGTATTTACCCGTGTGCACATATTGTGCGTGACCGGGTATTTACCCGTGTGCACATATTGTGCGTGACCGGGTATTTACCCGTGTGTACATATTGTGCGTGACCGGGTATTTACCCGTGTGCACATATTGTGTGTGACCGGGTATTTACCCTTGTGTCAGAGTGGGTGTTTTGCAAAGTTTATTGGTCTATTTGTCTTAAGTTTTAGCAGGTTTTAAAAAGACTTACTGAAAGTTGGGTTTAAAAATCCGTTAAAAAGCCGTTTAAAAATGGTGGGGACAGAACCAGGTTTCAGGATACGTTTCCTCTTCACATCAAAACCAAGTGACTCTCGGATTGCGGGTGCTGTTTCGTAACAGTCATCCGTGAAATGTTGACTGCAGAGATAGGAGGCCTCTGTTGGTGTCCAGTTGGAGCGAGTGCGCTGCACTTGTTTTGTCCATAATCTCCTCAAAGTTTCATCTTTTGGGAATTTATGGACACTTACAGACGGACTGGGCATTTGGGAACACCCAGCCGCAACACAACGCTTAGGCATGACTCTAAAAAACTGCTAAATAACGCGATAATGCAGAGCACATGTAAACAAGACACTACGATCAGCTGTTGTGGGCGGAAGTAAATAACTCCTCATACGTCACAGCGCAAAACTACGGCAAGTTGGGAAAACTAGGTCAGATTCACAGGGCGGGAGATTTAAAGGCATTTTTAGACGTTCGGCGCTCAAGAGCAAGATAGTGGTGTGATTGTCATTGGTGTGTCATATATCATTCGAAAGGGGGAAAAATAATGCTAAATACTGGTGTATTTTAATAGAATTATTTCAGGGACCCTTTAAAGTAGAAAAATGTTCCTTAGTTTTTGTTTTTTAATTGATACAAAAGCTCTAACAAACAGTAAATCTTTATAGAAAAGTTTTCTCTGTTTGTTGTCATAGACCTAAATATAACCACAACATAGTTCAATGTTTAGCTGAAAACAAACTTCTCTGCAGCTGCATGACCGTATCTTCAACACTGTGAGGCACGTAACTTATTGAGTGACTCAAAACAGTCTCACAAAAGTTTTACCTCTAACTTTTTTTTTTTAGGAACCAAGAAACTTCCACTTTGGAAAGTTGGAGTCAGAGAACTTTTGCAGAAGCAGTCTCCCCAGAAACTTGCAAGCTGTTTTTGAAATGACTCCAAACAGATAGATAAATAAATAAAATAAATACGATTTTGCAGACAGTTTTCTAAAAACAAAATAAAAATTCATGACAATTTGTAGAACTGTTATATGACCTTTTCTGGAAATAGCAAAACTGAAAGAAAAAAATTTCAAAAACCTCCCACCTCCTACAATGACTTTTGTAATGGCGCTCTGAAAAAAACGCCATATAACAGTACAAACTGCAAATGTTTCACTTCTGCACTTTCTATACATCTCAAGAGATTTCAAGCAAAATGATGAATATGTTGTGACGTTTTTCAACTTGTTTAAATTGTGTTTTTTTTCTAATTGATGTCGTCCTGGTGGTATTTATTACTGTTAATAATATGTAAATGTTTTGCCACTGTTGCTAGCCAGTTGAAGCTACTGTTCTGAGAAGACTTCAATTTGTGTTCCACCACAATGTCATATAAATAGTGACTTTGACTTTGATACAAAGCATTGGCATTGTAGTACAGCGAACTGCAGCATTTTTGCAGAGCTATGTCAAATTCAAGTTTAACCATAATCTCATGGCATAACAAATCATACTAGGCTGGACACTTTGTTCTTGTATCTACTAAGCCAAATTTCATGCTTATCCATATACTGTATGATTGTGCTTTCAGTTGGTGTACGTTCTGTAGGAGATTTACTAAGAATAACACCATGACTGACATTACATGCGAGCCCTACTTATGCTTTACACACCAACGATCAGCTGGAAATGGTATCTCTTCCATTTTCATCTGCTTGTCGTCATTATCAAGTAATTAAAGGAAGTCAGAGCCCCCGTAAGCACAACGATATTGAATGTTGGTAAGAGGAAGTTGTCAAATGAAAAATTTAATCTCGGGGGGATGATCGTTCACAAACTAAAAGTTTAGTCAACTACACGGATAATATCTTATAATCAGGTCTACTAATAAAGGTGGACTAAAGCCAGCTGGTTAAATGCTTCTTGTCACAATAAATGCATTTCAAATGCATTAAAAAAAAAAAGACAAAATCATAAACAATACATACTTCAATCAATATTCACACCAAGTGTTTTCCAAATTCATGCTAAATTGATGGTGAATGTTATTTTGTGCATATGTCAGGACTCAGCTTTATGCGCTATGTCACATTTGCACCATTCTTCATATGTGCAAATCTTCACTTTGCTACATGCCACTTGTTGAGGTCCGATGAACATCTCAATGCTGTAAAGACTCGGTGGGGCCACATTTGTCGAAATTGGTTCCGAATGCTCTATTTGTTATAATGGCTTTGTCTGCAGGCACACTGTTCAAAAACATTTTTCATATTAATTTACAATGCATGGGAGAAATAGGTGAAAGCCCTAATGCCCCCCTACAACATCTTCACAGTTATTTAGGTTATAGGTGGAAGCCATGATGTGTTCCTTAAATGGGTTTATTGTTATATCCTGTTGTCACATTGTGGTCTTAATCAATGCAATATGTTTAAAGGGATTGGGTTGCCATTATATATTTTTTTTTTCCTGATTTGTGCCAAAAATGCAGAGGCCCACGGATATGAGGTGTTTGTTATCTGCAGCTGAGTTTAAGACTTTAATGTGTTGAAGTGTGGTTTCATCTGCCGATTTTTGTTCCCATAGGCTTTCACTTGATGATCTTACAGCTTAAAATAAAAGCTTTTTTTTAACAAAAGTGAAACTTGTGTATTGGTCATTTGATTGTTGCGTTTTCAATGAATGTAAACCCCTTAAATTAATATTATGTTACAACAAGTACATTGTATAGGTCTATCACAGACCCTCATTTCTATTCTTTGTTAAAAAAAAAAAAGAAAAAAAAAAAAAAGAAGGATTTCCCTCAGGGATTAATAAAGTATTTCTACTCCCTTCATGTCAGAGGTTTCTGAAAGGGGGACTCAGAGGGCCAGACACTGCTGTAGCTGAGATTGGAGCTAGATTTAAGAATTATTTAAAGCCCTGGGGAAAGAGGAGGTGGAAGAAGGCTGCGGACAAAGCCATTGCTGTTCAGTTGAGAACCCGAAAGAAACAAAAATCTCAAAACAGAGAAAACCTGAAGCACATGGAAATGCAAAGATCACAGGAGAACAACCAACACATAAACGCAGAGACCACATGAACGAACGAACAAAACACAGATGAATCGACAAACAAGACACGGAGAAGAAGCTCAAGATAGGCGCCTGAAACCAGAGACAGCATAAGAACTTCAAAACAACACGGGAAACAAAACAGTCAGTCCTCAAAATGAAAAACGATTAAAAAAACATTGGCTCCAAAACAAGAGAACCAGAGGAGAAAATATAAAAATTTACAGTACTTGAAAATTTTAGTTTTCAATTTTGTTGCACCACATCATTACAAAGCGTCTAACAAAAAGTTTGTCTGTTATCATTCTCAATAGGCAGCGTGAAGCCAATTTGACAAAATTAATAAACATCTGCTTTCACATACTATTGAAGAAAGGTCATTGTAACGTAGTTGGAACAAGATATCAACTGTAATTATTCTGTAAACACAAATGTATAAAAACAAAATGAAAATGTAAATGGAAGTTTATTAAAATATTCCTAGAGCCTAATCTACCAAGGGTTATATAACCGTGTGTAAACTCGTGTGCACACACACGCAGGCTGCTACTAACAGGAACTCCGTGATGTGTTTTGTTTGCCTTCACAAATATGGAATATTAAACATGTGCTAAAGTTTATGGGAAAGATGCTAACTGATTGATACCACATGAACAATGTGATTTATAATATCTGAAAACATATTATGATTGCATCTGTTTTAAATGGGTTTGAAAAAAGATGGTGCAAATCATTGTTGTGGTGACAATCATTTCCTCATCTGGCACGCCGCAACTTTTGTGAACTTTCGTCTGTGATATTTTCTGTGTTGGACCTGAAGCTTTGAATTTATGACCAGTTGCCTCAGATTTTGCTGACTCCATCAATGTCGTCAGCATGCCAGGCCACTGGTCGTGCTAATATTTGTTTTTACAATGAAATCACACACACCACCAAGAAGGTCAGAATGGAAATAGTTAATAGGAGGGTTGAGCTATTTTGGAACTAATAATGACATAATGATTGACAGCAAAATATAAAATTCAGGTTTGGCCACACATCATTAAAAGTAGTAGCACAGTCATGTTTGATTTTCAAAGTTTTTGTCGCACAAAATATGTGAAAACATAGTTTTTTCCAACTGAACTCCAACCTGTTCAGAACTGTCTGAAAAACGCGGAGCAGTTCATCCAAACTAATAGGAATCATTTCCAATTAAAAACAGAAAAAGCCTGGGTCTTTTGAATGGCAGATTTTCAATAGAGGTATGATGACTAAAGCAGCTTGCAATAGAAATTTTAATAACTAAATATTTAAAGAATCCACATTGAAAAAATGACAGGCAATAATAAGATAATATATAGCATGTAGTAAAAATTCAGAGTTTTAGGATCCTCTGTATTTTAATGTTTTGAAACATTGCCGGTGCAGAATGTAAGAATAAATAAAACATAATATTACAGCCTCTCTCCCTTTGAAGAGCTTTCCCTTAATCAGCTTATTCTTTATAGGCTGAGAGGACAAACTGCATTTTTTTTTAGGTCAGCAAAAATGTCACATCCCCTCGAAAATGTCGTCCTTATCACATGCTGCTCCAAAATATATGATCTCGAGCAAATTTATAAACGTGAACCTTGCCGAAAATAAATGGTAAATGTCACCTCTAAAGGCCTGCTTAACATCAGGTCACATGGTCCTGCAATGGCATTTTGAAGCCCTGAGATATTGCCACACTCTCCAAGTTCAATGTTTGCAACACAAAGTTTAAGGAATAATAATCAGCAGGAACATGTTGATGAAGGTCTGCAGTGCTCTGCTTTTCAACGTCGCTCTGTTTTTTTTCCCTTCTTTTTATTAATCAGTCTGTGTTAGAAGCTCATTCCAGGTTTGCTGAGGCTGAATTTGTCTGTGAATGAATTCACATGGAGCAAAAACTAATTACTGAGGTTAAAAATGAAAAAGAAGACCAGCAAGTGATTAGTTCTTTTTTTATGAATGACCTGTTCAATTAATATATTATCAAATTGTAGCTTTTCAGACTTTATCTCATCATTCATTTTAGTATTCAGCATCCACTGACAGTGGGCTGTTTCTTTTCCCTCCATTCTTTTAGCTGAGCTGTGCAGCAAATTGTGTGGAATGAAGTTCTCCAGGTGACAGCCCATCAATTCTTTATGATCTCACTTTTTTGTTGCTTTTTTTTTTTTTTTTTTAGGATAACTTATTTCAGCTTCTGTCGTAATATTATGGGCAACCCTTATACACATTTTTTTTTTAAAACCCTCTTTAAAACACACTTTAACTGTACTTATAATAGAGGACAATATCGCAGTATTTAACGATCAATAGATCATCAATAAATCAATTTTAACGGTATTCCGTTGTGTAGCCGTTTTGATCTCTTCGGAAAGAGCTCTTCACCGTTCACCAGGTTGCCATGGCAATATGAACTTTTTATTATTGAGTCACCTCAGGGGGGGCAATTGAAAAATATATACAATAATTGAGTGAATGGGTGAGTGAAATCAATTATTGAAATAATTTCTTCAATATCATTGTGTGTTTTGACAATAGTGAGAAGCTCATGATACAATTGTAGAAATGTGGCAGCTCCTAATACATATTGTATATGATTAAGTTGTGAAAGCCATTATTTTTAATAGTACAGAGAAGCTCTATCTATCTGGAAAAGTGTGTCATTGTATTTAACAGTTTGCAGCATTTTGTTATGAGAAGTGCACATGCCAAATTGAGACAGTGTCAACTAGACAAGAATTATCACACACACACACACACGCACACGCACACGCACACGCACACACACACACGCGCACGCGCACGCTTCTCTCAAAAAATCTTGCGATGAAGCCTCAGCTTTTGCATCAATGACTGAGTGAGCAAATGGGTGAATGTCACAGATCATGTGAAGCACAATAAAAATAAAAGACAATATTGGTTGTGTGATATTGAATTAACTTTGCTTTTGTGACTTAAATGTAGATCAGATCACAATTTATGTCTAGTCAATGTAGAAAACCAAACGGTTGTTTTCTGGCTATTCAATATAATATTTACATTCACTCTATACATGCATTTGTATGTTTAATGTACATGTTAATCATGTGTATATCCACCCATTAATCTTTTATAGGCCTGTACCACAGGAAAAATACACTTTAGAAATACAACCACTCACACTAACAGTGTGAGTGGTGGAGATTCATTAATAGACCACACATGCATGTTTTTGGACTGTGGGAAGAAAGCACCGTACCCAGAGAATTTATTTCAGACACATGGATCTTAACATTTTTTGAAACATATTTCCATATGTATTGTTCATGTATTATGCACTCACATCCCTGCCACTACGGTATATTGTATATAAACCCACTCATAACACACACAGTAATCATGTCTGAAGAGGAGTAAGAAGAAGCAAAGCTTATTTTCTCCTACCTCCTAATTTATACCTCAGATGCTATTTGATTTGTTCCTGAATCATATGAAGCCTATTTGTTTCACTGCCTACAGTATTTAGTGAGCAGTTAGATATTCAAGGAAAACTTCACTTCTGGTGGTTGTCTATACTAACATCATATAAACCTATACACACACACACACACATACATACAGACATACATAGAGATTTGCTGACTAATAACTGTGCTATCTACGGCCTTCGACCCTTCTTGTGATGTCTTTGGTTCTTTTACATACAGACTTTTCCTAAGGAGCCTCTCGCTCCTCATCTGCTTATCTTATTGTGCACACTTCTTTCATCCCTCGCCAGGGTTCAGCCAACCTGGCCCTGACTTGCATTCACAAGCTGGGTAACACGGCCTTCCTCTTGCCTGCTTGTTTCTTTGTGTGTTGACTGTTAACTTCAGCGAGGAAGCTGCAAAATGAAGGTTTAAGCATGGGGTGATTTGGTTTATCTCATGTTCAAGCTACACAATCAAAAATTAATTAATAAAACAGTTATTGACATGAACTCTGCATTGTAATTGTCACACTATTTATAGGTGCATGCTGCTACATTGTAAAATATATATATCACACATTATGTATCGTATGAAATGTATATGTATCAACAACAACAACAACAATAACTGTAATAATTAGAATAGGAATAACAACAACAATAATAATAATGTAGTGCTTCAATTTCCAGATTATAAGCCTTTTATTGTGCTATAAAGACGATTAAGATGAAGTGTGACCTCAATGATTTTATTCCATTTTAGAACAACTTTTGATGCTGTTTTCATTAACAGTTCATTTTGGGTTTTCTTTTCTTTCTTTTTTTTATATTAAAACCTTTGAGATTAAAACTGTGACTAAGGGCTTTTGCTCACAAATTCGACATACAGCGAAGTGCAATCAAAAATGTGTAATGAGTTGCTGAAACCAAGATAAATTTATTACAGTTGACTAATCTGTCAATCAAGACACTTTCTCAACCTCCACTCTGGTTGTAAAGGATATATTTAGACTATGATGCCGAGTTGCACAGGCCTGCTCGGTAGGTCAACTCACCCTGCTCAATTAAAAACACACAAACTGTATTTGACAAGAATAAAGGGATGTAAACAGAAGCTGAACCATCTAAAACGTGATATGCATAAAGGCTGAAAATATTGAAAGTGCAAAGTCCAGCAGGAGCAGGAGGTGTCAAAAGAAATAAAATGTCACGTGCGTGTGTGCGTGCGTGCGTGCGTGCGTGCGTGCGTGCGTGCGTGCGTGCGTGCGTGCGTGCGTGTTCAATAGGCTTTATTACAATCTGTAGCACATGAGCTGACAGAGCAGTATCACAGTGCAATTGTAAAATGAGCCAGAAGGCAATCGCATAAAGCAATGAAGTCACTGAGATAAGGTGCAAAATGTTTTCCCAAGTCTCATGACCAAATACAGTTGACCTGATTCAACCTGGACGAATGACAACATGCATAGACATTCAAAGGGAAGAAACCAGATGCAGTGGAAATATTTTTGACATTTATGTTAATTTCAAAGACATTATTTTAAGGCTAAAAGCTTGAAATTAACATTGCAACTATTTACAGGGCTTTGTAATTGAATGTTGGAGCTGTTCTGAGACAGAGCATGAGATGTACATGGTTTAATATCAAGTACAAAGAGTGAAATGTCGCCATGGTCAGAGTTAGCTGGAATAGACAGTCAAATTTGAACCATTTTATAAGAAGTTTGACTCACACTAATACTTGGTAAACATGCACAAGCTCCAGTAATATAATAAGCGACTACACCTCGTGAGTGTTGTCACTCAGTTAACTAACAAAAGAGACACAAACTAAGGGTTCTTTTCCACAACATTTTCAAGAAAACGTTTCATCTGTCAGATGTGACCAGACTGAACAGGCTTCTTTCTGCCCATGCATCACTGAGCCTTGGGCTCACATGACCCTGTGGCTGGTTCACCGCTTTCCCTTTGTCAGACAACTCTCACTGCCAAGTGTGAACAGCCCCCAAGATCTGCAGGTTTGAAGATGGTGTGACTCAGTCGTCTAGTCTTCATAATTTGGCCCCTGTCCGTGTCGCTCAAATCTTTACAGTTGCCCTTTGTTCCAACGTGTTATTTTTGAGCGCTAAGTGTTCACTTGCTGCCTTATATATGCCACTAACTAACAGTTGCCATGATGAAGAGATAATCAGTGTTATTCACTTCACCTGTCAAGCAGCCGTAATGGTAAGGCTGTTCGCTGTACATCTACTGGGACAATAAGTTTCAATGCTGTGAGAAAAGTTACTTTCTTATACTGAACTTGGCCTTATGCTAAACATATACCAAACTTGGTTTGAATGTGTGTGTTACAGAAAGCCAGTGATTTATCATCACATTGAACTGAATTCTGTCATTCTGCTATACAGTCCCGAGTTTAAAATGATTGTTTTCCAATGACAAACCTAATTGAATCTGTCCCTTTCAACACTATTACCTTTATACATTTCTAAATTGACATGAGATATGTTTCCATTGAAGGAAGTCCGGATTTGAATTGTGCATGGAATCTTGTTGGAGGTTTAGACGGCTGCTTCAGGCCGTAAAGCTGCATGCGACACAGAAGGATAGATTGAAAATGAACTGTCAAAATAGAACTAACTTATACAACTTAAAATTTGTGGGGATGCAGGGGATGCAAAGATGCATATGTGAGTTGAGGTGGACGGTCACATGCTGGTAAGTTTGCAGTTGTGCCATATTCCATGTTCCATATTTGGATGATGGATTGCACGATGCTCTGTGAGGCGTTCAAAGCTTGGGATAGTTTCTAAATTACGCAACCCTCCTTTAAACTTCTCCACAACTTTGTCCCTGAGCTGCCTGGTGTGTTGTTTGGTCTTCATGATTCATGGTCTGACCGCCTGAGGGCTTCACAGAGCTGCAGCATTTATACTGAGATTAGATTGCACACAGGTGGATTCAATTTGCTAATTAGGTGACTTCACACAGCTTTCAGTTCGCTGGATGTTTAAGGGGAGATTAGATATGAATACTTTTTCACTGCACACGTTTGAGTTTATCATTTGTTTGAAAGAAATAATTGAAAACTATGTATTATTTTATTTCTGCTTCACAGTTATGGAGCACAATGTGTTGGTTTCTCCAAAAAAAAGTCCCAATAAAATGCATTTAATTTGTGTTTGCAACGTGACAAATGTGGAAAAGTTCAAGGGGTATGAAAAACCTTTGCGAGCTCCTCTAAATGATGAGAAATCTGACATATTGTGGCATCCATACTACAGAAATATAGAAATATACTGAATGCTCTTTTCAGAAGTATTTAGTACGTGTTGATTGTTCTTGTAATTGATGAACAGTGCTTGATAAACAATTTCTGCTTGTTGTTTTGCCATCATTTCAATAACAACATATATGATTGTAAACCTTGTTGTTTAGACACCATAGCTTATTGCTGCCCTTAAATCTATCATTTATAAATATAAGGGGGAATTGTTGTGATTCATACTGTATTAGGAACCCTGAAGCTCTCAATAAAATATGTGTAATATTTTTTTTACCTTCTAAAATAAAATGTGATGCTGCAATGGTTAACATGTATACTAAAAAAAGATGATTAAGAAAGTGTCCTGTTTGATATTAATAGGTTAACTAAAAGTAGGAAGACAAAAGTAAAGAAAATAAGCGAGCTAATTTAAGTGACATGTTCTCTGTTCATTTTATACACTAAAACTATTATTGATTATATGTGTTATATATATATATTAAACAATCTATTACTATACACACACCATCAGTGTGTTGTTGATCCTCAGGTCTGCACACACATTTGTGTTAATCTTCGTTTTTCTCAGATTTAATGCTTTTAAAACAAGTAAAACTCTTGCAAAAGCTTGACTCACTGCTCGAGTTGTTGATAAAAAAAAATGTCCCCTGGGCCACCTGTCAGCTTTAGAAATAGTCAACCTTCCTGTTTACTGGAGGAGGATTGACTCATTACTGCTGTGTCGGTCCTCCTCGAAGGTGTCCCACTCTATGAAGCATTAATATTAGCCTGCCTTCACCAATGTATTCAGTCTTAAAATTAAATTATAAGAGCTGTCTGCTGCTGTCTGCATGTCAGTGGTTTAACTCAGTCCTTTATGAGTTCATAAATCAGTTTCTTTCTAGAGGAAGTCTTATGATGAGTTTTGTATAACTGTCGAAAAGTGCATCCCCTTTTGCCAAGGATTTACTGCACAACTTGAATTATGACTTCTTCCAACTTCAGCTAAACTTCCTGGACTCGGGCCGACTCACACAGTGCTGACAACTCAACTGGTCATGAGTCACCACAGTACCACGATAATACAGCTCGTTACGCATCATTATGACGAGCTAATACACTAACAAATGAGCTACTTCAATCAGTAATCCCCCAATTTTTACAGTTAATGCTGGACTCCCACCCTCTCAGGCCAAACACAAAGAGACACTCACACTTGCATTCACACATTAGGGCGTGCGTCCGTGCGTCCGTGCGTGCTGCTTTTCAGTTGCAAGAAAGTAGGCTGAAGTCAAAAGGACATTCAGGAGAGAAGGAAGTCTTTTGCAGCCGGTGGTGGAATAACAAAACAAAAAAAAAAAGCAGCCCACCTAATAACCGGGTAAAGCTTCTGTCCTGCAGGGGTATTTAAAGCTCCACTGACAGCCCCGTGATTAAAGGTATGTGGGTCTTCACTGCAGGTATATGGCATATAGGACAGATAGTGGTCCGCTTGGTTAATCAGGCTTTGTACTGTGACGTACTGCAGGACACCTCACCAGGGCTGCCAGAAAGAGTGAAGGTTGACCAAACTAATGGACGAAGCAAACCGCCTCACTTCCATCTCTCACTGAGTGGATCAAAGACGGAGAAACGAAACTCCAGGGAGCGGTTTTTCATGTAATATTGCTGCAGTTTGCTGCTGGATTCATGATCCCCCGTCAGGTTTGCAGTGACGTTTGATGCAATGGAGAGCTCAGATAATACTTTACATCACACTGGAGTCTGTTGTGCACACATTTTCTCACCTCTGAAATGCCACTGTGTTTCTTGGAAAGGCGAAACAACACATTGGCAGCAGTAAATAAAACAAACGGGTTCACTCACACATTTTGTCGACTGCGATTTGCCATCTTTTCAGACAGGAAACTTAATCCTGACTCACCTCTGCTTGTTTTACTGATACACTATTGTGGCCTTAGTGCATGATATTTAGCAAAATCTAGTTATGCATTGAACCTTACATAAATTCGACATCAATCCATTTTGATAATTTTACAACCACATTTTACAACCACAAACTTCTTAAAGTATGGCGTCTGTCTTCTAAAGTGTTAAATGTTGGTTAATTGATGATATAAACATCATGAATTAATTAAACTTTATTTACATATTAAACATATTTAGGTTAGTTGCATATACCACTCAAATAATAAAAACTAAGATAACATAATTTGAGTTACAATTATTAATAACGGGAAATTAAACACTCAGTAGGGTGAATTTGTTTGAATTTAAAAAATGCAACAAATAAAAAATACAAATTTAAACCAAGTAGTTTCATAACTAAGATTGATATGAGATGGAAACAGTTTTTGTGATTCCCCCTCTGGTAGACTCTCCCCCACTTCTCCTGACTTATTACTATCACAGGAGGGATCAAATCCTTCTCCCTCTTACAGTGATTAAAGCAACTTCACCTGGAAAAAAATATACATATCAAATAATTGGATTTAGAATCAGAGTAAAGCTGAGCCGTCCCCTCTCACACATGGGAAGTAAAAGTAAAACTATTAACTCCAAGATCAGAGGCTGCATATGAGATTAAAGTTTGCGATCTCGTCAAATTAGCAGCAAATGTTGGTTGACGTCAGTCGTGTAAAAAGAAAAAAAAAATCATATCAAAAGACTTTTGTGGTTAATGGCTACTGCAATGCATAAAAACACAATCGAAGACAGGTAATTAGAATCTTTTAACTGAAAGTGGACGTCTGCTTGGTATTAAATATACCTGTTACATTTATGGCAGCCACCCTCCAAAGAAAAACAACAACAAAACAATAAATAAATAATATTTAGTTTGATTGTCAAAAAAAAAAAGCTGTTTAATACATCAAATGTGTTCTTCACAAACTGCCCTCTGCACTAAATAACCCAAAACTAACCAAGCACAATTCAATGAAGGACTCCAAATATGTCACAAAGCTTGAAAAATAAATACATAAATAAATAAGTCTACAAGGTTTCTTAATTAAAAGTCAAACTGAGGAGGGTAGTTTTAAATGTAAAGTTTTAACAGTGGATCCTCAGGCAGGTTGTACTGGCAGCTCACAGAAAAGAAAGTGAACGAACAGAGTTGTGCCTGAGGGCCTGAGTGGTTGCATCATCTCTGACTCTGTACATATAGAAATACATTCTTAAAAGAAAAAAAGAACAGAAAAGTGATCTGGAAAAATGTGGTGCAGTGGAAGATGCTGCTTGGGTTCAAATCCAAAATGTTAATGGAAATGGCAATGAAACACAAGTATATCAAGCACAAGCATGTTGTTCACATTGATGTGTGTTTAGTTGGATGTAGAGGATGAGTTGCATTGAGACTGATTAAAGAGGTGAAATGAATGTGATAAAAAAAAAGAAAGAAAGAAAAACTTGCATGCTTGGTTATTTGGTGACTTTAAATGAAGCTCTTAGGGCCATGATTGACCAGTTTTGCACAATATCTCCTATGGATTGTAAAAAGAAGGAAGTATCTGTAACCCCACAGGATGGTCATACAAGACGATGAAGTCACCTGTTTATGGTTAATTGAATACTTTCCAATTAAAAAAAGGAAAGTGAGTGAGTTCTACTTCAGACTCCTCTCTGACCACAAATAATTGTGATCTGGCAGATCGCTCTCCGCTCTTGGCTCGCACACGCGTTATGTAACTCTGTTCGGTACAATCATCTTTCTTTATATTCTTGCTGATGCTGGATTTCTTGCTCCAACACATGACTTAATAATGAGAGGATCTATCTGCACTGCAAATCGAAGAATCTGCTTTTTCTTGGAACATCTAACAAAAGCTGTCTGTGCTCTTTTTCTCTCTCTTTTTTTTTCCCATGTGAAACATGTCATCTGTGGTTTGAAACTGCAATCTGTGAACTTCAGTGTTTCCTTTAAAGGAGCGCAGCGCATTTAAATATAGGCTGTGAGCTGATTTATGTGACGGAAATGTGATGCAAGATGTAAATCCTGCCGTTGGTATCGACACCCATGATTTATTCCTTTACGATGTGGATTTCATTTGTTTAAAACAGCTCAATAATCCCCCTACTGTTAAATCAGCTTGTGAGGACTCTGCTGTGATGGAGTTGGACGACCGGGGCAGCCCCTCCCCGCCCACCCTCTCTGCCTCCTGCCCACTTTTTATCGTTTTTAAAATTAAGCAGTGACTGAAATGGGCCTCAGACCAGAGGGTGACATAATACTTTAAATACTTGGCAGGCTGAAATTCAGCTCTATTGTAAAGAGGTGGCGGTGCAGTTTTAGTTTCAATCCACTCTGCTGCACAGCTCCTGATTGCTTCAGTTTAGTTCAGTTATATTGAGCACAATTTAACAAAAAAACTGTAGAAAGAGGGGATGTTAGGATTGGCATTAATGGTAACACATATAGAAACAGCACGTGGGTTGACAGCGCACAACAATGTTAATGGACAAATTGGACAAGATACATGAAGTTTGAACCGTCCCAGGCTGAAGAAAACATTGCATTTTATTTAATTCTAATATAATACAAATGCATCTAAAAATTGTGTAAATTGCTCAAACATTACATTTCTGATTCCCCACTATTAAAGTTAGTCTACCAGTTAATATTTTTTTAAATATATTTCCCATAAAAGGTATCACTTCTGCACCGAGTTTAAACCAATTCACGAGAACGAGACGATTACCACTCATTTCCTACCTGCACTTGCCTAAATCGATCACAGCAAAATCGATATGTTTACAAACAAACCGGAATTTGTCGCCATCAAACTGACGTCATCCTCGGAAACCTGCATTGTGGCAGCTCAAAACAAAATATCAATATTTGACTGATTCAGCCCGAAAAATGATTTCCTGAAAGAAAAATTATTCGAGCCAAACAAATAAGTCTTAAATGTTGTGAAACTGACCGTTAATCGTTCTTCTAGTGCGAATCAAGATCGAGTGAGATCGAGCGTACAAATGGGAGCCTGTGACACAGTGCCTCGGGATTCTTGACAATAAGACAAACCTGGGGATTTTCTGAGAAATTTAAATGCTGGAAATACGTGTTTTTCGAGCATAAAGACAAATTTACTTCAGAAAGGTATTTACAGCATGTTAGAGATGTACATCAACACCTAAAACTGGGTTCAAAATGTTTCATTTTTCCCGAGTGGATTGTGGTAAAGTTAATATAATGTATCATTCGGTGTCTCCTGGACCTAATAAATTGTGTTCATGCCCCACATTCTTCTGTCCTTTACATTTTGTTGTTGTGGAAATTACGTTGAATGCAACATAAAATTCATAGCAAAATAAAGGCACATTTGCTTATATTGAAAATATCTCCAACCATGTGTGCACGTGGGCACGTGCACATCAACACATATACATGTAAACACAAGCATGCATGCATTAATTAAGCATAAAGATGAACAATCATTCATAACTCATACATATTGAAATAACAAAATTACACACACAGTCTGTTAGGAATGCACCGGGAAAGAAAACAAATCCTGTTTTCCCATCTGAACCTGAATATTTTAAGGTATTTATGCACATTAAATTATACTTTTAGAGATGCTACATTTACATTCCCTTCTCATCAACCAAATTTGATCCCTGCTTTTGGCTTGCCTTCACACCGCAGTGACATCGAGCATCATAGCAAGAACGTTGTGTGTTTAACTGAGCACAGCCTTTTTCATGGCGTTTATATGTTCTCCCTGTATTCCCCTTTCCTTCCACAGTCTAAAAACATGAATGTTGGATCATCACTATGGGTCCCTCCCTGAGCAAAAACCTTTAACCATGGCATGTTGTGCTTAAAATGTGGTTTCGTTGCAAAAGATTATAAAGTTTGGGGGGGGGGGGGGGGGGTCTTTACATTTACATTAAAACTTAGCTCATTAAGCTGAAATTTTTCCGAGCCAGTTGAGCATTAATCATAATGTCAAGTATATTTTATTAAAAAGTCAAATCAAATCAGTGATTTCTTGCAGTTAATTTATATTCCTACAAGGAAACATCTGTGAGTGTCTGTCTACAGCACAACACTGACAAATTCTTTCTTGCATTTCAAATCCAAAAATGATCCCAGAGATCCGTTGAAAAGGCTTTAAGGAGAGAAAAAAATTGTGAATCTCTACAAGGTCTCTGGTTTGCTTCTGCTTTAGTCTACAGTGGAATACCAATAAAGCAGTCCGGCTTTATTTGAAAGAGAAAGCATGGAGAAAATATCAAACACAACACGATACACTGGATTGATTCAACAAAAGATTACTGTAGAAGTCTAAACTCTTTGAAGTCCCAGTGTTTGATATGTATCCCTCAAGGCAGCAGTTCAACTTTAAGCATCCATAAACAGGTCTGTGACAACTGAGGATTTCCTTCTTTCCTGCACACGACTCTTTTTGTTAATAGACTTTGTGTTCTATATGTTTCAACTGGACAACATACAAATAAAACTTTGCCTATGGCTTCTGTTTAATTCCAGGAGACGCTGTCTAAGATGCACAGATGGTGTGGGCCTTTGAGGAGTAGAAAGAAAAAAAAAATGGTGGAAAGTGATCAATCGACCTCCAAAAAAATCCTCTCTCATGGCTCCCCCTTGTGGGTGACGAGGCTTGGAGTGTCTGACTGCCGCGGCGCACAGCTTCGTCTTATGATTTACATCTCTGACACTCCCATGTAGAGCGATTTACAGTTAGTGAACTGTTGGGGATTGTCTGTACTGCTCAAGGACATTTTGACTGGATAGATGACTGTGGCACAGACTCAAGCCATAAATTCAGGGTCGTGCCGTCTCTCACTAAAATGTTGAGCGTTTTTGTTTCAGTTGTCCTGTGTGTGAAGTTTAAACATACATTTGCTTCTCTCGACATCCCTCTGAGACACATATTCATGTGCAGCTGAACCGGAGGTGTGAAGTTAACTGCGGGGGGTTTGGTGGCTCGTTCAAGGACACATTGACAGGGATGGACACGCAAGTCTCACAGGGCTTTGCACTTTGTTTTAATGATCATATGGACTTATAAAGGCCATCACATGTGACCTTTTACTTTACCCTGGCGGAGGAGAATATCGCTATCACTGTCCTGAAAGAACAGGTTCATCTGTCCATTTTCTATAAGCGCTTAATCAGACTTAAGGGTCTTATGAGGCTCAAGCTGATCCAGTCTGAAATTGTGCAAATCTACAGCCAATTCATATGGACTAATTAAACATGAATGTGGAGAAAACCAACGCACGAAGAAGTTAGAACATGTGAGCCCCTCTCAAAAAGCTCAGTATCAAACCAAGCTGTTTTTTTATTGTGAGGTAGCAGGGCGAACTACTACACCGACATGTTGAATTTGTATTCACTTGCAGGTGTTCTGGGCTGTATGGCTGCTCCGACATTATTTTCAAACAATGAAATGCCATCAAGTAGAGAAAAAATGTGTGTCTGCTGAGCTCGCCTAAATTTAAATTAAAATTGGATTAGGATTATATTGGCCATCTTGCGGTATTAAGGTTTCCTCTGCAAATCTACTGCAGTCTCCTGAGTGGAGTCAACAGCTCTGCACACTCGAATCAGGAAAGCCTGCTGCTGCAGTTTGACATACACCAAAATGATTATTCATCAATGCAAAAAACGCCCTATTTGCACACACAGCACTTGAGTTATGTTTTCCTTTAATTTATGCCTCCAAAGGGATGCGTAAACAATTACAATTACTTGCGGCAGTCACGGTAAATCATTGTAAATCAGTATACTAAAACAACACAAGCAGATTTACATGCAAATTGGTCCAGGGAAGGTAGCCACATCAGCTTTTGAGGTTTACCGTGCGGCGTGCATCTCAGGACTACAAAATGTCTTGCAGTTTGGGTTTTAGCTGTTTAGGCCATAAACAACACACTTCAGGCTTTAGACAAGCAGCCAGGGCTGTTGTATACAAAGCACTGCTTTTGTAAAACTGTTCCAAAGTTTCCATAAATCACAGCTCTCACCTGGAACCAGGAGGCAATGCTGTAACCTATTCTGGTAGCAAGTACTCAAATGCACTCCATCTCCACTCATTACAGTGCTAGACGAGCGTGAAGTGTCTCCAATAGTGAGCAGCAGGACTGTTCATCAGAGGTGACGTACAAGTGGGAGCAGGGGATTGGGAGACTGATGGAGCTGTGATCCAAACACACGCGCTGCACCTCCACAACAAGCCGAAGGAACAGATTTATCTGAAGAGAATCAACAGCAGCACTCGGTGTACACAGGCGCCATGAATAATTAGCACTATAGACACAGTGAGCGGGGAATATGCTCAGACTGCAAACAGCCCTGTGATTCAGAGGAATGCCAGAATAAATAGGTGCTTTTATGGACCCAGTGACTGTCAACATGCATGAAGAGGGTTCTTTTGGGGGTTTTTTCGCCTCCCACTAGAAAATCAAAAGATGCTCATGTTTGGAAAAGTGTGCCCGTTTCTGAGAGAGAGGTGCAATTCGGTCCTGCGCCGTCTGCTGGGAATAGTCTAGACGAGTAAAGCTCCACTGTGACCGCTGCGAGACGGTCTGCTCGTTGAATTTCAATGTTTTTTTCTGGACTTTACACATATAATTCACACATTGTTAATATAAGAAAAAAAATGGTAAAACCAGTGAACAAAATGTTAGAGGGTAGTGGATTCAATACTGCGCTTCAAACACCTGTGTGATCTCCCAACAAGCATTAATTTGACTAAAACAGAATAATTAGAAGGCAGTGATAAAAATGTCAAGCTCCATATGTGTGACTCGAGCCTCCAGATGTGTTGTGTATTGTTCACAATGCTTTTCAAACGGTTTTTGGTTTTTTTTATATATATTTGAAGGTAGAATATGAGATTATTCTGTGGAGTATTTTTTTTTTTCTTTCTGATTGTCAACAAGTCACATACACATCTAACTTCTTCACATAAATCTTTTCACAGATGTAGTTTCTGTAAACAGCTGGGCATTGCAGTTTTAGGCAAATGTCCCTCGCACAGCGGCAAATAGCTCGGTTCTGAGAAACTATTTTCAGCAGGGGATGAATACACATTTAGCAGACTGGCATGTATCAAGACTAATAATGCCCAAGTTCGTAGAGAAAATCTCTGCGTCTCAGTATTGTGCCTTTAGTAGGTTGTTTTTTTTTTTTTTGTGAACAATATGGCACATGGCTAAGTGATGCATCACATTCCAATAATCTAGTCAATCCAGTGTTGGTCTTGGTTTCATCATAAACTTTTTTTACATTATAAAACAATACAGATTCTTAAAAACAAGTGATTCTTTAATGGTTTTTGGATACAATAATACACTTGAATGCTCAACTATAGCTGCAAGATGTGCTGTGCATTTCTACATCATGCTTGTCAAATGGAGCTAAAGAGTACATGTAAATTTTGATATGCTGTGGGTTTTATTTTTTCAATCATTGTCAATAAATCACATAAAAACAATTTCAGTGTATCTCAGAGTTTGTTGCCTTTAATAGTTGTTGATGCACAGTGGAGCTTAACGGCACATAGGTAATTGATGCATTGTTGGTTTTTTGTTTCATCATAAACTTTGTTGACAACATGAAAAGACCTAATCCTTCAAATAACAGCAGTGATAACGTTTAGCACAATGTAAATAATCATTCCAAAAGCCCCTGAGTTAGAAACAAAACAAAAAAAAACACAAATGTAAAATCAATAAATAGATAATTATTCCATAAGAAAAATGTTGAGTATTTTTTTAATGCGTTTTCCATGACCCAGTAAATCATTACGCTGCTTTTTCAGCAGCTCAGGTCTTTGTGTTGACCTCATTCATGCACGGGTGTGATTACTTTCCAAGTCATTTAAGTCACATAAAAGCAGTTAATTAATGAGCGCCCATCCATTCGTGGGATCTCCCTCGTAGTTAGCTGAGCATTATTTCCGAGCACCACTGAGGCGAATCCCCTTAATTGAGAAGTGTCATAAGAGGCATCTGTAAACAGAAGGCACAAAACAAATAGCTCCAAGTAAATCAAGACTGCCACTGCTCTCGGTGGCCGAGTCCTTTCCAAGCAAGGTTCCGTTTGGCTGAGGGAGTTGCAATTATTCATGCGAGCACCTCAAGAGCATTTTATCAGAAGGAGTGTTTACGTTGTTGATGTTTGACTAAAAGGTCAGGAGCCATGGATCAATGAACTTTTTATGAAGGCTCCTGGTAAATTTTGACACATGACCAGTGTTTAAAAAGATTGTGTGTCTGGAAGGGACTTGGAATATTTTGGTCATTTACATACGCTTTAGCTTATTATATTAAATCTTTAAAAAAAAAAATCTCATCAAGCTTCCTTCTTAGAGAAATGTTTTTCCTTTAAGGAAATCAACATTTTAAAATCTCACATTTTATCATCCCCATGGGAGACATGTTCATTTCTTTTACCAAAAAAAAAAAAGGTGTGGGGGGACTTTAGGACTTAGATGACAGCTTTTTTAAGTGCAGATCGTTGTGCAGTCAGTCTTGCTTGCTGGTATATTGGATCACGTCTGTCAGCTGTTTGTTTGTGTCAGAGAATGCGGGACAGTTGTGGAGTATAGTCGGCTGACATCTGTCATCATCTCGGTCTCCCTCCGTGAGCCTGTTGCTGGAAAGACACAACAAGCCCTTCATTGCCAACATGTCATGCAGAAGAAGAAGCAGAACCTCTGACATGCAATGTTACTTTAAAAAACTGCCAGTGTCACACACACTCCAGACTAAATGCATTTTTATGACACTGGGAAGACTGTCAATCGAAAAAATGCAACATTCCCTTAAAGGAGCTGTCAAGCATCCTTCAGGAGAAGTGCAATACAGACAAAAGCACAGACTGCTGAGACGACATTGCGGGTAGAAGGCAGCCCCTAATACTGACGCTCACAGGTAGTATAACATAAAATGACAGCCATAAGTGCACATCTGAGCAAAAACTACACGCTGGAAATCTGAAATATCGCTCAACATATGGCATTTGTTGGCTACTGACATGCCGAGTGTCACGCTCACCTGCCATGCGTGGGTGAGATGGGCAGGGTGCCCGTGGCCCTGTCCTTGCACATGTGCATGCTTTTGACCGTTTGCAGGACGATGATGATGGTTGGCAGAACGATGTCTGGGTCGTTGTGCCGTCGGTATGTTGACCGGAGGTCTGAGGGGCTGTGGACCTCTGGTTGGGGACTTGTGTTGGGTGCGCTCCCTGGGGAGGGTTTGAAAATGTGCAAGAGGAATAACAGGAGGAGGGACCGGTGCCCGCTGAGTTCCAATAGTCGGGGCTCGAGTTTGCTGTCCAGCATGAATCAGGGCAGCCTGGGTCTGTTGTTTCCGACTTTTAAATACTTGAGCCTTCTCAGTGTGGGCTTTAAGTGCAGCTTGGGTTAGGTTGCTAGGATTAGGCTGGGCTGAGGGGCGAGCGGCTGGAACAGTGCCTCCTTGGCGGGGTTGATTGGCACTGTGTAGAACAGGCTGTGTCTGTGTGCGCAGACCTTGTGGTAGTGTTTGGACCGGTGCTGCTCTCTGCCGCTGAGCCATGTGCTGCTGAAGGTGATTAGGATCAGCCAAAGCTCTCGTGTCTGCCCCCTGAAGAGCAGTCAGTCCCCGTTGTGTGGCGGGTCCCTGCGACACAGCAGAGCGGCCCACAGGGGCCTGCTGGCTCATGAGAGGAAGAGCCTGGGGGTTATTGCTACGAGTGGCTTCTTGCCTGGGGCTATTCTGGCTAACAGGCAGACCTTTTATGTCTGCCTGAGCACTTTCCGGTTGTGTGCCGGAGCTTCTCTGTGTGTGGCGGGACAGGCTAAGCTGTCCAACACTGCTAGTTTTTGCACGTCGAAGATCAGCTAAACGGTTCCAAATCCTCCGGTCCGGTGATGATGCATCCTGTCTGGGTGGCGTTCGGCTGCGGGAAGCAGTCTGGTTCTGAGGCTGTGGTCTGCTGTTTGTTCTTCCCCCTCGAACGGGAGGATGGCTAGTGTATTCTGTACTGTCGGATGTGCCGTTGGGATATGCTGGGGTTCCTCTCAGTTGATCCCAAGGCATCTGTTGATGGTGGGAGCTTGGTGTGTCCTCTTGTCTCCCGGAATCCCTGTCAGATCTCTGATGAGATTCTGGGCCCTGCTGGTATGTCTGCGTGTTGGCATTAAAGTGCGTATATCCAGTTGGAATCGGATCTTGACCTGATGCATTATTACTGGCAGCATTGGTAAGAGGTATTGAGCTGTCTTGCTGGGTCTGCTGGGTATTGGGTGGATACGAGTTAAGATTGACATGAATGGTTGGCATTTGTGCATTGCCGTTTGGCTGGTTGGTTTGTGTGTTGAGGCTGAGTTGAACTGCTGGGGGCTGCGCACCACCGTGGACAGCGCCAGGCTGTATGAGGATGTTCGAATGTTGCTGCTGCGGTGTGTTTGTGAGGGTGTTTGCATTCTGAGCATCGGTGTGCGTGAAAGCCTGGTTCTCAATGCCATTGTGTGGGTACAAATTGGTATTCTGAATGGCATTGTGTCGGAGTCCATTTGTGTGGGTACGGCCATTGTGTTGATGCATGTCAGAGTTTTGCAGTCCATTCATCCGCAGTGTCTGTGGATTGCCACGGTTTCCGCGTAAGGCTGTGTTTAAGCGGTCAGCGGGCTGCGTGTAGAAGAGGGGGGGGTTAGGGCCTTGGTCCACTTCCCTCACGCCAGGTTGTCGATCTGGGGGCTTTACATGAGAAAGTGAAAACAAAGGGTGGAGAGAGACGGCAAAAGAAAGATGGATCATGAGGTTTGACTATCTTGTGCACACAGAAAAATAGACGCAAACGAACCAATTGGGAGTTTTATGCAAAGTTTTTAGTGACTCACTGGAATTCGTGGATCTGGGTTGGTCTTCGGAACAATAACAGTGTCCCTCTGTCTTTGCTGTACTGTAATATCACAAATAATAATAATGAATATCAGTTTAATGCAACATGCCTGACACTTAACCTGATATAAAGGTCATGTGAATAGCTGGGTCCACTGAGTACAAATATTGTTGACTCTTTTGAAGTCTCAAACCATGGCTGTCTCGTACTCGACAGAATTTGAAAGTGGTTCAAAGTCTAATGGATAATGTCAGCTAAATACATGCCAATTCCAAATACATGCTTGTTAGGTTTAATAAGTGACACTAAACTGGGTGGAGCAGTTTGTCAGTCACTATTTCCCTGTGTGTTAACTGCAACATAAATCCGCGGACAATCAGAAAAGAATGACCCAAGTTTGACCTCCACGGAAATCAAAAATTCAAAACTAACATGAATGAACCAAAGTTGGATGGTGCGTTAGTTTTGTAGTTGAGGATTTGAAAGTAGGCTTTTCTCTATGAAATGTACAATCGTCCCTTCAAAAACTGCTACGTGATTTGAGTATAAACTTGCTTTGTTTCAAAAGCTCAAACTACTCAATTTATCAAATGCAGGCTGCCCAGTAAATTAGGCCTGAGAACAGAACATTTGAAGAAAAATTCAGCAGGTAGCTATTATAATTGCTCCTATTGAAGTGCATGTGTATAAAATAAAGAGGTGCCAGAAACCTGTGTGAGACAGTGCAGAAAGGATCCTTTGCTTTCTGAAGCTATAGTTTGCGAATGAATGCTGAGGTAAAGGCTAGGCCTTTAGGAATAATATGTTCAGGGAAGACAACTTGAAGAGAACAGTTTGCCCACAGTAACAGGAGAAATGTTCGGAGCAGACCACAGACAGCTTGTCAGTAGGAGAACTTCACACTTACTGTGAAACATGGAGGTAGAAATGTTCTGTTTTAGGGTTTTTTTAACCGCCTCAGGGACCGAACAGCAGCTATTGATTCAACAATGAATTCTACAACATTACAGAGAGAGCTTAAATATAGCAAGAAGTCATCTTTCTAAAGGTTGACGCCAAACCAGAGGTTTCCTTTCAATATGATAATGATCTTGATAACACGAACAAATACTCCAAAGGATGACTGGCATAAAGAAAACAAGAGGGATGGTACCAGGAAACATTCATAAAAGCTTCAACTGGAACTATTTTACATCAAAAAATATCAGACTTTTGGACAATCACACTAAACATTCATAAAAAGCAAAACACAAATTGCTCCCAATGGAGGATGAGCAGCAAGCAGCCAACCCCATTGGTGTGTGTGTGTGTGTGTGTGTGTGTGTGTGTGTGTGTGTGTGTGTGTGTGTGTGTGTGTGTGTGTGTGTGTGTGTGTGTGTGTGTGTGTGTGTGTGTGTGTGTGTGTGTGTGTAAACAATTTACTAATTTATTCATATTTTTCATCAAATAAACTAGTGGAATTGCAAATATTTAAATGAATTGTTTTGAATAATATTTTTCAATAACAAATAGCCATTTAGTTTTGTGGTAGCACTTACAATTCTGTTGCCTTTTTCTTTTCTTTTTTTTTTAAACCCGGTTTCAATGATTTTGTCAATAAAACACACACTGGTATGAAAAGCAGAATCTATCAGACCAAGGGTTTAAAGTTACAGATCACAAACACCCAGATTATTCTAATTAAGGAGGATTGGGGGTACATGTACTTTTATGAATATTTTCTTTTCTTTTTTTTTTTCTTTTGTATGCCAAAAGTTTGAAAGAAATGCATAATAATTGGCCAATTGTTGTATTCCTTTTAACAGAGAAGTATCCCATTAAATCTAACTATCAAGAGTTCATTTGTGCAAGACATAAGTAATTTGCATTACTTGTGTAAAGACTTTTTAAAACAATAGTTTTAAGTGTAATTGAGTCTACTTTCAGTAACGGTAGAGTAGTGTGCGAGTTTCTATCGAGATGGTGTCACAGGCACAGACTTACCTCTCTTCCGCCGCACAAGAACGATAATAAGCACGATCAGGAGTATGATGATGAGGAGAGCAAGTAAAGCGCCGATGACGATCCCCGCCACTTCTCCTCCATTGAAACATACATCTGAAATAGAAATAATGGTGTCATCGGGGGAGAATTAATAAAGATAATGAGTCTGGAGCTGGGGCAGACAAGAGGAGCAAAAAGAACAAAAGATAAAGGCGAGGAGGAGAAGATTCTGAAAAAGGATGATAAAGTAATTGCAAAGAAAGAGACAGCAGAGGAAAGAAATGAGGGGAAAAAAGGAAAAGGCGGGGTAGGAGTGGGGAGGTCACTGAATGACTTTGACCACATTCTCAGCAGATCAATCTCCCAGGATACTTTCTGTCCCTCTCCTGTCGTGAAGACAGATACGCGGACAGATTCCAAAACCAACCGTAATCATTATCAGTCACAGAAAGGTCAGCCTTCTCCATAACTCACCCACGACGGTTAAGTCTCTGCCCTGCTCCGATGTGCCTTCAGAGATGGCGTTTCTGGCCATGCAGACGTAGCGCCCACTCTGATCGGCTGACAGAGTCTGGAGGCTGAGAACCCCACTGTCCGGCTGGCTTTGTGCGACAGGCTGTCCATCACGTTGCCACGAGAAGAGAGCAGGTGGCAGCGAATCAGAAACACAGGTGAGACGTGCCGTCTGTCCCACCATCACATCCCCCTCGCCGACACAATCTTTCGGGGTGTCCAGGGTCAGCACCGGGGTGTCGGGGCCATCTGGTTTGTTGATGATTAGAAAAACAAGCATCGGCATCAAAAAGCTTTTGATTAACAAGTACAAAAAGAAATATTTATACTATAATTAGAAAGAAAGAAAAAAAAAAAACAAGCTGGCGCTAAAGCCTGGCTCTCTGCTAATGAGGTTTTCACTTCTCATCAGGATAAAATCACTCCAGCAAAGATACTTTAATCTTCTCAACAAGTCACTCAGCTAATGAAACAACAACTTCTGGATCAACATCACTTGAAATGAATATACCGTAGAATCTGACAGTGAGGTGATAAGCATTCACCAAAACTCTCTGCAGCTAAAGAAAGTTATCAGTTATTGAAGAAACAAGTAAAAGTTTTCTTAAGCCATGATGTCAAACATGAGGCCCAATAGCAATGTACTCATAATAGAGTACAGTCCAGCTTGTAGGAAGACTTTGCAAAGTGAAAATGTAATAACGAAATCAATAATGGTAAATTTTCAACAGAAGTGTTTTCTTTGCATTGTTTCACAAAGAGCAGAGGTCGTAACACTGGTGACCTGCCCAAGGGTGTATCCTGATTACCACCTACTGTCAGCTGTAGCACCCTGAGTTAGATAAAGCTCTCTGAAATGAAGATCTATTCAGGTCATAAAACAGCTCTGAGACACAGAACTCATCAGCAAAGGGCAGCAATGCTCCATCTTAATGCTGGCTAATGCCTGCAGGACTAGTCTGAGATACACCGTGGCAGTTTGGATTTTTTTTTTTTTTTTTTAATTCACAAGCAACTTCAGGTTGAGCATAATGGGTTCAATAAAAAACGTTTTTAAATGATTAAATATGAACATTTTTAATTTCAACATGAGCTCCTTGGCTGTAAATTTAAAGGCAAAACTCTTAAATATTCAGTATCGATTGACTACATGCCGTTGGTGTGGCTCAGTTCAGTTTAAATAAGTAATACATGTGTGGTTGTCTGGCAACTCAATAAACAATTCCATGAAATGCTTCAGCATATAATCCTGCATAAAAATAATTTTCAATGGCTCAATTCTAAAGCTTGAAACAGCCTGACATGTTGGTGATTTATTGTCATGGTAGGAGCCCTGCAGAGTTCTTAGATCAGTGGATGAAGGTCACACATGGTGACAAAGCTTTTGTTATTAAACAATTGAAGATTTGCTATAACTTTCCTATTGAGCGAAGGCTCACCATGACTCTGACTTGAGATGTTTTAAGAGGTGCGCACACACACACACACACACACACACACACACACACACACACACACACACACACACACACACACACACACACACACACACACACACACACACACACACACACACACACACACACACACACACACACACACACTCCTGATAATTCGACAGTGAAATAAAACATCAAGACATGATTAACTGTGCCTGAAGGACTTATAGCAGCTCTGTGATCCTCATACTAGACATTAGCTCAGGATTCTCGTGGAGACCAGAAAAGTGGAGCTCGAGAATAAACATGACAATCATTTCCTTCAATTCAGATGCTCTTGAATGAAGAGAAGTGAGTAAACAGTTTGGAGTGATATCACACGCTGCAGTGACTGCCCTCATTGTCCTCTAAAACTGTCACATCAGAAATAATGGTGTTTTGGAGATGCAGCCAGAAGCGGCACAAGCTTAAGGAAGAATGTCCTGAGCAATTCAGCACACTTTATGTGGCGCAATGTGGATGAAGCAGATAAGCTACTACTATTTGGCTACAGTAGATTATCTGCCTCTTGTCTTGATCACTGTTGCCACTCACAGAAGACGGTGAGCCTCTGTGAGGCACTCTGGGCGCTGACAGGATTGCTGGCGGTACATGTGTACTCCCCGGCATCGCTCCGTCTGGCCGGGTTAATGACCAGAGAGCCACCGGAGATGGTGATCCTCGAGTCCGCTGTGACGGTTGAGCCGTCTTTCCCCCACTGGACAGTAATCTCCGTCCCTGCAGTCCACGTGCACGTCAGATTCACATTTCTCCCCTCGACCGCCACCGAGGGAACAGAGAGGCTCACCCCAGACACTGCATCTACCAGAGGAACACAAAGGATATCTCACCAAAGAAACCGTGACTGCGGGTATTGACGCAGAGTGCGTGAGTTAGAGTGAAAGGTGCACTTCAAAAGTTGTAGTGACGGAACAACAGTGGGCAGTTTTGCGTTTCTGATGAGGATAATTTGTTGTAATCAAAGCAAGTGAGAGCAGAGAAGGGACGGCGTTCAGATAGAAGCACAGATGGTGAATAAAGGGGCAGACGGTGTGAGTGGTAGCCGCAATGCCTCTTGGCGAGCAGCCTAAGTTAAATAATTGGAGAGGGAGAAGAGGGGGGCGTGTGGATGAGGGAGTAAGGAACGGCAGCAGCAAACAAACATCAAACATTTGAGCAACGACTGAGCTTCTCTAATCGATTATAGTTTTTTGCCACTTGTCCGGCTACTTGTGACTCGGCACCAACCTTTTTTTTTTAATAATTAAAGAAATGTTAATGCTTCTTATTTCAAGAACTGAAATAGTAGGAGGAGTCGTACTCAAGGACTTGGCTCTTCCCTGTCATGAACTAGCAGTCATGTGTTTTGAGGATATGACCTTTCAACAATAATAGACTAGTGCTTCTAACAATTCAGTCACCCTGCCACCCTATTAGCACTGGTTGTTAGAAGGATGAGAAAGACCGTACATCATCTCTCCAGCGTGGGCTGATGACTGGAATTTCTGAGACACTCAGCTGTGCTGGCTCCATTACAGTACTGAATACAAATGAATACAAATACAGTATGTATTGCGTGTAGACGCCACGCTACATTTAGACTTCTCCAATATCAAACATCTAACACCACGAGTGCAGCATATTGTGTGGGTTTTAATTAGCATAAAGCCCTGAGCCACTGGCTCCAATCCCTCCTTTTTCATTAGTTTCACCACACCTCCTATGGGTCACTAATTTCATTATACCTCCCAGACTAATTCTCTTACTCCCAGAATCCTCCCTTTTCTTTCTTTACTGCTTCCTGTCCCTCTTGAACATTATCGCTCCCCTCAAAACCTCCTTCTATCTCTCACAGAACCTCCACAACCACTATCCCGTTGCTCCCTTCCTCTTTTTTTTTTTTTTTTTAATTCCCTCTTATTCGTGGGCTCACTGGCACATTTCTTTTTCACTTACTGAACACCCTCAGCTGTGCGGATTTGGAGTTCGACTGGCCGGTACCGAGGGGGTCCACCACCACCGTGAAGCTGCCTGCGTCACCAAGCTGAGCGTTGCCAATCCGGAGCTGAGTGGCGGTGATGGTGACCCTCCCTAAGAACTGAGGCACCGGGTTAACCTGAGCAGCTCCCGAGCTCCATGAGCCCAGAACAATCCCACCTTGGTACTGCCATGTGATTCTGAAGACCTGAGGCTCGGTCAGCACCGTGAACAATATGTCGGTTCCGGTTTGAACCAGGACCGGATCTTGCTGGAACTCAACTGGCACCTGGTTCTGAGCCAGGACATCGGCAAAGATGAGAGCTACACAGAAAAATAGAAGAGATTATCATGTTAATTATGGTTGGAAAAATGTGACAAGCATACCTGTATACTGAAACTAATTAAGTGTGCTGCTTGGTGTTGGCACACCACAACGGCTCTACTCGATGATGCCACTGCAATTGAAGTGTATCAAAGCAGTAACAACACTTTTTCTGGTGTGTACAGGAATTTTTCTTCTGAATTAAAAAAAACAAAACAAAAAAAACAACCCAAAACAAAACAAAGATTCGCTCACGAATGATGATGCAAAAAAATCCCACAAAGGTTCTGTCAATTTAAGACTCATAACATTTTCAGTTGCGCATTTTCCCCTTTAGAACGTCTTCAACGGCTAAACTACTCAAAGGCACGTAGATGTAAAACTGCAGGTTTAAGAAAATGAGCAAAGATTAGAAAAGCCCTAAAACAAATGTAGCAGAGCTTTTTTATCGCTTCTTTCCCATTTTATTGGTCTTCACAGTTTCGAAAATTCCATCAGGAATGTATTTGAACACAGTGGAACACATTTCACTACAAGCAGCTTCAAAAAGTGAAATAGTGCCATCACAAGAATGTGCAGTCAGTCGCTCGATTCTTGCTTACTTTACCTTCCTTTAACTCTGCAGATCGCAGCCAACACTGCACATACTCACACCGGCACCAGAGTGCACAGAGAGCACAGACACAGGGAGGACATGATCATCCTACTAACAATCAGAACAGGATGATTCACAACCTAATTTCCGTCCACCAAACTGTATAAGTCTGTCAATTTGACTTTTTATCTGCTGATTAAATTTTTTAATTCATCATCATACATCATCAGTCTGTCATTTTATTTATCTTGTGGAGCAATTTTATCATTATTATTATTATTAGTATTATTATGTGCGACTGTGACAATGTAATTTCAACTCTGAGGGATCAATGAAGTATATCTTATCTTATCCTATACAGAAAAAAGGCTCCATGATAAATGTAAAATGACAAAGACAGAATAAAAGGTGAACAGATGATTAAATGACTGCACTGTCTCTTCACAGCAACTCCATAAATTCTAGGCCTGAGCGACTTTCGATGTGGAGATTTTTTCTTGGATGGATGGATGGATGGATGGATGGATGGATGTCACAAAGCCGAGGAAAATTCAACAATATCAAAAACAGCTCTCCTTGACAATGTGTGACATGATCAGGTTATAAACCAGAAACGTTCTGGATGTGAGCCGTAAACTAATCCTATAAGTTAAACTAACACTAAACCAGTTGCAGCTTTAAAAACTTGTTGAGTCTACTGGTCAAGTTGTGATAACCTGTTGGAGCGAGGAATAGCTAAATCTTCATGGCGGTGCATTTTGCCTGCGCAATTATATTGCTCACTTGATATGCGAAATTAATTATTTCACATTTGAGAGTGCATCTCATTTATTTATAGCTTAGTAGGGCCACATAGTGGCTGACTGTGTCAGTTCTTACCTGGTGGTGCAGAGCCAATAGGCACAACAACTCTTCTATTCCAAAAAAAGAGGTCCGCACAATAATTGAAAAAAGATGAGTCTTTGTGTCTATTGTACAGTATGGTGTTTTCTTTTATATACGTCTTACAGCTGGCTTTACTACAAATTGCACCCCAGGGATAATACCATTTATTTTGACCTTGACATTGACCTTGGGTCTCTCTGTGCAACATGAGTTCCCGGCATCTTTTGTTTTCTCGAGGTTGCCTTTGCTTCTCAACAAAGAAATGCCAGTTAGGAGATTAACTGATACCTCTAAACATGGTGGCTGGTCATTCACCTGCGGGGATTGGCACAAGCAACCTGTCACCCCATTGTGGATGGAGCAAGGTAGAAGACAGAGTTGAGGACTCTTCAAACTATGCCTTTTATTCAGGTTAAGGGTTCAGAATACATCTCCCTCCATTGCGAGAAAAGAAAAGCTATACATAAACAGAGCAGGCTCAGGGGGTAGAAACCCATTAGAAAGGTACACACTCTTTTCCCCCCCTCATAGGTTTCACACCATGTTTTGTGGATTGTACATGATCCCAAGCTAAACATCTATTTTGTGTTTTTGTTAGCCTGACTTCAGGTAAGCCGTATCATAATCATGTTTGCCATCTCTCCTCACAACAATCAGTGGTGTAAAGGCAACTATGTTGTGAAGAAGCATTGATCTCACCCATCCATGCATGTAAGCATTGTATGCTGTTGGACCATTCAAAGTCTGTATGAGAGTGAAGAAGGAAGAATGTATTTTTATATTTGGCTGCCAGTCCTCCCTGTCGTTTGTGTTTTTACTTGAGGTTCAGGATTGGAAAGGTCCTGCTGAATTTCCAATACCTTTTTACTGGCATAAAAAGCAACCACGCAAGAACACTCGGGCCAGTGAATTATAGTGAGTCAAATCAATATGTTCCTGATCAGTCTCGCTGGACTGGCTTTACACGATTTTCACAGGAGAGCAGAGAATAAAATGACACAACAGCCAAATGGATTGTGTTCAGGTTCCCACGCTGAATTGCTAAAGACAACAAAAGTGTTTTGGGGCTTTTAGATTTGTTGTTTTTTCAGCATGAGTCAGAAGTGAGAAACGCCCAGGAGTGATGCAGCACAGACCTGAGGCTTTCACGAATTGTTGGATTGTTTTTCACAGGCCAAAACACAAGTGAGGTGTGCTCCCAGCATGAGAGAGTCCAACTTTAATAAGTAACTACAGCTTCATATCCGCTCAGCTAATAAATTACTAGCATTTAAAACAATTACACATTGGCCTTGAGGGTTTAACCATCAATCTTGGCAGTCCTTCTCTTTAGTGTCTCTGAACATGTGAAATAAATCACTTCTTGTTTAATCTATCGGAGATACGTCCACCGAGCCAGAGGAATTTAGGCTGAATCTTGATTAGGTAGTTTGAAGTGCAGACAGACAGAAGCGAAATAAATATTTAATCTGAAACTGTTGATGATTACTACTTTAATTATTCTCCTTCATGCATGAACAACAACCTTTGGTTAATGAGCAAATTAAAATATAATTTACATTTCTGGTTTTGATTTTCTTGGCTCATCTTCCTGCAGCCGCACAAATAACCGAAGCAACTTGATCGTTGTGATTTTCATACGAAATGCTCAAAGGACATGGATGCTTGTTACTGTCAACACATTTCACAAATAAATCCTCAACATTTTCTGACACCCAGTTCATGACACTCCCCGCCAAGAGGCCATTTCTTCCAACTGAAGTCATAAATCTTTAAAAACATCTCACAAATACTATTTTTTCTTTTTTTCTTCCTCAAAAAGTGGAGCTCCTGATGCAGCAGGGGACTGCTGACTTTTATTAAACGCAACAAAAACATGAGCAAACATGAGCGTTGACATCGGGTGAATAATACACAATTAGTGTCCGCTGGTGCAATGTAGGAATGAGTCCAAATAAATTATGCAGAAGGACACAGCCATGTTTTTTTGTTTGTTTGTTTGTTTGTTTTGTTTTTTTTGTCCAAGGAACCGGGGAATAAGCTACATCAAGCTTTAAAGACAAACATTGGTTTTGGGCTTTCTGAGGAATTGGTGGATAAAAACAAAAACCATACAATAGCGCAAACTTCCAGCTGTGTACATTGTACCAGTGACCCTGAAGAGGTGGGTTCTATCGGTCCTGGAGGGGCCACAGTCCTGCAAGCTTGTTTGCTCCAAGGCACCTGAATCTAATAAATATGTCATCATGAAGCTCTACAGGAAGCCTGTAAATGATTTTGAAACAGGGACACATGAAAACTACTGAGGACTGTGGCCTCTTAAGAAATACATAATATTGCATTTTTTTTTGTCGACACCCAATACGCTAATATGTTCCAATTCTCTGAGCTGATGTTGGCACATGCTAATTGTATCTAACTGCAAACAACATGAAGTCTCTCCTGTTGGGAACATTAGCATATGTCTGTTCTTATTGTGACGCCCCCTGGCATACGCAGACATAATGCATTTCGATATGTAAACATGGCACACAGGGACAATCTTAAGCTTGTTTCATGCAGGGACGCGTCAGGCTTTTAAGAATAATTACTGGATAGGAGGAATAATATTGGATTTCTTGCCAATATTTAATGTGTTGATAAGTCTCATGGCCACTTGCCAACACTGGTATGAATATATGCACATATTTGTTTCCATCTGATTACAGACTAATTCAAGTCTCTCCTGTGGTGGAATTAACATTTTATTACTATGTCTGTTTTTACAGTGATGGCCTACTGACAGATGCAGACATTAAATACAATCGTATGGGAACCAGGGCCATAAAGATAACCTGAAACTGAGCAATTCATTTTCCAAAGGGGCCTCAACGGAAACTAGTACTGCTGTAACAGGCCAAGTCGACTTCAGTTCTGTTCAATAAGATTTGATAAGCTCCCGTTTTCAATCTGCATCGGTGTATTTGTTTTGCCTGGCAATGATGATTCAACTATTTGTTAAACAGAATATAATTCATTGATATTAGTAAATAAGTTTGTTCATGTTACAACTTTGGTGCATTATTATTATTATTATTATTATGTTTGTGTCTCAGAATAAACTTTACAGAAACCTTCCTTTGCTAACTGTGAGCCTATAAGTTGTCAGTGCGAAATACAATGATGTGGTTATCTTTAAAAATAAAAGAAAATCAATAGCTATGAATGCATAATGTGCACACATTTTTCCAAATAATTATTTTACATCAACCTCCTGTAAAGTTCAGCAGGTGGCCTGTTCATATATACCAATTTTACTTTAAGCCTTCATAGCTCAGTCATAAAATTGAACATTCATACTATTGGTATTTCAAAGACAAGACTTATTCATGACATGTATGAATTTGGAAACTTTCTGCATTCAAAGTAAATAATTATCATATAAAATGTAAATTCTTTTGTAATAGCACTTTAAAATATAATGTGTTATTTGCAAGAAGAAATTTAGTTCATGATAGGACTTGCTTGCATTTGGATATATGATTGGAAAAATGATTAAGTCATGGTTTATTTTATGTTGTATGTTTGTGTTTATTTGTTTGTGGACAGAAATGTCAAAATGCGGTGTTAAACTGGCCCAATACAATTATGTTGATACTATTACAATAAGTGAAAAGCAAAAATTTTGTGGATTGTGATGATTTGATTAAGTCTATAAAGCGAATGTTTAATTATTGACTCCTCCAATCTGCAGTTGCCAATAACTTACCATTATTAGTTTAGGGGGGTTGCATAAAGGGATGCAGAAGTTATTAAATATGGTCACTTGGCTGAACATTTACAATTACCCCACATTGCGGTGTGTAAACTGAAAAAACACAAACAACACAACTGATGCTTGATGCCCATAATTTCTTCACTAATTATTCAACTGCAAGGTTTCAGTGTAGGTGAGAGACCTATTATTTGTGCTTCTATCACAAAAGTGCGTGCAAAACCCTTGAAAACAAAGAAAGGAGAAAAAAAAAACTTAACACAGCACCATATGCTGGAAACCTCCTCGTTATTGTGCACCACAAGCTGAGAGCTGGGATGTCTGAATCTGAGAGGGAGCCCTGAAGGTATCACGTCAGTCAGCAGTGTGTGCAGACGGAATGCAGCCTCGCAGGTTTAAGAGCTGTTAAGATGGAGCTTTTCTGCGTCAAATGCAATTGTTTTCTATACGTGCCTTGAATACCACAGCTCTCCTCCCCTGGCCTGTCTTCCTTTCTTTTTTTTTTCTTTTTTTTTGTTTCCGTTCTGAGTAGAGACTGAGCCGATACTCGTTAAACCTATTTTTTCCCACGCATTTTGAATGAGACAGGAAAGTGACGGAGAGAATAGTTTTACCTGCCAGCGACAGACTGATACGGAGCAAAGGTTGTCTCATGTCGTCAGTCAGGACGGTCTGTGGACAGATTAGACGCTTTAAAACACGGAATTACCTTTGCTATAAAGGCTGGGTGGTTTTTGTTTTTTGTTTTTTTTTAACATATGTCCACTCTGCCCATGAAAAAAATCTAAATCACTGTATTTCAGGTGAGTATACACACCTGGACAAAATACTTATAAGAGGACTTGTTTGAATAAAACTCACCAAAATGTGTATCCTCTGCACTCATGTCCATTTTGAGCTGAAACTAAGTTCCATGTTTGTTTTGTGTTTGTTGACTAAAGCTGCATTTCCTGTAACTCCACTCTTACCTGTCAAGGCGCACCTGTTCTCTTAAAGGGGCCACAGCCATTTTCCTAATACAGCATCGATTCTGAAACAGTGGTTGTGCGAGCTCCTTCTAGTGGTATGTGAATGAAAGTCATGAACATTGCCATTGTTTTTTGGGGGGGTTTTGTTAAACAAATCCATCGCTTCCTTGTTCAAATGCACTTGGTATCACACTCCCACCTATGGGCAATTTAGAGCCACCAATTAACGTCACATGCATGCTGCTTTGAAAAGATAAAACCCTATATACACAGTACCATCCATCTTCTACAGTATATCAATTCATGGGGTGCTGGAGCCGATCCCAGTTAACTTTAGGCGAGGGCAGGATACACACTGGACAGATCACCAGTCAAAATAGTAAAAACAGGTTTTTTTTAAAGCACACAAAAAAGACAATACAGTGGAAGAGATAATTATTTGATTCCCTGCTGATTTTGTAACTTTTCATGGTAGATATATTTTAACAGAATATCAAACAAAAAACACATTATACAAAGATTATAAATTGATTTGCATTTTATCGAGTGAAATAATTATTTGATCCGCTACCAACCAGTACCAATTCTGGCTCCCACAGACCAGTTAAGTGTCAATGAGGCACACAAATTAGTTCCATCAATTACAAATAAAGAGTTCAAATCTAAGTTCTATAAAATTAAATAATACCAGTCACAGAATCATTCAAATTCGAATTCAAACCTCCTCACCACCTTGAGCAACGCCAACGAACTGTCACAGGATGTTAGGGACAAGATTAGAGATTGCCTCAAGGTTGGAAGGGGCGACAAGACCATCCTCAAGAAGCCCGATGAGAAAGTTGACTGTTGGTGCCATTATTTGAAAATGGAAAAAATACAAAAACAGCCCTCTGGAGCTCCATGCCAGATCTCACCTCATGGGGTTAAGGATTATCATGGTCTCAAGGTAGCTGAGACCACACTCACCAAGACCATTGGTTGCAACAGTGCCTGCAAGGTCCCTCTGCTCAAGTACAACAACCCGGTCTGAAGTTTTGGAGAGTAGGATCCCACGAACACTACCCCCACTGTCAAGCACGGAGGTGGTATCATCATGCTTTGGGGCTGTTTCTCTGCATATGTATAGGAAGATTTCACCACAATGAGGTCGTAGTGAACATGGCTGCGTAACTGGACGAAAATCTTCTTTCTCCAGCCAGAACACTGACAATGGATCACAGATGGGTTTCCCAGCATGACAGTGGCTTCAGTGGCTGAGAGAAAAAGCCATTACGGTCATGGTGTGACGTAAACAGTTTCACTTTAATCCCATGGAAAGTCTGCAGAGGGAACTGACACTTTGAGAACTGAAAGGATTTGTAGAGGATCTCTAAAGAGGAATGGACTGAAATCCCTCCTGAGATGTCCGCATGTCTAGTGACCAACGATGAACCAACGTTTACCAGCTTTGCTTCGAGAATGTAGATGATATTAAGTCACTGTTTCACATTGAGATCAGTTATTCAAAATATATATATTTTTTTTAATTTTACACAGTTGTTTTCCCTCATAGCAACATCACTAACTAAAACCATAAGGAGGGTTTATTGTCAATGCAGATGAAAATTACAGCAAAACTGTGTTGGCTCTTTCATGAGAAGCAGTGAGGTGAAAAGTTGCACAGTTATGCAAATAGTCAAATTAAATGAAACCAAGCAAACAAAATAAAGTGATGAATAAAAAAGCATCAACCATGAATTCAGCGTAATAAACAAATGTAGTACAGGTTTAATGTACTTCAGTCTACAAGTCAACGATGTAAGAACTTTGGTGAATTAGATTGCTTATTTGATATTTGTCATTAAGTCTGATTTCCCATCCTTACAAGATGCCTAAACTAAACACGTAATATAGAATAATGTAGGCGAAAGATGATTTTTAACCATAGATGGGCCTCAAAGTCACATAATAAACTCAAGGGGTTGAGTTTGTTTGTTCGTTCCTTCGTTCCTCCATTTGTTGTTTAACATAAGCAGATGTTTTCTGATAGCACGAGCTATCAAATTTTCCAAAAAGTGGAAAATATGACAGAGCCACTGACTTAACTTTTAAATGGAAATAAACATAAATTACGATATTTATTTTGTGCAATTTGCATTTTCAGGGTAACTGACACCAATTTAAATGGTTTGACAGTTGGGTAGGACACCCAGCTCAACCAATCAGATAACAAAATAACCCTTTGAAGGGCAACCATTCAAGTATCTACCTTGAAATAGTCAAGACATACTTTTACACATTCATGACACAATGAAATGTCATTTATATGTGATGAAATGTTAGACATTGTGAAATTTACCAAAATTGCTATATATTCTAAAACCCAAAGTTACAAAGAAATTTCTAAATGGACTACAATTTTCATCGATAGTCTCATCATTATCAGCACATGGTACTACTGTCCTGTAAAAAGGGTGATCTGGAATTGTTATTATCTCATAGAAACAAGAAAAAGCTGTAAGTAATCATATATGGTGACTTGCCTCATAATGGGTTGAGCTTAAGACAAGATAAGATAAGATAAGATAAGATAAGCCTTTATTGATCTCACAAAGGAGAAATTTACTTGTAGCTTCTTCTCTTATCACAAGTGTAACATATAAGCTCCGCCCACAGTCCCAAGTTTCCAAGTTTAGGGTGTTGGTTGGTTGTTTTTTTTTCTTCAAGCTAAAACAGCCCGTCAGAGGATATGCAGCCCTTCAATCAGCACAATGTGGACATCTTCCTGTAGAGCTGTTGTATTAAACCTGGGGTCAGAGGGGAACAAGGCTTTGTCTGCTTCAAGGATGTCAGATCCTATTTGGACATGTGGAAGAAAACTGTAGAATTCACTTGAAGGACCTGTGTTTGCTTTCGTATTGAAGGGTGTTTTTTGTTTTCATGTGTTTGGCTTCACTGTGACATTTTGTCAAATTGGAAATAGAACAATGGGGTCCACTGTTCTATAGTTTAGTTATTCATTATATTCAATACAGCTTTGTTCTTGAGCTTGTTACTTATTTACCACCAAAAACATAACTAAAGACACGACTGTATATATTCCTGCCTTCAGGAAAATGTTACAGGAGCAGGCAAAGCAAAAACAAACAGACTCAAAAATAGTTTCTGCCCCTGGGCGAACAGAACTTCTAATGCAAATACAAGCATTTAGTTTTCTCAGTTATTGTATTGATATTTGTGGATTTGTTTTTTTTTTGTTTTTTTAACCCAAGCACCTCATTTTAGAATTGCGAGCAATATATATATATATATATATATATATATATATATATATATATATATATATATATATATATATATATATATATATATATATATATATATTAATGTTACGTTCTGTTTCAGTAACGCGATTAAATGTGTGTATAATGACAGTAACAAAGTACAATTTAATTTCGTAATCTTTTTTTTATCCAATTGTGGATTCTATTGAGGGCTTATCTTAATCTATTTTTCAGATCATTTTATTATTCCTAGCAAGACCTCAAATCAATTTCATCAGATTTTTCTTGTCACCGTCTTTGTTCTCTCAGAATTGCCCTGAACTGCATCAAGCAGCCTGAAAGCTGCAACACAAACAGTTTGATTGATTCGTTCTTTTCCAAATTCAAGGTCATTTGATGTCCCCGTGTTACCATGTGGCGTGCAACATGAAATGCCGCAGCAGCATCTATATACTTCCATTCTTTAACTAACCAGCTCATCTATGCAACAGAAAACTAACAGTAATTAATTTACATGAGGAGATTGAAAGATTGAAGTATACAGATGATGTCTGGAGAAGTAAAGAAAAAAAATAAAAGCACGAGGACCAAAAGTGTTGGTATTTCTCGGCTGTTGTCTTAGTGCCACCCACTGGTTAATTCCAGCTAACAACACTTCTCCGAAGACAAAGAACTCAGCGGGAGACGCAGCTGTGATTCCCATGATTATTCATAAATCCTCTGCAAATACAAATGGATTTATAATCACTTTTAAATCACTCATTATATTTGTGCCCCAGGATCTGCTTCCTAACGTGAGGAACTGCAGCGCTAACCTCTGAATAAGTGATGCCATTATGCTTCAGTGCTCCAGTAGTGTGTTGCTGACAAAACAATCTCATCTCAAGGTTGGTTTAGAAGCTGCTCTGGAGCTTTCGATCGTATCAAATCATCTTGTCTGGAGGAGGATTTTTTTTTTTTCTCTCTTCTTGACGTTCCTGCAGCCAGCTGAGCTTCAACCTTCTGATTTGTACATGTGAGGGAAACGATGGATTATGAGCTCAGTGGTTCTTCTAAATCAGCATTTGATTCACTGTTAATGATGGAGGCTTTGACTTTTGTCTAATCTTTTCTAAGGAGGGGGGGGCGGGGGTGGGGGGGGGGTTGGCCCTCGCCTTCACACACTTGACAGTGTTTTTTTAGGGGAACAATTATTGTGAAAAAAAAATAAGAATAGACTGAATCACGCATTACCTCCTCTCTTTTTTTCTATAATCCAAAGCCAACACAATGTATTGTCTGCAGGGCAAATAGTGTTCCAGGCGGATAAGAAGCCCACAGTACAAAGCCTATTTCATCAGACTGCATCTCAACATTGTCACTTGTTTCCCGTCTAAAACAATACCATTGCATTTTATCTCAGTTTACAAAACAGTGCAACAAGAGTTGTTTAAACGACCCACAACCGACCGTGTTGTATTGTTGACGGTTGCACGCAGGTCTGGGAAAGATAGGCGGTGGCGAGGGTGGGAAAATTAAGGAGGTCTGATTTTACAATGGAAAATTCCCTTATATAAAAGCACAAAGCATAAAGACACATTGACCACACAGGAAGGGGGGGGGGGGGGGACTAGGAGGGGGAGGAAGCTGCTTGAAAACAAGGTGACGCCTACGTGACATGCTCCGGCTGGACCAGGCGGGAGACAAAAAGGCCAGAGGGAAGAGAAGAAAACGTTTCTCTTCTCTCCTGCACGAAACTTTGATATTTCTCACCACGCGATGACAACTGCTCTGAAGGTACTGTTTCATTGGGGGGGCCATAAATCCGTCGGCTGAGTGAACTGTGCTTGCACCTTAACCGTGACCTTAGGCGCACCTTGGGAAAGTGAACACTGAGGGGACTGCGCAGCGTTGTTTTCTGCCGGCTTTGAAACGGTAGGTGGAATTTTCTTCCAGGATGTTTTGATGTGTGGATAACTGCTAGCTGAACATAGAGGGGAATGCTGGGTTAGTTTATAATATATGCAGGTTTAGTTGTGCTCTCGCACTGTTATCAGTGTTTCCTCTCTGTGTGTTTTTGTTGTCGTGTCTGTGCTTGAGGGGGTTCATTTTCAGTTTTGGCAGCAGAAGCGTCACTGTTTTGTTCCAACTTGTGATTTTAGCACAGCTTGCAATGCCAAAACTGTTGTTCTTTGGATACTTTACAAATAAATTAAGAGGGGGGAAAAAGAAAGAATACCCTAAACATTTGGATTACATTTTTTATTTTATTTTATTTTTTTAATGGAGAGACATGTTGCTGTAATTCTTATCTTGCACTCATTTAAATTTCACATTTTCTCCGGAGGTGGTGTTTTTATTCTTGCTGCAGTGGCACCCCTGCTGCCCGAGTACAAAGGAAACGGTGTGCTGCCGCTGAGGTCATGAACAAATTCCTCTTTCTCTGCTCTCTGTCTACATCAGCAGGTGTTATGGATCTACAGTATTTCCTGTGCTGGAGAGTTGCCTCACTGTTTCTCTTGAGTAAGCCTTATTTTTTTTTTTTTTGTTGAACCCACAATATCAATGAGTTGCAGTTTTAGGTTGGGTTTTTTGTTGTTGTTTGTTTGTTGTTTTTTTAAACAAAAAAAAGGAATATCTGCCTACACAAATACAGAAAAAATGTTCTTTTTTACCTTCAGTATTTGCATATTGATAACGATCATATGGGTTTTCATAGTGTGGGATGTTACTACCGATCCCCCATAATGACACACATGATGGATATCCTAATGTTTGTTTTTTTTTTACTGTTAATAGCTGCGGGTATGCATAGGCAATAGAGAAGCATAACCCTTCATTAACCAACTGGATGATTTTAATCATCTAGTTTTAATGAGTTTATTGTCCTTCAAACCAGTTACAGTAATTTTAGATTTTTATTATGTTAGTTACTCTTCATCGCACTGTCCAAAATGTGTGTTTTGATCAAACAATTAAAAGTTTTACTCGACACGTATTTCTTTTTGTTATGTTTTTGGCTCCCACATCGAGAAGGAGAATTGAGTTAACTTGGAAAAGGGATTTTCCTCTGACCCTCAGGGTTTTCCTGTTTGTGTTTCGCTGCTGAAGCTCTCTGACACCTCACAGGAGAGGCCCATCCCACACTCTACAATCCATTGATATGATTCATCAGTTAACTGTTTTTCTAGTTTTTAGACTCATAACTGCTGTTCCCTTTTTCTCCTCCTCAAGTATCGTTTCCTTCCAGTCTGCTTACCCAATCGACGCCTATAAACTTAAGATAACGCCTGAAAAACACGTCCTTGAGTAAAGCATTGTACACATAAAACTAGAGCAGGTTTTCATTCTCCTCAATGTTATTCATAAGTCAGGGGACCAGTTTGCAAATAATGTGTTTTGTATTGGAAAATGGTATGTAATCAATATTTTAGCTGGAATCCTTTTTGTCAATGAGACAAAAAAAAAAAAAAAAGCACAATATATGTGATATGTGTCAGTATAATCCTTTCTGGCATATTTCATCATCTGTAAATGGCACATACTGTCACACATGAGTGTTTTGCAATAACTTCAAAGTCTTGAAATATCATCTGATAACGCTACTATTTTAAAGGAATCCCATTAAAGGGTTCAGGTACAGTACATCCACAAACATCTTCTGCACATAAATAGACATCAGAAGCACCTTCAGACGCTGTAGAAACATAAGACTCATTGTAAACTGCCTCCTGCATTAAGAACTGTACTCACATTATTTACATTTCCTTCATCCTTTTCCCATCAAGTTAAGGCACATGATTAATAGTCTCTGTGGTGAATGCATCCAGGCTTACCAGGCTTTGACACAGATTTTAGGATATTGATGTGGTTTGATGGATATCACATTAGGCATGGCTGTTGCGCCATAAATCATCACCTGACATTATTTGACAGAAAGTAGCCATATATATTCATAAAGTGCATGCTGAGGTTCTGGTTGATGTATTGTGCAACTGTTTGTTTATTTAGGCCTCCATCCTGTACATATGAAGCAAATGCGCTGGAATAAAAGGTCAAATCTGATTACACGTAATGGGTCATTGTGGTCAGTTAAGCAGAAACACACACTATGTCGGCAGCGCAAATGCTGCTGATGTACATGTACTTCTTATTCCAAATATCAACACTGTGCCTAGAGAGTATTCTAAAAGAAATGGCAACAATAGACAGATTAACATTCAGATAAAGATTGTAAAAACAGGCACTGGAATGCATACAAAGTGTAAAAGTAAAGAGCATTTCTTTAAAGAACATTTCCACCAGCAGTTTTTGTTCTTCATTCCACAACTTCAAACAGGTCTTTTAAGCAGGACCATGGATGGGAAATATCCCGCTGTGCTGCTCTGCCTGTTATCTGATTCACTTTCAGCCTATTTGTTCTCTTCCTGTCACACACATATTCAATAGATGTGTTTCCACATGAACAAGACATCTTTTGAAGGAACATGCAATGTACTTTTGAACCCGCAGAGGGTTATTCTCGTATATTATTGCCACATTAATTTATGTCGAAGTTGAGAAGTTAAGCACAAAAGCGGTGGCTAAATTTGATTGTAGGACAAGAAGTAGAATAACCATTATTTTTAATCTTTGAATACAATGAAGAGAGGGTTCATGCCTCTTTGTTGGCTTGTGATGCCCGTGCCTGGGCACATAATGATGCAAAGATCGAGTGTGCCTCTTTTTAAAGTTACCCATCCATCCATCCGTCCATCCATCCATCCATCCATCCACCCATCCATCCATCCATCTCAATCCAGCATGCAGAGACACATCATCACACTCAAATACAGACAAACTGGTAATTTATTGTCACTAATCACCAAAACCATTGTAACTGGAGCAAAACACACACACACACACACACGTACTGTATATAGATTGGGATAGCATAGAAACGTATCAAAGAAGTGCTGCCATGCTCAAAACCAAACAGGCAAATTCTCACTGTATGAGTGCAGACCACTTCAACACTATATGACACCAAAAATATTACATTAAATCCAGAACCAAAACCCCTCAAAACCCCATTTTTACCTCTGTTCTGTACATATAAGCAACAGACACCAAGGAGCATGTAGTAACACATTGTGGACTCTCTATCCGCAGTGCCTTGTGGGCTCCACTGTATGTCGGTGCACGTCCTCAACGAAGAGCCCGTGCATGTCATCCCCGGCTCCAGTCTGGTTCTGAAGGCTCAGATTGAGCCGGGACCCTTGGAACAAGTCTCCATGATAACCTGGGAACGCGAGCCTGAAACTGGAATAGCTCCTGAGAGAGTGACACTGGCCACGTGCCCTGGCAGTAGCACCGAGTGCGCTGGTACAAGGCCAAACGTCCATGTGAACACCAAGCAGCATGAGACGACACTTCAGATTAATGGATACAGCAGGGCGGACAGCGGCGTGTACGCTGTGACTGTGACGGATAAAGGAGGAACGAAAACCACGGCGCACTGCATCGTCAGGGAATATGGTACAGTAGCATGTCCAGCACATGTGTGACACTTTTAGATAAATCCACTTTTGAGAGCAAATTATGTGTATCGTCACTTTATTACACTGCCCATTGGTCCAGTTCTCTTTTCTGCAGGTTTCCAAAGAAACGCTATTGACGTTGCATCCTGCTGCAGAATGAGGCAAAATGAAACTAGGTTTACTTTCCTAAACTTGCGAAGACATTTCAAGGCAAAATTCAGCATTGAGATACTCTTTCACTTATTTTTGAAAAGGAAAATAACCAACTTTTGAAGGTTATAGCTTCCCTCAGTCTGAGGATCTTACACTTAATCCCTTAGTTGACAAAACAATCACCTCACCTCAAGGTCCTTTTGGTAGCTGCTCTGAAGTTTATCGTAATACATTTCTGTTATCAGGGGATGAAGTTTTGCCTTTGGTCGGCATAGAAATGCAGATTTTAAACTTTTCGCTTTCCATTTAAAATGGCTTAAAGGGGCACTATGTGAAATTAAAGTCTGCATACTGATGTTTTACTATAGGGGGCAGTGTTGAGTCACTTTACCCTGTAGTTTGGCTCTTCTTCTTGTTTGGTAGTTGTAGTGTCAAACATCGAATCCAGAAGGGAAATAGCTCAAATAACGATTATGAGTTTCAGTTAGTAGTGTGATAATCTTATGACAATGTCAATATTTTTGACATTTGTTGCCCATGATTGTGACAGTCAAAACCCATAATAAGATAACAAACAACATACAATTCTTCATTACAATAATTCTTAATGCTGTGGTTTGTTGTGTTTGTCAAAGGTAAAGTGATACTTCACTGTAGCTGCAGCTGGAAGAAAACAATCAATGATTAATCTCTGAGGTTATACTGAAATAATTAGACACTGAAATATTACATATTATACTTTCGAAGGTTGACATACAAAGTTAAATTTGAACAGTGTAAACTTCTAAAGGTACGTTTTGGACAAAGCAATTAAAAAAACAGCAGCCGTAGCTTTGTGAAATCAGTGTATGTATTTGTCTTTGGTATGTGAATTGAATAAATAAGTCAGGTAATTGCAAAGGGGGATTAGGTGGCTTGAAAATATAGTCAGATGTTAATAATCATTGGTTGCAACGCTAATTATTCACAGTGGAAAGGGTCTATAGATGCTGGAGCTGTAAGGCAAAGCAAACAGGTAATTGAATCCGGCAAATATGTTTTGTTTCCATGCAATATTTTGAAGGCAGTTTATGTGAAAACAGTGTAAATAAGTCTCTGGGTAACAATATGAAAGCAAAAACATTCCGAAAGCTCATCATTTGACTTTGTTCTGGCTCTTCTAGCGTTAACTCCAACAATTACCAACAGCATAATGAATGTGCTTCAATTTCACACCGGCGGGCATTGTTTTCTTCTGGTGGTGAATGTCTCATTTAATAATGTAACACTTGAAATTAAATTTGCCTGAAGGCTTCACTTTTCTGCTTTCCCTTTTTTCCTTTCAGTCTCTCCGGATCGTTTTTGGTGTCGTTGTAGGTTTCCAGTTTTCCGTCAAACTCTTGTGTGCTTTTACTCTCATCTGTCTGCTCTAACGGCATCAATTCATCAGCGCCGCTCCTCTCCACATCTGCTCTTTCGGCTTCCAGGGTTTTCCATCAACCCATTCTCCAACATTATCCTGCACTCTCTGATCTCATTATTGTGTCTGAAACCGAGCCAGTTTCTCCTGACAGCATTAAATGTCCCTTATGATTCTTTGTCTTAGACCCTTTTGGACAGCCATGTGTCATTCGTCTTATTTCATAACAGATAGATGCCCACGGCTAAGCAATAACCCCCCCCCCCCCACCACCACCACCACCACCACCACCTTGCTTCTATTCAGCAATGAATTTCACCTACATTTTAAGTTCCTATTTTAATATTGACCCAACACCTCTGTGCATCTGTCGTTGCAGAGGCAGTCCACTATGTCTCCTTGAGCATCAATGTGTCTCACTCCTCGCTGGTTTGTGCCGAAGCCTGGGGGACGAACCCCAACTTCAGCTGGCTCTACGAGAGAGACGCCATCACTCAGACTGTGGGCCAAGTCTCCAAAGATGGGACGACGCTGGTTCTGTCCATGACTCCCATTTGTGGTCACTTCACCTGCGTGGTCAGTAACAAGCTGGGCTACAGCTCCGCGACTTATTCTGCAGGTATGAGCTTTCAGGGCTTCACAAAACAAAGCTGTTTTAGAAATGCAAGGTTTGTCGTAGCCTGGATTTATCGAAAATTGCAGCAGTCGGTTGCTCCTGACAGAGGCAGAGTAAAAGTAAAATGGCTCTCTAAGCGTTATAATTATAATTATATAAAGTTCTCGGTACCATTCAGCTCAGTGGTGTTTGTTTGACTCTCATCTACCCTGTTGCTGTTTTCAATAGAATTTAGAAACAACCGAGAGATTTATATATTTTTTTCGATATCTAAAGTGATTGAAGACTGTCCATTTAAATTCTTTATCCAAATTAAGTTCAGAACAACTGGTGAAATCTCCTGTTCAATTAAACCAGTGACTTTTCATCAGGAGGCAAGAGTGCGAACTGCTACACCATTACACTAAACAGATCTATATTCATAGAATCACTACAAACACAATCATTTCCAAAAGTGATAGAAAATTATAATAATACAAAAACCTGGATGTTTCATGACTGCAGAATCAAATTGAAATCTTCACATTCACATTTCCTTGATAATGCCACCTGTACTAAATTCGACCTCTTCAGCCACTGTTCCTTGCTAAACTGAGCTGATAAATTCACACACTGCAGCACATTTTCACCTTAATAGTGATCACAGCGCCTTCAACCTAATTTACACCCTCATAGCGACAGCGCTGCCTTGCAAGGTGCTCGCCCTCCTCTGGGAGCGACTTGTGGTTCAGTGACTTGTTCAAGGACACTCCGGCATGTGGACAGGAGGAGTCGGGATTCAATCCAATGAGGCCGCCCTTGAGAGGACAAGTCACTCCGCCACTTTCCCTACAGCCATGTTCTGTATCCATGGATGTAAATACACGATAAAGCGCTGCAGATCACGGATGGAAATATCCAGCTTCGAATATTTGATATATTAATTTATTGCTCCCCCCATAAAGTATAACGGTACACAGGTGAATATGAAGAAAAAAATCATTACATACAGTTAAAACAAATAAAGCAAAAAAATAAAAAATGAATCAAGCTTTTTCAAATTACTGATTCTTTTATTGTTACGTGTTTATTTCGAACTTGAATGAAAGACAAACAAACAAACAAAATAACATACATACATATATACATATAAACAAAATAAAATATAATAGTAATCAAATGCAAATAGCTATTACAGCATTTTTTTTTCTACTACCGTTAAATCCTTTCAAAAACCAGATTCAGTTCGATCATTATATCCTCCGATTTAAAAAAGAAATTATCTTTTCAAATATAACATTTTGAAATTACAATTGTCAACTTCTTCATTGTATTCTTATTTTTCAAGAGGAACCTGCACATCCATGAGAGAGGATTAGGTTAGTGAATAGAAAATAAATATATGTAGATTCCTAATGGTTACTCTTTATATCTAGAAACGAGGTGTCAAGCTCATTTTGGTTAAGGGGCCACATACATTTCATTTTATTCTTAATTGAGCCAGAAAATTATAATTGCAGCATAATCACTTATAAATACAATAACAACACAAACATTTTTTTTTTTTTTTTTTTTTAGTACAAAGAAAAGCAGGGCATACCAGAAGCATTCATACTTATTTGACTTTTTACAAACTTTCTGCAATTTGAAAGTCTACGATATCACACGGTGTGTCTCGTCACACTAATGTTGATAATAGATGAATTATTTCTAGAACATAAGCGTGCGTTTCTCCACAAACCCCAAAGCTTGCGTTTTCATTAGACACGAGTTGCGTATAGATTTCATCTCTGACTCACTGATCCCACAGCTACAAACATTGTCTTCAGCTTTACAGTATTTTTTTTTTAAAATGGCACCCCTAGTGTACATATCTGGAACAGCAGTTATTTATGTTTTCGTGAACCAGCTTGCGAAGCTTTTTCAATCCCAACAAGCTGCATGTTTGTCTTCCCAGAATAATATTATCATTTGTTTTTGTTTTTTAATTAAAACCCTCAAAACATCAGATGCTGCAGCTTCACATTGCAGTAAAGCTTATTTTTGATTTGAATGCTTATTTCACATTAGTAGCATTTTGTTCATATTGTTTAGATGAAGAGGTGGATTGTAAGTAAAAAAAAAAAAAAAAAAGTGGAAACAAACAATGAAATGTTACTCAAAGTTGGCCGAGTGTATCGCCACGGATGTTTTGAAATCAGGCGCCTTTACACGGTGCCTTATGTTTCTTGGGGCTGTGCACTGATTGCACTTTGTTCTGTGTATTGTTTCACTGGTGGTGTTTCGGTGATAAAGGATTTTCCGGAGTGCAATCAATAAATCACTGCCACCACTGCTGCTTCGGCTGCTACCACTGCTGCTAAACAGGCAAGACAAATGTAATTTTTGGTTTCTGCCAAGAGGCCCAACGAGGATCCCGAGACAGTCTGGGTGTTTTCAGGATGCCTCCTGTTAGCACTCGCTGTTCTCGTCGTTTTAGTGACTGTGAGGACTTGTAGCAACAGACCTTCCTGGCCTCCCGGGGCAGCCATGTCAGGCGACTTGTGCTTCTCTTCACCCCCAATCTCATCGGGTGTCTCTTTCCTTGCTGACAGCACCTTGTGAAAAGGAGGGCAAGGGGACGTCGGCGGTGGTGATCTGTCTCGTCCTCCTGTTGCTGCTGTTTGGAGGACTGCTGGCTTTTTTGCTGTGGAGGTGAAGTCATGTGCACAGACGCTGGCAGACACAAACACAAATCTCATTTCAGGCTGGTGATAAAACCATACGCCGTGTGAAAATACGACACTGATAGTACCTGCTTTAAAAGGACAGGAGCAGGCGGGGCAACATGAGACATGGCGTCCTTTCACAGGAGCGTGTGAAGCATGACAGGCCAGCCTGTGTCTGCAAAACAATCGTCTTTTTTTTCTTTCTTTTTTTTTTCCTTGAGCCAGGACTGTTTTTGTAACCGCTGTTTGATCTAAATTGAACATTTGGGTTTCATTTCAGGAGATATAGGCGCAACAATAGAGGAGAGAGGCTGCAGAATCCTTTGGACGACACCATTTAAAAGAAGACCAAAGCTATTCTGAGAGCCGAACAGAGGATGAAGAGGCCTGTGGAGGACGAACTTCCTGTCCTGTGAGCAGCATGATCTCATACTGCATTGGAATAATGTGAAGAGTGAACTGCTTTCTGACAAAAAAGAAAGATATCCAAGAGAAGATGTGTATGTTGAGGAGCCGGCAGCGTCCTTACAGTGCCTCCTGCTGGGCTGCACCTGACACTGTGCATTAAAATGAAGCGTTCATTTCTATGAATTGTGTTGATTTGTACTGTATTTTTGGTTTCACTGGCTAAAATGTGACAGTTCAAAAAAAGATCTATTTCATTTTAATGCACGCTGTGAAGTGGTTCTCAATCTTTTGACGTGTCATGTCTCTTTTACTGCAACTCGTGGCTTGTTTCCTCATTACAAGAAGTATTTTTTTAAAATGTAATAAAATTGTGAAACAATTGTTTACAACCACAATTGAGAGAGAGTGTGTCTCAATAACATAATGTCATGACTATCCCATCCATTATACCTGTTTTTATAAGCAAAGAGCAAAAAAAACCTGCAATAAAGCTTTCATTTCCAAGAAAAGCAGCTCTATTTATGAATTATTACATTATTAGCTGTACATATTACAAAGGCTTTTTTAAAACTGCATCTCCTTGTATGTGATAACATTAGATTATCAAAATGTCATGGCCATAATGGCTCCTACATTATTGGCCAGTTATTACATTATTGGTTTTCTTACATTTTAAATGGCCAAAATTCTTACAACATTGGCAGGAGAGAAGTTATTGATCACTATTGAATTATCCAAGACAACCCCTCACAGATACTGATGATGTCATTGTGTAAGAGCATTAACCTGAGTGACATCCACAGACTGAAATGTCCGCTGAAGTTTTTTTTGTGTCATTTGAATGAGACTCAGTCTGGGTATTTTTTTTCTTTCTATTACTTAAGCCTCTTTAGAAGCCTCCATCTTTTCCATTTTGCAAGTGTTCTTAGAGTCATTATCCTGCTAAAACATCCACAACTTGTTCAACTTCATCTTGCAGGCAGATGGCCTGACATTATCTTTAAGCTCTCTCTGATATACCTCAGAGATCCCAGCTGAATCGGTGACTGCAAGCTGTCCAATCCCCGAGGCAGAAAGAAAAAAAACATCCCTCCAGAACATTTCCACCACCATGCTCCACAGATGGTAAAAGGTTTTTTTTTTCCTCTGGAAAACCGGGTTTATTTTTGTTGCTTTTTTTCAAGCTTGCATCAAACCTGCCTGCTCACTGTGGCCAAGCATTTTGTCCAGGGCACAATATTCCTAAAGGCCCGGTCTTTACCTCTTTATTCATTGGCAAACGATAGCATGGCTCTGATGCTTGTTTCAAACAGCAAAGCCCCCACCACCCCCCACTCATGCAGTTCCAGGACCGCAATCTCTTTCTGATTGTGCTCACCTGCACTCTGACACCTGCAGGTGCAAAAAATACCTGTGAGGAAATTTGGGGTTTTTTGGACACTTTGTTGCACGCTCCCTCATAGCTGTCATGGTTTTAGATTTTCCACCTGTGGGTTGTGTATTTCACAACGCAATCGTCTTGTGTTCACTGCATGGCTCACGCGTCAGTGTTTATTTTTTTCTTTTTCTTAAAACCAGTGAGAACAGTAAAGCCTGGTAATCATCCATCCATCTGCCCCACTTAATCCATATGGGGGTCACCTACACATCCCTGCTTCCCTGCTACTTTATCAAGCTCACGGTGGAGATGACCCCGTGCTGCTTCCAGACCAACAGAGATGTATGATCTCTTCATCTGGTCTTGGACAGACCTCAGGGACTAGATACAGCTGATACAACATTATTGTGTATCTATGATGGGAGGAGACCAGTGGGTATTCTGATCTGATGGCTCAACCAGCTCGTCATGTGGAGGAGGAGCCACTTAGTCTGAGCTCCTATGAGGCAACACTCTAGAGATATAATCAAGGAAGATTAAATGTTTGTTTGATCATAAATTGTATATAGATAGTTCCTATAGATGTTGTTGGTATTGTTTTGGGTTGGTTTGTTTTTTTAACATAAATTCACACAGCACTGTTAACCCTGTCAAGAGTCGACCCCCAAACTATGCAGGATTTAATGAGTGCAGTAACAAAGAAGCCAGATTGACAATAGTCCATCTGCACGGTTGAGATTTGGCTCTGAAGGCTGCTTTCATTCGTTATGTTTTCAGTCTGATGCGACCTTCGACCCCTCAGTGAATTCCTCTTGTGTGATTTGGAGGGTAAATTTATCTTTGGGGATCTCCAGTAATTTTGTGTCTCTTCCGTTGGCTGCACGAAATGTTCTTGGTTTCCATCCAGAAGCTGCAGACAGCAAAAATCCCAGTGTGGACACGTTGTCATCCGGTGTCGTAATGTTCATTTCACGATACAGCCATCACGCTAAAGCACCCCCTACCCCACCCCCGTGACCTCCAGTGGGGTTATCGCTGTGCTTTGCACAGCTACAGTGGACTGACGGGTGAAAAGGAACTGAAGATCCAGAGGTCGGGGGGAAGACGGGTCTTATTGAATGTTGGAGTATAGCGCAATAAAACATCTGCTGCAAAAGTTTAGGTGTGCCTTAGGGAGTTTTAGCCAGAGTTTCCTCCGCCTGTGCTGATGTTTCAAAATATATCAAACAAAGTCACTCCATTCTCTATAAAAGTCCTCGACATAGCTTGGTGAATGGTAGCCAACTGAGGTTGTATATCTGTAGGGGGAAGAGACAATGATGTATTGCCGGGGAAAGGAAAGAAAGGTGGAGTGACATACAAATCACTCCCCTGAAGTCAGACTGTGTGCATCTGTCTTTTAAATGTACCAGTCCAAAGCCTAAATATGAGCTGATGTCAGTCTGCAAGGCTGCAAATGTAGGCAATATACTGTGTGACATTAGACATCAAATAGTCCGCCCAGGCCCCCGCGTGCAGAATATACCGCCGACGAGCACCCTGACAGTATAGAACTGTAAAAGGAGGGCAGAACATTTCTCAGACGGCTCCCTAAGCCAGGTTTTGTGCCAAAATCCCCTCCGTCACAAGCCCATTAGCACCGCACCTTTTGTATTGTGAGATGACCCTGCACTCCCATGCATTCGCCTGCCTTCCATCAGATTACAGGGCAGATGGAGGAGCAGGCGCCGCACATACATCAGGCGGAAGAGAGGCAGAAAGAGTCTCCTCTGATGCCGGTTCAAGCTGTGTGTGCAGAAAAGAGGAACAGGATTCTCGCTCGTCAACAGATATTTGATTAAACAAACTGTTTGCATATTCTGATTTTGATGCAATAACTTACAAAAAATCCCATCAAAATAACATGTTTTGGTCTGTATTTGGTCCAGTATGTTTCCTGAGTTCATCACACAGAGCATCAAACTTACTTTTAAATTATTGCTCACTAAAAGCTGCTTTCATGGCCATTTGGGAAACCACTTTAATTACTAACTGACTTTGTGAGTTTCGGGATTGCTCATCATCAGCATGAAGTCAGAGACGATTCAGAGACATGTATGTTTTTGTGGTTTTTGGAGGGATTTTTCCCACATCAATATTTGAGAATATTGAAAAATAAAATATTGCCAGATTTGAAAAAGCTGAAGAAATATTTGCACTTCAGCAAAGTGGTACTTGAGCTTAAGCTCTACATGCTTACAAGATTTCAGGGGCAATGCTGGAACAGTTTGGATTTGGTGGAATTAATTCAAGTCGAGATCGTTCAAATTTTTAATTTCCACAGATGGGAAAGTAATCAAGTTTCAGGATTTTCATCCATCTATTCATCTTTTATGCCCATTTTATCCCATTTAGACATGAGCGGAAATCCTAATAACGGGGGCGCATTAAACACAACATTTTCTCAAGGGGAATTATTTGGGTGGGTTCCACTAATTATATTTTTGTGGGGCACTTGAACATTTTTACAAGAACGTGAAATCCAATTCGCCCGCTTACAGGGATTTCCATATAGGGCTCACTGGAAGCTGATCACTGCTTACAAAAGGCGACAGGAAGTATGTACCTTGGGAAGCTGAACCGAGCTGCATTTATATCAGAGACTTCAAAAACTTTTAAAAATAGCAATATTTCCATGTCCCCACATTCAGACATGCATGCACTCATTTTTACATTCAAACTTCAAAACACTCTTCACATTTGAATTGTCACCATTTAGTACTTTCAAGAAGAAGAAGGGGGGAAAAAAAATCTATTTTCTGCTAAAATAGCTTTAAAAACACACGCAGCTCTGTGGTCAGAGCCAATTTTCTCCCACAGACAGAAAAAAAATACATGTTTCTAAGAACTTGAGGTTTGGGCTTTTGTGATAGTCACCAAGAATATCATCTGACTCTCATAATGTTTCACACTCTAACCTGTTGACACAATCCCACATCCACCCTGAAGCCCAGCAGTACATAGATGGATGCGTCAGTTTGACTAATCAAGGTTGATGTGGCTGCGACAGACACAAATGAGGACTGACAGGAAGGAGACAATGAGGCACAGCTGAAAGCGCTCAAGGAATCATCAAGGTGACACATGGAGGGCGGAGGAGAGGAGACCAGGGTCAGACTCATGAACATGGAGCCAAACAATTGCAGACATCCCATTAAACCTTAAATGTGGACCGTGTAACCTGAAAATAAAATAAAAACCTACAACAGTGGTTCTCAGCCTTCCTCTGTTGTACAGCACTATTAGATCAGAGGCACTGTTCAATCAGAGACACCAGAATTGACCTCCTGAAACCATCTTGCAACCAACATTGGAGTCAAGCTGATCAAGAACACAACTCAACACTGTGGAGCAGCTGGAACTATGGCCTTCTTTAGAGTCAATTTAAGTTTATTTAAATATTCCATAATGTACCGGAGCAAAATGGAAAATCCACAACTTTGACAGCAGTCAAACCTCTGCCTCCTACAACTCTTCTCAGCACCATTTTTACCAACCAAAACACGACCGACAATCCCTTGAAGCAGCAGTAAATCTGTTTTTTTCCCCCCTACAGTTGCTTCAAAGAACCTAAGACAAAAAGGTTGAACCCTTGCCTTCACCAACCACCTGCATTACCAGTCACTTCTCTGAACCACTACTCTTCCCTCTAAAAAAAAAAAAAAAAAGAGTAGATATCAACAGTTTTTTGGGAATTCTGATATTGATTCAAAGAAGACAAAGATGCGAGTGAAATTGGGTAAAAAAAAGTACATAAAAATTGATTCGAGTTCTTTTCCAGGAACCTCTAATAAAATGTCCACATATTACCTGACGGTCAATCACAGGCTTCGCTTACGTACACAAAGATTGTGGTGTTGTTAAATCAATAGTTGTTGCTGACTACGTCCAGCCAATGCCAAGTCTTGTACGAGAACAGCCTTCTGCAGGCGGCAAATTCTCTTTCTCGGGGTGACGTCTGATAATTCCTTGTGCTAGCAGGTCGTTTGTCATCTGTGGGACAGCAGATAGTGGTGGTGTGCAGCCTGGGAGTCAAGTTGTTTTCCCCTGTATATCATCTACCCCACTGACAGAAGCTCTGGTGGGGGTTAGAGGTAAAATGAAAACGTCACAATCAAGATACAGCACTGAAAAATGGACGTCGTCGCCGTGGCACCGAGCGTGGGAGCCGGCTTTTGGATTCAGAGCGTCACGTCTAAACTGCTGCGGGTTTCTATCCACGTCCGTCTGTCCTTCTGTCCTTCCAGGGCCTTCAGGTTTCCAGTTCAGCCCTCACCCTGACTTCCTTTACGTGTCTGACCTCTGGCTCAACACCCTGCACGCACGCACACACACACACACACACACACACACACACACACACACACACACACACACACACACACACACACACACACACACACACACACACACACACACACACACACACACACACACACCAGTTCAACTGAAAACATGCTCTCCATCCTATTGTCAACTCAGACAGTCTCTTGCCTTGGTGAACTGTTCCCACTCCTGGTGAAAGGAGGAACTGCAGCATGGAGATTAAACTAAAACATTCAAAACGGACCTCAGTGAAGACATCATCCTGGTTTTAAGATTCGGTAATTATTTATACGGATCACAGAGGTTTGAAATTATCCCCATCACAGCTAAAAGCTGCACTCAGCCCTTGGATATATATATAGAATAAAAAGAGCTAAATCGCTGTGTTTTATACATCTGGATCAAACATAAAAATCTCATCATTATTTTTACATTTTAGAATGTAAAAAAGACAATAATTTATCAATAATGCAATCTAGTAACAATGTCATCCATGATTGATCATTGCGAGATAATATTTATCCTCAATGAATAAATACGACTACAAACGATGCAATCCACTAAAGCTCTTTTAAATCGGCAAACTGCACACAAAAATTCAGTCTTGTTTAAATATTATTGTGTCTTGTGAAGTTATTTAATGCAACTTCAATGTCATAATAAATTATTGACAAAATGTAGTGACATTAACTTAAATATTTCATCAAACATTTTATGACGTCACTGGCTTTATTACTTTTTAAATAACGACATTGTTGGCAGGTATTTTGTTGCTCACCATTATTGTTTGCTACATCACATTAGGTGTGTCACTCCACGCAGTGAAGTTACACCCTGGACATGTGTGCAAAGAAATAAAAGCAAATATTTGCATGTCAAATATATGTGGAGGCTATTAATGTTGATCTTAAATTATATACACATATAAATAAAGTATCTACAGTATGTAGGGGCGACGTGGAGGCAGTGGAGAGGCTGTCGTCCCTTGGAGTGTTCTCACTGGGAACTCAGGCTATTTTTAGGAATACCGTAATCTAAGCTGTATTCATTTTTATGGCATTTTCTTTATGAAAGCAATACTTAAACATGATTAGGTTTGTATATGTTTTTTCAGCCCAGTGCTATGGTTGATAACTTTTAATCACTGATGTACAAAGCATCACATTTTAAGACATCAGCTGGTTTACGTTCACTGTCACAGTTTATTTGCATAAATCTCAGCTATTTTTGTGCAATCAATGCATTTTGGGTAAAATACATGCAGAGACTCGTGTAGTAATATGAGAATAAATAAATTTTGCAGATATGCAAATTTGAGTTTTTAATTCTTTGCGAAAGAGAGTTTAATCCTCGAGGCGTCCTTGTGAAGTTGCCCCCTCATGTTTGCTGTGTCCCTCTTGAACTCCTCTCAGCTTTGTTTGTGAATCCACCGTTGAATCTTAAAGAAAACCTTATTATATGCTTTGTGAAGATGCAGTTTGGAGCATTTAGAGTTCCCTTTAAATCCCTTGTTTGGTTAAGCTAAGCCACAACTAAGCCGGTTACACATTGAGAGACAGCAGCAGCCCACACACCCTCCATCTTTCTTCACTGAACATATCCGAGATGCTGCTTCAGTCTCCTGACCTTTGTGCTCACTTAGTTGTTCTCTTATTATAAAGCAGACGGGACAGCTCCACGTAGCCACTAATAGGTCTTTATAATGGAATTAATTATGTGCCTAACTGCATTATTAACCTAAAATAAAGACAATGAGATGAACTCTCGATTCATCTCCAGTGTTAGCCACATTGAAAACGTCACTACAAAATCACCCAAATATCAGATGCATCCTGGAAATGACCTCCGTGTTTAATCAGTTCACTTTCTATATGTAGGAAGATTTTATTAAACCAGAATAAACCATTTCCATTGATCGAATCAGTCAACTTATTCACAATACAAGTCTTTCTTATTTGTTTTGGAGTAAATATGGGTGGGGTGTTTGTGAAAAGTAGAATTACCATGACCTCTATGGGGACTGAACTCCATCCTGCACCTATAAGTCGGCCACCTTAACTACTGTCATTTGAAGATACCTACAAAATGATGAGTAAAACACAGTCACATCTATAGTGAGAAGCAAATGGCATGAGATTTGTTGTCAACACATGTTTTTTGACAACTAATACAGCATGCTTGATTGGATCTGATATTCTCCTGAAGACGACATGAGCTACCCGATAATTCAACTTTCCTGAATAGAGGTGGATACATATCAACGAAAATGCCTTGAAATGTTTTTTTTTTCAACATAGCATGAAGAAGCACAAAGTTTGTTCTGGCACAAGTACAAGAATGTGAGGTGAAATAGCTCCATGAGTTAAGAGCCTCAGGTAGGTTGAGTATTCAAGTGGGTCAGTTGTGTGAGTAGAGACTTTGACTGCAGTTGATAATGTGTGTGATTATGAAATGTGTGATATAGATATTACTCCAGAGGTGTGCAGTCCAGGCCCTGGAGGCAATGTCATTTTAGAATCGTACCCAAATATATTGCTTAATTCAGTTAAACCTTCAAGTTATGTCCTTTTTGATTGGAAAGACATATCCTGCGAGTTCTGTAATTACAGTAATATATTGACTGATTAAAATGCTTCGTCAATAGTTGACTTTTCAGGAATATTTTCTCGAAACATAATTATAAATCCTGTACTCAATTTGTGCTGATATATCCCTCTAAATCCTTCACTCCGGTCCTTTAAGCTCAGGGCTCTGGAATGGTTGGAATAAATATTGAACGGTCATTTCTCCCCCAAAATTGTGTTCATCATTCATCTGTATGAGGGGAAAACTCATTTGAAGATGCAATCTATTGCTAAATAAAAAGGTTTCTCTCTGAGGTTTGCATAGGGACAGCTGCATTAAAGAATCCCAGACTGACAAACAAAATGTGCACAAAGCTCGGAGGAGAGTAAATAATGATTTGCATTCTGAAAATGAGCAGAAGTGGACTTAAATCGTGCCAATGACTCGCTTTGCAGCCTGCAAAAATGTTTGGTGCCATTTTTGCCATGTCGACAATTTTATGAGCAAACATTGTGCAGCTCAATATGGTGATAAAAATAAAATACGGCTTTAAATGACTTTTTTTGGGCGGGAGCTCCTATTGAGGTAACACTAACCTTAAATCGTTGTGTCAAATGCCTGACATCACACACAGCGGGATCCTTTTCGAGGACACCACTTGAATGTTTGAAAATTACAGTGTTGTTTACTTTCAGGTGGTGGTTTAGTGTTGATTTAGCCTTAGAAGGTGGCGGCAGTGGTGAGAAACGGGCACGTTTATTATCCGGCACAGAGAAACGGTGGCAGCTGCATTTGGGCCCAGAGGGACGACCGTTTGACTAAACAGTGGCTCGCCCGTATTTAAATGATGTACACAAATTAACACCATCATTTTGTCGATTGGACATAGCTGGTTGCTCGGGGACTGACAGTTAGGAGGTGAATATAATCAGTGTTTAGACGCACCCTGCCGAGCATCTGCTTCCTCACATCCAATTCATCCCGCCATGTTTTTAATGATGCTCAGCACTGATCGCTGCTTGTTGGTTATCGGTCTCACATCATGTCGTGCCGCAACTCAACGTTTCCCCAAATTCATGCAAGAATGACTGTCTTTAGATAATGTGTTTCTGAAAAGTGAGGCTAATCGAGCTTGATGATGTTACAAGTGTTCTGCTTTTTGTTTTTACCGCGGTGTGAGTAGATGACATCGTGTGAATGTGTCTGCATCGCTGGAGTCGATCTGAAATGTGGCACCAAAGCTTCCCATTTTCGTTTTCAAGCGAAGATGGAAAACTGCTGTTGTGTTTTGGGCGTCTGTTTACACAACACTTGGAGCCATTGAAAACACAACTTTCTCGAAAATGGCTCGCAACATGGAACTTTCCGAAAAATTCTCCCACACCATCTCCATGGAAACGGAGAAAAATGTTAAAAACAGTGTTAAAAAAAACAACATTTTAACGCTCTGACTCTTCTTCGTGTAAATGGAAGAAGTCGTTAAAAACAAACAACAGTTAGCGGCTCTATATGAAACCTACATAGTTTTCGGTGTTTCCAAACTGTTTCTTTTCTGAAAACGCAGAAACGATGCGGTTTCACTTGTAACGTTTTCTCATGTAATATTTCAAATTTAATAGAAATATAACATTATATAGTCCTCATTCTGACACCATGTTTAATCTTCTTTCTTAAATTTGTTTTAAATTGACAATTATTACTGGCAGCTTTATTATTTTTTAATGTATTTAAAAAAAAAATGATTTAGATGTATATTTGATTTTTATTATGTCCCTATGAAGAGAGCTTAAAGGGGTTGGAGATGCTGTAATAATGCTTATTAGAGCGCAAGTCCTGGTTAAACCATTTCTGCACGTTTCTCTTTGTGTCTGGGTAACGTCTTTGTGAAGGCAGATCCTCTTCATAAACACACTGTACTGGTGGCTGGGGCGGTTGCTGTGCACGTCAGACGTACTGCAAGCCTTTATGAAACTGTGTCTTTGGCCCATTCGTGTCAAACAGACCTGACATGTTACTAATAGATCCCGCGTATCACTTCCCGCAGAAAAGCAGGTGTTTCCAGTCACTGCTGCAGATTAAACCTCAGCTCAGGTGAGCCATGTCGGGAATTACGTGAGATCAGACTTCGTGTATCGGCAATAACAGAACAGACGTAATATGTGTCAGGGGAGGGAAGGACATGCAGATCAATAACAGTTTGTACACACTAATGCACAGCAATGAGACGAGCTAAATGACAGCGTCGGCGTTCTGGTGGCGGAGGGAACGTGTGATAGGACTGACAATCCTCTCACTACCTCACCTGTGAACACTCCAGCTCATCAGGGGGAACGTTGCTGCAGAGCAGAGTGTCAGACAGCTGATTAGCTCCCGGGTGTCTGGGTGAATAAAGTCCTCATTTTAATTCTGACATGCTGAGTGTGTGTGCAGAAGTGACACAAGTACACACGTCCTTCACTTAAGTAGGAGAACAAATATCCGTGTGGGGAAAAAAAAACTCAAGAAGTTGATGAAAGACGAAGTACTGATTCAACTTTCCTCAATCAAGAAGTGCCGGCTCTTAAATCTACATGAAGCCTGAAAATAAAAGGCATCATTTTAAAGGAAGTTTCCTTTCCCTTGTTCACTCTCTTCAGTGATGCCATAAATGAGTTATGCCTGGCTGAATCTGCTCAGTTATCTCATATTTGTATTAGAAACGTGGGGTTTGCACACTTTCCTGTAGCTGGCTGTAATCCTGTCTTATTTTGTTATCCTCATCTTATCTTAGCTTCATTGATGGTCATATTGTGCTGTATTCATTATCGCTGCGCAGCAGAGTATATTCAATTTGAATCTTGATGGGAAGACTTTCTGCATGCATTACCGTTTTTTCCGACAATCCAAACACTTGTGCTTGAGGATATTTTATATTTGTGTTTGCCTTCATTCATCAATAGTTAAGCTCCCTATGACCCGACCTAGACCTATTTAAGAATAGAACCTCTGGTTTTAAAAAAAATAAAATAAAAAATGGAATTCCTATATGTGTAGACATTGATGTGATTGATTTGTCTTTAACATATAAGAAACATTTAAATCAAAGAGGCCAACAACAAACAGAAAGGTCAATTTATAGTTTGAACAATACCTCACAAAGACAATGAAGGTAAAGCAAAGCATTTTATTGCAAGTATTAGTCAAAGGTACACTTCAAACTGAAGCAAAGCAACACTAAAAGGCCAACAACTTATAAGAGAGTTACAAAAGAAAGAAAACTGAAAGGAATAGAGCTGTTGGTACAACAGAGCCTTTGCAAAAACACAGAGACTGAGACATGGATCGTCCGACGGTGAAGGTTCACTGTTCAATGAGTACATCAGTTTGCTGGTGCCTCACTCAGAGGGATCAGAGCCCAAGATCTTTAGACTGAAATGGGGATGCTACATTGAGAATCATGACCATTTGAACAGGAACGAGGACACAACATGTTGTGATTCCTTGGCCACTGTGAAAATATCCGCCTTGGGGAAAAAAAATGGCACCAGGAGCCTAATCTCTTCTGCAGTTATTTGGTTTGAAGTCATTTGGAATGCAAATGTGATGAAAACTGGTGAAACTTGTCGATCGTGGGAGATAATGTCATGGCAAACATTTATTCAACCAAAAGATGATTTGGTTTGATACGACGCGGGGCCAACTTGCTTTGGGACAGTATTGACAAACACTCAAAAGGTCCATGTCTCTGATCCTCTGATGGGGTGAGGGACAACCAACAGAAATAACAAAACAAAAACAAACAAAAAAAAAAAGAGAAAATATACAAATCATCTCAACACAATTCATTCTTGGTTCATTGTACAGGCACAGGTCTCTGTAATCCAGCACACTGGGGAACCTGCTGGTTCATGTCAGACTGGGTCAAACTTGCCTCTGTAAATCCAAATCATCCTGTAGCAGGAGACACGGCCCGTCTGGTGAAACTGGACGGAACTATATATAAATATACATATATATATATATATATACACACATATATATATATATATATATATATGTATATGTATATGCGGTTTGACCCAGGCCTCGTTTCTGGTCTGACATCAGTACAAATGAGATAGGAGCAATTTTCCAAAGCTCACACTTGGATCGGTGCGTCAGAGTTCAGTTCTCGTCGTGTAGCAACATTAGTGGTTTACTTGAGAAGTGAGGCGAGATGAGGATGCCAGGTTGGGGGGGGGGGAGGGGGGAATCGATGCAGATCAAGTACAAAGGCTTGTGTACTCAATAGGCCACCCAACGCAGGCATTACATTAAAGGGAAAAAAAAAAAACGGTTTCTGACGATTATGTAAGAACGCACTTAAGGCTGAGGCATGTCTGGTTCTGTTGTGGAATGAGACCTGTTCCTGTGGTAAAATGTTCTGGCACAACAGGGAGAAAGAACTGACAGGAGACACTTTGAAGAGGAAAGAAGCAACGCCTATGCTAAAAATGTCACCATAATCCAAAAAGATCTTTTTTTTTTTTTTTTTGCCTTTCCAACATCTTTCCTTCCATCCTTCTTTCCTTCCTTCCTTCCTTCCTTCCTTCCCCTGCCACTTATTCATTCTACACTCTTTCACTTGCCCTTTACTTGGCTTGGGTAATTGACATGGCTGATGTACCAAATTAGCAGCTTGGGATGAAACGTCAGCTTTGTGGCTGAGAAATGGTTCCCTTCGTCAGAGATGAGCTGCAACATGTGGGGGGTTGCCATTCCTCCGGTGGTAAAAGAAGAGTGGAGGGGCAAAGTCGAGAGAAGAGAGGGAGGAAGAGTTGACCAGCGAACACCAAAACAAGAGCCCCGGCACACAGGTCTGCATCAGGTCAAACCCGCCCTCCTTCTTTTCCTCCACCCCACCCCACGCCCACCCCCCCCTCCATATCGTTGTGCTTGCTGTCTAGGAAAATAAGGCGTCAACATAGAGGGGGAGGGGCTTAAAGGCCTCTCCCTCCCGGCTCCGCCCCCACCATGCTGCAAAAATGATGCGGAGACTCCAGCCGCTTCTACGCACTCTCAATAAATACACCATAAAATATTCCGCATATATATAATTCATATATATATTTAAAGAACAACACATTTAAATAGGACAACAACAAAGGAAAAAAAAAAGTCGGCTCAAGAACAATTTCTCAAAATCGGATAAGTGTTAAGACAAAACAGAATATTTTTTGTACAGTTATACTTACTTTGACGCTAAAATAGTTACTGTATAAGAATATCGCAATCAGGCATTACTCAAGCATTATATGTCATAATAAAAGCAATTTGCAGTTTTCTTTCATGTAGTATAACATATGCAGCATACCAAGGTAAGTGAGGTGCAGTGTTTTCTTCTTTTTTTTTTTTTGTTGAGATTCCTTGTAATAGAATGATTTCACCCCCCCCACCCCCACCCCCACCCCCCACCCCCACCCGGACTGAAAAGGTACCCACAGAACGACAGACCATCCTCGGATTTCAGTCGACACCCTACTGGCTCAAGACAAGGATACTGCTGGGCAACACATTCCCTCCGTCAGGGACAAGACACATGGCAGGGCATTGCACTAGGATGGAGAAAGGAAAATGCCACGGGCTGCTACGAGGGCTGGGCGTCACGACAAAGAGTCTCAATACTGACACTGGCTCTGGAACAAAGTAGGATTCTTTTCATTTCTATAGCTGCTGGAAAATGACACTTGAATGGAAAAAAAAAAAGCGTACTTCACCGAGCTGCTGATTGAAGTATTTTCTGAAACTCAGGTTTCGGTCTGCCCGTTCAGAGTGATCGAGATCTCACTCACGCTGCTTTATCGAGTGGAGCGACGAATGCCATTCAAGAGGGAAAACCTTAATTCCACAGTGCAAAAATCGACTATTGTTTAAAAAAAAAAAAAATGTTTACTTTCGTTTTCAACTTGCTTCACAATCTTCGATGCCAAGAAACCTGCAAGGTGCAGATGGGTGGTGTTTTGACGCCCAGCCCGAGCTGTAACAAAGTGTCGAGTGGCGGCTCCTGAGCGGAAACCGCCAGCCGAGAGCAGGCCGACTCCACCGGGACGACGTCACGAGAGCATGAGGCACACTTTTAACGACCGACCGCTTCGTTTTGGTAACGCCCTTACTTTCCCAATTCCCCACGCGCACGCCAAGGTCCGGGTCTTCTACCTTGATCCACACCCTCCCCCTCGAGCGGGGACGGAGAAGGCGAACTGGAGGGACAGAGATCGAAACCTCTCGGCTGTGTGTCTGAGTGAGAGTGGCAGTCTCTAAAGTGCTGTGCTATGTTTGTCATTCATGGGCTGGGCTGTGTCACACCACGCTAGTGTCAGCTAACCACCCCCGACCCAAACACTCCTTCCACTGTACCAACAACACCATTGGTCCGAGACACTAAATGCACTAGGAAGCAAGAGCTCAACCACAACCATATACTTGGCATTATATTCTATTTCTATGTAGGCTTGATGTCTAAATACATGACACACGTTTGCACTGCCATCTCTAAAGAAACAAACAAAACAAAAAACAAACCCAAAACAGAAACAGTGAGTGTAAAATGCAACTCTACCTGCATTGCGATGTTTTGTTTTTTTTATTTGTCTTTGAAAAGGAGATTCTAGTTCTTTGATTTGACATTGTTATCCTTCAATTTACAGCACCATCAAGAGGAAAGGCACTTTCTGTGGACTTTGTTTTTCTCTCGCTCCATTGCTACCTTCCACCGCAAACAGAGAGCAACCAAAAATCAAGAGATATTGATCGATCACTCGAAATGGAATACGCCATCACATCCATTCAAAACCAAGAAGAAGAAGAAGAAGAAAGAAAAAAAAAAAACAACAACGATGGAGACGCTGACCTTTTAAAGTCAATTTGCCAATGTTCTTCAGCAGACAGTTGTCAGTTTGTGGCTAATGCCTTTGTTGTTCAGCTTCCATAAACACTCGTCCGTGTGGGCGAACCTAATCGAGAGCTGAAGGACACGGCTTCCTGCGAGCTGCGAGATTAGCGCGCCGTTTTATTTTAATCAAATCTAACAAGTCGTTTTAATAGAACTGGAAGGACAAACAATTGTTTCCCCTCCCTTGCTGTTTGACCCGGTGTCTGTTGAAGAAATATGGCCTCCATAAACAACATCTCGGTCCCACCCCCCCACCCCCACCCCCATCGGGCAGCTCACTTCCCATTAGGCCCCCCCGCGAAATGGTCTTGCTCATGTTAGGTCACTTCTCTACAAGCTCGTATTCACACAAAACACAGCCGATGACATTTCAAATGTAAGCGAGGCAAACACATCTGCTATGTAAACATGTGTTCAACTGCCCTCGAGGGTGTACGTTACACACCACCTGAACATCCATTACAGACAGCAGAGATGTAAGTGAGTCAATCAATCCACCCCACCCCCTACCCGCCCGCCCGCCCCCTCCCCCTGCAAACACACTTCCAAACACGACCTGCCACGTAAAGTTCTCATTGATTCCTTCCAAAACACACACAAACACACATTCTTGAATGAAGCACAGCCCACTACATTGTCCTTCAGCGCTAACCTCCCTCACACCTCCCGGGGGTGTTCTGGATGAGATTGTACGGCCGTGGAATGTACTCCTCTGGCACTGTGGAGTAAATGCTCGGACGTAAAAGGGAAACGGAGCAAAAATATGATTACAGGCTTTGTCAAACCACAGATTTACCTCGAGGCCAACTCCTTTTTTTTGTATTTGTGTGGCCGTGGGGTCTTGAAGAGGGAGACCTGTAAGGGGGGGGAGAGGCAACAGGAAGGTTTTCAAATCCCACACAAATACCCCCAAAGCTTCAACATGAAGGGATGGGGAACAACTCCCCCCCTGTTATTCTGAAATCTCACACTTTTCTTTCAAATAAATCGTCATCAATCAATCAACCTCTCAAAACCACTTGCCTTTTCCTTTCTCCCCTCCAATATCCACGAGGAGCAGGCCTCAGCACCGAGTGAAGGAAACGCCACAACATTCAAGAAGCGGGAACCCAACATATTGAACTCTTCCACCTTTTTTTTTTTCTTTCTTTTTTTGCAGTTTGTATTCGGACATTGCAATCGTGACGATGCTGACATTTGTTCTCCAAACCTCCAATTGTGTGAACATCTACCCATAAAAAAAAGCAAAGAAAAAAAGCTTTCAGCATCTTGCTTTTTTTTTTTTTTTTTTACCCCAAACATCAAAGCATGAGGTGGTTTAAGTCCACATCTCTATCGATAACAGTACGACAGTCCAAACACACGTCACTAGTTGCAACAACCCACCGATGTTCACACGTACACTACACGTTATACAGTGACACAGGAACAAGTCAACAGTCTATTGCGATCGTAAAAATGTTGTTATATGCTTTCTTTTCTTTTTTCTTTCTTTTTTTTTTTTTAAACCGTCACTTATCATGATACATTTATTACTAAGATTAATAATTAGACTACTTTTATTTTTCTGTTAGCAAAAATAAGTGGTGTGCATTACATAATTTAAAATGTACAAATATACTTTCGATCTGGCTTTTTAAAAAGGCTTTCAGATACTAGTGAAATCACGAAGGCTCAAACCCACTGGGCCCGACCCCCCCCCCCTCCTCCAACACGTTGGGAAGGCTCGCCTGTGAGAGGCTAACAGCGAACAGTTGAGGCACCGACCGACACCAAACTTCACTGTTATTGTACCGTTTACAAGCTGTCAACATGAGAAATGTAGACGTCCACGCAACAATCATAGCAGTGGGACTTTCTCCTCTCCGTCAGCCAGTGAGGTTAACCGTTTGTTTCTTCTCTTTTTTTTTTTTTTTAACTCCGACCTCAGCCACCTGCTTATTTAAAGTCTCATAAAGAGGTTCAGCTTCTAACTCAAACAGAGTAGCACCACGCCTGTGTTCAGTCTCCAAAAACACATGCTTCTTTTAGTGCAGATAACTTTTAAAAACACCCCCCCCCCCCCTCCCCACCTCCCTCCCTCCCTTACCTGAACCAGCTTCAAGTTGTCAGAGGATAAGAGGAGCTATGTGGTGACCCAGATACACACTTTACGACCGTCAGCTGTATTTCTCGGTGTCATCCGCTTAACTCCTCGGCTTTGATCTGAAGCGAGTCCCGACTCTGGGCCGTTTACATGGACGGGAATCAAATCTGGCCTTGAAAATAGGATTTCTATTGAACAAAATATTGTTATTGAAGGAATTAATTCAAAAGGCAAGGCCAGCTGGCAGCCCATGTACCCGGCCCGCGAAGTTACAAACACAATGTAGCAGCTGGATCCATGACTGGTGTCTATTGAGCGAAGAAAGACGACTCGGCCCGCTTCGCTTGAATGCTGCTCTAAAGCAAAGCCAACGGCTAACTCCCGCTGCATTGGCAAATACAATAAATATATTAATCTTAGGTTGATTTGAGTGAGATGTATAGAAAAGTCAGTAGACGGTTGTAGAGAAGAATTAAGAGGCATCGAGTGAAATTTTCTTGCTTGGAACCATCTTATGCTGTCCATTTGTTGGAATATACTTTCTGATCATTTTCGCCCCACAAATCCAGGATCCCCGATGATTAATGATGCAGCTTCTGACCATGAAACACTTAACTTCCACCAGGCACTTGAATACTAAACCTCTTATGGCCTTTATTCTCCACTTTTGCTGCTGTCGGGCGAAAAGCTGCGTTATTCTTAAGAACATTCGAAATGAACCTCCATGGCAAACGGATGATTGGGAATTGTGATCGTAAAGTATCCTCAAACCACAGAGAAGCATAAAATCCTTCAGTTCAAGTAAAAATGCAAAAACCACGAAAACTGCAGTTGCACCATTTATACCCAACAGCAAGGGCAAACTCATAAAACATGTCGATCAATCGACTCACAGAGGAGCAACAGATGAAAGTGCCTCGCGAAGTGGCAAACTTTTCCTCCTCTTGAGGACACCCACTTTCATATGAAATGTGAAACTGTACTTTTGAGTCATTTAAGTCCCCTAAAATCCTCTCTTCCCTTCGTTCAACTGATTATTGCACTAGAGGAAACCATCAACAGGATCTCTATTTATCCACCGAGCCCCGGAGGGAAGCGCAAGACGAAGCACAGAGAGAAATGGATCGATGATGATTACTGAAGTCGAAAATGAAATCTCACATGATTAAGTACTTTTTAGTACGACGAGCTAGAATCATAAAATGCTTCACATAATGGAAAAGAGCAGAATGTAATAACAGTGTGATACTTTAAATAAAATCCATAAATGGCTGCAGTTCAGCAAGTGATATACCAGCCAATATAAACTGCCGCGGTTCAAGTGTGACAGCTCACAATTAGAAACAAATCAGAACTTTTCTGAAACCTGACAAGACAACTATTTCTTTCTTGTGACTTTTTTTTGGGGGGGGGGCATTTATACCTCGTCACCAACAGGTGGCAGTGTGCTCCAAAAGAATTTGTAGTTCCATACAAATAACTGCTGATATCACACACTGGTGAAAGGAGAGGGGGGAAAAAAAGAAAAAAAAACAGGAGCGCAAAACAAGAGGGGGTGGTGGTGTAAAAGTGGCATCTGGGAGGACCTCAGGTCCATGAAACCATATGTAAAAATAAATCAAAAGACCCCTCTTCAGAGTCTGACCCCCTCGTCCCTGCTCCGTTGTTTCAAAGACGAGGGGGTGAATCCAAACTGACGACAGTAAAAACTGACAGAATGTAAAAGTGCTGCTGCTCAAAACTGACTTGAGGTACTGGAGATGGCAGAGGAACAGATCAACAGACTCTCAAGAAAGGCTGTGACAAGACAAAATGAGAGTAGAGGGTGAAAGAAAATAATGACCCCCCCCCCCCACTACGCCACAACTAAAAGAGACAAACAGGAAAGGACAGATAGGAGGGGCGATGAGAAGGAGGGGGGAGGGGGGCCTGATAACGGTGAAAATAAACTAGTTGGCTGGTTTGATATTGCATAATAGTGCTGAGTTTCTCTCGTTTGTATTTAAAGCAGCGTTTGCATCTTCAGTCCAGTGTGGGGGCGCCTCCTCCCCTCCATCCTCCCTGCTTTCCTCTGCACAGTGTCAGGTCCGGATTGACTAGGCATGTTGGGGGTGGGGGGTGGGGTGGGGATCGGGGTGGCGGCGGGACTTGCACCTACGAGGATTCCTTGACTGGCAAGCCAGGCGTGCATGGTTGTGTTTGTGTGATTTCTCTGGATGTGGTGGGGCGGCGGTGGAGCTCAGGCAAAGTACATGGTCCTCAGGGTGTCGTGGTGAATCTGAACAGCTTTGGCCAGCGCCTGGGGGTCCCGACCGTTACTCTGACCGGACACGTGGCTGCCTTCAGCACTGCAGAACAGACAAGGGAGACGCGAGCAGTGAGGGACGGCGCACGATGACAGCATGCATGCAAACATTTCAAGCATGTTCATCACTGAGAAGATTCCTTGGCTGCTCCTTTTTAAACCCGATTCGACCCATCATGACAGCGCAGACCGAACACTCTCGAGCACATGTTTTTAGACGCCGAAAACCCATGCAAGCCCAGAAAGAACACGCAAACTTCCCACAAAAAGGTGGGGCCTATACTCAAACAAACCCACGCAAGACGAATGACCTTAGTATTTGGAGATACTGGGAATATACTGTAATTTTGCGTCCAAGTAATGAAACTCAATAACAATAATATAAATATAATTTCATGACTTGGCTAAATTAAGCGAGAATAAAACCTGGAAAAAAAGCCATTGAAAGATCTAACTTTATTTGAATTGAATCTAAATTTAACTGAGAAAAGTCCATTATCCCTGCAATCCTCACTTCATGTACACAGTTTCAATTGATTAGTTAACAGATTTGTTTCTTCAACTGGCTTTATGTTGGTTTATTCTTTCTGTGCAAGTAGGCTGCGTAAGATCTCTCTGTTTTAGCATTATCAATAACCACTTCATGTTAATTCATGTTCGAGACGTAACAGACTTCCTGTTCAAACCACTCCCGGGCTTGAGAGAGAACCACGAGTGGCCAGTAGGAATAAAGATCTATCCATAATCTGCATTTCCTCTCCTCACCTGTCGTGCTCTTTGTCCACCAGATGGTAGCGGGCGCGGAAGGCCACCAGGTGGGCGTAGTAGGCTGGCGCAGGGATGGAGACTGAGCGGGTACAGCGCACATAGGTGTGGCACAACTGGTAGGTGAGCAGCTGGAACTCGTCGGCGGTAAAACAATTGTCGTCCCACAGTACGTGATAGTGGGAGGGCCGGCTGGTGCCCTGAGAGAAGCAAAGGAAATAACAGCTTTGTTTTACAGTTCCACTTAAAAATTCAAAATGCAGGCAACACATTTTTTATTTGGTTTTTAATTTAAGCAAAAAACAAAAAGCAAGGGGGAAAAAATTCTACACATCTAAGTGCCAATACAGTTAACAATGGAAGAATGCTTGATAAATAAATAAATTATTTACTGCATAAAAAAACATGATAACTGTACAAATATTGTTTAGTTTTGAATTGGAAAGTGAAGGAGAAATATGACTAATGTTTGGTCTTTCAAGTTAAAGCTGCTGCCTTGTCTAAAAGCTATATTCATGTCAGAGTAAAAGTAAAGAAATCGTCAAAATCGCCAAGAAAAAAATAATTTTCCACAGTGAATCATAAACACAAACACATTGTTAATGTCAATAAGCCTTGTTCTTGGTTTCCTTCCTGCTCTCATCGGAGTCATTTCAGTAAATAGTTGAAATATATATATTTTTTTTTTATTTGTTTATTTATTTAACTTTTTCCATTAACTTGCACTCACTTGTCTGAATTATCCACACCCATAGTAAACATCTGACCAGTGACACATTAGTCCAATCACCGTGCGAGAAAAGAATGTTCTGTCCGCGTGATTTGTTGCGAACGAGAACAAAATTAAGTCTTTTTTTCTGGCAGTCCCGGGAGAGAGAACAGATTTCACAGAGTTTTCTTCGAAGCTTGTAGAGACCTTTAGCACGTCGTTTCTTTTATTGATCCATTTGCAAAAGGCCACAGTATGGGCATGAAGGACAAGGGGCGAGCCGAACCTGTATTCCAGCGTGACTGCAGAGGTAAAAGTCAAACTCATAGGGATGTGTGATGTCCGTATCCACGGTAGTACCAGCAGGAATGTTTCCACTGCGTCCAACCTTACAAGACAAAAAAAATAAATCAATTTTTACTCAATTTTTCACCATTAAAAGAACAGGAACATAATGCAGAGGATAACACAACAGGCGAAGCTTTTAAAATTTTAAATTGGCATGAGGAAAGAACAAAAAAAAGAAGAGGAAAGGAAAACTAGTTGATGGAGGGATTCAGCCAAAGGTTCACCAAGTACTTTTCAAAACAACCAATTAAAGGCCAAATGCTCCAGAGAGTCTAATGCTCTGCATGTGAGTGCCTGCATGGAAAATAAGGTTGTTATAGGCCGAGTCTTACTCTGGGGGCCTTGAGTGGCACTCCAGAGCTCTCGGCTCGCATTGGGGCCTAATGCTTTAATCGAACGTAATTACATGGGTTAGGAGGGTGAACAGTCCAACTGACAACAAAAGGTAATTAAAGAGACCATTTCCAGGGCTTAACGTGCTAACACAGAGCATAAAAAAAAAGGAACACGGGCTACCACATAAACGCACTGTACTGGCTTTAATGGGCACATTCCCAGTGTCGCGTTCAAATAGAGCGCATGCAAGTTGGTGTGGACTCACTCTCTCATTGCGGTCGGCACAGAAGAGGCGTGTATGGTGGCGTTTTTGTACAACAATGTAGGTGATGCCGGGCTGGTACTCCTTCTCCAGGCTGATACAGGCCTCACGGATGGCCAGCAGCTCATAATACAGCACCTGAAATTGAAGAAGGATAAACGACTTTAAGAGTTTTTCATTTCTGGTTCTGAGTTTCAATTAATTCTCTGACACAAATGTCAAATTTCGTAGCTCAAAAATAAAAACCATTAAAAAAAATTTGAACAATTTTGCATATACAAGTACAACTTGTTATGCAGTTCCCTCCTAGTCCATATGAATATATACATCTAACAATAGATACTCCTAGATCTTAGAAACAAGGTTTTCTGTTGACAAAATACATCTTAATTAAGACTTGTCAACTCGCACTGTCGCACCAACTAGTGGCGGGAGGCTGAGTTTGACCAACCAGCAGAGCAACGTTTTCTTCCTTCATCAAAACATATAGAGAGACACGTTTTTTTTGTGTGTTTCAGGTAATGTGCTCACCTGTCTGAACTGGCCCTCTGAAACTCCATCCCTGTAGAAAATGATCCTGGTGGGTTTGTAGCGGGTGGACTTGTAAAACTGGATGAGCAACTCTCGCACCATGGAGGCCAGGTCCTGGATGACCTCCTGCCTGGGCCTCTGGACTCGCACAGTGGCACAGTACCTGCTGGGGTGAGCGTCCATGCTGCCGACCACCTGAGCACAAAATGGAACAAGGAGACGTTGTATTACTTAAAGTGTAATGTTTAATTAAAAAGAGAGGAGGGACTGCAGAAGGAAACTGGCATCTGGACAAAAAGAAGTTACAAGTTAATAAATTACACAGTAATTAGTTGGATGGAAATAAATTTGCGAGGGGAGAGGGGAAAAAAAAAAAAACTAACTGCTGCAATTGATGGCTTCTTCCCATCTCCAGCCGGCGGATGTGTAACATCTGCTCCCAAGAAGATAACAGGCTGCTGAAAGACTGATGGTCTGCGGATCACAGGAAACACCAGAGTCAATTCAAAGAGTCAAATGATACTATACACAAGATCTACTCGCGTTTAGCAAATAATCAATTGTCACATTTTATATCACAAACTGTTGAAGTTAGTTCTACATTTCCTCACATTTCTTCTCAAGGAGTAGAAGTGATCTAAAAATAAACATGTTAAGTGACACCATATTCCATGAAATGCATTGTGCGCATTAAAGCAATACAAGTGAAAGTGTCCGTTTACATCATTACATTAAATACATGTAGCTATCCATACTGCTTTGTCAATAACTATATATCAAAAAACAATCGTGGAGTGGTGTATAGGATGTAGCAACATGATTTCAAAGAACTTGGGATTATGTTCATTTTGTCATTCTGATTACGTACAGCTTGTGTTCTTTTGACGCTGTGAGGAAGGCCTCCCCCACACTTTCCAGCATTATATATGAATGATGTTCAATCGTGTGCACTCCAATCGGGTTATAAAATATCCTTTGGTTGCACCATTGGCTTAAAATGTTGAGTTGTAAAGGGCAGTTATGGAAGAACGTGTCTCACCGTTGGTGAGGCACCAGGATGTTGTTGATGCCTCCCAGCTTCACATTGATCTTGAGGCAGAGGTTGGAGAGGGTCTGAGGGGACGTCTTCACCACGTTCTTCACCTGGACACACTGCGTGGCCATGCCGAGTAGAGTGTCGCCGACGCGCTTCACCTCCGCTGTGAATGAATAAAAAAAAATTTTTTAAAAACCTGGATCAGAAGCAGCAAAACAGGTATATTTTTTAATAATCTTGAACAGTAACAGACTATCTGGGAGAGTGCTCAGGACACCATTTACTACAGTTCTTTCATTGAAACCTTTCTTGGAAGCTAAAACCACACCGTCTCAAAAGAAAGCGGGTTCAAATACGCGCCGAGGTCAGTTTCTAACCATAGACTGGGGTTTTCCCCGGCAGGATGACGATGATGAGCTGCAGTCCAGCGTAGGTGTTCTTCAGGTGTCTGAACATGGGCTCCACGCTGTCCGCTCCCTGGGCGTATTTACAGAAGCAAGGCTGGCCTTGAATGGGCATCCCAGCATCTTTAGAGATCTTTCGAAGCTGGTCTGTAAAACTCCTGCAAGAGGAGGGAAAACAATGAGGACAATTAGGCTACAAATGCTGAAAGTTCCGAAATTGAATTTGGAGGGGGAAAAAATGTGGGGGGGAAAAGCATAAACAGTTCAAACTTGTTACATTAACTCCATTTTCATGCAAAAATTCTAAAAATACCTCGAGAGGATAAAAAATTCAATAAAAGATAAAAATGCTGGTTCTGTCTTATGATCATGTGAAAAAAGACAAATGTAAATGTGTGCCTTCAACAATCACCACCATAGAAATCTGTAAACTGCAGAGATAGGACCGGATTACCTCGTACAAGTTCATATTTTCAGTAACGTCTCAACAGCAGAGAGAAATAAGCGAACTTGACAGGGATAAAAATGGCTCCTTCAGACGACATCACAGTAATGCTGTATGACAGCTGAGCAAAAGAGACAATAGCAAAGGCTCTCACTTGAGGATTTCTTCTCGACACTGCCTCTGTGTGGCGAAGCAGGCAATAGCCCACATTTTGATCTCCACCCCAGTGTGGAACTGTTTCCCCCTCATGTCCCACACCCCGTGGCTCGGCGTGGCCACAGTGCGGTTCTGAAACAACAAGGTCGTCTCAACACATGTACACGTGATTATGAGGGCAAACGCTCACATTCGAACAGACAGGCACACCGTTTCTGTATAAACTCACACACATTCATTCATAACATGGGACAACATAACAAAACAGACAATACACACTTTGACAGCACAACACTCCAAGAAACATGCATGTCTTATAAAGCTGAGAAGAATATTTACATGTAATAAGTTAAATTAAATCATCTTGATGTGAGTATAGGTTTTCAGTAGTGTAGTTGTGTAGTTTAAAGGTTTGTAAAAAGCACTTCTTTCTGCAGATCACAAGATGGATCATCAATGTTTTTCAGATGTGGCATCATGATTCATAGCTGTCAGTTAAAAAAAAAAAAGAACCTCAGTCTAATCTAGAGTAGGTGTGTCTCTGTAAAAATAAGCAGACAGATGTTAATCAGGGCTGTGGTTCAGTCTCGATACGCAGATTCATCAACCGTGTGTCCTATTCACTCACTTCTAAGGGAAACCAATATTATTAGTAATGTTCTTCCACAAATAATATTCTATCAATGAGATGCAACCCAGTCATGATGTGGGTATTCTTTTGTAAAAAAAAAAAATAGTATAAGGATTTTTCACTTGTTCCATACTATCTTTGAGGGAATAAAGCCTGAGCTATCGAGACTCAACCCCAGCAGACAGACAGGACTGACACCATGAAGCACAAACAGAAGCCAGTGAGTTAGTTCCCCTCGAACAGACGGTGGAGTGAGAGCCGTTCGAGGGGCGAGCGTTGTCAGACAAACGGAGAGAATGGGCGTGATTTAAAAGAAGGGTACCATAAAGTGCTCTGTGCTCACCCTGCCGCCGTATTGCAGCATGGGGGCGGGTAGCACTCGCCCCGTCACGTGGGCCATCTCGTCGCGCACTTTGAACTGGAATTCCTGCACAAACGGGTCTGCCTCGTAGTTGGCACTGCGCACCTGCATGGAAAGAGAGCGAGATAGAGATGGGAGGATTAGCCACCGGATCGGATGACGGCATGAAACAGGATGACTGCATTACGGAGAGGTTTCGGTTCTGTGTTGCAGTACAGTACCGTGGCTTTTGTTCGTTTTGGTCGTTTAAAGAAGTTCTTGAACTCATGAGACATGTCAGACCCAACTGTCGGTCCATTAACCCCCTCCAACACTTCCGCATGGATCTCTTTAAGCTATGCTCATCTCTCTGAATCCAATGCGATTTCACCTTCTTACACATCTATCGCTGCAGGTCACAACGCATCTCACTGAAAAACGGATCTTTGAAACGATAACAATGTAAAAACACAGTGAAGTCACATTCATCTTGAGGGACCATCGCGTGCCAAGTCTGAGTGGGTTAAATATGAGGTTACAAAAGCTGACTGCTACCAGCTGGCTAGTCTGTGTGAAGGTAATGAAACCTGACTGTATTACATATTATATCATCAGCTGCAGGTTGTTAAGCAAAGAGCTAAGTGTAACGAGACACTGGAAGCTAAAGTCATTTAGTTTATCAAAGCACCTAAATAAAGGTCGGACCGATCACAGAAGTCATTTTGAGGTCATTCCAAGGATTTGAGGATTTTTTTAAAGGTCAGGTCAAAATCTGGCTTTGCAAGATTTTTTTATTTTTTTTAAAAATGGAATTAAACTTGAAACTTGATCTCACCTCCACATTAAAACAAATGTTCGAAAATGTTTACTTTTCAAAGTAGCATAAAAGTCAAAATCTTCTGCCAATACATAGTAGAAATGTTGACAGATGTTAAACTTTCAGGACTAAACGCAACACCACATATCAAACTCCATCTCTTCTACCAGTGGTTCTCAACCTGGGGCAAAGAAAACCAGAATGAGACACTTTCTGGAATCAAGAGGGGAAGGGAAAAACTGCAGACTGCAGAGTAGATGCCGCCAATGGTTCCGTTTTACCAAATTAAAAAGTCAAAGAAAAAGTTCACAATATTTCTTTGACGCAATCTGGCCTGACTATTGGAAAAAAAAAAAAAGAAAAGAAAAAAAAGGATGGCACCTACTGTGATGAATAACCATTCATTTCTTTATAAAGTTCTCCTGAAGCATCAAACATCAACATGAGAATGAGATGGCTTCTTTTATTTTTCTTTAACAAGCCACAGGGCTGTAACAATTTTTTTTCTCGGCTGCAGTCACTAATTTAAGCAAATTACTGACGGGACACGCAAGTCACCGTGTCTGTAAAATGACCACAAGCATCCAGGGAGAACATGCAGCTCCGTCATGAAATTCATTATGTCGTTTTGACACACGCAGCTTATCTCTGCTTTCTTCTGTCCTTTTTTGACATTCACCATTCTTCCGCCTAACCTACTGCGTACACCTAAATGAAAACACCAGGCGGTGACATCCACAATGATTTCCTGTGAACAAGTCCAGTCATCCCCCCCGAGAGTAAACAGATAAGGAGAGATGAGTTTACTAAGGTAACAACGGGTATTAAATGTGCCTCGCTGATCTGATGCTCGCCAGAGGCGGTCAATGTTCTGTTTGTCAGTGTCTCCAAAAACAATATGCTGCAGTTCACATCAAAGTCATTACAGCTGGGAAATTTGGACTGCTATCGCTTTATTTGACGGGAAAGCATGCAGACGTAACTTTTTAAGTGATGTAAAAGGCCTATGCGAGTGAGGGGATTATAAATCCAGTATTGTGAAATGAAGACGAACAGCACACAAACTGTAGCTCATATAAAAGCTGTGAAATGCAGCTGGAAAAGCATTCTGTAAACAATCCAAACAGCCTTATGCAAGATTTCCCATACTGGGGTTTGCTTTGCCTCCTCTGAAGCTGTCAAAATTAAATTAGCTCACAGTATGAAAATCGAAAAAGCAGCTAAAACTCTAAAGCAGACCTGCGAACCTTCCCATTGCTTTTATTTGATCTTGATATAAGGTGTCTGCCCACTGCTCCAACGGACACTGCATCTTTGTCCGTCATCATATGATATGGTGCACAAAACGTGCACATTTTGCCATGATTGATAATATTTAAATGCCAAGAAATCAACATAAGTATTTTAAATGCATACTTATTGAAAGTGTTCCAGCTGGAGAATCATTTATAGTCATTTTTGCACTTGACAGTATCTGTAACGGTAATAGGAGACCGCCGAAACTCACCAGCCTGCTGATCTCTTCCTGTCTGTCAGGTGCAGAGCGAGCTGTGGCTTTGATCATAGTGGAAGTCTGATTATCTGTCAGCTTCTTTATGCACCGTTGGCCGGCTACAATGTTACACACCTGCAAGAAAACAAAAGTTGAACCGGAACATGTATTTTTAATCATTTCAGCTCCTACATAGCCGGCGAAGGATTTTCTGTCCGCCCTCTGGCTTTTTTTCTGCAGCTGCTCCTGTTCATACAGTCGTCAAAACAGGCACGCCCGGGAGCTGGCGGCCACACCGAACACTGCAGATTGCATCACACTCGACGCAACAAGTAAATGCTGGACGCACAGTAAGTGAGTGGAATAGCATCTTTGTTTTCTCCTCACCTCCAGGGGCAGGTAGGTATGCTTCTGCTCCTGCCCCACCTGTAGGCAGGGCAAATGTGGATACTTGAGCTGCAGGTTGTACTTCTCCCTGAAGTACTGGGCTACAGTACGCTCTACAGTTTGGCCGTTCTCCAACTGCAGAGGGAACCTGCAAGAACAAGAGCAGTAAAACCTTTAGAGTACATTACTGAATGAGAATGATCGAGGTTTATTCGAACACACCAATGCTGTATCAAAGTCACTGCCAATGCAAGTCCTGCGAGAGTGTTTTGGCCATTTAGCAATTATTGTATTAAAAAAAAAAAAAAAAAAGTTAATTTTGAAGCGACTTGTTCAAAAATGTGTTGATGCAATTTTAGCATTTTGCAGAAAATTGCTGAAATTGGACCAAAACTGCACATCAAAAAACAATGGCTTCGTAAAAATTATTCACATCGTCGATTGCAATTATAATAATAAATCCAGTGGATATTGTCAACAGGAGCAGCAATTTTTATCATTTTGTTTTCATTCGGTTATATTCAACTTCCATCATTACGTGGACTAAAAACATTGCAAATCGCTAAAATGTCACTAATGCATATTGTACCTCTCAGTCCAGAAAATGTGACTGCAAACCACCATTAAGCTAAATTGTACCAAAAAAATAAATAAAAAATACAACCATAACCTCAGTGATGGATTTTTGTCGCTGTCCACGCTGAGAAAATAAAACTACTTTGTGGTGATTCACAATGGAAATGTGGCTTTCTGCTCATGCTCCACCACAATGTCACAAGGGTTCCCTCCACTTTCCTGTGAAAACATTGTCCTCATGTTTTTCTTCACATGTTAGCATGGGAAACTCAAAAAAAAAAAAGAAGCATGTTCTGAAATGTGCAAATATCCAGCTGATTCCTTTATCCATAATTCCTGGAATAAGCACGATAATTGCCTGCTGGATTATTTATCTTCATTTGTGTATGACAAGACAGGATCCTGTACCGGACTTGCCAGAGCTCATTTTTGGAGTGGAAACACACACGAGAAAACGACTCAGAAATGCTCATCTGTCGCCACACAGCTACTTCACAAGTGGATGACTAATGCCGACTGCACGGCTGTGGGATGAGTCAGCCATTATCTGGTTTGTTTGGTAGTGAATTGGCGATCGCATCCTCTACGGTGCGCATTCCCCGCCTTCCCCGTCCACACACCACAGTCTCCTGTTGCCGCACCCACCCATAAGCTGACTCACGTTTGATGGCTGGCAGGCCGACGGGTCACATTGCAGACGCGATACTTCCTCCGCATGGTTCCACAGTGCGTCACCTCCACCTTCAAACCTGGTGAATAATGAAGAAGGGTTCAGTCTCATTACAGCTGCGTTTGTGTGTGAATGACTGTAAATATGTGCTCTCTCTTTCCTGCTTAAGCTCCCGCGCTCTCCCATCACACACAGACACACACACACACACACTAATCTTTCCAACTTCATCTTCACCTTTGATTTCTTTGGTGAATTTGACTCGGTGCGAGTCTGTGAGTGGGCGAGGCTGTTCGTCTATATTGTGGATATCCAGGACTTCACACATGAACTGGATGACTGGCTGGGCCTTGTAGAAGGCGGTGGCAGACACTGCAAGATAAAACAAAAATAGAAATCATTTCATACATAAATAACAAACAAAAATACAATGCTATCAAATTGCATGGAATTACAGTAAACCTTAAATGAAAGGAATAAGCGGATGTTTGTACTATGCACTGGAACGTTTTGACATTGCCCAGGACTCAAAAGTGAAAGAAATAACCGTTTACACCGTTTTACATAAATAACACCATGAATGATAACAGGAATGATTCTGTGTGTTGCACGTGCCATCTCGATACAATCTTGCACGATAGTAGAAATATGACCACGTCCTTTTGTTCAGAATTTTGTAGACAACCTGAACAGGTGTCTGCATTTATGAGACAAAGTGGTCATCGAGTTGGGCCAAGCCGTAAAACCAAACATGTGCATTTCACACAGGCACGACATTAATTAAAATCCCCAACGCACACAGTCTGTAAACTGTGTGTTTCTGGCTGTACAGTTGCATCACAATTGCACAGTAGCCCCGACAAGACTAAATAAATAAAGCATGAACACAGATTAAACAAAAGGGACAGAATTCATACGGAGTAAAAAGCCTCCTTGTTTAAAAAAAAACAAACAAAAAAAACACGCTCTCTTTTTGAAGCACAATCATTCCTTTCAAACTGAACACAGGGAACACGAAACATTAATAAGTGAGACGACAAAGCACGACGTGCAGCATGAGAGAAATATCACTAAAGCACAAAGAAAGACGAAAAAATCTCAACAAAACTGGAAAATTAAAGTGGTGAGATGGAGAAAGTGGCAGATGAAAAGTGTGGCTCAGCTGCTGTGATGTTAAAAAAAAAACAAAAAAAAAGCCTTGGCTGACGGCACTGCAAACACATCAGCGAGTGACGTGTCAAAACAGGACTGACAACTGCACTGTGGAGACACACTCCTGCCCAAACGCTTTCACTGGACCGGAAGTGACATCACTTCCACACGCTGGTATCGTTTGTGTCTGCGTGCGTCTCACCATGCAAATGCAAACATTCAAAAAAGGTCTCAGATCCTTGTAGCCATGATCAGATGACATATCCACATTTCATTCCGGAGGATAGAGAGAGTGGGAGGCAGTGTTTGTCGTATTCGTGCTCTTCTGTTTAAATGGGCTTACAAGTCGCTTCGACACAATGACATATTGAACGCTTGGCAAACAACCGTTCTGAGTTCTGGTTTTGTCTATAGAGAGCCGACAAGAGATTTGAGGCGGCAAACTGATTACCAAAGGATGAGAGGGCGGGAAAATGAAACAAAGAGAGAATCAGAGAATGGAGAGGCAGAGAGAGAAAGAGAGAGAGAGAGAGAGAGAGACTTCAAGCACTTGGAGCGAAACAAAAGCAGTCTCAAGGAAATGCTCCATGCAGCTCCCCTCATGACCCCCAGAAACACCCACGACTCTCACTCACGCAAGCACGACTACACACACACACACACACACACACACACACACACACACACACACACACACACACACACACACACACACACACACACACACACACACACACACACACACACACACACACACACACACACAGGCACACACACAGGCACACACACAGGCCTCTGTCTCCACAGCAACTAACTAGTCAGTTCTCATCCAGCCAAGCACCCACCTTCCTCCATGTAACACACACACACACACGCACACGCGCACACACACACACACACACACCCCCCTGTCAGCAGCAGACTTGGCCTCCACTAGCCTCCTGCAGCGTGCATATGGAAAGAACACATTTTCGTCGCATTTGCCACAAATATTAACAGATCGCAATTGCGGTGCCCTTTTGAGATTATGAAACTCGGCTTCCTCAACTATCGTTCGGCTCAAGATGAAGCCAATTACCCAACAAGGTCTTGTAGCGCTCCCAAACGAGAAAGATCTGTACCAGAAGAACAGCCTCATTTCTAACTAATTAAACAGGTGGGTCTGGGAATAAACACTTATTACACAAAGTCAACAATTGTGTTAGGTAAAAGAGTTATTGGCGACCAGTACAAGCTTTACAAAAAGCTCACCGGGCATACAACTATCGTATTTGTCAGATACTTTCAGATCACATACAATAAACATTTTTTTTTTTTTTTTTTTTTTAATGGCCAAATTTACAATTGTTTTGGCATTTCTGGGCAACCAAAAAAAATGAAAAAAACAAAACAAAAAACCATTCATTTACATGAACATGAACCCCCCCCCCCCCCCCCCCCCCCCCCCTCCTCACTGTGAATCACTTCAGCAGTTTATTTGCACAGCTGCACTGGCACTTCAACAAACTTGAAGGGTCGGTTGGAAGAAATTAAGTGGACATGGTGAACAGAGTAAAAACATACTAGCAGAGAGTAGACAGGCTGGTAGCAGCCCTGACAATAATAGTTTATGGCCCAGAGAGAGAGAGTTCAACACCGTTTCAAATTTTATAATGCCACCATAAATAAAATATGGATTGAGCCATGGTTCTGCCAAAGAGGCACTCGTGCCTACGTTGCTGTGTTTATTTGTGCAACAATGAATAAAGCAGATGTTTCATTTAAACGGACAGGTCAGTGAACTTTCCAAAAGCACTGAACTTGCAGATAACTTTTTCAAGTTGTTTCCATATTGAATATAGTTGTCAAAGTATGATTATTTTAAAGCAACAGTATAATATTTCTTCATTTCCTATCTGGCAACAGTTCTCCTCACTGATGGAAAGGCCTTAAAGAGGTCCTGTAGGCCTTTGCTCAGGTTCAACAATACGGCTCTCTCGTGAGCAACTCTGCCAGGTTAGATTAATGTTAAACACTGCTATTAATTTCTCTCAAACAAAACATCAATGAAAGAAAAGTGATCGTGTGCAAATCTCTAAAAATAACCTGAATCATGGGGGCTCCATCTCGATGCAACTGTTTAATTATTAAAATCTCATTTCCCAGCTGTGACAGAAGAACATTGAAATCAATTTCTGTATGGCTGTGTGGAAAAGCCGTATTTCATTATTAGAAGGAAAAAAAAAAAAAACACTGGAAATGCAATGTTTGTCTGAAATGACCCCAATATAAACTTGCATACAACAGTTGATTCTCACCATCAATGTTGAGCATCATCTTCCACATGGCAGGGCGCACAGATTGATGAAAGCCAAACCAGACCTCCCTCCCGCCTCCCAGAGGATGGTCATAGCCCTCTGGAGCTGAGAAAAAGGATCGACCCACTGGAGTGTATCTGGATGGAAATGTAAAAAAAAAAAAAAAAAAGAAGAAGAAAAGAGTGATCATAAGTCAAAATAGATCAAAGAAATGACAGTGAAAATAAAAATAAAAAACAATAACTTATTAAGGTTTGCAAGTATAAAGGGGTGCATGGCATGATTAGAAGATAAAGATAGATGACGCATCGTGAGCTGAGCTGGTTGGTCAGTTTCTGTTAACAAAGCGGCACATTTAGCTGCTCTTTAATACAACGTGAAGATAAATCTGTAAAATGAGAGAGCAGTGACATCCCCACGGACAATCTAGCTTCTATTGCCCCGCTTAAAAGACACATTATTATCTGTCGGGGAAATTTCTCCATGTGTAGTTTAGTCTGACATTGTGCCACGATGCCACTGAAACACTGACACCCCTGCACCTGTGCACAGAGCCAAATGAAAAGTGTTGATATTACTACTTTTTAATAAAGCTTGGAAGAAGGTTTTCATTAGAGCTCTGCCAATATAGCGCTGGATCGTGCTCCTGCAGAGTGTTAGGATGGTGCTACTGTGCTGTACGAGCACTGGGTTTGATTTCCGCCGAGATCAGAATGCTGATATTGGCGTGGCTAAGACAACAAAGCTATAAAGTACTTACTACGTGTGTAAGACCGACTCTATTCACAACTTGCTTGATTTCTTTTCATAATGCCTTTTGTAAGATTACATAAAACAGAGAAATTAAGTGTGGCGGTTGTTTTTGGCGGTAGCAGTGAAATTACATCCGATTATTACGCATCAATTACTCATCAATCACGTAAGGAGTCGAATAATAGATAGCAGCTCACTTCATGGAGGGCAGGTGTCGCAGCACCACGTCGACGGCATGCACAGGGTTTGTGCTGATGGGCTTGTCCAGCTCGAGGGGCTCGGGCATACTGCGGCCAGTCAGCACCTCGTGGAGCAGGTGCCAGCTGACCAGGGACACAAACTTGATAGAAACTTTGAAGGGGCGATCTTTCCCTCCCTCACCTGGAAGAGTGACATCCAGATCCACCTGTGGTAGAACAGCAGAGGAGAGCAAATACAGTTTAAATAGTGTATTACACAATGAGTGTAGGTGCAAGTGTGTAAAATAATTAATTCCATCAAGTTTTATTATAATGCATTTCTGTGTGTGTGTGGGGGGGGGGGGGGTTCCATGGCTCACCCCAGCGGGTGCCACAGGTAGCGGGTTGGCTGTGTAGAGACTCCTCTTTCCATCATAGACTGGCCTGCGATCCCCAAAGATTGTCACCTTGAAGTGCTGCACCATAGAGTCAACCACCTCCCTGCACAACATGCACACAGACAGATGTTCAGTTACACTGCAACCTGTGACATGCCGACATGTTGGACTCGCTAAGCAACACTTCGAGCTGCCAAATCGACAATCATCACCAATCAAACGAGACCATCTGTGAATCAGAAGTCACACACTGCACCCAAACTATGTTAAATGTGTCCGTCAACAACCATTTATCATTTGCCAACTCTCTGGGTTTGTGTGTACACACACATATATGAACAGAGCCAGGCCCACCTGTTGACTCTTCGTGGGCACTTGTCAGGCTTGATGTCCACCTCGTAGAGGTAGACATCCATCTTGGGGATCTCCACCTGGAAGCAGTTGGCCAGCAGCTTGATTGGCTTCCCCATGGTGCCATAGCCAGGCCGCCGTGGCATGGAGAACAGGGACTGGGCCCCAACGGCTCCTGGAGGAGAAGAATAAGAATAGATGTCAAATGTTGCACCGCAGAACGTTCAAGGTGAGAATGCGCTCAATACCTACAACGAGCTGGTCAAACTAGATTTCTTGCATTCGTCGTAGCATGGATCTGGCAATGTGCGATTGTAAATTTAGTCCAGTCAGACACCATGACGACAGGCTTAACGTTGAGTCATTCATTCATTCATTCAGCCTCGAAAAACCTACAAACCTAAAGCTTCTAGTCTAAACAAATATCGATACTGACATCGACTGACGCTGATTAACATGAAAGCATTAAAGAGCATTCATGTTTATAGTCTAATGAACTATTCTGATCTTGATGACATGACAATAATATCCTCAAGATTCTTTGTAAAACTAGTTATTCCAGATGTGTCCAACTCATTAATTTCACTTTAAGGGCCGTATCAAACCTTGTTTGAGCTCAATCAGGCCAGACACAGGAAGATGATATCATAGAAACCTAGGAATATTGACAAACCCACATTTTTCCCCCATAGTTTTAATGCACAAAAATGAGAATATTCTGAAAAGGTTAAATGAAATCTTACATCATGTAACAAAAAGCAGCCTTTTCTTTCTTTTTTTTTAAGAAAATGTGTGTACTGTAAAAAAACTGAAGCCGCCACGCAAGTTTCCCTCCAAAATAATGGAAAAAGGTTGTTGTTTAAATGGCTGCACTATTTCTGCAGCCTTCAGCATGGATGTTTTTACAAACTTACCCTCACAGTATGGTTTTTATATTAAAATTATTCTCTTTAAACAAAGAAAAACCTGAATGCACAGAGAGACTATGTTGATTCTTGCTGTGTGATGATGAAATTACTGAACCACTATAATATTGCACACAGTTCGGGTCTTTATCATTTTTACAATATGCAAGGTCATTCTGTGGACCAGATTGACCCTTTTGAGTGAGCGGCTTTGGCCAGGGGGCTTGTGTTTGAAGCTCATTTTTACAATTTTATTCTCAAATATCACTATTGGCATAAAACATAAAAATCGGACAGAGAAGCTAAACTGAATGTCACTGGATGATTTAAAACGATACAAAACGACAAGAACTTTGCTCGCAATGACTGGTTGAGAAAGGGCACACTGTAAAATAGACAATTACTGGCAGATTACCAAAATAATTCACAGAAAGTTCAAAATGTCAAGATAAGCTTGTGTATCGTGGAAACACCAAAGATCAACACATCTGAATTTTGACATTTTAAAACGCCGTACAGCGATAACTCACTCATTTCATCTGACCTTTTGAGGGAAAGTACAGAAATGACACAGATTTATCAGTGGAATTAAGACACCTTGAAAATGAATACCAAAGGCCACGATTAAACAAGCAATACACACTGTCAGGACTCTGCATGCATTAATATGTGTCGTAAGCAAACAAATCCATCTGAATCAGCAAATGAAGGAACCTGGAATCAATATAACACATTTATGACACAGGACAGGCGCTGACAATACAGCGATTCTGTCATACCAGTAAAAGTACAGGCTTAATCGGAAAAACTCACAAGCGGAACATTCTGAGTTTGTCAGAAATTATTTTCCCTCAAATGATCGTATTTTATAGTAGTAGAGGTTAAAAAATGTCCTTCTCAAAATGTGAGAAACTTTCCATTTTATTTGCAGATGATGCAACATCTTACTTTTTAGTGAACGGGAGGAAAAATTCCAAACCCACTGATGATAAAAACAATGTGACGCGCACACGCGCGCGCACACACACACACACTTTTTGGATTAATACACAGTATTGAGCAACAACTCTGAATGTTTTGTGTCGTAGGACCACAAAAGAAAAAAGAACAAAGTGAACTTCTGCATGACAAAGGTCACACATTTGCTCTATTGCCGTCGCAACGACCAGGAGATGTCTAAGACCTGAGTCACTTCCATCCAGAAACAGAGGGTTCTGTTCAGCTCAACGTGCCACACTCACGTCCAGGCTATTTTTGGATCTGCTCACGCTCGCCTTCCACGACACAATCGAGAAAACAAAAGACCTTGATGACATGCTATTACAATCTTTGGATCGAATTATGACGAAATTGTGCATTTGGTTATTGTTCGACAACAGTGGGTTTTACACAAAAACTAATGAGTTTGCTTGGAAAGTGTTTTCTTTTTTTTTGCCTCCCGATTCAAACCTACCAGATTCATTTTAAGTTTCTTCTTCACTACAAGCCACAACCCACCCCAAAAAAAACAAAAAACAAAAAATCCTGCTCCAATGTGTCATTGATAAATGAGACTCATGCTGGAGTGTGATTCATCATCCATTTGAGTCATCGGCTCACATATGTGGGTGAAGCCGGGGTTGAGGGCCCCGCTAAAGGGAAGTTTGTAGAAAACCACCCCACAACAGAACAGAAACCTTCTGTGAGGCATCAGCCGACAACATGAGCTTGTTTATTTACAGTTGGGGCTTTGGAAGTCAGTGCTTTTTTTTTTTATGCCCTGCTCCTGTTTTTCAGCTTCCCCCTCTGGTGGGCTGTGCAGTGAAGGCGAGCAGGGTTGATGGAGGGTGAAGGGCCCTTGTTTGAAAAAGCCTGCTGGGATTTAAAAAAAAAAAATTTCTCCAAAAGAGAGGAAAGTCTGGAATTCCTGCCACGGCCGTCTCTCACACACTAGACTCTGTGCACACAAACTTTGTTATGGTAATTCCCCTGGGGGCCCTCGGTGAAACCTGTGGGGGTAATCCCAATTTCACACACTGCAGTGACTAAAAGAAGGCGGACAGACACTGTGGTAAGTCTTAATCACAGAAAAAGTTGTCCTTAGTCATTCTGGCGTATAAAAACAGAAGTCACTTGAGACGTCAACGTCATTACTTTTCTTCTGCACCGTGATGCCCTGCTGAAGTTGGCAATGAGGAAGAGGATGGCAGGGTGTGGCGGGATTATGGAGCGGCCAGGGTTCATGTTTTCCAGTTTTCATCTACCTCGAGAACTGGCCGCCGCTCAACGTGAGTCACAGAACCGCCACAGCAAGAGAAGCGCGCGTTGGAGCATCCGGTTTGTGAATGACCTGAACTATAGCAGCAATGCTGGCGTTTGGTATTTCACCAATGAGTGCGTTATGCAAAGCAGACAAGCACTTTCTCTTCGTTTTCATACGAGAGGCGTACAGTAATAGCTCTGACACAAATATGATGACTTCCATTGTATTTCCCCTATTACGAAGACGGCTACTATTTTGGAGGCATTTTGCACAGACACATGTCTGCATGGGTTTCTTGGATGTTCCATCAACGTGACAAAAATAATAGATTTGTATCATTAAGATCTTGACAGTGCTCCCCACCCCCGAAAAAAAAAAAAAAAAAACCTTCACAGCACCAACTACCCTAACACCCGCTGCTGTGACTTTGTGTGGAGGGTGGCAACCTCACAAGATACAAGATGCGAAGGGGCATTAAAAACAAACAACTCGTGTCGCTCTAATCACAACACGGGGAGCGTCACTGTGGTATTTGGCTCGCCTGCCTCTGCATTCTTTGGCTTCCTGCGAACCCTGCCGATGAAATGTTTTGAGATTTTGGAATATTTAGGGGCCCCGAGTAGTGACGGTTTCAAGGAGATCGTTTACTTTCCCTTGCACATTTCTTCCCGATGCTCAGGCCTCACAATAAGAACAGGACGGTCACACATTATGTGACAAACAGTTGTTAATAACATTGGTCTGTGCTGTGCGCTGATTACTTTTGAATTCTGTACAATTATGACAAGGCATGACAATTCCGATTTCTACTTTCAGTCAATGTTATAAATATGAGAACGTTGGTTTATAATAATGATTTTAAAATGTGAATCCTATCCATATACAAAGACCTACCGCAAGTCATATGTACAATAAGTACATTACTTGCAAATAACTCATGATACTGTAGCACGGTAGTATTCAGTAGTGTACAAGATAAACAGGGGGAAATAATTGTGTAACTTTCTAGAATCTAGTAAGAAATCGAACCTTTAAGTTGTGAATAAATGTGTGTTTATAGGTCTTAAAATCAAAAGGGAACAAAGAACCTAACTTGTGAGGAGGTGAGGAATTTGCATTATTTGTCACTTTCCAAAGCTAAATTTGGTTTTCCAGTGAGGCCAATATGCAGCAACCACTTACAAAAAAAAAAAAAAACAGTTTCAAATAATTGACTTTGACCGCTGCATTCATCCGTGGTGATTACTGCTTGCTGTGAATGCTGATGGGGCCTTACGACATCACGTGGACGGCAGGCAACCCGCTGAGAAGCTGGAAATCATGTCAGGGAAATGTGTTCGGCCACATTTTCTGAATACCCACCCCAACCCTTCAGGAACACATCGAGCAGTTCCCCCCGCTATCTCCGTTCACTCCAGACAAAAACCAGAGAGGTGGGAGGGAGGCAACGCATTACTGAAGGAAACCGATGTTAAAGATAGGCAAGCGCTGTTAGTGCTATATGATGACTAAGAACTAAAGAGCCACTCTCGGAGACGGCTTGGATGTGTGGGATGTTGCACAAACCTAGACACACAAACATTGTTACACGAGTTTACAGGAACTTCTCCAAATCTGCAAGTCTAAACAAAAAAACACTAATCATGAACACGTGGATCCAAACGCCCCCGACCGCTGCTGGATGACGTGCAACAGTTGGCCACGACAGAGTGAAAACCTGCCCACAAATCCACACAATTAGATGCATATTGACCTTTTGTGCAAGAGGCTTTTAAGAAACCTCGCCTTGTGCAGTTGAAAAAGTGTGTGTGTGCTTTCTATAATTACAGGAAGGACAAGCCTTAACAAACAGAGGAGAGCAGATGTAATCCTCCTCCATCTATCTGCATGTTCTCATTTTCCCAGTCTGTGCATTCACATGCAGTGGTAACAGATCACCCAATAACTACAAGCAAACATATCCTCATCCTCAGCTTACATTAAGTCCAGGGCTGGATTGTTATTGGGATTGTAACAATGTTACAATTCACTGTATACAAGTGTTTGGTTTTTTTTGTTTGTTTAAAGTGTTGGAGGACAAGCTCCCGTCCATGTTCTTTTAATGTGGAATATCTTTTGATTCTGATATACGTACGTGTTTACAGTGCACTGAAGCATATTTCAATATTTTGATTAATCCCCCATTAAATCAAGTTTTCCAAGTCATTAATTATACCCATGCTATAGCATATAAAGAGTTTGTGCAGTTAAACAATACTTCATTTTGATGAATAGCTTATTTTTTTTACCTTACAAAACCTCAGCTATTAGTAAGCGAGCTCTACAAAATAACTTAAAATAAACCAAAACAATCAAGGAAAATATGATTGCATCCACAAACACATACTGCTTTTGTTTTGCTCAAACTGTTCTGATGCCGACCAGGCTTTTTTTCCCTCTCCAGTATAAAAAGTACAGTAAATCTATTTTTTTACTGCAGACACACTACTGAAACGAAATACATTTTAGTGCTGTCAATAGGCCGACTACTTTCTTGGCCAAACAGAATCTATGTTTTGATTAAGTGCAACACTGCAGGCTCCTACGATGGCTCATTACCGTTTCCAGTTTCAGTGAGCAGTCGCCATGGTCAGCTGGAATTCGTATCATTTACACTGTACTCCAAATGTAACACAGTTCTGTGGCAGGAACACTGTCTAGGCCTATTTCTGAGAGTCCCTGCAATATAGAACTCGCTTTGCTGCAGCCCATCAGCATGCCAGATATACTCCAAACGCTGGTATTCCTGCCAGGTTCCTCCTGAACACAGCTTCAGTTTGCTACTGGTCAGCTGGCCTGCATATACACATCCTGCATGTTTTGTTTGTCAGCTCTAAACAAGGCACCCTGATAGGTGAAGTCCGCTCATATATACTTTTTTGGTCCATGTATAATTGGCATTCATTTCCAAAATGTGAACTAACAAGAGTAATTGTATAATAATAGATATATTTAAAAGAAGAATTTCTTCGCAGCTTCGCACAAGTTAACATAAATCGCTCATAGCCTTCTTTACATAGGCACCAGAGTAGTTGGCACCACAAGGATTCTGGTGTCAAATTACGAGCACCGATGCAGCATGTTTGCACCGTTGACGACTGATTCAGGGAGGTAGCAGCTGAGAGCAGCCACAGGGCGAATAATAGGCCATACAGGACCAGTAAAAGATAAATGGTAATGTTTTCAGACTGTCAATTATTAAAAGCTTGTGCTTGTAGTTCCAAATTTAGGCATGACAACACCTTTTTTTAAAGCGTCCAAACTCCAGCCATCAGACATGCAACGTGCCAATGAAGATTAAAATGTTTTTGGTGCCTATTTTCCAAATATAAAGCGACGCAAAGTTCATTAAAGCATACTGGTGACGTCACTCTACATCCAGTTTTCACAACGTAGTAACATTAAGAGCAAACCGATCTGTAATTATAAATAAGCTTTTGAGGTTTCTTTCCGTCACTGACAAATATGTGGCAAGGGTGGAGTTTTATTGATCGCAAACAAACCAGGGTCATACAATGTGTGGCACGAGCGATACACCAACCTGCACATGAAGTAAACAAACATCAGATTAAACACTCACAACTGAGATGCTGTTGTTTTGAAATATGAATGTTTAGCAGAACCATATCTGCAATGTGAACTCATTCCACTCCACTGCTCTGCAACACAACATATTCACACTGTACGCAGCGGGCTGGGAGCCAGAATAAGTAGATGGTAAGAAGCTCGGCTGACATCCAGCCCCTGCTAACCCCCTCGGCCACATGCCCCCCCCCCCCCACCACCCCCACACCCCCTGCCACCAATATACAAATGTCCACACTGCTAATGAGTACACACACACACACACACACACACACACACACACACACACACACACACACACACACAATACAGCTGTTGTATTTCTAATCCAGAGAGGTCTGAGCTGTGGGAACAGGGCGAGTGCTCAGTGACCAGGCACAATGGCGTCAGTCACAGCAGGCAGAACCTAGAAATACGCACGCACACACACACACACACACACACACACACACACACACACACACACACACACACACACACACACACACACACACACACACACACACACACACACACACACACACACACACACACACACACACACACACACACACACACACACACACACACACACACACACACACACACACACACACACACACACATGCACAGGAGAACCGATAGCTGGCAGGGGAAGGATTGATACACGTCACACGCAGTCAAGACTCCTCCCTTGCGTTCCCCCTCATCAACCTCAAGAGCGTTGCCTCTGGCGCCCGATGGAGCCGCCGCCGCCCTCAAGCGCAGATAAACACCAGCAGTTCGTGGCATACCGACACCCTGACAGGGATACGATCCATCAAATTAACATTTAAAAACATCAGGATCCACCTCAGAACCAACCTCGGGATGACACAGAAAACAAACATTTAGTGGAGGGCTTCAAATTCATCTGTAGGGGGAAGCCTGGTCTGACTCGGCGCCAATGGAAGGGCCCAGCTGCCTTGCATGTAAAAGATGAACGGATACACACTCAGTATACATTCATACACAAAGTACCAGCTCTGTTATACCGATTATTACTTATTCAGAGAGGTTAAAAGGGGCCCTCTGTCCCACTAGTCCAGCTTGAGTGGAACAGTGGACGAAGGCCAGGGAATGTTGACTTTCACTGTTGCCTTAGGCAGCATGATGCTCCGTCACTATGATGATTTACATACACACTAATAAATTGAATACCAACACAAGGCAACACTAAATAGCATGTCAACATCTCAACAGGAAGCATTGGCAGGATCAATTCCCACCCACCCCAACTCCCAAAAAAGGGAGTTTACAGTTATGACAGTCAAGTTTGTTTACATATGGTTTGGTTGATGTGATGCAGATGCCACCGTCCTTACATTAACTGCATCTACTAAATAATTTTTTGTTAATCAAATTGACGGTGGACCAATTAATGAGGGGGTGAATATACACCAAGAATATTGAACAAATCACCGAGTGGATCAGCTATTTTCAGTGTGACATTAGCATGTCTGTGGCATGCTGCAAATGATTCAAAAATCCACTTTACGGGAAAGTCTTCCAGTACTAAAGATGAATTTGTTAGGCAGACTACTGAAGTTTATTCGGTTTCTTTTAAAAACTGCAACACGAAACAACGTGTCTCGCTCAAAGATCAGGAAAAGATGAGCAAGGAGCTCAGTACAGTAAGATGTGGCAATGTTGTGGCAGCAATTAGTCCTGTCCAATTAGCCCAATGCAGTTTTTCTCAAAACACCATGCATGACGCCTCAAGAGGTAAAACTACATAATCAGAAAAGTGACAAAGGTCAGAGTGGGAAGCAATTACATTTATATGAACTACTTTATAATCAAATCATGATCAGTGTTACATCCCCACCTCCAAATTAAATTTTAATCCGATGATGTCAATCGAATCAGAATTGTTGTTTGTGTGATGGGGGTTTAATTGAAGCAGTCGTATTTCTGATTACAATTACTTATACTTAAAAGTCCATGTAGCCATAACTGCTAACACAATCAGAACCTGATGCCATGGTCAGAGCAGTAAATATCAGCAGTAACATGTTCTGGAGAACAATAGTTTATTCTTTGGCTGCATTACATTTGCATTAGGGTCATTTTCTATATACTGTACATTGTAAGTGTACATATAGAAAAGGTAACCCATTTGAAATGACTCGGACAAAACATGTGGCAAAAAGCACTTCAAATACCTCATACCAAAGCTTAAAACTAACAATAGTTTTTGTTACAGGAATCAATAAGTACGTAAATCAGAGCTCATTGCATGTATGGCAAACTTAAGTGATTAGCTAAAAGCAGCAAATGAAACTACTTTTTATGCCTCGGACTCCCTCCTGTCCTCTACCGAGCCCTCAAACAAAACACGCCGACTACCAGATCTATGTTGCGCACTTCCTGTCAGCCCACAGTCTCCGCTGAAAACGAGCCCCCTTTTGGCGCCCCCCAAAAAAACTGATTGCAGAAAGGGGAACGGCAAAGAGAGGAGGATGTGGAAAAGAACCGTGGTCTGGCTGCTCAGGCTTCTAATCTCTGTGACACATCACAACCTCCAGCCTTCCTTCACTTCCTCTCCCTCCTCCTACTCCTCCTCTGTGTCCCCCGTCTCCCACGCACATGCTCTCACACTCCATCCCTCGACTTTTCGCTTGATCCATCCAGCCAACTGGCAGGAGTTTGCGGCAAACCTTACATATGTGTTGACCAAAACAGCAGCCTCCCAGTCCAATGCACTACCAAATGAGTAATGCAGTGTGTGCGTGTGTGTGTGTGTGTTAAAAAAAAACAGGTGAAAATGTTTTAGAGAGCTGATGAGGACAACATACTGGTTGGTTTTCACATTGTCCCAGCTCATGTTGATGGTGCTGTGCTGAAAAACGCGTCCCTGAGCAAGACCCTTGAGCCCCCCCCCATCTCCTCAGGAAACACTTGTAAAAGAGATTATTAATGCCAATGTGGTTCTCCTGACTAAATAAAAGCTAAATAAATTGGAAAAAAATAACAATCTTAAATTAAACATGTCTCTTGAGAGGATACATACCAAACAGGCCCAGTTTTAACGTGGCCTCAAATTAAAACGATAGGCCTCATTTGCTCACGACAGTCTGACATGAACTTTAATTTCTTAAAGATGTACACAATTATACACTTGACTGAGTGAATACTACCAATTATGGTCATTAACAGCATCCAAGGCACCAAGCAACAATTCTCATGAAGAGGAAAATGTAAACAAAATTTCCAAAAATCAAAGTCTATCACGGAAATGCTTCAAATGATTACCCACAGACATTTAATCAGCTGCTCCCTGAAAATCCTCACACTAAAGATTTTATTTTTTTCTATCAAGACATTATTGAGAAACTCCTCCAGTTATGGTATATAATAACAGGAGAAAATATAGACTTTTCAGGTAAAAATAACAGTGATGGGGAATTTCCCTCTGATACAATGAGACTGAAGCGCAACGCCAAACTGCATTCTCCATAGAAACGAACAACAATATGCCAATGGTGAGCCTTATGGGTGGCTGGAGTTTCAGACGGGGGGCAAGCCCATTGTCAGCGGCCGTTTGAATGAACCCAGCATCATGAGGGGAGACTGCAAATCAAGTACTAAGCCCTCCCTCAAAGCCGACCCCACTGTCTGTACAAAATCCACAGAGAATCAACCTACAAGGAGAATGACAGGGAAGGCAGAGTTTCCCACTGGGGCACAGAGAAAGAAACAGAAGCAGTAACCAAGGAGGGGAACAGGGAGGGGTGGCAACTGTCTGAATCGAGAAGAAAAAAAAAAAAAAAAGAGCGGGAAAACGCAGCAGTGTGAGAAGAATGGGGGGTATAAAAAAAAAAAAAAAAAAAAAAAAAAAAAGGGTAAGGAAACTGGGCTTTAGGGGATGCCCGAGAATACTCAAAAGGCATATTCGACATGAAGCTCATTTTATATTTGGCCATTGTGTTATTACAGTACACCTCCATCAAGACCGCCTTTCATACCAAGCTGAGTCATCTCCAGCCAACTCAAATCCCACCTGGTTACAGAGTGTTGTGTGACAGGTGGAGGGTGGGGGGACCCCCCCCCCCCCCCCTCCCCCTGCTGTGCAGTGTTTAACACCTTCCTGTATTCCAGTAAGATGCCCCCTCACAGTAAGATGATTATGTTTATGGGTAATGTCTCTGACACCTCAAGACTGATGAAACATAGAAAAGGAACAAGCTCTTGTAGAGACAACCATCATCAGTTATTCCCTCATTCTGCTCAGCCGGGATTGAGGACGCCAAAACGCTAACAAAGATGTGGCTTACGTAGTTATTTTGCAAATGATAAAATGCACAATTAGTAGAGTATCAATCTTGAGATATAAAGAGGTCTAGGGGATAAAGATATATCATTAATGCAAAGTTTGGAGCCTTAATGCTTCTAATGCTTGAAGGAGAATATATTATGGGTCTTAAAGGAAGTCAAACCAAGAAATAAATGTTTATAAATGACAATAATTACTTCACAACATAGTGTCCAAAGAAAAGCTTACAGTGTTTTGCACAATGTCAACGCCATTATTGTGTAGTCAGAAATGGTTCTCTTTATCCAAGTTTACATTCAAAGCAAGGCCAACATCTTTGCACGTTCACCTTTTACGGTGAAGCACGTCAGCGTGACATCAATGGAGTGACGAGCTGTCAGTGGGCATACTGTGGGGTTAACACGCGAAAATGGATTTGATTTGTGTGAGGCTCAAAATCCTTCGACTCATTATATCCCCGGTGCTAAGCTCTCCGTGCCACATGTGCTGCTGCTGCTGCTGCGCAGGCGAGTACTGAGTGATTGTCAGTTTGTAAGTGGGCTGTGTGATCAATTTGCATTTTCTCACACCACTATCCAGGCCACTGACTGGCTGACGGAGGGCCTCTTTTTATTCCTTCACCCGGGAACAGGGCTCATTGGTTGGCCTGCGGTGATTAGTGACATGAGATTGTGAACAGGCACATACAACACGAAGATCCTGCAGTTAAATTCACATTTGTCTTACTGTAATAACGCAGCAATGTTTTCCCCAAGTGAAAAGCACCAAACATAGACTCCTAACAAATGCACGGGGGGGGGGGGTTTGCAGTGTGCTCGGCATGGAATTGCACTGGCCGTGTTCTCACAGTGCTGTGAGCAAACACCATGGCCTTCATACAAAGCCTCCACGTCTTTGTTTTTATGACATGAATGTTGATCGGTGAGTCCGACTGGTGTGTGGCCGCAGAAGCATAGAATTGTGAACAGAAAATTGGCCAATTTTCACAAAATATTAATCATTATTGAACCGTTGCAACTGGTGTCTGGGGGAGTGGTCACCGAACAAAGCCACACTAGAGTACTTACAAGGTAAACTTGTCATTTACCCAGAGGGAACAACACATTTCGCATATATGTCTGTCTGATAGTGCCACAAACGCCCGGATAACTCAGGAAAACACCTTGCACTCCCTTGTGCAACCAGTGCTGGGAATGGTCCCACCTGAGGGGAGTCGAGATACTAATGAGACGGTCAGAAGTAGACAGGGATCTCCTCTTGAGGGGGGGGGGGGAGGTGGGGATGGGCAAGGAACCAACTGCTGTATCAAGTATCCCTGGCTGATCACGACTACCTACTGGAGCATTCAGTTGACGGCCACTTAAGTGGAAAGCTTCCGTTACCGCTGAGACAAAGCCAGGTGGTGCAGACTGTTTAACTGCCACTATGACCAACACACAGACAGTTTACTGGCCATGAGGTCGGAGACAATGTGAATCAATGGAGCTGGACTGGAATTTGTTAGCATACATGATGTCACGACAGCGGGAAAAGCAGGCTCGGTTAGAAAAGAAAAAAAACAAAACCATCTTTTAAACCCTTTTGTCTTGTGTGCAAGAGAAGTATGCAAGATAAACCACTCAGGTTCAACTTACAACCACCACTAAGATGTACACACTCATTCATGACATACATTTTTTAAAATATCTATACCCAAAACTATAAATTAGATATTAAATACACTTGTTATATTACACATTAGTAACATATATCATAAACAATAGTTTTTGACTATAAGGAATAGATGAATGAAGGACAAATGACATATGGTTTTAGAAAAAGAAAAACTATTTTTTGAATTTGGGCAGCCATTTTTTTTTATATATTAATGGATGCTGTTGACAAAGTGTCCTCTTCTTCATCTTGCATTTTTCTGATAGACTGTTTTGTCTTACTGACTTTATACAGACTTCAATACCCTCAAAAGAACAAGCTCCACACCGGAGCCACACCTTCTGAGATTCAATTGTTAAAGATTTTAATGTTTATTATGTACAGTCTTTTAAGTGTTAACTATATTGTTTTATGGACCTCTAGTACACATATATTCGTTTTTCTTTTGCATACAATGCACCATTGCTGTATACAAATGTATTGTACCATATGTACAATGACAATAAAGTCTATCTTATAGTCTAAACAACAGCAAGTTGAAGTACATGTAGATGGCAATTTGCCAACAGACCAACACTAAACTAAATGTTGATTTAGTCTAATAAATCCCGATTCTTAGTGAGACTATAAAGCAGACCAACAATATATTCAGCATAGGTTAATACAACAATGCTCACTTATAATCATGGCATTGTATTCCTGATGTGTTCCTCCGTGAGTGGAAGAGACAGATCATAATGATATTGCTTTACTGATACCTGACAGCTTAATGTTTATTTTGATTTTCAAGTCCCAATGATATACCGGTGTGACAAGTTGTTAAGAGTGAAATCACCCTCAATGTGACATAACCGCGGGGGCGGATGGAACTCCTCGGTCACGGATCAAGACTGCCGGTGTTTCACCTCACTTTATGACATTTGTTGTTGTTGTTATTTTGTTCATTCCAGGGATTGAGACACAGTTTCGCCTGAAAAGAGCAGGCACGTCACAAATTAACTTACCTGTAGTTCCGATTTCCATTCATGAGGTCCCTGTCCGGATCACTTCCCGGATCACAGTTGTCAAAACCTTGGGACTCTCTTCCTCCGTTCAACCCGGTGTCTCCTTCGGCTGCGCCGAGTAGCAGATCGTCCCCTACCCGCCAAACACAGAAGAGGAGGAGGAGGAGGAGGTGGTGGTGGTGGGGGGGCCCACTTCGGTGAGGGTCGTGTCGCCGGCAGAGAAGGGTCGTCTCACCACCGCCTGCTCGCGGGTCAACGTATCCAATCGGATTTCAGTGCCACGGCGCTGCGCGAGCCTGCTAGTTAGCCGTTAGCTCGCTAGCCCCGGCAAAGAGGGAGGAAAGTGTCAGTAACGAACGAGAGGCGCTGTCAGGAGATCATCGCCGCGGGGTCGTGGAGTCCGAATTAACCCCCGCCGAGCTCTCCACGTAAAGCCACACGACATAAATTAGTATCTGCGGTGTTTTGAGCGAGCGTCGGGGGCAGCTGCCGTAATTAGCTAGCTGGCTTAGCTAAAGGCTGGATAGTTGGAATTCTGACAGACGACTAGCTACTTTTATCGCGTTAAAAGAAAAGAAGAAGAAGAGAAAAAAAAAACAGCCGCCGTCACGGCCTGCTCTCCCCCGGCAACCGAGTCCCGGGCACACCGCCCTGTGTAGTCTGCGCCCCGGTGGCGGAGTGAAGCTGTCAGCGCCGCGGTGGATCCGCCGATAAGTGTGAAGATTTCCAGTCCGGTTGACAGATCAACTGTGCGGGGCTTCGGCGAGCCAGCTAAATATGGTGAAGTTGCCTTTCTGACACCGACAGGAAGAGGTGGGCTCTGTGTCAGCACACGTCAGAAGCGTCAGCTCCGCCTTCAGCTAAAGGTAAACCCTGCATTCATGAAGAAATCAGTGGATTATTATCACACATTACCTGGTAACACACCAGGGCTTCCAGATGTATTAGTTTAAAGCAGGAACGACAAACTCACAGGCACATACAGCCCGATCCCAACGCCTGTGGATAAAATTCGTCCATATCAACCTTTCATTTCAAATTTAAAGATTTATTTGTACTTAAAATATTCAAGTAAAATGATTTCAAGGAGAATTTATAGCTCAAGATTGCTCCAACGTCTGTGAAACACACCAATCAACCAACAACTGATGAATTTGAGGGGAATTCTTCTGGAATAAATTTTATATCTCTAACAATCCTGTCTGCTTTGACAAACCAAATTATTGTCTTTTTTTTTTTTTTTGCTAGAACTGTTTGCTGATTCACTAACTAATATCAGAGCACACAATTCATTAATTTTCTGCATGTTTTGATGTGCTTTATTGTGTAATCTTTACGCCTTGCCTCTTAAAGCAGGGCACACAGAATTAAGAGAAATGTTTGGATACAAACTTTGGTTTTATATCTTTGTAAAATCACAGAAAGAACTGTTCAGCAGAACGACAAATGACTGGTGAAAATATTGGTAGTTGCAAACAAGAAGGCAATCTTGAGAAATGAAGGTAAAGAAGCACCACCAATAAAGGATCAGTGGCTGCAGGTTGTGGAAGACATCGTATTAATGGAAAAGCTAACATACTCAGAGTTCAAGAAGCGCAGCTGTGGGAAAGAATGGACTATGTACGAGATTGAAAAGGGATATTGCTGGATTAATGAGCAATGTATAAACTAGGGTTGGGGTGAAAATCATTATTAGTCGTCGACTAGTTATTGACTAATTCTGACAGTAAATAAAAAAGTTCAAATCTAAGCAGTGAAGCTTTAAAATTGATTTTATTTATGGAATAAAACTACAAAATTGCATATACAATAAGAGAACATTGTCTGTGGCACAACTACATATCATGCAAGACATTAAAATGGAGATTAATCCCACAATGGAAGTATATAAATTAAATTCTCTCAGTAATATAAACATAGAAACCATAAATATACATCACCTGAATAGTTAATAGACTTGTTTTTTTCATTACTTGACCTTGACTTGTAGAAATATCATGCTAATTAAATTGATCAACTTGAAAATGGGTCATCTAGTCGGGAACTAGCTTTTTGTAGTCCACTATTATGACGAGTCGTCCCGGATTTGCAGGCCGGTTTTGTCCCACAGGCCTTATGTTTGACACCCCTGCTTCTTTCCTGTGATTTGAAATGACCAATTTTTTGTATGGGCATTTCAAACAGATTACTCTTGTAAGAAGAAGAACTATAAAATGACACACAAAAGAATTCTCATGATTTAATGGGAATAAACCTCATTTAAATCCTCATGATCAAGTAGTCAGAGTAACCTATTAACCTCTTGCTGCAGGAAGAATGCAGGCAGAAACTACCAGGAAAGATCATATTTCTATTCACTGGCTTCCTGTAAAATATAAAAAATTGTCTTAACATACAAATTCTCTCATTACAAGTAACACGTCTCACTTCCATCAGCTTCTTTCCCTGTGGAGACGCCAATTGTGTAACATTGGACAATACGTAAAACATGCCCAATAATGTAATCATTTTGGCTATTTTCAGTCCAATAAAGCCAATAGAGAAATAACTTGCCAATAATGTTATAAAATAGTAAAACAGTTTTGACAAACATGATTGAGTGAGAGTATTGAATAGGGCAGTCTTTAATGACAATTCAATAGTGTAATAATGTTACAACATATTCAAATGTTGGGGAAATTATATTACAATATTGGTTTAGATATTTCTTACACTGTTATAATGTTATTATATTAATGGCTTTTTTACATATAAAATAAGCCAAATTGCTAAGTTATTAGCAGGTGTCAAAGTCTTAATACTGTATGCATTCTATGTGTTCTTATGTGTTGTTTTTTTTCAATGCGCTGTGTATTTTGAACATTTGTATTTACTTTTAAATACTTCAACAAGAGTGTCTGTATTGTAAAGTGTGTATGTCATCTACATATTGTGTACTTTGTACATATTTTTCTATATACTTTTAGGTATTTGGAAACTTGTAAAGTTTACTTACACGTAAAATCAATGTACATTTACTGTTTTGTACCTGTGAAAATGGCAAACTTCTATTCTATTCAATCCTAAATTTGTCTCTCTTCCTGTAGTCGGTGCTCTCTCCTTTTTCTTCTCTCCGTTCCTTCCTGCAGGATCTCTGGCTGTAAAGTTGGAAGGCTGTCGTCTGTGCTTACAACCCCCATCAAGTCTGCAACATGCTGATTTGCTTACTGTCTAATGTCACCTTGTTTGTTTGGGTTGGGGTTTTATTTTTTTTCATTGTCTTTGCCCCCCCCCCCCCTCTTTTTGTGTTACTGTCCCTTAACCAAGCCCGGGGCAAGGAGGAATCCCCGACCAGCAGAGGCAGTTTTTCCTTTCCACTGTTACTTGCTCATCTGGAATTGTTGTTTTTTTTTTTTTCGAGAAACTAGATTGAATGTAAAGTGAATTCTAATGACCACTTTGTAAGAAGTACAACATGAATAAAACTCAACCGTGTTGAATTAAATCCTGTTTGAGTGCTATTTGAGTGAGAGTGTGCGGTTTTCTATCAAAACTAAAATTTTCCTTGCCTCCCTGTATGGTTTCTTTGAACATATTTAACTTCCAAAATGAAGATTACACACTGAATTCATTTTCTTTGTTGAATTAAACTTTTTTTTTTTTTCCTGTGAGACTGCTTTTCTTTTTTGGATGTGTAAATGGGTCGCTTAGCGAGAACTGGGTTCACCAACTCACCATTATTCATCTAAAAGTGACATAATGTGAGGCGATGCATACTTCACATCACACGATATTGAAATATCATGCGAGTAGGTGTCTCATCTGTCATCTCTTGTCTGCTGTGCAACAAAATTAGTTTTGAAAAAAAGCAAGAAGCTGAAGCTTAAATCTTAAAGTCAAAATTACTTGAAAAAGTGGACCAAATAAAGGAAACTTTATATACCAATAGAGGAACGTAAATGCATCGATGTGATAGTGTAAGACATGACAGCGTAAACCTATACCAGTATATTTGAAGATTTGAGCAAACTTGGTCTCTGCAGATCTGAGCTTTGTGAACGTGAAGTTTGAAACCTAATGTCACGAGTAAAGACTCCCATCTGCCGACCTGAAACTAGGAGCTGCTCTCACTGGTAGATTCAGGATTTGCCTGCTCCTCTACTTTCAGAGCCAGCTCTCAGTAAACAAGGTGTTCTGCTCAAATAGTTGCTGGGTTAGTTCTTTTCAAACATTTTCCAAACAAAGTTTATTGAAATCCAGGTTCTTAATGTGCAGTGAATGGAAAGGAAGCAACAGTAAGGAGTAAAATAACATGTTCTAAGAATCGAGACAATATTAGCAGCTTCCTATAAATGAGGTATAAGCCTGGAATAAGTATTTGTGTCCATGACAGGCTTATCGGCCGAAAGTTCAGAGTTTATCTCAGTATCTAAGAGACCCACTTGCTACTAGCTTTAAAAATCGGCTAGATTAAAAAAAGATAGAAATATTGTCAATAAGCCAGTACAAGCCCCCCCATAAATGTCTATATTTCTAAGTAAAAACCTCTTTCCAAAGATTAGCAGTGTTAGAAGTGCCATTTATAAGTGGCAAAATGGCTGTTTATGTAAGAAAATGGATTAACCCTTGTTTGATTTTCTAGGGAGAACTCCTAAAGAAACCTCGGTATCGGCGAATATAGTGCCATCCAGAATGAAGTGAAAATCAGGCTCACAGGGTAAGATCAGGTAGAGCAACAATAGAAGTCAGCCTCAAAGTTTAAAGAAAAGGCTGCAGGTTTTATAATTGAAGAAATTACTGCCAAAGGGGCAAAATGGCAAAACCTTATTAAACATTTTCCCCTGTGGTTTATCTGTGTTTTGCATTGCGAGAGCACCGAGACATGAAACTGTGAATCACTAGAATTAAAAGCAAAACCAAACAAACAGAGGGCAGTTAAATAACGAGCAAAACCAAGGAGTAATAAAAAACAATTTTTATTTTCTTTAAAAAATAACCCTCCCCAACAGAGTTCCCATACTATCACATACAGAGCCAAAATAATATGCTTCCATGTCCTTTCATCCAAATCTATTGGGAAGTGCTATGATAAGGACTGTTCTTGATCAGTGGCTTCAATATTGCTTAGTCAGACCGTGAGGCTGTGTGGAGGAGGAGTGGATTCTCCGGTGTCCACATGATACATTTCCAGGGTGACTGCCATTACGTCTCCCCCCTTTGCAAGGTGCTTTGTGGCTTCAGTGAGTGAAGAACTGCATCTGGTTTCAGTGGTACTGGGAAATTCCCCCAGGCTGATTCTATTTTTTTTTTTTTGTCTTGTTTTTTTTCTTCTTTTTTTTTAATGCAGCGAACGAGAGCGCGAGCCCCCCCGAAACTGTGAAAGGCCCGTCAACTGGTGGGCCAAAAGTACATAACGGGTTAATATTATATATTTATATATACAAATCACCTTGGACACAATGAAGGATCAGTAAAACGGTGTACAAAGGCATTTTGATTATGCAAGTTCATAAACATGATTTAAAAATGAAACTCATCTGATCTGTTATCTTTTGATCCCTTTCAGCTCAAAGGGGCTTTTTGACTTCTCAGACAAGATTTGAGGCGCTTAAAGGGCAACTGAGGTGGAATTTTGAGACCGTCTCCACAGTGCCCTCTCGAGGAAACACTCCGACAATAGTCACAATATTCATAATCATAATGACAAAGGAAAAAAAAAAAAAAAAAAACTATTACACCATCGAGGCAAAACGACCGACAGGCAGTGGCGAGCGCGAAGGCTCCTACCTCTAAGAAAACCAAAGTAAGGTGGCTCAGAATATCCAGTCATAAAAAATAATTACATGCATTTTTTTTTTTTTTTTTTTATCTCCATAAATCCAGAAAGTGACAAAATGTAAAGGCAGGGCATATTAAGTAGTAGTAATAGAGGCCCACCCTGTCCAATGTAGCAATCCCCCATCTGTGCCGCCCATGCACACAGAGCACCAATAGGGATTGGCTAACACAAGCTAGAGGATTGGGGCAGGGGGGTTGGCTGCATGTGAGATGAAGAAAGTGTGAAGAGAGAGCGAGGAAAGAAGGTGACCACGAAAAGGCTGATGAGTGATAAGTTTGGCTTAAGGAGGGAGGGAAAGAAAGGGAGGGGGGGAGGGGAGCAAGTGCATCTCAACAGGTTGGTCACTACATGCTAAGAAAAAGGACTGACATGGTAGAAATGTGTGTGCGTCTGCTTTCCAGGCCGAGTTGTAAGTGCCTGCAAAGAGAAAAGCGTTTGTGTCACAACAGCACAGGTGCAGTGAAGGTGTGAGTCTGGGTATGCAAGGAATTGCGTGGAGTGCACTGCCTGGCGTCACCTTTAATGGTGCAGGTTGGAATGTGCAGAATGAACAGGGCAAGGTCAATTGCTGAATGCGTGTTCAGCTTCGCAGCACTTAAGTGATCACAGACTTTGTACTTTTGTCTGTTTTCAAATCTACAGGATAGTGTTGACCTTGCCGATTGCCTTGGTTCTGGCGGCTTTGCAAGTGCGTGCAAGAGAGAGATCTTCAAAGTAGTCTGTGCCATGACTCAAGAACGACAAGTGTCACCGTTTTGGAGTAAAATAAAATTAAGAAGAATCTAAAAAGTGCCTCAGAAATCCTAAAAGAGCAATGTAGACAGAAATGGATCATCTTCCTGCTCAAGTGCCCCTTTTTCCATTGGTTGGCATCACTTTTGGCTGGTTAATAATGCTGGTTTAGGTGCATGGGGTGCAAGTATATTTGATACACTCTATGCAAATGGTCCCTCTACTGTTATGCTAAGCTCGCCTCTATAGGTCGAATCTCTAAGGGACTGGCCAACCAGCACAGAGTGTGTGGCAGGACCGCTCTCCAGTATCTATGATATGCTACACCGGCTCTTTGCGTCTCTGCTAATATAAAGACCAGAGGGCTCGCCTCACATGTACTAACAAACTCCTTATGTGCAGGACTGGTGGCACCTACATGCTATCGCTAAGTGCTAATGTACCATAACCTCTGATTCTTCGAGGCTGTCTTAAAAAATAATAATAACATTATTCAAAAAACATTAAAAACATGAATGTAGTTCATGGCAACGTTAAAATGAGACATGTAAGTGTGCGTGCCCAGTACCGCCGCTCTGGAGGATCCCCGTACTCACGGGCTTGGAACACTGGCATCCGGCTCTCGGATGGGTAAAGAGGCAGCATTGTGGTGGCAGTTAAAAAAAGTTTCTTCTTCTTCTTTTTTTTTTTCTCTTCTTTTTTTGTCTTTATCGCCTATTTTTCTCCCATCCGTATTGCATACTTACATATAGGAGTGTGAAGGTAGCGTACAATACAATTACATAATGATACCCACGTTTTCAAAATTCAACATAAAAAGAGCAAGAGTCCTGCTAACGTAAAAAAAACAACAACAAAATGACGACAACAATAATAAAATTCATAACCTTTTGAGTGCATGAGTCTGTCGAGACTGCCTGTGTTTTTAAACGGGAGGAGGGACTTATGACGATTGGAGTTGGGTGACTGAGTGGCAGGTCTGTGGAGTGTGTGTGTGTGTAGTGGGCAGTCGTTGGGAGTAAGGGATGGGGATGAGGTGGCAGCGAGCGATCTGGCTCGCCCGAGTAGAAATGAGGTGGGGGGGGGGGGGGGGGGGAATCGATGGCGGTGATGGGTGGAGGAGCTCAGGCGAAGTACATGGTCCTCAGGGTGTCGTGGTGAATCTGAACAGCTTTGGCCAGCGCCTGGGGGTCCCGACCGTTGCTCTGACCGGACACGTGGCTGCCCTCTCCACTGCAGGGTGACGACAGGAGCAGAAGACGAGGAGCGGTGATCAGACACGTTTCCGACGTGTTGCAGCACAGCATTTCAATGCATTTGTAAACTATTTGGTTATCAGGACCACAAAACCAAACCCCAAAAAAAAGGAACTTTTTCTATCTTATCAGGTGTTATGTCAAGAATTTTTTTTTTTTTTTTTTAAAGAAATCCCAACTAGATAAAAAGCTTTGTACGGAAGAGTATTAGGGCCATTGAAAAATAAATTCGGAGGCTAAAAGAAACCAATAAAAATTTTTTAAAACTCATCATGCACTTCAGTATAAGTCAAAAATCAAATCTACCACAATGAACAGAAATAACAGTTTTATGTTCATCAGAAAATAGCTTTCAATCGCAGGATTTTGATAATTCTGTATTTAAAGTCAAAGATCATAAATACAAATCCTCATTTTCCTTTTTTTTTTAAAGCCGTGTTTCTTTGTTTGCACTCAATAGACTAGTGTAGAACAGGATGAAGTCTGAACCATTACATTTACAATGCAAATACCTCAAACTGTTGCAATTTGTCGCAACCGCATAGACAAACATGCTTTTGCAAAGCTGTGAAAATCCTACATTGCGTCTTTGACAAAACCGACTGACCTGTCGTGTTCTTTGTCCACCAGGTGGTAGCGGGCACGGAAGGCCACAAGACGAGCATAGTAGGCTGGCGCGGGGATGGAGACTGAGCGGGTGCAACGCACGTAAGTGTGGCACAACTGGTAGGTTAGAATCTGCAGCTCGTCAGCCGTGAAACGATTGTCGTCCCACAGGACGTAGTAATGAGACGGCCGGCTGGTACCCTGGTGACGGGAGAGCAGGCGGTTGCAAATGAGATGAAAAATAGATGCAAACATTGGAGCTGCGCAAGCAAAAGGTCAGCGTGGGGGCCGAGAGGTGTTTATGAATTAAGGTGGCGACAGGACACCGCATCGTTTAGTTTGCGTCGTTGAATACCTGGATGCCTGCGTGGCTGCACAGGTAGAAGTCGAACTCAAAGGGATGAGTGATGCTGGTGTCCACTGTAGTCCCTGCAGGAATATTCCCACTCTTCCCAATCTGTAAACAGCAACCACAAAGACAGTTGGCAAAGACATCAGGGCAAAAAAAAAAAAAAAAAAAAAAAATGGCAACGAGAAGAATACCTGCTATTAAGAGAGAAACTAACCCTTTCAGATTTGTCTGCACAGAAGAGGCGTGTGTGGTGGCGCTTCTGTACCACGATGTAGGTGATCCCAGGCTGATAGTCTTTCTCCAGCTTTATACAAGCGTCTCTGATGGCTAGGAGCTCATAGTGGAGAATCTGCACAGGACAGCAGCATTTGTCATCACTCCACCCCTCCCCCCCCCACAAAAAAAAAAGTGGAAATGTTTTATGGCAAAAAGGCTTAAAGACCTCGCATACCTGCGGCAACTGGCCCTCGGGGACGCCGTCTCTGTAGAAGATGATCCTGGTGGGCTTGAAGCGGGTCGACTTGTAGAACTGAATGAGAAGTTCACGCACCATGTAGGATAAGTCCTCGATGATTTCCTGCCTGGGTCTCTGGACGCGCACTGTGGCACAATATCTGCTGGGATGGGCATCCATACTGCCTACCACCTGGAAAGCAGTTAGGATGGTTGAACATCGTGCTGGAAGGTGTCTTCCCAAGGAGAATGCGCCTGAAAACGTGTTCGTTGGTGGAGGAGTGGTTAGAACTCTTGGTTCATGGTGGCTGGGCTGGGTTTGTGGCTTTTAACGTCCTCCCTTAATGTGCCGGTTTTTCTTTCTGGGTACTCTGGTTTCCTCTCACAATCACACTCAATCCAAACGTGCATTTGAGTCTAACTGTTTTCGACTTTTGAGTGTTTGTGACCTGTCCAGCCTGCATCCTGCCCTCAATCATAGTCATTTGGGACGAAGCCATAAAGAAGATGGATCTACGTGCAATCAATTTCACATGAAGCATGCATCAAATGTATATATTTGATACATATGAACATTGCCTCACACACACCACTTTTTTTTTTAAAGCATTTGCATAAAGAAAGAAGCTTCCAAGAAAAATACTTTCAGAGTCTTCTCACTTCTGAGTCATTTCCCTTGCTGTGAATACTTTGACATTAGCATCCCCTAAAGGCCACGACTGAGAAATGTGTCAGACTCATCACCCGTCCTTTCTGCTTCCCCCAAATCCCCACACCAAAACACAGAATTTTTCACCCGCTTTCTCCTCAGTCCCGATGATCGAGACAGACTCACTGTCCTCTGTGACCCTCTGTCTGTGTGACTCAATCGGCTGTCATAATCGCTCGGCAACAACACAGCCAACCACAGGCGAGCTGAGGTCAAGGGCGGATGAGAGTTGACGTCATTTCCTTTTTGAATGTGACTCAGTGACAAGTCGTTTGTTAGCTTTACTTATTGTATTTTCTCCATTCTTCCGGCCTCATTTAGTGTTGCGTTCAAGTCGAAATAGAAAGCTGAAGCAACAGAGTCAAACTGGGAGTTTACAAGCAAAATTAATGCAACAATTCTAAAAATATCATGTCGCTATATTACCAATGTGAACACTTAGGGATCCCAAAATGATCATCTGATACAAGAAAATAATAATAATAAAAAAGAATCACAAATGCTTAACTCAAGCAAAAAAAAAAAAAAAGTCTTTTTATGCACGACTCCTTCAAAATGGTTTAAATAGGAGTTACTCACAGGATGAATTTGCCATTTTTAAACATAAAAAAAATGAAATAATAACAACAACATTGTTGTGTGTTTTTACCTGAGAAAGAGACGTTTCCTGCCTGAAAAGCACCATCTATGGCCGCGGTTTTTCTTTCTCTTACATTAGCATGCACAGTGGCCACTGTCACCAAGCAACCACAATGGTGTGCATTTGTTGTGACATCTTGAGGTCATTTGCAATATTTACATGCTCATGGTGAGTTTTGATTTGTCTATAAAAGGAGAGCCTGTGCCATCCTGGTGTCAGCTCAGCCATTAGAAAACATGAGATGTATTTTTACAGGAACAAAAGAAACCTACTGATGTTGTTCCATCTTTAATCCACAAATCAGATGGTCAGAAAACACAAAATGTGGGAAAAATTTTAAATCCCTGCGGTTTGAAAACACAAGAAAAAGAGGGGGAAAGGTTCCTGTATTCAATGTGCGCATTATTGTTATAGGTAATGATCCACCGGGGAAACATGTGACCCATTGTCTTTTCCATCACTCTGCTGCAGCTCACTGATCCCAGCTGTGTTTCGTGCTGTGAAGAAACTCCCTGAACTCAAAGCATCAGTACTTTGACTTGTTGACGCATCTACACCGTTATGTCAAATACATTTTACAAAAAGGCCCCATGAATAAACAAGGACTGCTGTGGAGGGTTGAACTCAATTCTACAAAAGAATGAGTGTTCCATGCTTCTGATAAGCTCCTCTCCCTGATTTGATCAGTCGTCTTGTTGTATTCTGTGAATGTTTTGTTTGAGAACGACTATAAAATAAAGCAATTAAAATAAAAAGTAAACCTCTTGACTTGACTGCATCGTGAATGCTCATTTTCATTTCCGTCTGGAGGACGACCGAGTCTGATCATCACCAACGTGAACAAAAACCTAGTGTTTAAAGAGCATTTCTTCCCAGAAACTCAAAAAGTAGCCCTCTGCTGCGTCCCACTTGGGAGTTTGAACTGCACACCCAGATCGGACGAGCGGGCCTCACTTTGTGTAGCAAACTGCAGTCTCACTGTCCCTCCTCTTCCTGAGATTGTGTCCAAGGTCAACGAGTATTGTTTAATGATGAGGCTTTTTTGTTTTTTTCTTTTCTTTTCAGACACTCACAGCAGTAATGGAGGGCTTCTTGCCATCTCCAGCAGGCGGGTGTGTGACATCTGCCCCCAGGAAGATCACTGGCTGCTGAAACACGGCTGACCTGAGAGAGCAAACGGAGGAGGAGATGCAAATTACTCACCGTCATTAATACAGTGCATGGCTCCTTTTTGAAGAGGTATATTTCCATCACTCAGTGAAATGCTGCTGGGTCAATATATCATTCAGTAAAGACTCCGAACACTTCAATCAATCGAGGAGATGAAATGTAAAATGATTAACTAGTCAAATTTATATGACATTTATTAAGCTGAAGCCATCAGCACATTTTATTCAGTATATAATTCTATTGATTGAAAGTGACATTTATTAGTATTCCACCTGAAGTCTTATGTACACAAAGAAGAGCTGTGTCAGTTGATATGAATGAACGAATGATTGTTAAACACCAATATGGAACAAATTCCTATACTTTTGCAAAAGACCACATCATCAGTCGGCGAAGAGTAAACGTGTGCAGCTTATTCAAAGTGGACCGAAGCTCACCGTTGGTGAGGCACCAGGATGTTGTTGATGCCTCCCAGCTTCACATTGATCTTGAGGCAGAGGTTGGAGAGGGTCTGAGGGGACGTCTTCACCACGTTCTTCACCTGGACACACTGCGTGGCCATGCCGAGTAGAGTGTCGCCGACGCGCTTCACCTCCGCTGAAGGGCCACATGGTAAAAAAAAAGAAAAAGAAAATACAAGTATGTCTTTACATGGTTTTGCACTATATTTGTTTTTCCACAGCTGAATATGCAGCAAATTCCTATTGGAACAAATCAAATACACCAACGTTAATGTCTAGAATTACCATAGACTGGAGTTTTTCCCGGCAGGATGACGATGATGAGCTGCAGTCCAGAATATGTGTTCTTCAGGTGTCTGAACATGGGCTCCACGCTGTCCGCTCCCTGGGCGTATTTACAGAAGCAAGGCTGGCCTTGAATGGGCATCCCAGCATCTTTAGAGATTTTACGGAGCTGGTCTGTGAAGTTTCTGAGATTTAAAAAAAAAGAAAGAAGAAGGATTGAAGCTTGAAAAAAACAAAACAAAACTGCAGTGTATCGTGTTTTCCTGTACCATCTTGACTTTGATTTAAAATTATTGGCACGAGAATAAAGTTGGAATTCAGAGCTTTGAAATCAACATCTTTACAACACGAGTGAAAACGACAGAGGGTGCCGCCTCATGGGAACTTTTTTGGTCACATAAAGATTCTGCTCCATTCTCAACAATAAGAGAAAACAGTAACTATGCTATCCTCCCTATTTTCATAATTATGTCCTGAGTTCCTCGCCTATTTCTGTTCTACACATGAAGGTTTTGTTTTCCATCTCACATTGTGCCTATTCTTGTTATTTTGCCATGTCTCACTAATGCTAGCACCCCAAAAGAGTTAGTTTGTCTGTACAGTGTGCCATTTGACTTGTTATTATTTGTTGCATGTCTTTTTTGTTTTTAATTGTTATTGAAAAATGTGCAAAAAAATTTTATGATTGAAAAAAATAAAAAAAATAAAAAGTGAAAATGATATAACAACTCCAAAACAAATCGGCACTTACTTGAGCACTTCTTCTCGGCACTGTTTCTGTGGTGCGAAGCAGGCGATAGCCCACACTTTGATCTCAATGCCGTTATAAAACTGCTTCCCCCTCATGTCCCACACTCCCTGGTTGGGTGTAGCTATCGCTCGGTTCTGTGGAAATGAAAACCCGCAAATCAAGTCACATCTCCGGCAAACCTTTGTACGCTGCGGTGTGCTGTTGCCAAGATGAAGGGTATTTTCTTCTTACCCGTCCTCCATACTGCAAAATAGGCGCTGGCAACACTCTGCCCGTCACCTCGGCCATGTCATCCTTCACCTTGATTCCGAACTCCTGGATGTACGGGTCCAGGTTGAAGTTGGCATTCTTCATCTGTAGGGAGTGGAAGACACGGATCATACCTCACCGCCTCTCGAACTTCCACCGTACATCACAGTCGTATACATCATTGTCACGGGCGCGGCCTCCAAACAACAGCTACAACTCACCAGCCTGCTGATCTCCTCTTGTCGGTCGGGTGCAGAGCGAGCGGTGGCTTTGATCATGGTGGACGTCTGATTATCCGTCAGTTTCTTGATGCATCGTTGACCGGCTACAATGTTACACACCTGCAATGAACAAAATGAGTTTCATTCGGCTGGTAGCATCAATTATACGCATCTAAATGAAAGCTTTTACCTGTAATCTGAACACTGTTTAAAGCTTTAAAAGAAAGAAAAAAAAATCATTCCATACCTCTAGGGGCAGATAAGTGTGCTTCTGCTCCTGTCCCACCTGTAGACAGGGCAGGTGGGGGTATTTTAGCTGCAAGTTGTACTTCTGCTTGAAGTACTGGGCCACTGTACATTCTACTGTCTGCCCACTTTCAAGCTGTAGGGGAAACCTGCAAAAAACAAACAAAAAATAACAAGACTATATCAATTTATTTTGGATTAAACACCTTCAAACACTTGTTCAAGCAACTAAAATCATCTCTTTGTTATTCCGTATAATGAAGGTCTCTTTACCCCTCCCCCCCAAAAAAAATAAAAATAAAATAATTGTAACCTTTAATGGGAAATAAAAGTAGGTTTAGTTACAATTTAAAAAACAAAAATAGAATTTAATGTATTAATTTGGAACTCTGTTTGGTAGTTGTGAGCCACAGTTTGCAGGACTGGATCTGCTGATTTGTCCTCGTGGCTTCTTCAACTTTCAATTGGAACTTCGACCAAATAAAAAGGTGCTGATAATCAATGGCATAAATGTAAAAATGTGACTTTAATAATTTAAAATCAAATTTTAATTTGGGCAACTCAGGCAGTTGAAATTTAAAGATAAAGGAGAAATGACATCAAAAAGGTGAATGAGGTGGAAGATATATTTCGACACCAAATCATCTTTTGTGAAGATTTGCATTTTTCTCGTCTTTGAATTTGAAGTGGTTATTTTCCAAATGCACGATCGGTAATTTACAGTTCTTTGTTTAGTTCCAAGGCAGCTCATTAAGGGAGGCGGACCTTTCAGACCCGTGCAGATCATTGATTTCATGTTGCCAGTTTGAGATATGTCGGTAATGAAGACATCCAGGGGGTGATAAATTGCAGATTGGCTGTAAGGAAAACGGTAATAAAGGCTTTCCGGCCGTGCTTACGTTTGGTGGCTGGCTGGACGTCTGGTGACATTGCATACGCGATACTTTCTCTTCATTTGGCCGCAGTGGGTCACCTCCACCTTCAGGCCTGCAGACAACAAGTGGAATACGCAAACATTTATGCAAACAGATAGCTAGAGAGAGAGAGGGGCTCATCCAAATAATTAAAACAAAGCAATAAAGAATAAAACAAAACAAAACGCCATGTAGAACCATTTGCCCTCTGATAGAAAAAGTAGGGGGGAAAATTAGAGGCGATAGGCTTTCAGACAGGATCACTGAAGTGTCATGATGGCGTTTCAATGCAAGTCTTGCATAATTAGCCCACCTTTAATCTCCTTGGTGAAGCGGACCCTTTGTGAGTCAGTGAGAGTCTTCGGCTGCTCATCGATGTTGCGAATGTCCAAAACCTCACACATGAACTCAATTACAGGCTGGGCTTTGTAGAAGGCAGTGGCTGACACTAGAGGGAGACAGAGAGCAGCAAGGAAGTCATGAGTATAGGAGAGCAGCACAGGTAAATGAATGTTTCTCAGGGAGTCGGCACTTATTATGATAGTATAATCTTATAGTAAAATCCTGAGCAAAATTGGTGTGGAGCTAACGGAAGGAAAAGCAGGGGCCTCGATTTATGGGAAAGGTTTTTAACGGTTTTCAACACGAGTCCCAGTCTAGTCACACAATTCCGGTAAAGCCTTACTGATATCACCGGATGACTGCACACATTCTGGTGATCTCGTGACTCACCATCAATGTTAAGCATCATCTTCCACATGGCGGGGCGCACAGACTGATGGAAGCCAAACCAGACTTCCCTCCCCCCGCCCAGAGGGTGGTAGTATCCTTCAGGTGGGGAGAAAAATGAACGGCCCACAGGAGTGTACCTAATTGGAGGGGGAGAGGAGAGATGGAAATGATGAGTCGGCAGAATTCGGAACATGACCTCGGCGTGACCATTTTCAGGAAAGTTGGTGTTTCACGGCGAGTCATTTCTAACCAGAAAGGAACACGCAAGCAATAAATCACCAAACGTGGAAGTAAAATAAACTGAGTAAGTAGTGTTTTCTTTCTATGTGGCGATATCTGTGACTTCAGGACTTCTTTTTCAAATATCTGCGGGTCAACTCCTCAAGCCAGCTGTCATTATTCTGCAGCTCAGCATTGTTCAGACTACACTTTCACACAGGTTTCAGCTAACAAGCATCTTTTGTTCAGCGACTGACGTCTGCAGCTATGAGAACACCTCACTAACGCCAAGTTCTGCACCAAGTACAGCTAACAAGCAAACGGCATCATACCGACAAAGTTCCAAACAGGTGCTGTTTTGTGGGCGTTCTGCCTCTGTAAACACTAACGAACTGGGTCCAGCAGTCTACCTCATAGAGGCCAAGTGACGCATGGCCACATCCAGGGCTTGGACCGAGTCGAGGGGGACCTGCAGCCGCCCGCTGACCAGAGTCTCCTGCAGCAGGCGCCACGACACCTTGGCCAGCCAACGGATGGACACCTTGAAGATTCGATCCTTACCCTCACCGGGGATGGTTACCTCAAAATCCACCTGGAATGACCAAGGAAGAGAACACACACATTTTATTAAAAAAAAAAGTGCAGTGCAAGAGTGAAACAATACCAAACTTTTTTCAGGACATATGGCAATTGATGTCATATGAGCGACTTCCTTACCGTAGCAGTAACCAACCGTATTGTTTTGACAGCGATGTTGCTTGTGTAGGCAAAGCTATGCTTTACTATCTCCAGTACTTATAGCTGTCGAGCCAAGTTATGTCACTGTGTATGGATCTACGATATACTGAACAGAAGTGCTTTTGATTTTCACTCTCAACGCAAAAAATGGTGCAATTGATCAAAATATATCACACTTAAAAAAGCAATGCCTTTCAAACTGAAATACCCACGTGCGTCAAGACAGGACACTGATTAATTAAAATATGGACAGTGAGGTTTGTCCTTATTCTTAAAACACAACTATGAAACTCATATGTGCCCTGCTGTATATTAAAGGTACTGCATGCTTATTGCACGGCTCAAATGGCTCCTTGTCTCCTGGACAAATGTTGCAACTCCCATCAAGGTAGGGTGACAATGATATGGTGCAAAAGTGAAATGCGAGACCATTTCAAAAAATAGTTACCTTCTCACTCCCAATGGGAAGTGCTAACACTGTGTAGATGTTCTTCTTGCCGTCGTACACTGGCTTCCTGTCGCCAAAGAGCTGGGGCTTGAAGTGCTGCACCATGTACTCCACCACCTCTCTGCCAGAAACGACACGCACAAAACCAACGTGGGATTAATGTCATGTGCTGAAAGAGATCCCTCGCTGCCAATTAAACCCATTGTCTCATCAGGATGCGCCGTTGTGGCGGAGAGGGAGATGATTGAATATTGATCAAGCAGGATACAGCTGCTGGGGGGCAATATCTCATGGTCATGGGGGCGAGGGAAAAGGACAAAAAGAGTCGAGGGTGCAGGTGGTGGTGGGGTGCACCGCTCAATGCGCGGTGCCTTGGCCTTCATTTAAGTGTGGGGGGAAGTGAAGTCGTCGTGAAAAGAAGAGGTCAAAGTTCTTGACCTTTGCATGCCTTTTTGGACCCTTTGTCTGAAACCGCAAAACAAAAAAACAAAACAAAAAAAAAGGGGGCCTCCGGTTCACAGATCCCCCACGAATTCGGTTTTCAAGGACTTTTCAGAATGTCAAGTTTTCCGACGCCCCAAACAGGAAATTGATGATTTTCTGAATTCGTTTCTGTTCACAACCTTGAGAATTGAGGAGCGAACGAGGCGCAAGGACTTCCCTCGAGAGTCTTCTCAGCTGAAATCCATGAGGATCCTCAACAAAAGATCACTTGTTTCATCAATGACAGTGTTACACGAGGACACCAGTTTTGTGTCAGAATGGTTTCGGGACACGTGAGATAAACAATGTCAAGTAACTCCTTTGACATTTTTGGAGACGAGTCATCCATTTTACTTCAGGAGACGCATAAAACACGTGAATTATTTAATTCACTGAAACGGCACGAGGTCCACTAGGATTGCGTACAGCCATGAGCGCATCGTATCAACATAAAAACAAGTGGCCCAAAATAACCACTGTGGCGAATGTGTCTTTGCCATCGTGTGCAGATAGACTTAATCACAATTAATAATGATCAAAAAGCTGGGGAACTTTAGTGAGCCGCACTGGGATATTGAACTGCATGGCCTCGGCCTGTGCAAAATAACATGATGAAGTTAGCCTCCATACAGTGTTCTATCCCTTCTTCTCGCAAACCTCCCCACATCAGAAGACTGAGGAATTGAATAGCCCAGCATATTTTCTTGACAGCCGCCACACAGTCACAGGCGTGACACCATTTCAGCTTGTTAACAAAAGAGAACCGCTATTCGCGTTTTGATAAAAGGATGAGTTCTTCTGGATCCAAAAAAAAGACAAAAATGAATGTATTACATGGCAAGTTGCCAATTACCCTTCATAGCAGGCATCTTTTTTGGGGTTTTTTTTTTATAAGCGCGCGAATCTCCAAGGGAGTGATGACAAAAAAAAAAAAAAAAATCCTAAGGGCAGAAACGACTGCACACAATTCCCCACTGAACTTCCAAAGTCTTTTTAATGTGCTGTTTATTGCATGGATTAAAGTGATGGATGTGAAGTTCTGTCTGAAAAATGGCTCCGAGCCAGCAATAACTGCAAAGTGGAGCTAATACTCAGTGTTCAGCTGCACGACCAATCAAAAGTTTGGACACACCTTCTCAGTGAATGTTTTTTTTTTCTTTCTTTCTTGCTTGCCAATTTATTACATTGTAGATTCTCACTGAAGACATTACAACTCTGAATGAACACGTATTGATTGCGTAGTAAATGAAGAACAACCCAAAACGTGTTTTAGATTTTAGATCCCTCAAACTAGCCACCCTTTGTTTTCTTGACAGCTCTGCAAAACCCTCGGTCGTCTCTTGATGAGCTTCATGCCGAAACTTCTGCACTGCCGTGTGCTGCGCATGTGTGTTCCAGCTCGCTAATGACCATCAATCATATTTTAATCATGTTTAGCTCGTAGCCTCGCTACTACGCGAGCCCCCACTGCTCGTTAAAATGTCGGAGGGCCAGCTTACGCGATGCACCTGAACGCGTCACTCGTCTCCTGCAGTTAAAACTGGACGAACATCACGGCTCAGACACAAACTTTCTCCTTTATTACGGAAACAGTTCAGCGAAATGTATTTCTGAACACATTGGAAGCGAGAAATAAGTTGTGCCGTTGAAAAGTTAAAATGCTGCATCACAGACGTGCGCCTGCCGTGAGGGGGTGTGGCCTATTACTTTGACAGCTTCTTCACAGAATATGAACTCTCCTGCAGAAAAAGCTTCTTTTTTTTCTTCCAGCAGCTGGCTGACGTCACAATTTTTCTTCTTGTTCTTAGGGGAGTGTACGGGGGGCCCTTAGGATTCATATTATGCCAAAAAAAGAGAGTGATGGGAGTGCTGCGCCAGATGACCTGGCCTCCACTTACCCGACCTAAACCCAGTGGGTTCGGTTATGAGATGGATCGTAAAATGAAGGCAAAAGTGCCAACAAGTGCTTAGCATCTCTGGGAACTTCTTCAAGACTGTTGGGAAACCATTTCAGGTGACGACCTCATAAAGCTCCTTCGGAGAATACCGAGAGTGAGCAAAGTCATTAAAATAAAGAAAAAACATTGATCGAGAAGGCGTGTTCAAACTTTTGACTGGTAGTGCATGTAAACTGGTAGATTTAGCCACTACTTCAACACAAGACAATACTGATATGTCTGTGCTTATTTTATTCTCCATCACTTTAAACACGCCTTTTAGAATCCACCATCTGTCCAGTCTGATCACTTGAGTGCAGGCAAATAACAACAACAACAACAAAAAGATGACCTACTGCTTAAAACTGGACAGGAATGTATGCAGACAAGATGCAAGCATGGTCTCTTTTTGAGTCATGCTTAGTATAATTTTAAATGCGGCATAGCTTCCCATATTGAGCAGATCATGAGGAAAGCCACAAGGTACCATTAATCAGACTCTGATTTAAGGAAGTTATTACTTAGCGTCACCGGATATTGCTCCATATGTCAGTATTCCTCTTGCTGTGAAAATGTTTACTGGCAGGCACAATAAACTTGAAAGGTAAACATCTTTGGTTCTGCAGCAACGTTTGTTTAAATTCTCTGTCCCGGAAGAACATGATAAATAGTTGTAATATGCATTTGCTGCCTACTAAAGGACTGACAACCCAGTAATCACTGGTGGCTGTGGGGCTTCAATTATCCAATGTTCAAAAGCTGTACCACACAGCAGACGCGTTAAATCCTACGAAATGCGCGTCTCGCTGCCACTCAACTGTTAATAACTGCTTATGACACAAAACAAGTGACAAGTTCTGATCAGTCAAAATTCACTCGCAACATCGGAGGAAGAGGAGTGAAACAAACATTGGGGCTGCAGGCGCGAGATGTTACCTGTTGACTCGTCGCGGGCACTTGTCGGGTTTGATGTCCACCTCATAGTGATAGACGTCCATCTTTGGGATCTCCACTTCAAAGTAGTTGGCCAGCAGCTTGATGGGCTTGCCCACGGTGCCCATACCCGGCCGGCGAGGGGCATGGAACACCTGCTGCAGGGGTGGGGGGAAGACCCCAATGGGCACTGTACAGAGAGAGAGAGAGAGAGAGAGAGAGAGAGAGAGAGAGAGAGAGAGAGAGAGAGAGAGAGAGAGAGAGAGAGAGAGAGAGAGAGAGAGAGAGAGAGAGAGAGAGAGAGAGAGAGAGAGAGAGAGAGAGAGAGAGAGAGAGAGAGAGAGAGAGAGAGAGAGGGAGGAGAGGAAGCCATGGACAAAGACAGGTAGGGGAGGAAAGGAGGGTCAGACACAAGAGGGTGGGGAATGAGGTCGGTGAATGTGCCCGGAGCCGTGGTGAGAACACAAAACAAACAAGTTGAAAGTGCAAAGCGGGCACATGAGGGATGGAAACAGTTATGAGAAGCAGCGGTAAAGGAAGTGGTCGTGACAAACGGCAGAGGAGAGGGCAAAGAGGGTGAACATTGTGGGCATGAGCCAGGAAGGAAGGGCGGGCAGGGGACATGGGGGGGGACACGATAAAGAGCCACAAGAGTTAAGTCAAAGAGACAGGAAGGACGAGGAAAAGGTGAAGCAACATATTGTGCGTTTGGGGGCCATGGAACAGAAACATTATGGTGGAATGAAATAAAGGTTGGCTCAAGACAAGGTATGAGGAACAGAGGGGAAGAAACCAATTACATCAAATGACAAGAGGATGACAAGAGATGGGGGAAAAAAAAAAAAAAAAACATGACAATGAGAGGAAAAGGAATTGGTTAATAAAATATTCAGCAAAAAAAATATCTGGTTAAGTTGTCACATAAACTTCAATTTAATAGTTTGGATAGTAATCCTGCCAGGCGACACATTGAATGTCTTGGGGCTCTTTCTGTCTTCTTGCATGTTTCCTAACTCGAGTCTCTGTCTCTCTGTGTTTGACCTGAGTGACCAGTCCAGGACGTGCCCTGCTTTAACCCACAGTCAGAATCAATTCCGACACCTCGGACCCAGACATGAATAGAATTGAAGTGAATTGAACAGCTAAAGAACATGGATGGATTTAAAACTTCCTACACATATTATAACAATGCTGTCATCGTCAGATTACCGTATTTTCTGCCCTATAAGGCGCACCGGGTTATAAGGGCATTGATTGACATAATTTACAACTTCATTCATATATAAGGCACACCGCCCTATAAGGCGCATGGAATAGACCAGTGGTCAGCAACATTTATAGCTCTAAGCCATTAGGTTACATTTTCCAGTGATTCTACCACCCAGAGAGGTGCACACGCTTTATTTTAATAGTCTACCTGCAGCCTATGCCAGGAGGACACTACACACAAAACCTTCTTCACTACTGGTTGACAACTTACAACTACCGGTAATAATAATAATAATAATAAACTAAACTACATGAACTAAGCAACAAAAACACAACACAACACAATTATTACCGACACCACAAACCAAATATAACCCCCAATAATTGCATTTAAAACACCACAAACAGCTGCAATGAATTATGGGAGTTTCTATCGGCTGCACTGAGGAGCTCAGGTTGAATTTGTCGCTGCAAGGCATGATGTCCCATCATGCCTTGCAGCGACAAATTCATGTTTTGTGTTGTTGGAGGTTATTGTGGCTCGTTGTTGGGCTTGGTGTTGTGTTGATTGTGTTTATGCTGTGTTTTTGTTCCCCAGTTTAGGGAGTAATTATTTCATCTAGTTTATTTTGGTTTGTTAGAATGTTGGTGTGCAACCATGAGTGATTAAGGTGTTGTGCGGAGTGTCGTCCGCTCTGAAGATCCGGTTGCAAAGTTAGAGTTGTCAAAATAAAAGCTTATGGTTGTTCAGCTGTCAAATAGCAGTCTTGAGTAGACCAATCGTCCATATATAAGGCGCACCGGGCTATAAGGCGCACTGGCAGCTTTTGAGAAAATTTGAGGTATTTAGGTGCGCCTTATAGGGCGGAAAATACGATAAGTGATCACACAGCAAACCTGCTTGGTCAAGCTACCTCCATTTAGGTATTTCCAGCTTGTTGCATCTTTATTTATTTGTTGTTTTGGATTGTTTTTGTCCCAAAATTATGCAAATGCAGAGGCATCAGAGGGCTCTGTGAACATGTATAATAATAGGGCTCAAGTGATTAACTGCTTCATGAAGAAAAAAAATGTTAAGTGCTATTTTCAGACTTAATTCGTTCACTTAGCAGCTTGTCAGTTGTGGGGTTGGCATTTTAAAAATAAGCCTCATTTCTGCATCCAACAAACTCTTCATATGTGTTAAGTTTAGCATTTCCAAGTAGGATCCATATAAGCACTACATAGTATGCAAACTAATTCCACTGACTAGCAACAACTGCTTTTCATACCAGCGTCACATTTTCAAAACAGGGCTGATTGAGTCAGAAGGTCTTATATCAACTGGGTGGTAGACTGGGTGCGAGACGCAAGACGCTGTGACTCCTGCCTGAGAGGGCCCCACTGCCTTAACCTCCGGGTCCCCAGAGACCAGCCCTCCTCCACCACAACAAAGACCCCAGCTGCCCTGCTCCTCCATCTCACACACACACACACACACACACACACACACACACACACACACACACACACACACACACACACACACACACACACACACACACACACACACACACACACACACACACACACACACACACACACACACACACACACACACACACACACACACACACGGGTGTACGGCTGAGGGATCGCCCTTGCTACGACGAACACACTCATACACACACACAAACACAGGGGGCCCCCCTCTACATTCCCAGCCTCACCATGGAGACACCACGGCAACACAGCATTGTCATGGATATCAGGGGACCTGCGTGTGTGTGTGTGTGTGTGTGTGTGTGTGTGTGTGTGTGTGTGTGTGTGTGTGTGTGTGTGTGTGTGTGTGTGTGTGTGTGTGTGTGTGTGTGTGTGTGTGTGTGTGTGGGTAGGGCTGTCCGTGAAGATGGGAGAAGGGCGGGTGCTACTACGGTCATGTTGGGGAGACCTTGGCCTTTTTGCTACTGCAATGAACATGTTCCCACATCGGACGCAAGGCGCCAATGTATTCTACGATAGAAAAATCTAACTTCTTTCCAATGGAAATGTTTAAGTTAAACATATCCCTCAATCATATTTTCACAGGGTCTTCATTAAGTTTCAAACTGACGGGATGAGTAACAGCTACAAAACCTAGAAAGATACTGCACTATGTGTATATGTGCAAAATTTTTTGCACATATACACATAGTGCAGTTTTTTTAAATCACACTTTTCACAAACAGACACTAAGCATGTGGTGGCCACATGTACTCCCTATGCAACACAACATGTGTGTGTGAGAGTGTGAGCATATCAGTGCGTGTTGTGATTGTTGCACAATCATACACACAATGACACACACTTCGCCCTCGTGCCAGTGGAGGCAGATGGTGAGAAGCGGAGCCAACGCTCTCACATATCCAAACACAATAGCAGTCTTTCCCGGGCATTGGGACTTAAATCAGAGCTTCAGGGCAGCATCAGAACATCAAGGCGCTCAGTGCTTACTGTCGTTACAATGACGTAACCAGCAGTAACAAAAAGTCACACAAGAGTTGAGTATTTTAAAGTTTGGATATTTTGTGAACTTTGTTTTGGTGACCGGGAATTGCCGACGAGAAGACAAGTTCAAGCCATTTGCAATCCTTTGGTCAGCCTTGGGATGTGCTGAATTTCAGTACATTTTAAAAAGGTCTGATATTGAATCATTCGTTATAGATCCGAGCCCAGTATAAAAATGTTTTAACAATTTACATTTAAGTCTGTGAAGGAAGCAGGCTTTTGAATTTTACACCTTTACAAAAACATGACTACATTAAAAAAAATGTAGCGCTGGGTAATAAGTAGAAGATCATCACTTGTCTCAACAAGGCAAGTACCCAGATGAAACAGGGGGGCCTCAATTATGTGTTTAATTGTTTTTGCCAAATTAGTTGTGTCTGAATATTTGGCTGTTGACCATGTGCTAAACATGGCAATCAGATTAATCGTAGAAAATTGTGCACTGAATCATCACACTTCAAACACAAAAGCAGACTTTGAATTGAGGGGCCCCTGGGGCCCTTCCCCCCATCCCCAAAAAATAAAAACAAGCCTATTCAACTGAATTCAAGGTTCAGGATTAAGAACAACAATGTGATTTCAATCTTGGCTCGAATTCGCCAATGAGGCCAGTTTTAGGAAATTCAAAGGCGAATTGGAGGTTGGAAGTTTTCAGAAAGTTATCAGTTAAATAGCCAGAAATCAGCAAAAAAGTTTTTAATTTCTTTAGAAGATTCAGGGTTGCATTTTTTTTTTTAAACCAAGGGTTAGGATTTTGCACAACAAAAAAGATGCACTTTAGCCTCAGATATACAGGCTGACACTACCTGCTCCAAGTGTTTGCTTCTAAACATCACAGTCAACCAAGGAAACAGCAAAAAAAAAAAAAAAAAAAAAAAAGAACAAGCCTGGCTCTGGCACTGATAAGCGGTGGCTGCAAATCTGAAAGCATACATGGCGAAACCACCGGTACAAGTGCTTCTGTGTCCAGGTCTAAAAACAGAATCCGTCAAAGTCCATATGTGCATATATAACAATTGAGAATCCTTTTTTTCCCACCCCTGTAGATGATAGGCCTGAGACTGCTCTGGGTGTGTGCAGAGGAAGTAATGGTGTTAAGCAGTACGTGGACAAGCTTGCAGAAGCTGTCAGTGGATGGAGAGGCTGTGGAGGCTGCGAGGGCTCCGTGAGGGGAAAGCGAGGTGCAGCCAGCTGCTGCTGCTGCTGGAAGGCGGGCTTCATCTCGTCCCTCCTCACCGAGATTCCCACGACCTCGCTGCCCCCTCGCAATGGCTGGGGATATTGTCAGCTTTCCAAAAGTCTCGTCTTCAGCCATGAATCTGGATAAATACTATGGTTTTCTACGATTGTCATGCAGGCAGACTGCAGGAGATCCCACTCCATCCCCTTGCTCGTACATCACCCCCCCCCCCCCCCCCCCCCCTCCTCCTTAACGCTCAGGCCAGACTACGGTGTCCCGTTATTTCAGCTGCAGTCTGCGTCTGCAGCCATAACCCCGCCGTTCTCGCATTTTCAGACAAGTGAGGTAAAAAAATAAACCTTACCAGCGCCAGACGGTCCCGGCTCCATCCCATTCACTTAGCCGCGCGGGTACAAGCTAGCAAGTCCGGGGTGCTTTGGCCAAACCGCCGGCCCCTTCAGGCTGGAAGCGTCTCAGACTTCCAGCCCCCTCCTCTCGGCGTGGAGTCTTCTCCCTCCTCGGTGTACCCCCGCCCCCTGCCCCTACCAGAACCCCCCCAGACCTGCAGAGGAGTTGAGGCTAACGGCGATAGCTGCCAGCCGCCCGTCTGCCCGTTGACCCTGGAGCTGGTAACAGCTGAAGCTGCAGGGCGATAGCCGTTGGATCTCCACCGGCTCCTGCTCGGCGGCGCGGCGGCTCCCCTCCCGACCGATAGTCCGCTGCGCGGGGCTTTCTGCTCGGTCTGTTGTGCTCCTGCTCTCCGTTCAAGCAGGATTCTCGAGCGGAACAAAAAAGGCCAGCCCCTCACCCCCCAAAAATCTCAAACTTCTTCTTTGCCATCAAAAAGTGCACAGGAAACTGTTGGTGAACTTGCTGTCACACCCCAGAGGCCAACAGTGGAATTACACTGCAGATATGCAAATCATGCGCTCAGACATGTGTCAGCACATTGAGGGTGATCCCACTTCACAATTAAAATAGTTATAAAAGATTCAATACTGGATGCATTTTGAATATCCATTCATATATTATTTTCTTGTGAGGTGTTATGGGATGCTGGACTTCAAATACAAAAAGAAACATACACATACAACACATACACACTCAGGGGTGATTTAAGGTAAACAATTACCTTCATATACATGTTTTTTGGACTGGAGTAACTCGTGAACACCCATGCCACCACCGCGAGAACTTGCAAGCGAGTAATTACAGAAGTGGATTTGGAACTGAAAGTTTGCAGGTTTGAATCCCATTGCTAATGGTTCACTATTGCAGGTCCCTGAGCAAGGCCCTTGACCACACATATTTTCTGGGCACCGTACTGCGGCAGGCCACCTACTGTGACATGAATAGGATCAGTAAAATACAGCAAACTGATTTTCCAGCTGGGGATCAATGAAGTACATTTTCTCAATCTTTTCTAGCAGGTTATTCCTGTGCTTGAAGCTCCAAAGATTCCTCTTTTTAAAAGTATTTATGTCATTCAAAGTTAGAGCTGAATTGAAAAATTTGTGAATGAAATGAATGAAAGTTTTAAACTGTGAGCTGAAGCAACACCAGTCCAACAAACACCCCAAGATGGTGTCTAAACCCAAAGTGTTTATCTTCAGAGAACAGGAACACATTTTTACAGAATATAATGAACAAATTCTATTTCATATATAGTGTGTTAGGAAGGAAATGAAACCTCTGACCCATAGATTTTTGGATGCAGCTCTCTGGCGTCCCCAAGAGGAGGCCAGGACCTATACAGCCGAAAAGTACAGCACAATAAGCCCCGTCTCCACCGCACAAAAAGTACCAGCCTAGACGGGTTTAAACCGCTCCGGCTCGCGTGTCACGACATGGAATGCAGTCTAAACCGCTCTAGACCGCTCCAAAGGCGACCGCTTTTCCGCTACCCATCCGTTGGGGTGCCGGGGACCATGGAACGGGTCTGAGGTTGAGCTGCTGTCTGCTGATTGGTCAGTGATTTACTACACGCCCTCAATATTTGAATGTGCTGGCTGGATGAAGCCTCTGCTGTCAGTGTGGTCAGCTGTGCTCTGGTTGTTTTTATTTTCATTTTCTTTTCTTTGCTGCTCAACTTTAGTGTTTGTTGTGAAAGAGCGGACTTGAGGCAGGGGGAGACCGGGGCTCGGGACTTTGCATCGCGTTGGAGTTTTCTGTTTGCAGCATAGCGCTAGCCGTGGCGCTGATGCACGCCCGGGACACCGGAGTCTGGAGCTCTCGTCTCCGGCGCTGACCGCGCTCCGGCAGCTCCGCTTTCCAGAGGCGGTCAGCGTTCTGTTCAGCCGCGGTCAGTGGCGCTTTATCGCGGGGACAGACCGTGGAAGCGATGAAAAGGAGCTCGGAGCTCGGAGCTCGGCGCTGTGCTGCCGGAACACGGAGGCGCCGGAGTGGAGAACCTCCTCAGAGTCCCGTGTCTGTGCCTCAGCCAACCGGGGGGAACGCTCCGGCCACTTGCCCCGCACCCGAGCGCTCGAGTATGGGGCACGTTGCCCCAAGTCCCAGGCAAGTGGCCGAGCGACTGGCTCTCTCACAACAAACACGGAAGTTGCGGCTGCAGCTCTCCACTGCAAAAAATGACTGCTGAAAAAAGTAATTTTTTTTTGTCCCGCTGCAAAAAATTTAATAAAATTAAAGTGCAAAGTGGAGAATTTAAACAACAACAGAGGATTCATAAGATCTACATCTGACGACGTTCTTTTCTGTTATAATGTCACATTTCTGCGGAGCTCATAAGCCCCGCCCACTTTTCATGCTCCTCTCTGCAGTGGAGACATGACCCAAAATTTCGGTCGGGGTTAGTGCTTCCGAACTGCTCCGTACCGCTCCGCTCCACCCCGGCACTTGTGTGCGGTGGAGATGGGGCTGAATGTCCATTATTTCATAAAATTGGAATAGGCGGAAATACATTGTTTTTGTTTTGTTTTGTGTTGTTTAGGTGCATGTAATTTCTTGTATAGTATAATGCAACTCACAAACCTCTTCACATGTTTGCCTTTTGCCCTGTTGATGCAGACCTGACACTCACAATATTTGTCTTATTCCTCCTAAACCTTTTGTGTGGGTTATTTCATAAAACTGTTGTTGATGATGATGGTGTCTTGATTTTTATGTCCCAGAAAAGCACAAATCATCTTGTTATGGTCACAGTATTTCTCATGGTGACACGTATTCATTTCTTTCACCAATTCAAAATCAACATAACAAAAGCCTTTATTGTTGCCCAAGCTCGGCAAGTTCAAGGTATAACCATTTGGCTGTAAGGTAAATTACATGAAGAGTTGACGTTTAACTAATTGCATCGAAACATGAAGTAAGGACTTTATACTAAATCTAAAACAACAACAAAACCTCAACAAACTAAAACAAAGACATGGAACTAATGAATCAGGCAAATAAATACATAAAACACTCTGATTGAAACTACTTTTACTCAATTAAATCAGGAGACAAATCTAGAGTGACCTTTAAGGAATGACCATTTGTCAATTTTTATAATTGTGATTTAAACCTGGCTAATACTCACTGTTTCTGCTCATATCAGAAGAAATCCAGAATGAAAAATAGATTGTGAATGTGTTTAGTTGGGATAAATTACAATGTACCCCTTATGATTGTTAATTTAATTTAAAGGTATAGTAGAGGATTTTCTTCTTCCGGGTGGATCATCAAAATAACTGGTCCTCCCAATTGTCAATCATTCTGGTGATATATGACGTAAGCCCGTCGTACGTGCTCGTCCCTGCGCGCAGCTCACTCTACACGGTTCTCATCATGCCTGTGGCCGACCCGACGCATTATTCTCGGACATTTTTACACAGTTTCACCCCCTCTGGTGCAAATCTTCTTGTAAAGTGAGCTTATGTGAGCGATGCCGACTTGTGACTTGTAAACAGAGCGTGCACGAGGAGAACTGGGCTCGTGCATGTCTCTCGCACGCGTTTTAGTAGGCGTTCCGTCTAGGGAGCAGGTACAGCGTTGCGCATGCGCATTTTTTTCAAACGGTGGAGAGGGCGGTTCTTTCCTAAAATTCCTGAAAATCCTCCTGTATACCTTTAATTTAATTTAATTTTATTTTATTTTATTTTATTTTATTTTATTTTATTTTATTTTATTTTATTTTATTTTATTTTATTTTATTTTATTTTATTTTATTTTATTTTATTTTATTTTATTTTATTTTATTTTATTTTATTTTATTTTATTTTATTTTATTTTATTTTATTTTATTTTATTTTATTTTATTTTATTTTATTTTATTTTATTTTATTTTATTTTATTTTATTTTATTTTATTTTATTTTATTTTATTTTATTTTATTTTATTTAATACGGAGCCCCTCTGGTGACATTGGTGGAAAAAAAAAGATTGCTTAATAACGCGTGGCCACGCGTTATCCAATTTCACTTCAGTGCAATACTAGGCATACTCCTTTGTTACTACAAGAAATATGAAAGAATATTACTGTATACTACGGAGCCCCTCTGGTGACATTGGTGAAAAAAATATTATTGCTTAATAACGCGTGGCCACGCGTTATTAAGGTGTGGGAACGAGATAAATAAGGCGTGGTCACGCGTTATTAAGGTGTGGGAACGAGATAAATAAGGCGTGGCCACGCGTTATTAAACTGCCGTCAAGTGAGCCGGCACTCAATTTTAACGGTTTACACCCAATTTCACTTCAGTGCAATACTAGGCATACTCCTTTGTTACTACAAGAAATATGAAAGAATATTACTGTATAAAATTGGAGAACAGTACTCTTAAACTTGGATGTGTTGATGGAAAATGATGGTCTCATCTATTTTCAAATTGCAATAAAATGGAATCCTTAATAGGTTTATGCCTGATTCCACTTCAGGCAGTACTAGACATACTCCTTTACTACTACAAGCAGCATCAACGAAAATCACTGTAGGAACTTGGAGAAAAGTACTTTTAAACTTGGAGCAAATTAATGAAGGCAAGACCATTATTTTCGACCAACAGATCCAAGTTTAACATTACTTTTCTCCAAATTTATACAGTAATATTCTTTGATATTACTGGTACTGGTAAAGGACTATATCAAGTATTGCACTGAAGTGAAATCAGGCATAAACCTATGAAGAATCTTTTTTTATTGGAATTTGAAAACAGGTGTGATAAATCATTATTTTCGTTAATTTGCTCCAAGTTTAAGAGTACTTTACTCCAAATCCGTACAGTAATATTCTTCGATATTGCTTGCAGTAACAAACAAGTATGTCTAGTATTGCCTTGAAGTGGAATCAGGCATAAACCTATGAAGGATTCCATTTTATTGCAATTTGAAAATAGACAAGACCATAATTTCAGACAGATGGTCTGATTTCAAAATGCAATAAAACGGAATCCTTCATAGGTTTACACCCAATTTCACTTCAGTGCAATACTAGGCATACTCCTTTGTTACTACAAGAAATATGAAAGAATATTACTGTATACATTTGGAGAAAAGTACTCTTGGATGTGTTGATTGAAAATTATGGTCTCGTCTATTTTCAAATTGCAATAAAATGGAATCCTTCATAGGTTTATGCCTGATTCCACTTCAAGGCAATACTAGACATACTTGTTTGTTACTGCAAGCAATATCGAAGAATATTACTGTAGGGATTTGGAGTAAAGTACTCTTAAATTGGGTGTAAACCGTTAAAATTGAGTGCCGGCTCACTTGACGGCAGTTTAATAACGCGTGACCACGCCTTATTTATCTCGTTCCCACACCTTAATAACGCGTGGCCACGCGTTATTAAGCAATAATATTTTTTTCACCAATGTCACCAGAGGGGCTCCGTAACTTCACAATCTATCCTCTTCTTTTGAAAATCGTCTCTCCTCCGGCCGGATGTCGTCATCGCCGGACAGCGTCACCTGACTCTGATGCGGAAGTAGTCGTCATCGCAAGGCTGTGAGTTGGAAGGTCTGTGAGATGTGTTAAAACGGGAGCAAAATGCGCAGAGATCCGCTCTGGCTTCAATAGTTTGAATGAAAGAAACAGTTTCCTTTGAGAGTGAGTGTCTCCCGCTCGGTTCGTGACTCGGTTTGTGATTTCCCCCCAATTCGGAGCAGTTTGGTTCATGGCATGTCTCGTGTTAACGGTGAAATCGACCAGAGCCTCCTCTGGACATCAAATATTTCTATTAATAACACATTAATAACACACTCTTATCAATTCGCAGTTAACGCAGACTTTGGATTGGATTTTTTTCTCTCTCCTTGAGTTACAGCGTCAGTTTCTCGGTGAACAGTAAGAGACCCCTTTTTAAAAAATTTTAATCGTATAATTACCTTTTTTCAGATCAGTCGAAGCCTGAATATGTCGTGGATAAAAGAAGGAGAATTAAACCTCCTGGAAAGGATTTCTGCTAATGTCCTAAAGGTAAGCCTGTATTTGTCTATTTCAGATGCTTGCCAAATAACGTGTGCCACTCTGGTTATGTCAACACTTCACCGAATAAACTGATTTTTAGCTCAAATAAAGATCATCCCACATTAAAGAGCAACTAATGAAGTTCTTGTTAAGTTAGTACCTTGAAATGTGCTTCCCCTTTTTTCAATCTTTGCGGCCTGAAGTGAACCTGATTTGATTTATTGCAGTATTGTAAGTCCTATTGATTTACTACACAAACAAATCTGATTATTGCAACACTTTATTGCATCATTTTGCTCCGTAGGTTTTCCACAGCAGATTAGTTTTTATCCCTTCTATCTCCTGTATCATCCCTTCCTCTTTGTGTCCATGAACCTCCTCACGAGCCTCCCTCTTCTCCTCATAATTCTCCCCACCTGGCTTTATATCTCACTTACATACATCACCAAACCATCTCAAAGCGCTTTCACTTTCACACCTTCAACTTTCAGCATGAGCTGACCCTCTAATGTACTCATTTATAATCCTTTCTATTCTGGTCTCTCTCAGTGAAAACGGCTCTGCAGCCTCCAGTTTAGGCAAATTCAGGCTTCAAGATAGTTTCGTAAAATTGTGAGGCACCAAAAGATGATCGATTAAACACCTTTCATGCTATATTAATTGCAATTATTTGTTAAATATTTGGGGAACTGAATTGCTATTTGATTGAATAATACAAATATATTTAGATTTAATAAGGTGAATATACATGCCCTTCAGCCCTTTAAACTAGCATTAATTCTCATGCATTATTAAATAATTGATTACAAATGAGTTCTTTTGTAGAGAGAAGGCCATATTTTACAGCCCATCATTCAAGTTGCCCATCCCTGCTGCAGAGCCTTTCCTTCAACCTTTGCTGGGACATTCTTGTGACGGATCACGTCTGATACTTTTCTAGACCGGAGGTCTGCAACCACTATGACCAAAAGAGCCATTTTTGTCACTTTCCACCAAATCACGTTCATCAGGAGCCACAAAATATGTTTAACCTTCAAAATGAGGCCGACCGCTTCTAAAGATTCACGTCGAGTTAAGATACAAAAACTGCTTTCATGAAGTTTCAATTACAATTCACGATGGTGAACATTTCATTCCGTTTGACCTGTTGTATCTGATTTTTGCAGTTTCAATACGTTTCATCATTATTTGGGGGTGCATTTTAGCTGTTTTGGTCATTCTGGCTGTTTTTAAGCAGTCCCCTCCCATTTTCGTTTTTTGACATTTTATCACTTTTTTCCCTTTTCCACGTGTGCTGCTATAACCAGCCAGAGAGGCATTCGGTCACAAGAAAAAAAGATTTTGAAAAGCTTTTCCTTAAACCACTGTGCTTGTCTTTCAATTTAGAACTCCTCAGATTCAGAAAACGCTTGCAATTGATGGAAACTGTTCATTACAATCAACCAAGGGTCAAGCTGAGATCTACTTTGACTCATTTTTCAATGGAAAATATATATATATTTTTTTCTCTACAGTGGTTCTTAAGTTTTGATAGTAGATAGGAAGTGTTTTATTATCTATTGTTAAAATTACTATTAGTAGTTTGGATTGTTTTGTCAACAATTTTTTTCAAATTCAGTAGTCAAAACACTTCTTCACTGTACTATCAGAAAAAAATGTAATTGTTTTTTTGTTGTTGTTTTTTTATATTTATATTCTTGTTCGTCTCAGGCGGGACCTATGCCTAAACATGTGGCCTTCATCATGGATGGAAACCGACGCTTCGCCCGGAAGAAAAACATGGGCCGCCAAGAAGGACACATGCAGGGCTTCAACAAACTGGCGGAGGTGAATGGAGGCGACATCTCAAAGCGACATATCATCTCGATATGGATCGGTTCCTCACGCGCGTGTCCACCCTCCTCTCTTTCCGGCTCAGACGCTACGCTGGTGCAAGCACCTGAACATCCCCGAGGTGACGGTGTACGCCTTCAGCATCGAGAACTTCAAGCGCACCAAAGACGAGGTGGATGGCTTGATGGAGCTGGCCAGGCAGAAATTCGAGCGGCTGCTGGAGGAACGGTGAGTGTCAACTTTCCGCTCTGCTGGTATTTGTGGGGACGGGTCACATTTTGTCGGGTCATATGATTCACAGCTTCCTTAAAGTAAAGCTGGGAGGAACAAAGCGCGGTTTTCCAGCACAGCGGCATGATCAAATCAGTTTTTCTAGTCACACTTTAGTTTTCAGGGTTAGTTTCGAAGTTTGCAAAACGCCCGTGAAAAGATTGCAGCCAGCAGAGATGCACGTCTCCCTGTTTTCTTCCAAAAGGTCCTTTAAGTTCACTGTTGGTGTTTTATTCTCGATATGTTTGAATTTCAAAACATCCACTCTACTTTGTGTTTCCAAACAAAGCAACTAAGATACAAAAACATTTCTCACTACCCTCAGTCAGATACGACGTAAACTGGTGACTGGAAGGAAAAGCTCAATAGGAATGGAGAGTATTTGTTGTTTGTTTTTTTTTTTTAATTGTTCAAACAAAATATTCCTCTATCTATGTGGGAGGAAGCCCGTGTGCCCAGAGGCTCACACTCACACAGAGAGAACATGCAAATTCTGAGAGGCCCTGGCCTGGATCTGGTCCAGGCAACAATAGCCCATTTAAATGTCTTCCCCAGAGGCCATTTAAAAAAAAAAAAAAAAAAAAGTGGATTCAACCATTTTTCAGTGATGCTACACTACAGCTTTTATTATCGACCAAACACGTCACATGTATTGCGCATAATCACAATTAGCCCTGAATACATGTTTCGATATACTGCGTTAGATTTTCAGGAAAAACAGGTCAAGTTGTATAACAAACCTTATAAGTAGAGTATGGCTACCATCTTAAAATGTGGCTTATGATGTATTGGGGCTCAGTGAAAATTGGTTAAAATGGTTATAGAACACACCGAGATGCTTTCTCTTAACTGTAACGGCGTGACAACATTCATTATATCCCGGGTGTGTTCAGCAACTGGTCACCATCGTCTGTGATTTGACAAGTGGTGGTGGAGGTGACAAGAGAAGCCAAGGTAAAAGTGGCGTATCCAGATTTACTGGTTTTAATACCCCACCACGAGCAGGAATCTAAAAGGCAAGGAACGAAAAACAGCTTCAAAATCTTGGAGGACTTGTCTCAACTAGTGAAAAATCACTTTTAAATCACTTCCAACCTCAATGACGTTCCAACCAAGTAGATTGTTTCTTCTTTTTTTTTTCCTTGTTGTTGAAAATGACACTTTTTCAGCACAATAAACATATTTTCTTGTAGCCAGCTGCAGACCTATCAACGTAAGTTGACTTGAAAATGAAATATAGTAAAAATCAAACACCACATTTGGAGTAAATTTATTGTTTAACCAAATTTTCGTCAGTCGAGCCGAACAGGATCCAAACCCGATTTTGTGTCGCAACCCAGCAGCTATGAATCCCTGATTTATTATTCACTTTTTTTTTCATTTCAAGAAGACATAATGAAGTAAATAAACACCTTTACATGCTACTTATATACAATAATACCTGTTTGAAAGAGTAAAATTGAACATGCTCAAATATGTCAATTGATTACGTTTTTGTTTTTGTTTGTGAGTTACTTACATATTTTTATTTTGTAAAAACGCAAGGGAAATGTGGCAATCAGATGCAGCGGAACACTTACTTTGAGGAAGGGAAGGCTTTCCTGAAGCAAAGAGGGACAGACAGTGCGGCGTATGCGATTATGAAACTCGTTCATCAGAAATTTGGCACATTCTTTTTTGCGCAATCTTCCAAAGTGGGACACCACTCCGATTTGAGAGCAAGGATATTTGACAATGCGTTCTGCGACAGGCATTCATTCGTGACACTTAAGTTTGAAAGAGAAAAGAAGAAATGCTTTGTTCCAAGAGTAATCTGACCAATATAGCAGCATATATGGACGTGCACACTTCGATGTAGTATTAAAGCAGCAGAGGTTCGGAGATTATTCCAGTGAAATGCAAAATTTCATCCAATTTTCTTAAAAACAAAAGCAATGAAGTGGTATAGAAGATGGAGGTATGGGTGAACAGTTTTGACTCCCGGGATCGACACATATGCTGAAACTATCCACCTCACCGGTGTTGTTAGATCGTAGATCTTCAAGTACCTGAAAAGCTTTTCTTAAGGCTTTTAGACCTTCTCTTCATTAAAATAGCCAATGTTCTGTACATCACTTAATGTGTTTAATGAGGGAGCAGTTCAACACTGGGTTTCTGTCTTCTTCGTCTTTGTTGAGATGAGCTTCCACAAACAAATGTGACGGCTTAACCGTCAATGTGATAGATGGCAGCAGTGGACCACGAGCCGCTTGAAGAGATGGAACTCACTGATTAGTCAGTGGAAATCCCTTCGTGTCCATCAGTGCAAATCCAGTCGCACATGTTTTCAGTCGCCTGTTCTTGTTTTTCTTGTTTTTGAATGTTCCGTTTGTCTTGCAGGGACAATTTGGAGAAACACGGTGTTTGTGTCCGGGTGTTGGGCGACTTAAACATGTTGCCACTTGACCTCCAGCAGCTGATTGCCAAAGCTGTGATCACAACCAGAGATCACGACAAGTACGTTCATTACTGCGTGCCTCTGTTATTGCACAAACAATAAGGCAACTGACACGCTGTGATATAAGTCTCAATACATTTATTTTGATCAGTCATTGGAATACAAGGATGAATATGTTCAATGCTCTCTTACAATTGACACACTTATTCTTTTTTTTTTTATCTTGATTTATGACCGCAGTGAACCACAACGATGCAATTTTCTTGATTTCCAGATGTTTCCTCAACGTGTGCTTTGCCTACACGTCGAGATACGAAATCACCAACGCCGTCAGAGAAATGGCCTGGGGAGTGGAGCAGAGCTTGATCAAGTCCAGGTAAGACCCGGAGAAAGCGGGCCGCGTCCCAATCGCGCGTAGAAAAACCAACCGATGACGAAGCCGTTTGTGTTTCCCTGGCGCTCAGCGACGTCTCGGAGGCGTTGCTCGGAGAGTGTCTGTACAGCAATAACTCCCCCAATCCTGACCTGCTCATCCGCACCTCTGGGGAGGTGCGTCTCAGCGACTTCCTTCTCTGGCAGGTGAGGACTGAGGACAGAAAGAAAGACATTTTATGGAGACGTGGTCTTCACTTTGCGCCTTTCCACTTAAACATTGAAAGCATAATAAATAATAAGAATAAACATTTTTTTTTTTAAAAAAGCTCAGGGCCTCGTTCCATTTTGTCAGATTCTTCAAAGGAAGATGGGATTATTCCAGATTCGATTCACATTTTCAGCAGCCTTCACCCGTCGGCAACATCTGCCTTGCTGGAGGTTCCTTTTGAGCCCGAGAGATGAGCTTGCAAAGAAAGAAAATCTTGAATAAATGCTATATCTAATTAATCTACTCAGGTTTTACTCAAGGACAGCTGCAATAACAGCAAAAGAAGACCCAGTGCAGTCGACAGGATTTCAGATGTTTTTGTAGATTTATTGGAGAAATGTTGAAGTTTGGAAACAAAAAACAAATAAGCTACATATAGAGAACATTTCCCCCCACTGCATTTTACTGTCGTTTGCACCAGTGGGCATCACTTAAAATGAATTGAAGCTGAAATTGCTTTTATTTTTTCCATCTTTTTGTGAATTGGTGGAAAATATTGAATAGAACTCCTTTCTTACATGGATCAAGAAGTAAATGACCAACAATAATACAAACTGTCAATAAACCTTAAGCATCTCTGAGAATGTATTGAATAATTTCATGAGGATTTGAATCTATCTTTACCATTTTTATTGGAAAAATCTGAACGTTTCCCTTTTAAATTAAGACACATTCGCAAACAACCTGCATTTGTAGGATGAGCAGCAGAAATGTTTGTTTCACCTCGATTAAAAAAAAAAGTAATTTTATTCTCAAAAGCCATGAAATTTTAGTTTCCTATTGAACATAAATGTCCTCAGTTTTTGTATTTTTCTATTGTTTGTTCTCCACACATTTTTTGAAAACGGCTGTGATCTATGTAGTTTAGTGCTCAGGTGAAAGGACTTATTCGGCCATTTCTTTTATTTAAAGCAGCCATCGAAGATGAGAAAGTATCTCAAAAAAACCAATATGTGTTCAACTGATGTTCAGCTTTAACAGATTGGTCTGTCTTTACTGATACTAATACAGGATTTCACAGTTTTCTTCATAGCTTATAACAATAAAGTGTTACCTGCAGTTTGAGGGTGAAACTTATGACAAAGTGCATTAACCTATTTAATGATATTCTGAGCTGTGAAAAGCACCTTTCAGCGAAACACTTTGACGCTTCATATTGATTTTCTCTCCTCCATCTGCAGACTTCTCACTCCTGTCTAGTGTTTCAGTCCGTTCTCTGGCCCGAGTACTCTTTCTGGAACCTGTGTGAAGCGATCCTCCAATATCAGTTAAATCACAAATCAATCCAGGTGAGGCTTATTCATCCAGTTACTTTCTCACGGTGAGAAATTACGGCCTGTTTGGTCCAACTGTAGCTCAGACCGACGCAGCAGTGCTGGTTCTGGTACAAGGTTGTGGGAATTCCGAGTATGTCGGCTTCAGTTGCTCACGAGGCTGCAAACGGGGAAGCTACGCAACGTTAGCGGCTGATTTGTGACGAGGTGACGTTCGAAACCGGCGAATGAGTGTTGGAGTGTGTTCTTGTGTGCGTGTTTCAGAAAGCCAGAGATCTCCATCGAGAGCATCAGGCCCTCCAACAGCTGGAGGCAGACAGAGCCTGCGTAGCCGAGCACTTGCAGCAACACGGGAACGGAAAGCCCGCCGACGCCCAGAGGAGACAAGAGGCGCTGCAGCGCTACACCGCCTGCCGGGAAGAACGAGTCCAAGACTTCCTACAAGCACTGAAGCACAAGAGAGACTCTTTCTTTAACGACTTGTGCAGCGAAACCGTCTCGGCCTAGGGAGGCCAAGGAAGAACAGATCCTCCGTTTGAAGTGGGGATGAAACCTCTCCTGTCCTCTTCCGTGCGGAGAAGACGGGAAGAGCACATCAGGAGCAGTTTCATCTTCGCATAAGACCAGAGGGAGATTTTACCCCTATGGGGCTGTAGAGTAATCGTGATATTTATGATTGTAGGTTAAAAAAAGAAGAAAAAAAAAAAGAAAGTCTAATACGTGGAGATGTCTGGTCAAGATGTAGTTAAAAAAACAAACAAACAAACAACTAACTTGTGAGTCAAATGCATGCTTTAGATTTGGAAGGTCAGCTTATGAGAGTGAAAGCTTTTGAGTGTGTGTTTTTTTTGTGGAACTTTTACAAACACACATCAACAGACGCGTGCTCGGTTTTTGTTGAATGAGGTGCGTGCTGGTGTTGAGTGTGATATTGGTGAAATAACTATATTTTGACCAGCTTTCATAAGCAGAATAAAATGATAACTATATGTCAGCTATAATTAAAGGATGTGTGCGTTATTCCTTTGTCATTTTACACATCAAAATTCTTAGTTCAGCCATCTGGACTGCAGCTACCTGGTCATTTCTGTTTGTTCCCAGACTTGTTGTTTTCTGTGGCGCCGTGCAATATGTCGACCAGCCTTCCCTTGACAAAAACATGTAAGATCTTCAAGAGGGCAGCAGATGGACTGAAAAACCTCAATACATTTCCCAGTATCTTAGTGGAGCCCACACTGCTGATGTCGAGCACAACAGAATATGAAAAAAAATGAATTAGGTGGGCAAGAGCAACACTTTAAAAAAAAAAAAAAAAAAAGTACAAAAATAAGATTATGTAGAGGCAGACCTGCTTGCCATGAGATATGAGTAGCTGCTGGGGAGATAGTTCAGGTGCTATTGTACATATAAAGCATATATAATGTATATTAAAGCAAGTGAGCTGGAACACTCATCTAACTGAAGGTAATTCCATTGTTTCAGTAGGAAAAAAAGAATGCACATTTCTAAATAGGTCTTATTCTATTTCAAGTATTGTAGAACGATACGAAACGGTTAGTGTTGCTCTTGTAAGTGTCTAATTGACGCCTTTGAATTGAGAAACAATGAAATTGCTACTCGCTTCTGGCCAGAGATGACGGCAATGATGATATTTTCTTCAGGAAATAGAAAAAGTGAACAGGTTTTGTCTGGATATTTATCATATGTGTCTATTGCCTCTGATACAAAGAAGACATGCTGCATTAGCCTTAATTACGACCAAATATAGATGAGCAAAGAAAATGATCACTAACATGATGCTGTTCAAGCAGCGAATGAGAAGAGAGTGTTGGACAACCTTGGACTGTTGGAAGTTAAATTCATTCTCATCGTTTTGGCAGGGATGTTGTAAAAAAAAAAAAAAAATATATATATATATATATATATATATTTTGTCCTTGAATACAATTTCATGGGAAAACAGTGATTTTTACATCACTTTATCCGCTATCTGCTTGAGGAAGCTCTGAGATGCACTCGTGAAAATAGCAACACTTGCAGGATCAAAATCCTCTTTCATCCCATTATGACCTGGGACTCTTCAGCCACCCATTCATCGTCTAGACCCGCTTTAACCAGATTAAGGTCGCGAGGGTCTGGAGTCCACACCAGTAAAGACTGGGCGCGTTGGCAGGTCATGCCCAGTATCGTCCTTCGAAAAGCCTTTGGAGACAGACGCCACTCACTCAGTCTTTGCAAAGGGGAAAGAAAGGGTATCCAAATAAAATCCAGACCTGTGCTAAGGGAACATGCAAATACCAAACTGAAAGAACCAGAGCTGTGAGCAGTGCTTAGTGTGTGTGCAATTCTCACTGAATTTTTTATTTAGCCAGTTATTGAAATGCAGACACGCATAGACAATACACACAGAGGCGTGTGTCAACTTTCGTCACGTCCTGCAATAAAGGGAGAAAAGTGAAAGGATGGGAATGCAAGTGTTACCTGAGAGATTAGACATAAGATAAAAAATAAATCCCAAATGTAATCCCACCTGTCTTTGATACCAACCAAAACATCAACCCTGCTTTATCCAATGGACAGTTCAGCAGGCCATCGCAGGGCAACACACGTGCAGACTAGAACACACACATGGAGAATGTGTAAACTCTGCAATAGTCCAGATGTTCTCGCTGCGACACTGCAGTGCTCACCTTGCTTATTGTATTCAGAGATGGAAGCAGTATTGTGTCTACTCTCATCTCGCTACAGTTATGATTCTTAAATTGTACTCAACTAAAATGACTGACAAACAATACTCAGGGTAAAGTTCTCAAAAACTGTTTCATTTCTGCAGTCCATTGTCGATAGAAGGCATTTGACTTTAATTAGGTGGTTTAAAAAATAAAAAAAAAAGTTAAATGCTGAAACTTGAAAAACATTCTCAAATATGTAAATAGTACCTCACGATTATAATGTGAGTAACTTGAATTTAAAACTTCCAAACACTGACAACAGATCAGCTCTGATTACTCATTACACACATAATTGTATGTGCAGTTTGATAGTTTTAAACATATCCATTAATTATGCAGCTTACCATTAGATAAATAGAATCAGTGAATAGAATCGGGTTTTACAAGAGAACTGAAAAGTATTTGAGTAGATGTACTTAGCTTCAAATCATTCCTATACTTGATACAACAGTAACTTGAACTGGACCTGCTTCTTTCTGTACAAGATTTTTCAGTGACGAGCCTAATCAATAGAAGCTGTTAAACACAGCGCGCCCCCTGCGGTGCCACTCGGTACTGCTCCGCCCGGCTCTCTGCCTCTTTAACAAGTGGGTGGCGCCTCAAGTCACGTGACTCCACCCCCTCCAATGAGCGGCGGGCGAGTGCAGAACTGGTTCAGACCGGTTTCGTTCTTATATTTCACTGTATAAACTACAAAAACATTCGTTTGCATTACACATTCGCCATTTTACGTTCAGACCTGTCGCCTGTCGTCGGTTTTCCCTCCGAAAAAAAGCCCGTCTCACGGTTATATTTTTGTGAGCTTTTTGTTCCTTTTGCAGCAGCAACATGGGAAAAACAAAGGTAAGATTTTTTTATTGAATTTATTTCATGCTCGGGGTCTTAGTTTTGTGGAGAACTGGACTGGGATTAATGCTTTTCTACGCTGGGTTTTTTTTCTGCATCAGAGGAACGTCATCATCCCTAATAAACGTTGGAGCAATGGCGCCTGATAACGGAGCTCTATGAGACCTTGTTGGAGGGAGGGAGGGCGGGCAGGGGGGGGAGGTGGGGGAGAAAAACTAAAAAAATATGTATTAAAAAGAAAAACCGGAGAAGTTTATTAGCAGGTTGAAATCGTACATTTGATCGCGTTGAAGTTGACTGTCAGGTCACGTTAAGTGTTGCGCAGCCGCTGACATTGCGCTGTGCCGTGCAGCGTTTCTGTCACAGTGTTTTCCCTCCATGGCGGGAGGCTGGGCGAAAAATATTGACAGCTTTAAGACACAGCAGCCAGCGACGCTTCCAGGCACGCCGCCGTTTGTGGTTTTATTTTTAAGTCTTTGCCTCGACAGAATTGCGCGACCTTCCGTCTAAAATGCGCTGTACCTCGTCGGCGAACACTTATCAACGTATTAAAATAGATCTGAGCGGACAACCTGCGAAATAGAGGAAGGAGTTGGGGGAGGGGATTTTTTTTTTTTTTTTGTAATCTTTTGAATCGGAAAAGTCGGCTTGTATCCGCATGTTGCTTCAAAACAGGTTTTTCGACCCAGATATTTTTCTTTTAATCTCGAGTTGATGCGACACACTTCAAAAGGAATCAAAAGATGTGTTATTCAACGACAATTCCATTCTATTTACCAGTTAATTATATTTTTAAAAAATGCCAAATTTCAGAGCATTTAACGTGTGCAAATGCAGCGACGTAATAGACTGGTGTCGGTTTGCATAATTAGCTTTTAAATGATGCATATTAGCTCGATGGGTTTCAAATACATATTCGACGTTTTATGTTGCGTCATCATACTAAATGAACTATATATTTATTTTGATGTAAAATGCGACCGGGGTCGTCTCTCAATCTGGGCAGGCTCACGTATCGCTGCATTTATTGTGCAGCCACAGATTAGTAACGTCCTAATCTTATCAGTTGGCCCACAGCTGTCTGTCGGCGCGCACTGATACAAAACAAAGGAAGCTGTCAGGGCGCCAAGGCGTTGTCATGGTGACGGCTCTGCCTGAATTCGAATTCAAAAACGCGCGGGAAGTTCTTTGTCGCCTCCACAATTTTTTAGTTTTTTTTTTGTTTACACGCAGATCAGTTTTCAGATCATTTTCGCTTATGTAATTAAAACACGATTAGGTTGTTATTTATGCTATTTATAAACTTTTTCACAATGTAATCTTTGTTTTCCTTTTCTTTCTCTTTCAGGCACCTGTGGCCCCTGAGGTTTGTTAGATATCATTTGACTTTCAAATGTATTTATTGTGAAAATAACAAAAAAAGACACAAAAATATATCGATATAGTTGTGATGTTTGGTATTAATCAGTCTTGTTTATGTAAACTGATGCTGTGTCGGGTGTCATGCATAATAAAGCAAAATCTGTTTTCTCTTGTCCCCATAGAACCAAAGACGCTCCCTCCGAGTGGCAGCGGTAAGTTACTTATAAATATGTAAAGTTATTTAAATCATTAAAAAATGTATCCAAAAGTAGTGATTCAATTACATATTTGTATTTTGTCAATAATTAGACATTAAAACAAAAAATGTCTTACCTGTAAAATGCAAGTCTCAGTGAGCGTCCAGGTTTCTTTCATCAACCAGCTGCTGTCTTTTCATAATTTGTTGATTGATTGTCATTCATGTTTACATACAATGTAAACATTGTCCTGATGTTTAGCCTGTTATCTAGTTTAATAGTCCTTTACAACTACTATCTATAGCCTATATTTCAAGGATTCTCTTTAATACATAACTCGTCCTCAGTGGTTTATTCATTTTACGAGTCAGTTCATTGCCTTAACAGCGAAAATACTTAAAATACTCTCCAACGACTTGTTTTCAACTGAATGTCCATTTGCGTTTTTTTCCCCCTTTAGCTAAAACCTAAAGCTGTTGTGGAGACCAAGAAGAGAGCCGCTCCGAAGGTAAGAAAAAAACTAACAAAAACCCGATGGTCCTTTAAGCAAACAAAAACACCTTGAACCACGATATAAAGCCAGAATTAAAAACGTCCCAGTTGATGTCCCAACGATTCAGTGTGGCTCATTGAATATGCAACAACTGAACACTAGATGGGGCTGTGATCTCTTGATCTGAACTTTGTGTTGTGGTTTTCAGCAGAAGGCAGCCAAAGCTAAGAAGGCCAAGTCAGCTGAGAATGGAAACGCCAAGGCTGAGGTTTGTACTTTTAAAGAGAATGACCTTCTGTTGTAAATGTAAAAACATGTTTAGATAAATGCCATAATTTTATTCAACTCAACAAAACTGAAGAAGATCCTCAACTATAAATAAAGTAAATATGCATAGATCACGTTTACTTTTTCATACCTCATAAGATTACAGCTACTCAAAAGTTGTGATCATGTTGGCATAGCGAGTTCTATTCATCTAACATTACTTGTGTCTTGCTTTCTGCCTCCAGGAGCCCAAGGCCGAAGCCACTGAAGCCAAATGAATAACAGCTCACATGCTCACTCTGTGTACTTGGTGATTGTACAGTTTTAAATAAGTATTTTTTACCAAGTTTTATATTACAAATGTCATTTATAGGTTTGTTTTTGGCTTGCACTTGATGTAACAAGTTTGTTTTCACGTTCATATCTCATTTTATATCCATTTTAAAAACGAGTTCCGTCCATATCTTGTAGACGTGGCATTTATAGATTGTCTAATCCAGTTTTTCTTCTTTTTTTTGAACTGCTGATTAATAGTTATATTCCAACAAGTTGTATTTTGAGTCTAATTTTAAACATAAGGCAGCTAAAGCAAATAAAACTTTGCAGGAGAAGAGAAATTTTGGCTTTGTATCTTCTTGTATTTTGATGTTGAACTAATAAAAGAGTTGCTTACCAAATGTTTTGAAACACTGTATGTCGATATGAGATTTAGTGAGTAAAAAAAAAAAAAGTTGTTTAAAAAAATGCCACAACAAGCTGTTATTAGGTCAAAAGTTTGCATCCCAAAATCATGTAATCTGTAAACCCGGTCCTCTGAAGGAAGCTTCTGTTAAGTTATGTTTCTGAAAGCTTTTCTGAATTTGATGGTTGATCTAAGTGTTGAATAAAAATGTCAAAACGTTGTGACACGGTGATCTTGAATGGTGTCGTCACAGAACGAAACTGAGTTCCTCCATTTTGTCTGGAGATCCATTTTAGGTGGTAGAAAAAAAAAGGTGGGTGCTCGTGTTGTCGGCGCTGCAGGCCGACACGGCTCCATCACGTGAAGGCACTGAGTGGACTGTTCCGACTTTCTGCAGAGCATCACAATTAAGGAATAAGGAATTTAGAAATCCTAAAATGACAGCCACCATTAAGAAAATGTGCTTTGAAGTGTTATATTGCAATATTTCTGCCCTCAAGGAGTTCTGATTAAGTTCATCTATAATATTTGGAAATGCTTAAAAAGAAAAGTCAAAGTTGACTGAAAATAGGCCTCACTTGCATTATTTGGGGTGCAGAATTAAAGTGTTCATGGATTTGTTCATTTAGATGGCATGAACTCATCTTAAAGAAGTTTGAATAGGAGAGACTAAAGTTTGAAAAAGTGACTGGCACAGACTTAAAAAAACGATGTGGAGCAATAATTGATAACTTTGTAAAAAGTTAATAACATGACTATGAAAGCAGTGTTTTGGAAAATGGAAAAATGACCAAAAAGTTTCTGGGTGTAAAACTGAAGACATTTACGCGATCCAAAAGATGGAAATCCAGATCTGCTGTTCCCTTCTCTGCAGCAAAACCCATTTTAAAGTGTCATTTAAATCCAACTCTCTAATGAGCAATTGACCTCAAATGAAAGTTTTAAGGCTGTGAGGAAACCAAAACCAGACTCAGGACAAGGATGTTCTCTGAACTACCCAGACCAGTCAGATCAATCAAACCGTCACCTTGATTTGGAAACCAGATCAGAAGCTTGAATTCCTGAAGCACAGGATTATGGATTATGACAGGACAGGTTTATGTCAGAGCAGCATACACATCAAGGGTGTTTTCAGAAAACATTTGTTGCTTCATGGAAAGAAATATCTCTCAGAATTGGATAAGACCCCCCCCCCCCCATCGCTTCCCAGACTGTGAACGCATCTCTGTCCCAACATTTTTGACTGATGTCACTCCTCACACATTCAATTGAAGCTATTGTTTCCCAATAATTGGTGAAATCCCTCAGTTTCAATATCTGTATATTTTGTGCTCTATTAGAAATAAAATGTGGATACTTCTACATGTACTTGATTTGGACTTCAGGAGGAAGTTTCTGGGGATATTCCACCAGAAAGTATCATTAAAATCTGTTTTATATCGAGATTGTAGTCATTTTCTGGAGTAATATGAATTTTTAGACATTTTCTTCATGTATACTCTGCAGCAACAAAGAAAAAACGTTATGATAATAAATAAATAAATACTGTGCTGTATCAAATATGTATGCGAGCATTTTCAGGTTTCTCTGGATTGAATATGGAATTTATAGTCAAATAAATATGGCTATTAGGAGCTTGGTGTTGTTTGCACACATTTAAATTGAAGCCTTGGCTCCTTCCTCGGGATATTCCGTGTTCTGCATTTGCTTGACGCCACCAGTAGGTGGCAGTGTGTCATTACAACAGAGGGACGAGGTTGGGCTTTCAGCTGAGGTTTCCCTCTCAACTTCTACAATCCGAGAAAGTGGGTCAAATATGACGCTCAGTGCAAACACGGAGCGCACTTTCTGGGTGTATTTAGCCTTTTTATGAGCCTCTGCGAAGATTCAAGTCGGACAATAAACACAATATATGGGGGTCAAATGTTACTTAAACTGTTCAAGTGGAAACTAACAATTATAAACAAACACATGGTCATGTAAAAACACATATTCATAACTCATTTATTTTTGTTATATACAGACAAGAAATGTCAATTTCAGATTCACATCTGTATAAAATTAGTTTTAGGTTTTTTTTTAATGGTTTTTTTTCTTTTTAATCTGATGTGATTTATACTTAGACTGTTGCTGCACATCACCTGTTTAAAAATACCTGTTTCAGATATTTTTACTCTATGACATATGAACTCAAAAACATAATCAATGACTTAAAAAAAAGAGATTATTTAATACAATCAGAGAAAGCTATGTGGAAGCACTATAGATGATAAAGCACCAGACGTCTCCCATCTGGAACACACCTGATTAAAATGAATGGGTTGTTGGTGATCCCTTCAGAAGCGTGAGAAAGGACTCTCCCATTTGAAAGGGTATGTTTGAGCTGGGGTTATGCAGGGCAGTAAATTCCTGAGAGTTCAGTCAGAAAATGCTGCTGTCGAGGAAACGCATGAATGTTTGAACCCTTGACAGGGGGAAGAGAATAACACTGAGCGTCTGACCCAGGCAGCAGACAGACAGCAAATTGTAGAAGTTGTTGGAAGCATGAATGAAAGACATTGGCCACATTGGTTAAAGAACACAATCAAAATACCAGGAGCCGCTAAAAGAATCCTCATGAAGGTCACCTGGCAGCCAAAGTGTAACGAATCAAGCTCAACAAAAAAAACTCACTGATCTCTTCATAATAAATCTGTTGAGAAAGATTTTAAAATGTCACTAATATCATCTGCTTTAAAGCCAACCTGACTAAAAAGAAGTCCATTAGATCGCAGAAAACAATCTAAGACTTGTATCCTGACTTGGATGAAGCAGCATGATGCATCCTGAGAACGGAACAAGCTCACTTGCGGTTTCCAAACTTTCAATCTGAATGAAACACGTTTATAGATCATAGAACGCCTCTGTAACAAAGATAACACAATGCAACAACTTCTGTATCCAACCTCTGCCCACCTTGACAACAACTCATTACTCTGAGCTGTGGAACATCTGACACGCAGGCAGGAGCAGGACTGAGAAGTACCCTCAATTCCCCATCCACAACTGGATGGATTGGAATTTGGAATTGGGAATTCATAAGTTTGATCATTGTAGTTCCCTGACCCTTGACCCCCACCACCACCCCAGCATCCTAGAAGTAGGTTGGGTCAATGCAGGAGAAAAAGGAATTTCCCAAAGGAGATGAATAAATGATTGGTTTCTAGGACCATGAGTGTTCAGTTCTTACCACTGCTTTCCTCAGAACAGTGGGGATTCCTCTGGTGGGGGAAGAACAAAAGCTTCACGGTAGACACCTTAAAACGTCAAGAATGAAAACAAAATGTGCCAGAAGGGCTTTGAACTGTTATATAACATTGTCTGTCTTAAGCCAATATGACAAAGATTTCTCAACAAGACCATGAACTGAGAAAGATCAAACTAACTTATTTTGTTTCCATCATCAAATATTTTCTATATATGCAACACTTTACAAAAAAAAGATAACAATAGAAAAAAAAATACCTTCTATAAGCAGCAGTCATGAAGGCTTGCCAAGCCTGGTCGACCAACCAGTCCTCATGGATGCTTTGCCCTTTTTCTTCAACCTTCTTCTATCAATTCTCCAGATCCATGTTGGCTATTAAACCCATACCTACCTGCACATGACACGTGTGAACATTTTTACATGACAACATACAGTGGACGAAGACAAAATGTTCCCACACGTGAAACCGTAAAAAGCGGACGAGTCCATTTGTGAAGACCGTAGGGGGGAGACGGAGATCCGTGGCGTTTTACACGCTCTCGAGCATGCCTCCAGTCTCGTGCTGTGGCAGTAGTGCCCCACCCCCTTTTCTCCATATAGAACATGTACGGGTCGGCCTCTTATAAAGACTCTACTCAGTACTCACTGAACACAGTGTACTACTCACCCAGCGCAGGCTCAGCGCCCCCCCGCAACTGACCCCAGACCCGCTGCTGCTGCAGGTAACGCTCACGTTTTACACTTCAGGTACTTTTAGTGGGTTAAAAATAAATGTATTGAGAGCTGATTATGAAGCGGTTACAGCTGGGCTGCTGTTCATATAGGAAGCGTTGCATGGGCTGTGCTTTGAAGTTGTCCCACTTTGTTTGTTACGTCAACGTATTTTATTCATATTATTAGAAATAATAATTTAAAAAAAAAGCCCTAAACTTTAACTTAACTTGTCAGTATTTACTTTTTTTCTGCTCAATCAAACGGCCCCCCCCCCCCCCTTTAAAATTGTCTGATCAGCTGATTAGGATGGCCCGTTATACTTGCTGTGGGTATTTTTTGTTTTTAACTGTTGCATTTATCTGCTTCCTAGCTTTCTTTTAAAAAAAAGTTTCCTGCTGAAGTTTGAAATAAAAAAAAAAAAAAAAAAACAATACACCTTTTAAATGTAATTTGGAAACTGAGAGGTTTTCCTAAAGGAATAGCTGCGTGTCCCCTTTAAAACGCGTCAATCACTACTGAAATTGATTAATTGACGTATTCGCTAATGAGTAATGAATCGGTTTAATTTGAGGTGTTTTACTTGGAACTGAAGTTGATTTAAAAGCAGACCTGCATGGCCAAAGTTGAAAGTTAATTTCTCTGGTGGCTGATCAGCTTTTGTCTCTCTCATAGACATGTTTAAAGCAGCTAATTTAATTAAAGTAATAAGTAAAATTCCAACAATTAAGTGATGTGTTTCAGTAAAACATGCATCACTTGTGCCAGGAGTGACGAGGTCACACGCTCAAATCAAAACAAGAAAACACGTTTTTCATTGCCATCTACGCCTTAAAAGGTGGTTAAAAAGTAGTATAATCACTTTAATAATCTTAATTATGTTTAATATTGTGACTTACTTGGCTGTATTACCTGTTGTTGCCGATGTGATCTTCTCTTGGAGAGTCTGTGTGGTTGGCAGGTGATCTGAACATTTTGTTCTATGACACTAAAACTGAAGCGTCTTTGTTCTTTTGGCGTGTTTTCTTGCAATTTGAGTTGAATGTGAGGTTGAAATGGTATAAGGTATAAAAAGGTTTTTTTTAATTCCTGTATATCGGAGGGTGGGCTGCTTTGACTCCTGTTTGGTCAGCTGTTGTCACACCAGGTTTGATTTAAAGCGTCCGCACCTTATTTAGAGGTTTCGTTTTACTTGGTTATCGGTCATTCTAACCGTGCACATACTTAATCATACCTTGATTTTTAAGTTATTAAAAGAGCGAACTTCAAGTGTATTTTTTTGTGTGTGTGAAGATTTCACTTTAAGCATTTTTTAATCCATACATTTTTGCAATTAAATGTATTTATCTTGAACATATCTGCCGATACATATCATAAAATTAGTGTGACCTTCAGAGTATACCTTGCAGATCGCTTTTTTAAACTACACTGACGGTGTTTAATCACCTTCTTTTATTGAATATTATTCAAGGTGTGGTTTGTGAACGGGGTTGGTTGCGCGATGCTCATGCGCCCCTCGACTGTTTGCAGCAGTTTTTTACAGCACTGATGACTGAATGCTTGATTTTGCATTGTATATCTTTGTAGATGCACATTGCAGGATCACACCAAAAACATCGTGAAACCCCTTTCAGTCCACATATTCCAGAGAAACCATGTTGACGACACGCGATGGCCATGAATGTGGAGGATGCTCAGACTGGTGTGGATGTGAGACCAGACATTCAGATTAATGGTTATGTAATTCTGCTGCTGGAGGATTTGGTCAATAGTTCGGCTTCAATTGCTGATGTACACACAGAGTGCATGCCAAGCTGCAGAGTGTACAGCATGTGGCTCCGGCAGCAGTGACACAAAGAGGCGGGACTTGGGGATGGAGGAGAGCGTTTGTGGAATTTCATTGGCTGTTTGTAGCAGAGTACACGATGTACAGAGAGGATGTTTCAATCCCAGTGCATGAAAAAGACTATTGTTGGATGTCTCAAACGCCTTTTGTTTAGGAGACTTCTATTTTTTTTTTTATACCAAATTTCAATTTGAAAAATCTTCTTTTTTTTTTTTAACCATCCGTGCATTTTCTGGATAAATGAGAAGACTTGGTTGTCTCATCTGAATGTGTCATGGTTGTGTCAAGAGTCATGTTCTCACCTCACAGCAAGCATGTTCCTTCAGGTCCTGTTGGGAATCATTCTGTGTGGTGTTTGCGTGTCTTTGAAGTTTGTATACTCCCAACAGTAGACACTCATTAGGGTGACTACTGGGGGGGGGGGTAAGGAAGCGTGGCTCTGCTTGAAATGACAGTGCAAGTCAATTTAAATTTGGGTAAAAAAATAAAGATTAAGATGGATGGATGAATGAAATCTTTTTGATTTGCGTTGGGCAAATGGATACACCAGTCTAGCACTTGGAAAACGCATTCACCTATAGTCAATATGAAGACACCAGCTGGACCAATGTGTTTGTCTTTGGACTGGAGGATACCAAGAGTTCCTGGAGAAAACCCACTGACACACGGGTCTTGCAGACTTCACACGGAAGGCACTCAAACCACCGAAAGTTTCTGTGTGGTGACGGAGGCAACCACCCTGCAGGCATTTTCTAAAATAATCTCAGCTGTTATGGAACCAGTCCAAGACGATCAACTGACTGACTTATGAGCTCAGTGCTTGCACTGACTCTAAACCAATTATGCCAGTGACTTTTCAGCTGTTCCTTTTTGAGGTATGATGACAAGCGAAGCAGAAATGGGTAAACGCCCTGTTGTTTTCATGGATGGCTCAAGGTAAATATGAATAGTTTTCATGTGATTCACCTGGAATCTAGTTTAAGCCTGCTGTGGGCCACACCTTGATGCAGCCTTAACTCTCAACCAGCAACCACAAAAGAATCTTTCGTGTGTAGAAGTTGCCTCCCACAAGCGACTTGAGATTCTTGGCGTGATGTGCTGCACACATGATCAATAAAAGGGCCGAGGGGAAGAATGTGTAATATCCTGTGACTAAATGGGAAAATCTGCAGGATTTGAGTATGCCATTTCCTGTACACACTTCAATTATAATTGCATTATTGCCAAATAATTGTTAAAGTTATACATATAAAGACAATTGTTTGGATGAATTAGCCCTTTTTGTTTTGCATTCAAGTTTTCAGGCCTGTTTCAGCATCAGGAAACCAACTTTTTTAGGAAGAACAACCATGCTTTCAAAAGCACTGGATCCTGGAACCCAAGCACTGAGTGTACAAAATCCTTATAGTTTGGGAGCAAAGAAATTGTAAACGGAACCTTTTTAAAAAAAAAAAAAAAATCTGTTCCTTGTAATGGAAATGAGTATCGCGTTTTTACAAATTAATTCATAGTTCAAACCGCAAACTTTAAAAGTTGCTTAAACTTCATTTCTTCCAAGTTGTTTTGTAAGATTACCATGTTTCTTTTCTTTTTTGTAATGAGTCATTATAATAAATGGGTGCAACTTTATTTCAAGTATACCAAGTTTTTAATAGACCTGGTCAGAGATGCTTAAGTTAAAATGACTGTTCTGAACCTTGGCTCTCTCCTAAGAGCTACAGGAGAACTGTGTTTCAGTCACATGAGATGTGAGGAAAGTTCCCCTGCATCACAGATGTTGAGTGTCCCTTTAAGTGAAATGCATAGAGACTCTTCGGCATGGCGACGGTTCCATTAGGACGGGTGATGCCTGAGCCGACATACAGTAGGGAGGCTTGTGGTTAACAGAGCCCAAGCATTCAAACTATCGGCAGTGTTCTCCTTATACTTTTACAATGTTTGTTTTCATTACAGTAAAAGTCAGAACCTCCACAAGGGATCCCTCGCTGGGCTGAAAACTCAAAAGCAATGTGTCAAGTCTGGGTTTCAGTGTCTTCATGGAACATTTATATTTAAAAGATTTTGGGGAACCAATGGTCATTGAAGCTCACCTTTAGCTTTGCCCATTCTGCAGGTGTTTGATGTAACTCCCAATATTGGACTATTAATGAACCACTGGATGATTTTTAAAAAAAACCCTCAAACAATAGCTAATCTTTCCTCCAGTGTCCCTTAACAAAAACCTTAAACAGGTTAAGGTTTCCTCCTTATATGGGATCATTGTTGCTGGAGTAGACGCGCTGGGATCGGTATAACACGCTTTGGCTTAATCACTTAATTACTGACTTCCAATAATGGGCTTAACTAGTTGTTGATGTGGCTCGGTCACCAGTTTGCAACAAATCTTTGGAGGGTTTTGAGACTTTTTTTTTTCCCACTTCTGTCGGCTTATCTAAAGCTCTTTATTGGCAGAACTGGTGAATGGTTTATTGCAGCTTAACAGCGGTTTTGACCACTGTGCTTGCTTGCAACTACGCATCTTGGATTGCACGGTTGCGAGCACGTTTTTACCACTGACATCAGTCAAAAGCAAATTAGTTATGTAACGCACATCCAGTGTTTGTTTTGTTTGTTGTTGTTGTTTTTTTCAACTCAAACCTGAAATAACCAGATGAGATGGAATGGTTTAATATTTCAAGGCGTTTTATGTAACACTTGGACATGCATAAAAAAAACATTGACCAACACTCTCACTCATTTTCTCACCTTGTGTTGGTTAACGCAGCCAGTGGTCTTGGAAAGGAGTGGATTTGAAAGCGACCCACTGTGAGTAATGCATTTCGACAACAGTGTGTGTGTGTGTGTGTGTGTGTGTGTGTGTGTGTGTGTTTGTCAGGAAGTGGGCGTGCGCTACAAGTGAGCCTGTAGATCTGGTTGGGTGAGAAGAGGGCAGTATAAAAAGGCGGAGCGCAGCACTAAAAGCTCTCAGTTGTTCAGGTTCGTCACTGTTTGGCATCGGTTAGGATTTTTAAGCGTGGCTGCGAGGTAGAAGGTCCTCCCCGGGCTGCTGGATTGACATTTCCTGCCTTTGCCTTTTTGTATTTTAATTTTTTTTTTTTTTCAACCTTCTAACGTAAGGTGAGGTCAGAACTCAGTCCGACTTTTTGACACGTGGACCAACTTTTTAGTTTGGATTCTGTCTCTTTGATCTCCTGAGGCGTGTAACCTCAACCCGGTTAGCGTGTTCCTGCGTCACACTTCTTACATTGGCCACAGTCCTCTTCCTCACTTGTATTGGAGCCTTCATCTCAAATCCATCCCAAGAGACCCTTAATTCCAGAATGGAATTGGAAGCGAACACTTAAAGGGTTGCATCTTTGCACAACTGTTTGTGCATCATCAAATTGTGTTGAGATGATTTTCAAGATGACCTCTTATCTGTTCCCATCCTGAGACCAATAAAGGCAATCTACTTTAAACTGTTAAGTTTTTGAGTTTTGACCTGCTGGGTACACTTTGTAAAAGATGGATCGCCGACCATCCTTATCGATTCTTTCCACTGGTGCTCTCTCTCTTGGTCATATTTCCATTATGTAAAGTTACACATGGAGTAGCCAAATGTGCACATGAATGAAATGGTCTTTTTCTGCTGTGTCGGCGGATGACGCAGCTTGAATCCTTGCTCTGTTGCGGTGGTCCAGATCGGGTTCAAACATGATGATTTCATAAGATGGAAGGGAGGAGGGCCAAATCTCATTGTTCCAGATGGGAGATATTCAGCATAAGCACTGACATACTCGTGTTTTTTTTCTTTTTCTTTGCATGACAGTCACATTGAATTTAGTCATAACATTTTCGTGCCAAGGAAAGTAATTTCCTCTTTTTTTTTTTTTTGTTTCCCCGATCAGATGGTTCTGGTTTATTTGTGATCCAGCCTCAGCGTTTCTTTATTTTTTTATATTGAAACTTCAAATCGATTTCTGTTGTGGTTTGAGAGTCAGTCGTCTCAATTTGTAATCCCCCCACCCCCAAAGCAAACTTGAAATGCCTTCATAATTTCTTCCGTTATTAACTATTGCATGCTTGTTTTTTTTTTCTTTTTCTTTGCAGGTTTTGAGGACCACCTCAGTTCCTCTGTCAGTTTTGAGCCACCTCACATCAGCAGATATGATCATCAGACTGGGCAGGCTGACACCTGGATACTTCCGCCTCCTCCAGGTCTGTACAGCCGCTTCGCACTTAATGTCTTGATGGGACCAACTTTCAAAATAAAAACTCCAGATTTCAATGCGTCTGTTAGAGAAATGAATACCAGATGTGATGTCATACCAGATTTTAACGCTGTCTGCACTGGTTGGAATTTGAGTTGCGTTGAAGGAAGGGAGCCCCCAGCTCTCTGCAGTGCCCCTTAAACTGCTTTCATTGCCAACATAATTAGGGGTGACACTAATCACCGTCCATATCATTTCCCCTCAGCTTCTTTTGTTCCTTCTGCCGTCATCATAATCTGCTCATCGGTTGCGACGCGCCATATGTCTGGCCATTGTGTGAACTTTTTGTTCGCTTAATTGCACTAATGTAGAGACAAAGACTGTCCCTTTCTATGGATGTAGAGTGACTGAAAAGCTCAACAGACCGGAGAAAAGTGACTCTTGTTACATAAGATCTGATACATTGACTGAAACAAACCTGGGTAACTGCAACGTAAAGCTACCGAGGGTACGATTACAGTTGAGTCACTTTTAAGAAGAATATTTCAACCTTTTCTGGGGTATTTACGCTATTTTCCTTCAGTATAGCATTGAACAAACAAACCCTTTCAAAGGTCGTTGCATGAAGCTGAAGGGTACTTTCCAATTTTGACAATGATCATAAATTCTTGAGCTTGTTAAATGCTGACATTCCCATCTCATCTCTCCAGGCCTTAAGGGCGGGGCTGTACATTCGAAGGGCACATGCAAACCGCTTAAACTGAAGCAGGCAGCCATTTTTATGAGGCAGAACTTTTTATTTTTTTGTCTCTGGGTGCATAGTTGGCATTTAATGCTCCATTTTGTGGGGAGTACAACATGTTCCCCTTCTGCTAAAACCTCTTCTCCTGAAAGTTTAATCACTGTTCCTGCAAACGGTTGTGAGACACGACCTGCAATGTTTGGTCTCTTTGTTTAGAATATACTGTGATATTTTTGCTCAAGTTTGACCAGAAATTAGCTTCTCTCTTGACCATTGTTTGTATTTTGCTTGCGTCCCTGCAGAGGCAGGTCGCCGGCGAGGTGCAGACGCAACCACAAGACCGTGCCGTCAACCAGATAGCCATGATGCTGGCCATCATGGGACTGAGTTTGTCCTACTACAGTGCCAAACAGATGACGGAGAAGGTCAGCGCCCAGCCCGCGCCCTGAAGAGACGAGAACCCTCTGATCACAGAGATGGTGGACGAATCGATGAGAAGTGAAAGAGGCGGAGCGAGGAAGCCGAAGTGGAGACACGGCAGTGTCTTTCTGGACCGCACTTTTCTCATCTCGTAGTCAAAGTCACACTCGGACACTAAACTTCTCGGATCCCTCACTTGCACAAGCTGAGCTGTCCGGGTCTCTGCTTAGTGTTTTCTGTACTTTCTGTTGTCGGGGACTTCAGGGATTAGTGGGGCTCACTCCAGTCATGGGATTATGGGCGGGGTGGATGATTAAAACAAACGTGCCAAACATGGACCTGAACATTAGTCGTTAGAAAGGTACAGGTTTGCAAGATGTGGTCAATGCTGTCCTCAGCTAAAAAAAAAAAAAAAAACTTACTGTGAAAACTCTTGTCCGGCCTTTTAAGTTGCGCTGTACCTTGTAACGAAGTGATGACGGGTCCATATCGTGGTTCAAAGGGATGAAGGAAAAATGTTTTTGTCATTTTTATTTTTCTTCTCCTTCAGCAAGTGAACCTCGCAGAGCCTCGAGAACAGGTGTGGAGCTGTATTCAAACAACTGTGGGTACATGTATAGATGTAGACTGTATCTGTCAGGTGTCTTAATGCGCAGTGACATTTTGCACAAAACTCCAGAAATGTTTTTTAAAAACTCCAATGGCATCTGCAATCTGCAAAGGAACTTTAAAAAAAACTCCTCACTACCGTTTCTTTTGGTGACTTCATTTTAACACTTGATTTACTTTAGTTCTGTGTGTGTGCGCGCGTGTGTGGCGACCCCGATAAGCACTCAAACAACTCTTTTTGCAGATCAATGTAAAACTGTTTTACTTTGAAATGCATGGGAGTGCAGATTTTTGTTCCAAACAAAAGCTGAGTCTGTTTTTATCTTGTTTTTATTGATGAATGTAAGTTTATTTTGTAATGATTTAATAAAAGCTGTGAAATACTTTGAAAGATATACAGTGAGTGTTTGAAATTAGTGGGTTATTGAAATCTGATTTTAAAAATAACTTTCGATTAATTGATACAAGAAGAAACTCTTTGGGTGTCAAACGAGCCTGAAGTTGGCACTTTATGCAATAGAGCCACATTATTTCCTGCATCAGAGAATCTGTGGGCTCTTCAACAGGATGCAGTCAGCCTGTTGCATGTAATCCTTTCACTGAGACTTCAGGTTTATTTTCTTGTCGTCTTTTTTTTTTTTTTTTTTTGTCCTTCATATTGGTGAACCCCCTCGCACATGCGAGCCCAAGTTTATAGTGAAATTGCAAAAAAATGTGGTTGTGTAGGGCATGTTTTACTGTCTCCTTGGGGCACTAAAACCTTTCAGCAGCTGGCATGTCGGGAAAGGAAACGAGTTGTCAGGAGATCATCTACAAGTCTCTCATTTCCAAATTTGAAGGTTTAGGTTAATTCCTAACATAAGACATTTGGGGAGAAATATCCTTCTGGTTTTCTCATCGTTGTGAATTCATGTTGCTTCAAAAGTGTAGAAGACCTTTGCTGGTCATACAAAATGACTGTGCTCTCATTGAGGTCTCATTTTACATATTAAAAATGAGTCTGCAGCAGATCGGAGAATGCGTTCCTGCACGTTCTCCCTTTTCTTATGTTGAGGTTTAGAAAGTGCGCATGCCGGCTCACAGGCTGATGATGATGATGTCCGGTGACAAGCCGAGACCTCGTTGGGCGCCACGTGCCCCTCTACCCACACCGCAAGCTCCTCCCATTCGCCCACCCTATTCGCTTCTTGCATGCATGTCACTGGGGGGGGGGGCCCTCTCAGTGATGCGAGCATGAGGACATAACCCCATAACGAAGGGCGCCTATTGGTTAAGCGGTGATGCGTCACCAAAATCGGTCTGTTTCTGAGCCACCGAGACAAAAGAGTGGAGATCAGGTCATTGGTAGGGAATGTGGAGGGTAGGATCACTAAATGGGACAAGGGCAGGGGTCTTCCTTCCGTTTTGTTTTCTTTAATATATTTCAACTAACTCACTGGTTAGATCCATGTGAGATTGTCTGGATGAGATGGGTTCGTGAAGGTTGTTGAAGGCACGGCAATCTTTCATTATTGCAATTATTTCTGAATGGCTCATCATGATGGCTTCCACAGACCATGTGGCTCAATCTCAGAGAGAAGCCATCTTTTATTCAACCACTGAGTTAAAAATTCTTCATATGAGCATTTAATGACTCTTATTCACCTTGCAGTCATGCCTAGAAATCATCGTTTTGTGGGAGACTTCTCCAAATCTCCCCTTTTTTAATAATGAGCTCAAAGCATTTTGTGTGGTCACAAAAGACAAAATTGTCTTCAGAAATGTTTGTGTGCTGCTGTGCAATGTATAAAGCAGCTTCATTTTCTATCATAACACACTGTGTTCCACTGTATGAGCGAGTGATTGAGTCCCATTGAGCATTCCCCCTTGCATGTCAAATTCATTTCTATCCTTTGTACTGCTGAAAGATCAATAAAAAATGAGAGCAAAAACAATGTTTTGATGCGCTTTTCTTTTATTTACACATTTATATGTGACACTAACTTGGATAGAAGTGAAAATACAAGGTGGATATAAACTGTGATTGGTTCTGAAATAGGAACAAGTTGCAACATGTCATAATTGTTTTTGTTTTTTTTTAAGATTTTCTGTACTCGTGCCCATTTTTACTGTTTTACTCAAATTTAAAACCATGATGCAGGTCTGCTTAATGCCAGCTACCACTTTGGTAAGGAAAAGATTTTCATCTCTACATGTAGAGAAAAACAGATGATATATAATCCCCATCCCCAATGGTCTCGGGTGAAAGGAAAACAAACAAACTGGCATTTATCTATGGTGTAGAAAAAACAAACAAGGAAATACAATTACTGTATCTTTGCTTCATAAAAGCAGTAAAGAAGTTACCCTACATGTGTGATGTCCAGAATGATTCTGTGGATTCAGGCTAGTCTTTATGCTCTCAATCTTCTTAATTGGACATTTCAGCACATATTTTTTTAGTAATAAATAAGAAAGTCCATGGGAATGCAAGGTGAATATGCTTGATTTATTATGCTGATTTAATTAAACAAATAAAAAAAAAATATTGCATCAATTCTGAATCCAGAATCCCTTGCTTGAGGGGCCAGTGCTTCATCTGTTCGGCCGCTGGAGTTTGTCTGGTAGTTGCAAATTGCAATGCATCAAATGGCACACATTAGTCTATTTACATGGTTTGCGTGTCAGTGAGAAGTGCATGGCAGCAAGTAATTAGCCTCATTGATTGTAAGTGTGGCAGTCAGAACTGAGTAGAGCCACACACCTCTTTGACCTCTCCATATAATTCTATTTTTGGTATCAGGATTGTTGTTGAAGGGCATTTGTGTTTAAAACGACCAAGTAACCAAAGCGTCAGAATTGCCCTGTGGACTTACTTTGATTTTAGAAGCTGATTTAAAAAAAGAGAGAGACTGGAGAATCACGCTGTGGCTTCATATTTTCATTTGGAAACTGACACACATCAATGCCAATATAAAACAAAAGTACTGTCATCAAAGAAACTTTGTGTGAGTGGGTTCATTTTATAGCGTCATTGTTCTTGAAAGATATGTAGAAAAAAAATAAAACAATCTTCTTAAGTGTTTGTAAGTTGGTGACTTTCAGTTTTTTTCAAATGCTCATACAAAAAGGGTTTTGCAGAGCTAAAATGCTTGTACAAAATCTTATAAATCTACCATATCTGCTTTGCGTGTTTAGCCACTTGCTGTTGCTGTGCACCGACCACATCAGTTCACTGGGCGGAGGAGATGGCAGTGTGCACGTGCCTGGATGGAGCATGTGCTGGATGGAGGGGGTTCAGACTCAGGGAGCCTCTGTTGTGACTCGTATCCAAAGTGCAGACTGGCGAGAACACAGAGTCTCTCACATCCCGGACACTCCCTGCAGCACAATGTGCCCCATCCATATTTATCTGCATCAATCAATGCCCCTCATCTTTAACCACCACATCTTTAGTTTACAGGTTTACAAGAGCAGTTATGGGTTCCTATCTTTTAAACGAGTGGGTCAGTGATATAGGGCACCATGTTCTCTTTTCTAATCGCACTCTGATTTTTTTTTCTTCTCTCCCTATCTCCCCGTGGGCACTTTTTGTAGGGATTTAGTGAAAAGCTGCTTATCTCTGGATTTGATGGCTGTTTGTTTCTCTATTTATGGACCCAAAGGTCCCTCTCCCACAAGGTTTATCATAATTGATGTTGAGCTCTGTTAGATGATGTTATCCCTTCACAAAGTAGGCACAGGTCTCTTATCAATCTGTAAGAACTTATTTTAAGGAAATTATTTTTTATTCTTAGGCTCTTTTATGTCACAACGCAGGGATTATGTTCTGTACTTGTACTTGTGTTGAGTTCCTTCTGGTTCAAGACATGCATTGTTATCTATCTATCTATCTATCTATCTATCTATCTATCTATCTATCTATCTATCTATCTATCTATCTATCTATCTATCTATCTATCTATCTATCTATCTATCTATCTATCTATCTATCTATCTATCTATCTACAATGGTTGAACCTGGTGAACTGATCGTCATTCAAAAAACAAAACAAAAAATAACAATAATAATAATAATATATCCGAGAAAGCTGGAGCTTTCTGACAGGGTGTGTTATCCTGCCTGAAGGAGTTGGAATGGTACATTGGGGATAAACATGATCATGAAGATGCTCAGTTGATACCAAGAGGCTCAAGGTATGCTTAGATAATAATATACTCCAAACCATGACACGAGCAGCAGCGGTATGAACTGTTATACAAGACAAGATTGATTGTTTTTGCCAAATTCGGACAATATCATCTGAATGTTGCAGCAGAAATCAGGTCCTGACTCATCAAACGGCACAATTTTTACAATCTCCAGCTCATCTTGACCATGTATACATAAGTATATAAATCCAGTTCCTGTCATATATTTGGCAGTGTAATATTTTGTATTAACAAGTGTTTAAGCAGGTACACCTGGTGAAGTGGTCGGTTAGCGTATGTATATATGCCATCCACTGTCTTGACAGTTCCCAGTTCATCTTTTTATGCTGTGTAACATTGCGCCATTATTTATTCTGACTTTTTGTTCCCACGTCTGTGTGTTTTCTTCCTTGGTTTTACCCCCCTGGCTGTTTTGGATCTTGTGTTTGTTTTTGGGAATAATCTTTATTAAAGATGTTTTTTTGCAAACACACAATCTGCCTTTGGATCTGCCTTGCTTGTCGATTTGTTTTTCTTTGTCTATATTTCATTGTTGAACAATAATAAGACTTATTGTTATGTCATATCGAATTGAAAAAATGTGCTCAATATTACTAAATTGAATTAATATACAAAAATGTTTGGGATCACATTTCCATTAATCTTTCATTTTGCTTAATCCAAATTAAGGCCACAAGAGGCCAAAACCGATTCCAGCTGATTGCACAGGGTGTATTTGAGATTTGTTTTTAAAATACACATTTAATTTAATTGTCCCTCTTCTGACCCTTCTGGGCACATTTGGTCTTGTCCTTGAATTTCGGTGACCCCTGATTGCTGCAATGTTCTCAGAGAGACAAACTGTCACGGTGCCCGTTTTGTTTCCTGTGTTATTTTGAAGTCTCATGCTGTTTCATGTTTTCTTCTGGTTGGTGCTCCCTGCCCTGATGTGTTTCACCTGTGCCTGAGTGTGTGATTGTCTTCACCTGGTGGCTGTGGTATATATATTGGGCATCTTTTGTGTGTTCTGGTTGTTGGTTCATCTTGTTTCTCTGTGTCGCTTTCCTTTGAGTTCTTTGTTCTCTTGTGATCTCCAGGTTTCTGGCATTTTGGTCCAGTTTGAATTTTAGTTTTTTGTGCTTTCTCCTTCTAGAAAAATGAGCATTACCAACCTCTATTGTGGTGTCCAGCCATCTGAGTCCCCCTTTATATGATCCATAATACAGATAAACTGCTCTTAAAAAACAAAAACAAAAAACAAACGGCTTCCTCAGTCCAAAAATCTGAAAACCACTTTGCATATAACTCAAATGACATCTTGTGGTGTATTAATAGTGATGAAACACGTTTGACAGAAACTTTTTTATAACTGATCTTTGTTCATCTTTATCTCTTTTTGAAAGACTGCAATGTGACTTCATACTTCTTCTATCGGTTAATCAAAATCCACTGCCTGGGAATGTTGTTTTAGATCCACACATGGTTTTGATGGGCACAGATTCTGCTGAGCCTCCTCTATGAGGAAAGCATTGACGCTGAGCTGCTGATTTCCTGTCTGGATTGTTGAGGAATGCTTGTGAGAATACAAGCGGCAGGGAGGCAGAGTTGGAAATAGGCCGCGGTTTGGGAATTACAGACTTGCTCACTCTGCTTTACCGTTGCTCTCTGAGAGTTTGGGGATTCTATATAGTAAATAAACGGTGCTCACTTAACATTATTTTTGGGAGCTAAAGGTGCTGAATTTAACTGCTCAAACATTTGTACAGGAGATTTATGGACGTTTTTGCATCCAACAGCCCGTCTACTTCTTGTCCAGTGTATTCACTTTTACTTTTTCTTCTGTTTAGTATTCTCTTCCTTTCAGTTAAAGTTTAACTGACCTACATGTTTGTCATTCCGCAAGGCGAGATGACGTCTCCCAGCTCCATGTCATTATCATGCAACATGTAACACGTAACATCCAAAGGGGTAGTCCTGCGGTCACATGGCCTACTTTCAGGACTACTCTGGTTGACACATGTTGAAGTTTGCATATGCAACTGTCCTGTTTTCCGGTCCTGCACCTGTTGATTCTTCCCCAATAAACACAAAAACCTGCTTGATTCAGTTTTGAAGATTCAAACGTTTATTCTCATCTTAAATAGAGCCACTTTTTTTTTTTTTTTTAATTAATTTTTAGTGAGGATAAACTAAGACAATGATGCTGTCCACAAAGAAACATGACATAAGGTGCACAAATAGCCATGGGACACAGAATAAACACAAATGCATAGAAAGTGACCACACACAGACTAAAAGAGGCTGAAAAAGAGCAGGACAAAGCCAGAGCAAACTCTAATCTCGTTTATCTTATCAATAGTACACAGTCCTTAATGGAGTTGTACCTTTTTTAGTTGAGTCGAGACCAGCATGCCCCTGCATGTTGTCTTCCAACACTGATTACTAAACAACTTGGTTATTATTCCACCGATAATTAAGTGTAAGACCAGTTGTCAGGTTTTATGGTTTTGGACATCCATTTTATATATCAATATTATACAAAACATTTTAAAATTGAGTTTTTACTGATCGTTTATTTATGACAAGAGTGTACTAGTTTTTTCTGTACATGTAATTTTCTTTCATTTCTGTACAAATCTAAGTTGCTATGCATCAACTGCTGTGGATACAGCAGTTAGTGGATACAGCAGTTAGTATTACATTTTTACTTCCCAAAAAGTGAACAGTTGACCAGACCTCAAAATATTTGTTCGGAGAAAAGAGAACATTTGGTAATGTTAATGTTAATGTTAAGGCTAATCGGATTGAGTTCAGGGTCAATGAGGTGCTGCCACTTCAGTAAACAGGAGTTCAGTTGAATAGTAACCCAGCTGCTCCTAAATGTAGACAATAGCTATGTCAGCTATGTGAGCAGGATAAGAGAGAAACTTGGCAGAAGTGGCCTGATGGTTGCCCAACTATTTTCATAAAGAAAGGAAGTGCACTTCATAAGTCCCCTTGGGTCAATTATTTATCGACACTTAACCCATCATAGTCATGGTCGGAGCAGTGTAGTGTACTGCTGCAGCAGGAAGCAGCCAGGGTCAAGGACTCACAGTGGCAGCTAAGTGGAGGGTTGTGGGTTCAATCCCTCGTCTGTCCAACAAGACACTGGAACAAGCTGCTCCTAAAGAATCAACTGAGCATCTTGCTATGGTATGTGAATGAGGAAATATGATTAACAATGAAAAGTGCTTTGAGAAACTGTTCAATCAGTGGAAAAGCACAATATAAGTCAGATCCTCGTATTAAATAGAACAACAAATTAAAAGCCAGACAAGTTAAATTGTAGTCATTGCTACTGTTTTTAATTTGAAAACAAGAACCAGTTACTAATTCATTTAAATATTTGAAAAATAGGGTTTAAGGATATTCTTTCTTATACACTTATACAGCAATGTACTTTTCTATTATGTTTCAATGCTAACTCATGGGCTACAGCTCTACAGAGCAGCAACAATGTTCTTAAAAATAATCCAGTAAGTAATAACTACCAAATTGTAACTGGAAGGAAACCTTTGATTTATCAAACTGGGGATCATAAAGGTATTACAGCTCTTAAAGACATAAATGTAGCAAGCACAATACTCATCGAGGAGCTCGTCTCCTGATGGAAGGTTGGTAAACAATTTCAGAGTAAGGTCAGCTTGTACAGTGTGCAATCCAAATATCCGTTATAGCGTTATAGTTATTGTATGCCTTTATGCTTTTGTTTGACCTTTGACATTCTTCGTTTCGTTACTTTAACATTAGCACTGTGTCAGCTGCTGATGCCTGCATGTTAATGCGTTTCATTGTGTGAACTTGCACGCTGGACTGTGTATACAGAATACATGTTCATCTCAAAAAGCACTTGTAAATTGGTTTACATAACACATCTTTGTTTACTACTATTGCAAAACTCATCTCACTTCCTTTTCTGTCCCTGTTGTTTCACCCAACACCTAAAATAAAGTAGCGTCAATAACTTCACACCAGAGACTGCCATCAAGAAGGATTTAGTCATGAATCAGCTGTTACCATCCAATCATCTTTGATTTCTCAATCTTTGTTTGGCAGAAGCTCGTGGTCTCATCTTTACTTACCAACCAGACTGGTGCAGGGTAATTTTGGAGGGGACATTAGAAGACAGGTGTGGACAGACAGCTGAGACCCTCAGGTTTAGTAAGAGGCGCTGCCGAGGCATGCACGAGGTGTTTTCATGTGGACACCGATCGTAAACTGTGCAGCACCGTCCAGTTAAAACTGGCAGGAGACTCGACTCAACATGAGAGAATTTACTGCCAATCCTGAACTTTGTTCCAAAAAGGAAAGAGGCTCCTCATTGGTGCAGACGAGCCATCCGAAATGTGAACTATGGCAGACTGAAGCTCGAGGAACGACGAGGGTTCGCCGCCATGGCAGAAACTGCCATCGCTATAAACCTGGAAGGTCAAGACGAGCTGGAGTTACTGTCTCTGTTACGTAGCATTATTTTGGGCCCTTGTCAAGTTTCCAGTGGTGACGCTCTAACAGGATGCACACGTGTCAACCATAACATGTAATCATGATGGCTGACATGACAGATACTCATCATTTGTACTTCAGGACTGTTATTGAAAGTGTTTGGTGTGTTATGGTGCACGTATGAATGTCATTCTCAAATGCAGAGGGAACAAACTCCTGGCCCACAACCCTCTTCCAGGCCACACACTCTCCACTTCTGGTCGATGGCTTGAAGTCAAAATGATAAAACAATTTGGTTAAGTTTTTCTTGTTTTTTTCACTCACTATTACAACGACCATTCATTTGGCAATTTCAAAAATTTAAATACAAGTTGACTTGACAGATAAACAAGTCACTTCTACAAAGAATGTATTTTTTAAAACTAACTAGTAAAATAATTCAAATGTTTAAAAACAAATGTTACTTTTCCATACTGTATTTAAAGCTGATTCAAATGTCTTTTTTCTGACTTTGAATGCAATTGACAGAATTCCTTTGTAATGGAAACCAACTTCTTCAGACAGTTATCATGCAATTTACTTATATTAATAAAATAATGTATGTCCTTGTATCATTGCATGGATACTTTTTGTGTATATAGTGAGTGTGTGAGATTTCTACACATATTCAGCTGCACAGTTTTAATCTCTTCAGTGTTTCTCTGTCTGTGCATTTTCCTCTCGATCTTGAGCAGTACAATCCCGTTGAGTTAAAAAGAAAAAGAAAAAGAAAAAGAAGGAGGCCTCCAGCCGGGACACTGCCTCCAGCTCAGCAAAAAAAAACAAACCTGGTTGTTACTGCTTCACAACTGGTTTGAACAGGTCAGCCTGGGGGGGAAAAAAAACAAAAAACCTCAAGAGTATGGACAAGCATGCATGTACATACAGTTTGAGAAAGGGGCAGGGCTGTTCATGGCTGGCTTCTAGGAAATAGCTCCTCAGTTTCCTGAAGATACCGCATGACGGTGCAATTATGAAAACTGGTGGATGTGCAGTAATGCAGAGGCACACAAACACAGTAAATACAGAAACATGGCATATGGTCGTGTCTTGTGTTTAGCCTGGTAACCTGTGCAGGGAGCATCCTGCAGAGGTTACCAGGCTTTCATCTGTCATTCTTCCATATAGAAGATGGAAGGATGAAAGATTGTAGCCCACCTTCAGTCTTATGTGACCCCTGATTCTTCCAACCAAAATAAATCAACAGTGTCATACTGCCAATATGGTCCCATCACAAAGTGCCAGCTTCATTTCAACAGCTTAGATAATCCTGGCGTGAAGACACTCCATAGCTCTGAGAAGATGAATGCTTCCCTAAACTGTAGATAAAAAAGAAGAAGAAGCAACGCTTTTGATGAAAATAGGTTTAATATTTACTCAACTCTGTTCTTGTAAACAACCATTCCATTTCAGGCCACAGGGGATGACATTGCCAGGGAAAACATGCACAGGGAGAACATGCACATTCCTGCACCTCGGGTGCAAATTTGCAGCTGGAAAGCAGCTGTTGTGTATCAGAATTATATGAGAACAGTCCTGTGATCCAAGGTGAAGTCTCAAAGACACACCCAGACACATTCACTGCGTCGCCTTTGTCTTATCATGAAGGTTTTCCTCATTCATGACTGAATGAGGAGGTATCCCGACATCCCTGGGAGGAGGTGTTTTGACTGTTCTCCACACCTCAATAAAAACTAAACGAGGCCTTTTCAGTGAGGAAATCAAATCAACCAAGGCAGTTGTCTCCTATATTTTCTCCTTTTTATGTTGCTGAAGAAAGTGCTCTATTAATAAAGATTCTTATTGTTAGAAAGACATTTCTGTGATGCTTTGAGGTGTTTTGATTAGTTTGCTTTAACAGCGAATCTGTTTTTAATGAATAAATAAAGAACAAATTTCACTGTTATGTCGATATTTCTTTCATTTTATGGGAGATTCAGTGTCACATTTCTAAAAGTTATGAGAAGCTGGATTGTGCTATTGTAGTCAGCACTAAATTGTTTGATTCATATATTTATTCAATCACGTCGAGTACGAGTTGAAACTGAGTTGAACTTTCCACTTCCGTGTCACTTTGTAATCTTGCAGCATAAACTACATGTCCAGGTATTCTTCTGGTATAAATAAATTATTGTGTACAAGTATATAATATTTGCAAAAACTATAAGGTTAATTTTGCTTGTGTTTAGGTTGTCGCGGTTAAAAAGTTAAAAAATACTGTTACCCCTGACAGATACAACAGATATCAGGATAAACAATGTTTTACATCCTGTCATTGTATTTGTACTTCGCTCTATAAAAATGCAATATTCTTGCTCTATTGTTGTTGGTCATATTACAGTAAAACCAAGTCCCCAGATGAGGCCTTCAGCTGTGTGTACGTGTGTGTGTGTGTGTGTGTGTGTGTGTGTGTGTGTGTGTGTGTGTGTGTGTGTGTGTGTGTGTGTGTGTGTGTGTGTGTGTGTGTGTGTGCGTGCGTGTTTGTGCATTGTGCTAAGTTGTGACTAATAACCTTCAGAGCTCTTATGTAAAACTTGAGCCTGAAGACAAACGTGGTGATGGAAACAGGACAGACTGTTTTGGACGGTAAGAGGAACTGGGAATGCACATTTTATTAGGAGTTACGCAACAGCATGCAGTGCCGGACGCAGCAGCTCCGTAACGTATGGGTCTGCCGGGCCTCGTAAAACATGAGAAGAGTATAGACGATTAAGCATAAGTAAGCAGGGTTGTTTGTGCATCGTCCATGTGACTGGGTTACATACTCCTCACGAATGCAAACACAAACAAACGAGCTGCTGCAGGTATACCCAGCTATTCCCAGAGGTGAAGAGGAAATGTCATTTTTAAATTGTACATTCCATTGCAAGGTGGAGATAAATCTTGCTATTTAAAGAGATGCAGTTTGACACACCTTACCCATAAACCCCGTGCATGAATTTACATTCATTCTTTATTTGAGTTGCACGAGTAAAGTGCATGCCTTGACGTTAAAGAGCAAACAGTGCAGCACTTTTAACTGCTCATTTTTTTGCTTCATTATTGTTGAATCTTCTGTTCCAGTCTTAGTGCGTGTGGAGTTAACAACTCCTCCCTGTGTGTACTTGGGCTTTCTCTGTGTACAGTCCAAAAACATGCTTATTTGATAAATCTGTGTTTCTAAATTGTAAAACTAGTGACCTGTCTGACGTGTCCCCTATTTTCACTCATCTGGGACCATAAGCAGGACAAACCAATTGAAAGATGGCCGACATTAAAATTTGAGAACGTTTTGTAAGCGTTCCATCCATCCATCCATTGTCTACCGCTTTATCCGGGGCCAGGTCGCGGAGGCAGCAGTCTGAGCAGAGTGGCCCAGACTTCCCTCACCCCAGACACTTCCTCCAGCTCCTCCGGTGGCACCCCAAGGCGTTCCCAGGCCAGCCGAGAGACATAGTCCCTCCAGCGTGTCCTGGGTCTGCCCCGAGGCCTCCTACCGGAGGGACATGCCCGGAACACCTCCCTAGGGAGGTGTCCGGGGGGCATCCGAAAGAGATGCCCGAGCCACCTCAGCTGGCTCCTCTCGATGTGGAGGAGCAGCGGCTTACTTTGTAAGCGTTATTCAGATCAAAGATGATGCAATCACGGCCTAATGACACATTTGGTTTCTCTACGCAACACCACTATATTTCTTGTTTTTTAATTGATCCACAAAGCTACTGACATTGTAATATTTGATTTTTGATTTGTTTCTTAATTTCAGTTTTATCTTGTGGTTTCCTTCATGCTAATATGTCATGTTACTTTCATCATTCTTTTCAATAGTTTTAACCTCTTTTTAGATATTTTATCTTGTTTAGATGTCTTTTTTTTTGGTGTTTTTAATCAATTTCTTATATCTTGATAAAAGTTTTTGTGTTTATGAGCTTTTTAAACTATTGTGATCCTACATTCTTATCTGCTATTTTAGGTTTTCTTCTGTCCGTCCTCAATTTGTCTGGTATCGGTGTTGAAGCACTTTCAATCGTATAAGCCTAGATGAAAAGTGCAATGTAGATAAAATATGATTTAAGTTGTAGTGGACAATCTTTTTCACCTTTCCGAAGATATTGGATTGCAAAGATGAGCATTCCTGAATATCGTACTCTAGGGTGTGCAACTATAAAAAAACTTGACCCAGAGTGTTGTATAAACCTATAGTGTGACCTAGTGACCTACATACTGGAATCTTACTGTACACAATGATTGATCAACAGACTTGCAGCCTAAACGTCACATGATCTGAAGCTGAAATATTTGCTTTTGCCCTTCACCACCACAGCATGCCACCAGCTTCTCCTCATGCTTCTTCCAGTGGAGGAAACCGAGGCTGGTGGGATTTATGTTGCATGCAATAGAAGAGCAGCCAGTCTTCATCTCAACATGGCCCAGTCTTTACATTCAGGTCTATTTTGGGATGGAAACTTTTAGTCTGGTAAGCATTTGGATCAGCTTTATTAAGCTCTGCCACACATCCACACCCGCACAGTCACACAGTCACACACTCATACATACTGTGGCGCCACAGGAGATAGAAAAACAGATACCATAAATGTACAGCTGGATGAAGGATGAGCTCAGTGAGGAATGATTCGCCTGTCATAAATTACGTCTGGATCCAAATTCGTAATGCATCTGATGTGTTCTGGAGAAGAGGTGTGTTGGCTCACCTGCACTGAACTCTCCATGTGCTTTCTGTCACGAATGCTCAGTACACACGAAGCAACACCAACCAATTCAGGACACAGATAACCTGTTCCATAGCAACTTAAATTCAATGAGCATTATCATCCCTATTTTAATTTTTAATTTTAATTTTGTAGTGGTTAGCACCTTCACCTAACGTAGAGAAGACCTTGAGGGCTTTCCTATGTGGTGTTTGCATATTCTCCCTGTGTACATGGCTCTTATTTTTTCTTTTTTTTTTCTTTCTATTTTTACCAGCAGGTGTAAATTACCCTGCATTGAACCGGTGGTCTGTCCTGGGTTTACGCTGCAGTTTCCCTTAGCCACAATCAGTTGCAGCATCTCTTTCCACTGAAGTTGGATAAATTAATTTAGAAAGTGGATTGATGTACAACCTGCACCAAAAAGTACTAACCCAGTATAGAAATAACCCAATATAAATCATCACAGATGTTTGGGACATTGAGATGAATCACAATAGTAGTTGGATGGATCAATGAGTAGGGAATGTGAACGATAGTTGCGTAAGGACAAACAAGGGCAAATGGAACTCGAATCCAAGTGATCAGGCCTGTGTGTATATATAACTTTTACAGTGGCATATGCTGGAAGCTGAACTACCCCCCTGGGGCTTCAAGGGAAGATGAACCCCTCCCTGCAGGAAGGGAGGGGCGAAATTACACTCGTGGGGTAATCATCTAATGGCGTTTCTTTGATTGTATGTGTGGCTGCTGCCATGTCTACAATGAGAATCTGTTTAAGAGACAGGTGAAGAATGATGGCATCCATCTTTACTTGGAGGGAACAAAAGAGGCTCTGCTGGCTTCCTGCAACATTCTTGTGCGAAAACTCTTCATCTTATCTCTAGGACTCCCCAGACTGAAATGTCTACTTTTTTTTATGACTGTCGTGATCTTTGACATAACGATGTAAGCCAGTCTTGGAAAACTGCACTGCTTTGACGATACATTCCCATCCAATGCCCTGATGAGGCTTCCTTTATGAATGCAATGCTCCACGGATGTAGATCTTCTCTTGGGTCCCTTTGAACACTGTTGAATGTTGATACTGTTGCACTGAGTGTATGCGGTTGACACGATGTACACTGTGATGAGTACATTCTGTTCTTGAGCTGTCCAGGGGACCCATCAGTTCGGAGGATTCATTTACTGTCACCCCCCAGTGGTCAACACGGGAAGACCAAAGTGATAGTACAACACCAAAAAAGAATACAAAAGACACCCATGTAAAGGTGACTCAAGCGTTTGGAGACATGATTGCTATAGATTATTGATAAAAGACAATGACAACACTGTCATTCCAAAAAACAAAAACAAAAAATAAATTACTACGACTACTACTATGACCAGACTATTAAAAATAGTGATGAATCATAATATTAATATAAGTAATTAGTAATATATTAGTCTCTTCACTATGTTGTAGCAGTCAAAGACCTGACTTATTAGTCTCAAACAATACTTATTCATTTCATATTTCTATGAATTCAGTCTATTTTTGCATCTGAAATCTTGGCATACAAAACAAATAATCATACAAAGCAACAATTGGATGAATAAATATTCTACAGGGCACACGAGTAAAGTTACCCGGTACTTCCATAATAACAATAATAATAATAATAATAATAATATATGTGTTTTCAAAGAGGACTTTAAGTAAAAAAAAAAAAAAAGCGGGGTTCTTATAATTGACAATGCAATAGAATCCATCCAAATAATTATGCATTAAACAACTTATCTTCACAGATAATGTTTTTTTATGTAGTGAAATCATTTTAGGATTTTTTTTTCTTCTATTTTCTCAAATTTTGATATTTTGGTAGTTACAGTTGCCGCAAAACCTTGTGCAACAATGTGAAAGACGTTTTCGCCATCTAGTGGCAATCTCAACGCATCAGCTGCAGGACCGTCAAATAGTGGCTGAAGTGTACGATAAGGAAGATTTATGCACACCATGTTCTCCCAGTCTTTCAGAGATTAATTGTCTTAAACGTCATTGCTATGGATGGTTGAAGAGCTGCTGGCAAAATAAAAATACATCCTACATTTAAGTACATATAGTCAAATACTGCTACAAAATTACATCAAAAAGTCAATTCCAGAAGAATTCCTAATTTTCAGTGTATCCAAGCAAGGTCATTAATCTCACATTATTCTTTCCCCCTAAAAACCCCCTTGACATGTATCATGTGTTTACAGTATATAATTTAGAATTTACAGTATATTTGTGCAGGTCACGAGATAAACTGTAACAGCTGACTAAATAAAAAACCCAACAAAAACTTGGGTGTGACCTTTCCAGCGTGAAACCTGAGCAGCTCTGGGCATAACCAGACTGGCTGCTCTTCAGATACCCGACATGCATCAGGCTGCATGTGTAAACTTGTAGTCCATACAATAGCATTCATAATTAATGTTGATCTTATGGATCTGCCCGTCCCTGCAGCTTCATTACTGTCACGTTACCTATGGTAATCAAAACCAGAAACAGGAGAGCAAGCAAACTGATTAGATCACATTTCTCCGTCATATAATCAGGATTCTGATCAGTCCTTCACCTGGCCTGTTTGAGTCATTAGATATTTTAAGCAACGGCTGCAACAAAAGTTATGATTTACATTCAATTGCGTTGTTTGTGACGCATTGAAAAAACGCATCTCAGGTATGTAAAATACCAGATTTTCCTGTCAGTCGTCAGAGCTTTGCATGTTTCGCTTTACATGATGCATGACTACTGTGTGTTACGTGCCTTCGTATGATCAGTGTTTGACTGATGTGCTGCAGCAACCAATGGAAGTGGAGGGGAGGGGATGGCCTGGAATTGGCCAGGTGAGGTGGAGAGCAGGTGGGATGGATGCAACACTTGTTGATATTAATGTTATTTTCCATTAATATGGGATTGATTGCAGAGTACAGAAATATACTTCTGCTGTAAAGTTTTACCATGAAAAAGATAAGCTTTTGTGTGAAAATAGGTGTGTGTGTGTGTGTGTGTGTGTGTGTGTGTGTGTGTGTGTGTGTGTGTGTGTGTGTGTGTGTGTGTGTGTGTGTGTGTGTGTGTGTGTGTGTGTGTGTGTGTGTGTGTGCGTGCGTGCGCATCAGGGCTACAGGAGCCAGCCTACCAATGCTGGCTGACAATGGAGCTCTGGCTCTGGAAAAGAGACCCTCTGAAATATGAATGAGGAAATCCACACCTGTCTCCAGGTAACCAAGGCAGGGATTGTCAACCGTGACGCCGATTGTCACTGTGTGTGTGCGCGTGTGTGTGTACGTGTGTGTATGTGTGCGCACCTGCTGATGCACGAGCAGCAGAGCTTCCCAGCTTTACCTGTTCACAGACTCTCTGTGGAGGAAAGCAGCTGTCAGCCTCGTTGGATTTGACGAGACAGACATAATCTGAGCAGGAGGAGCAGCATGAAACAGCTCGGCTCGGAACAAAGTTCCCCGATTTTATAATCTGCTGAGGTCACAACGCATGGAAACAGATCAATAGCCGGCCCAACTGAGACGGAGCCGGAGCCGGGAGTGGACACTTGGAGTGGAGGGTGGACCACAGGGGTATCTGAGGTCTCAGCAGGTCTTGACCCTGAGTGTCTGAGCGGCTACTCGTGCAAGTATGAATCCAGTGTGGAAGGTTTATAGGAGCAAGGTGATGAAGACTCTCAACCCTGAGTATGAGGAAGACTCTGTGGATGAGGTACAGAATTTTCTCCAAATTGAATTTTGCATATTGACATGTGTCAGAAAAAAAAAAGTATAAAACATGGTAGGTGGGACTGAATGAAGGAAGTCTGCAAGTTTTTACTGAACTGATCATTTCTTATTCATTACAAGGTTAGATGAGCTGGCAGGGGTGTTTTGTTTTGCGTGTAATGGGAACTTTGGGACAGAAGTTAGACCCAGGCAAGGCTTGAACCTTACTATAGTTTACCCACTATTGTGTGATAATTAGATTTATTGTTTTTGTTGTTGCATAAAACCCACAAATACTTTTCATTCATTTATATGCACTATGAAGAGCCTTTTAAGATGCTTTAAATGACAAGCAACCGCTTTTAATTGTGGACGGAGTCATACTTCAGTATTGCTACTACGGCAACTTAAATTAAATTTCAAGCCATAGATTGACTTTAGAACAATTTAAAGGCAAATGTACTAAGCCTCACTACAAAATTGTGCATTTTTAATGAATGAAAGCAGTATTACTTAACCTTTTGGATTTGTAGCCTCTGACACAGCAGACTATAGTGAGAGACTCTTGTCGTATTTCAGAAAATCATTTAAACTATTACCATTATTCTCTTTGGAGCATGTTCCTCTATGCATAATGGAGATACATTAGTGAAAGTATTTTTAGACACAGTAAAAGTTTAATTTCAAGTATTTATTTTGCACACTATCTATTTTTTTAAATTTGAGAATAGATTCCAGAGTACTTTATCTACTCTGCGGTACTGGTGCCCCGTCCAGTTTTTGGTTCTGGCGAAACGGACTGTGTTGCACTGACCCAGATCTGAGACGAACTGAGAAACTTGATCGCGCACAGGAGCTGAACAAACGGATGAGCTGGCACTGACTGACTGACAGGGGGTCGAGACATATAGCCAGGGCCTCGGGGCATGATCACATCCTCCACATCCTCCGGCTGACAGAGTCACGCCGAAGTCTCTCACACCATCAGAGCAATACTGCCCGTGTTTCCATGCACAACCTAGATTCCAGATGTATGTTTAGAGATGTCGTCGATGCTATTCGAGTCTCTCCTGCTCTGCAAACGTGAAATATGAGACGACTATAATGTGTTGCTCTGACCTCGACTCAGGTTAAAATGTGCACTGATGTGGAAATAAAACTCAAGTAATTTGAAGTGAAGTTTGAAAACCTGAAAACCTCATAAACATCAGGAGAACATCGTCTAAATTATCAACCTAAGTCTCTCTGATTCTGTTGCTAAACAGTCCTGTCTCTCAGGATGCATCCTGCTTGGTGCAAACATGTACATTTTACAAATACACAGATTTGATATATTCAGTAAAGTGCAATCAGGTACCAGTTTGTGCACATATCTAGTTATAGAATTGCACAATTTCTAAAGTTTTCTGTGCAATGCTCTATGGTTTTAACATGTCCTGGCTTTGAAACAAAAGTTAATATAGTGATTGTCTCATTATAAGGCTTTCTGCAGAGCTTCATGATGACACTTTTTTCTTACATTAGGGCTGTGTTGCAATGATAAAATGCAGGAAAGCAAGTTGGAGTTCCCACGGAAAGCACAAGATGGCGCCTGGAGTAAATAAATAAATGTCAAACTGCCTTGCTGTAAACACAAGTTTTGTCCATTTATGTCTGATGCTACACACTATTGATCTATGATCACAATAAAGGCAATCAATCATTCAGTTTTATGCTTTTGCAGGTCACAGATGTGGAGAATGACATGAGTCCAGTGCAGGAGGATGAGGGGCCCAGTGCTGTGTCCCAAATGGCCAGGAAAGTATGTAAATAATAGCAATTCTTCTAAAAGAAGGCCACAGTTTTGCAAAAAAAATACTGAGACATATATAATAAACTCACAGAAAAATATAAAAAAAGATTTGAGATTGTATTAATGGCTATTGTTTGAAATATAATTGATAAATGTAACCTTTGACCCCATGTGTGTTCAGATGCAGGGGGCTGGGGCTAAAAGCTGGAACCGGCTATCATCTCTCTTCAACAAAGATGATGAACATCAGCTTCTGGAGGAGACTGAAAGTCCACCTGTCCCTGACCAGTGCGTTTGAATATTTGTCAGTTATTCATATGTCTCTTTTTAATTATTATTAAGGCTCCATCCAGTAAATTGAAGCTCGTCTGTCGACCCCTGGGGTATTATAGGGTTCCCCCATCACAGTATCGGTAACATTTGATTTGGAGTTTGAAACACTCACTGTTTGAAGAATACGTTGTTGAAATGATTACAAACTGAAAACCGAAAAATACTCATACTAATAGAGTTATTAGTGATCGGGGCAGTAAAGTGGTGCAGTTGTTTCTAATTCTGCTGGTTTGGAGGTTTTCTTCCTGCCTTCACAAGTCTGCATATTCTTGTAGTTCATGAAGAGTTTACTTTTCCTCAGATCTAAAGACATTCTTAGATGGCTGGGTAGATATATTAACCATCATTATCGAATGTGTTTGAACTTATCTTGAACTCCTTTCCAAACTCCGAAAAATCTTTTCTTAAAGTTTCTGAAACAAATGGGAGGTGAGTTCTTGGAGATTAGAAAACACTGTCATGGCTGAAAGGTGAAGCACTGAAGGCCCGTCCGTTGTTTGCACTCTCAGTCCACTTGCAGTGAAGCCGGAGGAGCCCCCTCGACCCACCAGGCGCACGGGATTCTGGGACAGCTTTGCAACCAACTGGGCTGCCAAGAAGCAGGCCGAAGCCGCAGCCAACGCCGCCGCAGCTACGAACGAGGCTGCGGAGGAGCAGGGTGAGGAGGCGGTGACGGAGGCCGGAGGAGGGGAGGGTCAGGATGGGCAGGTCGCTGAGGGAGAGGAGAGCGAAGGAGGAGGAGGAGGAAGGAGCAACAACAGCTTCTCTAAATACGCCTCACTGGGAGGAGGCAGCGAGGATGCATCCTTTAAGTGGAACTTTGTTACCAGCAAGCTGGCGGAGCTGAAGACCAAAAGCATGACCAAGACCAACTAGAACATCAAGCAGAAAGCCTGAAGAAAGATGTACGAATGTGGAGACGGGTGATATATCTTACACATGTCCTCTCGCCAGCATGCAGATTATCTGCTGAATGGTGTTGGAATGCAGGGAGAGAGGAAACCCCACCACACTTTATAATAATTTAAGTTACTTCCCAAGGCTGACTGAACAAAAACAATAAAAAAAAACTTCACTATCACCCTCAGGCATCAAACCAATAATTTTCCAAAATTCTTGATGCCGTACATATCAAAAGCAATCATTGTTAATGGTTGTGAAGACTCATAGACAAAATAATCAATTTGTCAAAAACAGCTAATTACATTTTTTCACTAGTCTTGCTATTCGACCTGCAACCATCACACCCATTACTCTTACAGCTTTTTGTACCATTTTAATTAGTAGCACATACATGACCATACCCTGGGTTCCAAAACATGTTCTTCACAAATCAGAGCCTGACTGCAATTTATTTGGTCAAAAAGGCCTCTAAATACTGGACTGTGATCTGATAAGACAATAGAAATATCCTATTTACAAGTGGGTATAGACAAAACATTTAAATGGAGAAAAAAAATGAATTCCCCATGATTTGTTTTATGATCAAATCATGCTTTTGCATCCAGTTACAACAATATTGACAGGAGCCTATTAAACAATGAACAGTTTGAGTCTTCTAAATTGCACTATTTGATATAACTCAACTCGTTGAGATGAGGTGATTAAACTGAACTGTCTGCCCGACATATTGCATGAAGAGGACAGCGGAGGCGAAAGCAACAGCTATTTTTAGCAAGTGAAGCCTGACGTAGGCAAACACATAAAAGCCTTTGATTGCAGTCCTATGGTGACATTTAGTCACCAAAAGTGCTTCTTAAACCATGAAAAGAGACCTTCATACCTGTCAGCAAAGTTAATCTCATCTGGAGTTTAGCAAAAACTGGATTAAGAGATTAAAAGCAATGATATGTGGATTAGAGGAGGATTATCTCCTTTAACCTGTTGAGAGGGCAGAGGATTACATTTAGGAGATTTGGCAGCACGATGTAACTGTTGCATAACATCTTACAAACATATGCAGAAATACCCCACAAAAAATATTCCTCGGACATCAGTAATGTGAAATGAGTGCTGTTGTTTCTATAATTATGCAAAATGTATGAAATCTGAATGTACGTTGGAGGATAATGTCAAAATTAAGGTGGTGAGTTTTTGTGATTGTAACTGAGACTGAAATGTGCAAAGTGTGACTTTTTGACATTCCTAATGTTGTGACTTGACAATAATGCTATATTTTTCCTGAGCTTTTGGTTTGAACTTGTATGTTTGATTGTGCTGTTTTGATTCTGCTCAATTACAATAAAGACTGCTGCACTCAAATTTTGAGAATGCATGAACGTTCTTTTATTTTAAACGTGATCTAATACATTGGCCAACCTTTATTTGGACGGGCAATACACATATAATGTATTTATGAGGAGTAATATATTAAAGCTTTTAGGTACAATGAAGAATTACCTACAGAAGAAGTGTAATCACCATTTATGAGACTGTAGCTGAAATCGCTTCTTATTCTATTTCCAGGATCAGGACAAGGAAACTTTATAGTTTAAAGTGTAGCTTGAATATTTACATGAGAAAAGATAAAAACCATCATCAATAATTTAAACCATTTCACCTGAGTTGTTGACGATCACAAGTGATGACCTGCACCATGTAAAGAGGATGAGACTTAATAATTCTGACCTACTTCAATAAAAGTTTCCTGAGATCTTTAAAATAACTATATATGCATATAATGTGTCTCTTTCCTTCTCTGAAAATCATTACTGATTTTATTGTATTCATAATGAGCTCGTCTTGACATGGTTCATTACAGATTTTTAAAAACTTCCATTAAAATTACAAAATAGATATTTAGTGCATTTTAATTGACAAAGCAAAGTTTAAATGGAGCTGAAATGCCGAGAAAAATTGTAAAAACTGAGCGCAAGCATGGACGAAACAACTTTCCCCCTATATGTGAACAATGAATAAATTACATTAAACATCAGAAAATACAAAATAAACTAAGGTTGCAAACTGTTACTCACAATTATATTTTCACAACAAAGAGAGGAAGGCATGCTGGGTAATGCTCATTAGTATGTCTGTGAGCAGCTGGGGAGGAATTGAGACACAGGTGTGATTTTAACATTTTTCTGATGGAATCTCGATGGATTGACTTCAAAACGTGTGAGTACTTATTTGTATTTGTTGATGGAGTGGAGACACTGTTTATATGTTCAGCAGGGTGGCTGTCACTTGTTGGAAAATGGCTTGTGACAATGTGGGGAAGCCATGCCTTCATTCATTCATTCATTCATTCATTCATTCATTCATTCATCCATTCATTTGCTCACAAGGTTTAATCTATGAGCAGTGATTTGTTCAGTGTTTCAGATGCGCTTTGATTGAGGTTTGCCAAAAAGCTTTCACTAATAAGTTGAAGAATGAGCTTGTGGTGCCCTTATGGCCCTCACATAATCACTGTAAACACTGTATAATCTGTCAGATCTGACCAAAAATGTTCTGCATGCACAATTAGAGCAGGTATTTAAAAACATCAGCTGAGCCCTCTTGGGTTTATCTTGGGTGCCTTCTATATATTATCTTAGATTTGGAAAGCCAGTGTCATGGATCATTTCATGCTTCAGTTCCCTCACAGCATGAAAGTCTGTTCGAGTCTGGACAAAGGGGAATCATTTGCATGTTCTCTCTTTGCATACATAAAAAAACAACATACATTTGTGGTTAATCTATGACTCTAAAAAGTTGAACGTATGTGTGAATGTGACCGTGTGTCCAGGATGTAATCTACTCACATTGTAATCTGTGACTCTGAGTTGGATAAAGTGGTATGAAGATAGATGTTGAGTTTTATAAATACAATTTTTCTTTTTTTTAATCCAATCTCGTGCTTTCTGCTTAAGCCTCAACATCATTTTGATTGTGTAATGTAAGTCCCCCCTCTGACCAGTAGGGGACTCACTTTACCTTTGAATTGTAAAAACCATGACCTTGTCTTCACATTTCTTCCTCCTGCCTGCATCTCTATCGCATAATCACACCAATGCCCATGTTGATATAAAGGCAGCGATCATATCAAATCTCATGTCAAAAGTGGTTTGTCTTTCTGCTCTCCTCACTTTTATTTCCTGATTTTTGTTTTTGTTTCTCTCTTTTGATCTACACCCATTTCCTTTCTCACTGTGCCATTTCCTCAGATACAATACAGCTTCCTCTTCAAAATTAGGACTCTGTTGACGTTTCCATTCAAAATGGTGATACATAGATGAGCAAATGCACCCAGAGCTTTGGTTGTGGCTTATTTTTAAATGACCGGCATCCATCTTTCCCCTCCATGTGTTTCTGGTGTCAGTCACATTGCAGGCTGGATCACATGGATCCTGTGAAACTCACTGAGTCGCTGCAGCTCGGTCCAGACTTCTACCGTTGGCAGCTTGACACAGATCTTCCCCTCAACACACATTTCAGCAACGTGTTTGGCATATAAAACGCATTTATGTAACTCACCTATAAAACAAGCTTTGGAGACATCGTTCTTTCAAACGGGGAGATGAAGTGATCAATCCTGCTGAGTGCCTCATGTTTCCAGCTCCATATTGCAGTGCTGTAACACCAAATCGGCAACGCTCAGTTTAAACGAGGTTTGTAGAGCGTGAATGGATCACAAACTGAACATTGATGGCTGGGAATTTTACAGGGGGACAGCAGGGTGGGGGGGACTGTAGTGAAACAAAACTTGATCAAACAGAGATCTGTCAAATCTGGGCACTCCACTTCAAATCTGCTGCTTATTGCCTGAAGAAAACCGGTTTGGCTTCATTGATAGCTTAAAACATGCATAATGAACCGCAATTTATTTGATAAATAATACAAATCATCAAACACCACTTCAAGTGGATATTTTTAAGGGAAAAGCATCAAAACAGCATAGGGCCAAATTAGTTTTTGGCCTCTTGGGGTAGTAGAATTCCTAATAACTAAACTTGATAGTTAAAAACTGCCTGTTTACAATTGTGCTTATGGCCTGAAAACACTTAAAATGTACCCTCAGTTTTTTTCTGCCTCCATCATATCCCAAGAGAAATAATTAGATCTTGAGGTAAATGCTTCATTATGTAAACCAGCTTTGCCCAAACTTCCTTTTTTTGCTGCTGAGGGAGTTTTATCAAAGTTTTCCCTTTAAGAGCAGCCATAAATAAATTCAAGTGGCACTCAACTGATACAGTAAAGTTGTAGTTTTGCAGTTGGTTCATTTATACAGATTGCATTAATGTTATCTAAAATTGACAAATCTAGGGATTTATGAGAATATATATATGGTGCATATAGTCCAAATCTTCAATTGTTCATGAGCTTCAAGCTGCTACTATGAGTCCACATCAAATGTAAAATGGCAAAGGTCATATTTCCTACTTGGAAAAATGTATCAAACACAGACAAACTGGGAACTTTCTACTGGGAAAGTGGGAAGTTCCCAGACGTGGGTCTGATGTGAGTTGAACACAAATGATTTCCACCGTATTTTTCCTTACTACTACTAATCGGCACACGTTACAACACTTCTGCTTCAGACGCACGGTTTGTCACTATAAAGCTTTAGCAACAGCAGAAAACAAAGTCATGACTGTAGATGCACCTCTTGATCTTCATTTCATCCTCCTGCTGATTGACATATGTGATGACTATTATGTAGACAGACAGCAGTGATGATGCTGCACTGTTGGGGGAACCCAACTGGTAATTTTACCAGTTCAGAGCTGCAGTCTTTCACTGGAATGTTGATAGGTGTGCTGAATTGTGGAAAAGACTTCAATGCAGCATTTTATTTAAAAAAAAGAAGAAGAAAAAGGATTTAGAAGTAAAAAAAAAAAAAAAGATACGACAAACATATGCAATATGCCAATGTGTTTTGTGGAGTTTGCTCCTTGTTGACTTGCAGTCACACAACGTCTCTCTGGATATCAGTTTCAGGTTTTGTGGATGGCTGCAAGAAAGGCCTTGAAAAAATTCATTGGAGCCACAAGAACCTAGTTTATGAAATCCTCATAATGAAAGCAAGCTTTTTAATTGGACATCGGGGTGCAGATAGCTGTGGTTCATTTGGTAGAACGTGTGTTGTTGTGTTTTTCCAAATGTTGCTAGTTTGGAAACCCATGTTGTTGTGTCATCCGTTATGACAGACAATGAACTCTGATGAAGGTACAAATATCTTGCATATCAGCCATGGGTGATTTGTGAATATGTTTCTCGGGTTCTCCATATTCGATTGTGTGATCGACATGTTTAATTTGGCACAAAGTGTTGTGTTTTGGCTTACAGGCCTGATGGTTGGGAGGTTCAAACCACCAAATTTTCAGCTCCAAGCGTCCTTCCATGATTTCTTGTTCAAAACCTCTACTGCCCATCTTTAACTAAAATGACGGTACGTGAATGTCTCGTCAACTTGACTCTTTACACAGCAAGAAGGTACAAATTGCACTGAAAACTTCACTTAAGGTCAAGACTTTATTGAATGCATCACCAGGAGGGTCATTTGCTAAAACTAGATAAGCGCTTAACGTTCGTGCATTGCGACTGCTAAAATGAAAATATGTTCAATGTGTTCCACATTAGTGTCACATATGAACTGGGCATTAATCTGTTAAAAAAAAACCCACCAAAACAACAACTTTATCATTCAAGCTAATGATAAACACTTTGTTTGACATGTGACCCTTTATTCAGCCAGCTTACACTCCTCCTCCACGCTGTGGAACTCTTTTATTACGTGTAATCTCTTCAAACAGGTGTGTGATGGCCTCACTCTCCTCTTCTCTCTTTGGACTTTGCCTTTTGGTTCAATTTTGAAACCCCCCCACCCCCTCCAGGCTTTTCCTTTTCTCTGCTGTTGAGCAGCACTGACTCACCTGCCTCACACGCCATCATTACTTCAGACAATAGCAGCCCACAAAGTGGTGTCGGCCTGTGTTAATCGCTGACTCCCACAACTCCTTTTCTACTCTTTGCTGGCTCATCTGGACAGGAGATGGTTGGAGAAGATAACCAGTTAGTCCTGTTTGTATCCAAAACAGTCCCTTGTGCTGCGATTGCTCGTGTAATTACTATGATGGATGAGAATTAAGAACACAAGTTTATGCAACGGCGGTCGATTCCTTTCGCAACAATGGAAAAACAATCAAATAGACTGGAGCAAATTAATAATTCAGAGCAAAGACAAAACAGTCGGTTCATATGAAATCAAAAATGTCCCGAGGGCAGATCGAATCACTTTACTGCGGCTCAGAAGTAGAAAACAATACCAATAATTGGCACTCAAGTAACTGATTGCACTGGATTACAAGTAAAAGTTATTCAAAATAAACTCAATGAAAATGCTTTTCCCCAAAAACTATTTATATCTTACTCAGTTAATTTAATTGCCCTGTCAATAGCATTTAATACGTTGATGTGTTTAAAACATCTTTGCTTGAAGAACATTTCTCAAACTCCAAAATTATATTAGAAGAAAATGACACGGACAATTTGACAACAACTGCTTCTCTATTGCTCCAGGGTGAAGCTGGACGGCTGCTTCCAGTCATCATGAATGGCTGCATCAGTTTGATATTGGAAAAAAAAAAAGAAGCTTTGAAGTAATCAAACATAGTGAATTGATGTTTCTTTCCAGTTCTTCAAGCGACCCTCTCCCCTCCAGGAGCTCAGTTCTTTTCAGGTGCTGAAGACATTTTTTTTTTTTTTAACTGTGTCACATGAAGTCTTTGGGACTGATTTAGAGCCGTAGTGCAGTGTGATGACTTTGGGACAAACTGCCTTATGATTATGTTGTAAACTATTACTTTTCCATTTCCTGACCCCTCGAGACCAGTACTGGTCAGTAATCATGGGTTTAGCCAGACCTGATTTAAGTTTGCCTCAGCGCAGCCAGAATTTCAGACAATGAGTGGGAAGCAGCTCATTTGGTTTTTTTTTATAAACACACATTGGACATTTATACAATATAAATGGCTTCTCCAAACATATCTGACTCCAGGTCATTTAAATCATCCATCTCCTACACCATGTCGCCACAGTATAATGTTATGGATTGCTGCAGCCAACCCTGGTTTAGTTTTCAGGTGCAGTTATAATGAAGTTATATTTATATAGGATCAGGTGAGAGTTATAATCAGGGTACAAGCGACAGTGAAGAATTTGCGGCATCTACAATCCCTCCCATACAAGGAACGAGGACAACATTTTTCTCCCTCAGTGTTTGAAGCTACGTCACTCATAAACCAGATTAAACACAAAAATAATAATAATGTTGGAATTTATTTAGACATGCAGATTTTGTACAGGCTTCATTTATAGTTCATGGCTTCTGTTTATAGCTAATCCAATTCCTAATCCATCCACGGCTGCATGATATGAGATAAACATGAGGACGTTGCCGAGGATTGCATTAATTATGTGATTTTCAGTAAGCAGCATCAGTTATAGGAATGGAGATCCTGTGTTTGGGCTTTGAATTGTGTTTTTCCAAATAGTGCTCTTTCTCTTGCCTCCAGTTTAAACCAACTGTGACTATATTCTTCTTTTTTTTTATTATTATATGTACATCTACAGTTCCCACTAGCTGTTTGTGGTTTTTTTTGACATTTTTCCTCATTTTCTTGGCTTTGGATTTCTGCTCTTGGTCAATAGGTATAAAATATACAAGGCTGTTATTGATTAGAACTAGAGAAAAAAATTAATTAATATATTTTTGTGACTTGTGAGTGTGAACATCTTTTGCAATATCTATCTTGTATTGATATCATGATGCTGATGTATTTGAACATTTTCACGTTAAAACACATATTTGTAGATTGACTGTTTTGAATATTGAATGAGAACTTTATTTTTTTCCTTTTTCTATTCTATTGGCTATTGGCAAAATCACTTCATTGCCAGATGAAGTGATTTTGGCAGGTTAAGACGTCAAGTGTTTTTACACTATAAAAACAGAGTCAAGGTGGCCCTCAGGTATCGTCATCTCAGCAGCTACTTGTTTTGTCTTTATAATCTGAGATCAGAAGTGAGCTGCGGAGAAGATTTACAGGTGAAATTATGGAAGAGGCTGTAAAAGCAGCGAGCACAGCAGCCACTTCTCACATGAAAGCCCCTCAGAGACAGACAGACATGTCTGGTAGCGTTCAGGTATGACGACGTTGTGGTGGGAGTCTCAACAGACGTGATGACTCACAGCGTCCCATCTGGAAACCGACCGGAGGGTGGAAGCAAAAAAAAACAAAACATTGAGCTCCTTTCAGTGGCTTACCTATAACTACCACACCTGCTTAAGGCAACGCGCGCGCGCACACACACACACACACACACACACACACACACACACACACACACACACACACACACACACACACACACACACACACACACACACACACACACACACACACACACACACACACTAGAGAGAGAGAGAGAGACTTGTTTTGACTATAGTTTCAGAATATACAAATACCAGAAGCTCAGTCTTAAATTAAAAGCAGAGTGTGAAGTGCAACATGCAACATTTTCAGCGAGACGGTCAAAAATATATGAAGGCAAACATATTTTATACACATCTCTGCAGAGTAATCTCACACAGAGAGAGAACATGCAAACTTAAGAACTAGTTGGAATCAACACACACACACACACACCATTGTGTGACAGTAATTCTTAGTCTCAGCTATGAAATCAAGATGTCAAGAAAAATAAATAAATAAATATATATAGACCTCAGTCAGTTGCATACCACTTTCTCTTTCACAGACTTAACTTTGAACTCTTTCATTGAATTTCATACTTGCATACTTCATACTGTCCTACTTGCGGCATTTAAAGCTTGTATTTGTCAGTTATTACTGTATTTTCGTCTCATTGGAACTTGTCCTCAAACCCACGACCACATATTATACAATTTCTTGAGATAGACAGGCAGACGACTGACACATCGACTGTAGCTTTTGCACCAGACATCATTCTGATACCTTTATCAGCTCAAAGCAGGAGATCCACCAAACAAAACGTGCGGGCAAAGTGGCTTGCAGTGTTAATCTCAAGTGTTTTTCAGTGTGTCTGCAGTGATAGGGAGAAACATGTGATTTCTGAAGTAAATCAACTCTCTTGAAGGGTTATTGTGACCTCTGTCTGGCCAACTGTTACCTTATTAATCCTTGAGAGATGATGTGCGAATGAAGCAGACAGAAAATGAGCTATTTTTAAGAAGCTGACAGATGCATTTAATATTAACTTTTTTGTGGAAAAGAATCCTGTGACGTGAGATTTTTTATTAGAAATGAACAAAACAAACACTGACAAAATGTTAGGTAAGTGAAAATACTGTGAAACGTCTGGAAAACAGGATATAAATAGAGCTTAGGAAAGGATGTTAAAGATGTTAAAATATTAGTACAAAAAAAAAATTGGAAACGAATAATTGTTGTAAAACAGCAAAATGTTTTAAATCTCCCTTTAAATTCATGGTGAGTTTTATCAGTTCAGTCTCATTGTTCAGTGTTTTAAAGGGGTAAAAGAGTGAATTATTTATTTATCTCTCACTTCCCATTATGGAGGTTCTCACAGGACGTTTCAACGCTCTAAATCTGTGGGCTCAATCTCAGTTTTGTAATCTCGTGGCTCTTTAGGAATGGATTTGGGACCCCCCTAGAAAGGAATACTGACCCCATGCCCCCATTTTTCTCATTGCAAACTGGTAATCTCTCCCCTAAGCCAACCCCCCCCCTCCAAATACACCAAGACTTACTAAAAACACACAGGCACAGGCACGCAAACAAAGCAACACACACTCACACACACAACCCTATGGCCTGTATATCTGTTGAAATCTGATCACCAAATGTAGGCCGACTGTAAATAGATTGATTTTTCTGCAGTGGATGACACTCGTGGGCTTAAAGGTTTGTCCTGTGACCACAAGTCAATGCTTTCCTATCGATATACATACTTGCATTTTTCCCTCTTTTTTTTTTAATGTGTATATATGTTAGTTTTATTGATTAGTTCCACATAACTGAGGCCAACCTCTCTGAGGGAGAGCTGAGCCTGTAACACATGAGCTCCGGCTTTCCCACACATGACTTAGAAAATATAATGGGGCAGCTGAGAACCCTCCAAAATTATAGTTTGTTTGAGTTATTTTTAAGGGACTGATATGCATCATTGTCACTTCGTTGCAGTCGGCCGTGCAACAGTCGTGCCGGTTTGTGTGATAGCTTAATATAGTGTATTCTGGTATTGTTGCTGGAGTGTAAATCGATTCCACAGGGTCTCTGACAGGCTCAGGTTACTGTTTCTACAGCTGTTTGGGGGTTGTTGTTCTTTGCTTCTGAATCCTGACCTGCAGCCACAACCTCTAAGCCTTAACACACACACACACACACACACACACACAATGAGAATCCGTTCGACAGAAACCAGTAAAAAAAATTATAATAATACTTTTGGAGAAATTATTAAATCCTTCTCTTTGTTTCTTTTTATTGCTCACAGTCATGATGCACAAAATATGAAACTATGTCCAAATTCTGTTTATAGGTTTCAAAATAATGTGCATGCCATTTGATTCTGAAAGTTTTTAGAAGTAATTTGACATGTAAAATCCTTCAGGGTTTTAGGGACTGTGTGTCCGCAACCTGTCCTCATGACTATGATCGTAAAGAACTAAGTAATAATCACTGCCTAATGTTAAATATTGAGTTTTTACTGCCCCCCAAAAAACGTATTCACATAAATTCAAGTTTGAGCAGAGTATAATACAATTTGAGTCCTTCAGCTGATCTTCATCTGATCAAAGACTATTGCAATAAACTTGAGGAGTGTTGAAGCAGGAGAGGGCCTTCACAAGGAACCATGGTGTAAATGTTCCAGCTTTAACACAGCGGTTCCAGGTTTAGGCCTGTTTTCACCGTGGAGTGATGGGATGGCGCTCTGAGGTCAACACAGTCACAGTTTCATCACTGTGACATAAAGCTGTTTGCACCACTTTTTTTTTAACGGCCCTGCAGCTGGTAGGGTGGGTCGTCTTAGAATCGGTTGGTGGTTGGTTCTATCTCAAACTGCTCATACGTTGAAATATCCTTCATCAAAACACCGAACCTCCAAATTGCTCCCAGTTGAGATAAAGGGTGTTGTTGCAGCCGTCAAATTTGTTGTTTCAGTGAATGTGTAAAGAGCTTTGAGTCGGGGTCCATTGCTGGCCCTGGTGACCAATTGAAGGGTCAGTGATGGTGTTGTTTTAAATTAAACTGTAAACAGTGGGATGAGATGCATGTATATTTTTCTTCAGATCTTTTGTAAAACCATATATGAAGTCTTTCAATGAACTAAAACAAACTGGCTCTCTCTTAAGATTCATTCTGGAAAATCCACATGAAAGAACTTTGCTCATATTGTCTAGATATTCAACCAAACAAGGAAATCTAAACATTAGTTTTTGACTGCTCATTTTTTTTTTTTTTTTTTTTTACATGGTCAGCTTTTTTTTTTTTTTAACCGCAATTGTTTTTCATGGAAAACTTGAAATAGTCACAAATGTGCACTGTATTTGTACAGACGTAAAGGGTCTAAGGACTTCCTTTTAGACTGCTGGACCAGAGTGATAATGCATTATATAAGTGAATTTAATTTACAAATTGATCAATGCTCGGCAAGTCAATTGTTGAAAAAAATGTTTCAGTGATGATTGAGGAGGACACATGAAAGGCTGTTATCTATAAAATAATTTGACTTCATTAAATATTATTTGAGGTCAACAGACCGGAATCACACACAAAAACGCATTTTGAGTGGAATGTGTATATTTTTTAGAGACAATAAAATGCAGTAAAAGTCAGTAAATGACCATTATGTTTTAAAAAAAAAAAAGAGAAAAAAAAGGCACCCATAGTGCTAATGGTGCATCTTTACTATTCTGTGATTTATGTAACAAGTGCAACAACCTGACGCGGATCTTATTCAAAATACAATGAAAGAGTTAAAAAAAAAATTTTAATCTTGTTTTCCCACTATACATCAGGCACAAACTTTCCTGCCTGATCATGCATCTGTGCCGGGTAAATGGAGCCTGGGGGAACCAGTGGCCCGTAAACATAACGGGCCATGTCGGAAATTAGCCATTGATGCACAGCTGGAGGTTTCACTGCTCTTGTTTCTCCTCGTGTATGATCAGTGCAGGTATGGAGACACGCTTGGTAAAAGGGCGGACGTCTATTCACAGCTATACAAGCCTGCATGACTCATCTTACACCCGGCTCTACCTCGATTCCTGCAGGAGCCGCGCACACCCCCACTCAGCCTGTCATCGCCGTGTCATTAAAGCCCAATCCGTCTCTTCTTTGACTGGTCAATCTTTGCCCCCCTCCCCCCCCTCCTCTAAACCGGAATTCCTCTGCTTTTTTACATATTACCTCTCCTGCGATCCTCTGTCCTTGTTCTGTCCATCTCCCTCTTCCTGACATGGAAACATGGGGGTGTCGCAGCTTGCCTGGGTGCAGAGGGAGACAGAACCACTTGATTAGCAGTTGACGAAAGCCGTCAGGAGGCAGCGCTATTGTGGGAAAGAGCCTGTTTTCTTTCCTTCGTCTTTTGGAACTGAAGATATGCATACATT